>NW_026606188.1:14977500-16177500 GCF_029834395.1 Sorex fumeus
AGAATATTAGTCCATTAGTCTTAAAATTTATCTTTAATCCAGCTTCACATAGTTTTGCTAATAAATATTCATAGTATAATTAAATATCAAGAAATATAGTATGACCCAGTTAATTTTTTAAAAGTTATTTTTGCTATTTTATGCTGATAAACGAATTTTAGTAGAGTTTTTCTAGGTCTTGATGAGTATTAATAGAATTTTGAAGGAAATTGTTTTGACCCTACAGGATGCTTTAAGGTAGCAATTTTGACAATGTTAATTGTTTCTATATATGGATAGAAGGCAAGATGGTGGTTGAACCCCTCACGCTCTCCCGAAAACGGCTTACCATCTTGCCTCTGGTTGGCGTGTAACTCAGCACGCCAAGCATGGAGTTCCGACGGTCAAGAATCAGGGATGCTGTCTCGTTTGCCAAGGCATCAAAAATCAGATGGGCTGGACACATGATGAGATTTGGAGACGACTGCTGGACTAGAGCCGTTACTGACTGGATTCCATGGGATGTCAAAAGACCGCATGGTCACTGACCTACCAGATGGTCAGACTTCTTCATCAAGATCCTGAACAATCGGTTTGAGGCTCTTTGTGTTCCTAGAACAAACAGGCGCAATTGGGCTACACTAGCACGCGACAGGGACAAATGGAGATGTTACTGGCACCCGCTCGAGCAAATCGACTATTAACGGGAAGTCAAGTGATAAATACATTCATTTATTTGTTTATACAGAGCCATCTTTTCATCCCTGAAATAAATCCCAATTGATAATGTTGATGTGTGTTCAGTCCTATCTATGATTACGCCTTTAATTCTGTTTAAATTTATTTTGCAATTTTTCGATTAATCTTTTTTCATCTTTATTACATACCTCTGCATATTATTTTCTCAGTTCAGTGAACACTGAGAGGTTTGTTGCTCTGATATCTTCCTCAGGCAGTGTCTATAGTTTTGAACTACTGGAGGAATCTTCTGGTCTGTCCCCATGTACTTTTTTAAAATTTATTTATGATCCTTTGTGGAACTATGGGTAAGGTTCTAAGTTCTTGGTATTTTGAGCATGACTGGTGCTCTACTTTGCATTATCCAGTTATTGTCCATGACTCTACAGATTTCAGCAGTGAGAATATCTTGAATACTTGCAAGGTCAATCTGGCTTTTATTTATATGTAGTTACATGACAAGATAAAATTTGGAGAACCCATGTCCTGTAATTGTTTGAACATGAAGGTTTAGCTAGCTGAGTTCTGGCCCAAAGTTCATAGTTGCTGATGTCTGGCAGTTGACCTGGTGTCACAAACAAGTTGACTAGGGTAGTGACTGGTGGCTGTGGTCATTTGTACCCAAATGAAGTTGTGTAACAAGCTGATCTTCAGAGCCTCTGTGGAATTTTTATATTTGTCAGTCCAAGTTTTGAGATGGCTGCTCCAAAAAGGGGTCTGATGCACAGTGCTCACTCTCATGGTACCTACAACATGCTGGCATCTGGAATGATGGCTATCATTTGCTTTCTTGAAAACGGCTTCTCTTCCCTTTGGCCATGGGACAGGCTTGTCTGTGCCATACACTGTTAGCTATAAGTCTCTCTCTCACATTGTGGATACAAGCTCAAAACTTGACCTTTTTTAAATGCTTTGCACTAGGTATCCTCCAAGTTAGGCTAGAGATTAAGTCTGGACCCATTTAGGGTAAGCTCCCTTTGATTATGAGCTGGCTCCTGGTTTAAGTGTATGGGAGTTTCCAGCAGCTTGGATATGAGGGGTATGCACTCAGGGCACAGCAAGGCTGAGTGTGTTGGGGTGTGATTGAGACTTGAAACCCATAGGGAAAAGCTGTGCCTATAACACTCTGCTAGACAGAGCTTATGCTGGGTCTGGTTACCAGCACACATTTCTGGAATGACTGCCCCCAGTTCAGGCTGTATGTGCCTGCATCACCCTTTGTTGGTTTAAGAAGTCCTGATGCTCTGTTACTTACAAGTTCTAACTAAAATATGAATTCTGTGAAAAGTCAAATTTCTCAGCTTTCTTTGTTAGACACTGTTGGGGCTTGGTGGGGGGCCACTATGTGCACTCATGAGGTAAGTCTGCTGGAGCAGAGCCAAGATTCATAGAATCTTGTTCTTGAAAAACCATGGGAATAGCTGCGAGTGGCAACCTGTGATGTGCTGCTAAAACACAAGTCCTATTAAATACTCTGCTCACACACCTCCTGTCCTGTGCTTGTGCTTTATGTCTGGTACAAGGCCGCCTTGCTGCTATTTCGGTACCTTTTCTCTTTCAGTCTCTGCTTCTCTCCTCTATCCTCCTAGGAGAAGCACTGTTCACTATTCTACCCTGCACACCATTGAGTCACCCTAAGGTGGTGTCTATTTTCTTAAGTGAATTTTCTCAAAAGGCCCCCACAAAAGGTCTTGCAATGAGGATTTTTAGGAATTTTTGTTTGTTCGTTTCACTGGCTAATTAGTTTGGGGGCTACATCTGGAGGTGCTCAGGGCTCACTTCTGGCCCTATGATCAAGGATCACTCCTGGAAGTGGTAACTATTACGTGGTGCTAGAGATTGAATCAAAGTCGTCCATGTGCAAGGTAAGTGACTTAACTCTTTTGTTATTTCTCTGTCCCCTCTGTTCGGTTTTTATGTTTTTATGTCGATGCCACGGAACTCTTCCTTTTCCGGCCTTGCCATAAATAAAAACCCTCAATGATAAGAATTTTATCTGTTTTTGTTAACGTAACATATTTTGTTGATTAAATTACATATGTTGAGCTTATTAGCAACCCTAGGACAAATGCTATTGGAGAATATATATGAACCTTTTAATATACTATTGAATTTATTTTCCTAAGATTTTTGACAATACTGTTTCTATTTTCATTAGGTTATTGGTCTTTAGTTTGTTATGTACCGTGTTTTTCTGCTTTAGGTATCAAGATAATGTCTTTGTAAAATATGCGTTTATTATTCTGAGTTCTTGAATATTTTGGAAAAGTTTGAGAAGTGTATGCATTAAGTCATCTTTGAAATGTTGATAAAATCCCTAGTGGAACCATCTGGTCTTTCAATTTTTTATTACTGTTCCAATTTATTACCTTGAAATTGGTTCATTCAGGGTTTCTTTAGACAGTTGTGTCATTCTAAGTATTTGTCCTACTACTCAAGGCTGTCCAATCTCTTAGCAAAAAATTTTGTAGTAGTCTCTTACTATTTTCTTGAATATCAATGCTTTCTATTATCATATTTCTTTAGCTTATGATTATTTAATTAAATATTTCTCCTATATTTCTTAGTTAAACCTAACTAAAAGATAGTCAAGTTCTTTTGTTTGAAGAAATTGATTTAGTCTCATTAATAATATATTCTTAATATCCTTTTATTTCCATCCTCATTATTATTTTTTCTTCCTATGTTGCATTTAATTTATTTGTTCCTTTTTTGTTTCCTTTTATTGTAATATTGAGTCATTTATTTAAATATTTTCTTATTCCATGTTGCAAAAAATGTAGCTGTTAAACTTCCTGCTTATTTCAGCTCTCACTGCATTGCACAGGTTCTGCTAGCTTATTGCTTCATTTTCACATGCTTCCAGGTATTAGTTATTTTACCTTAGATTTTCTCATTTTGATATGTAGTAGCATATTGTTGAGTTGTCATAAATTTAATGCTTTTTTTTTCAATTTTTTGCCATGTTATCAAAAGAATTTTGATATAATTTCAATAATCGTGACATTTTGACACTTGTTTTGTGTCTTAACATGTCATATGTTCTTGAAAAAGTTCCATGTGCATTGAACAAGAATATATTTTCTTGTTTTGGGAGTGTAATTATTTAAAACCCTCCTTTCTTGTTTGCTCTCTCTGCTTGATTGAACCAGGTGTTGATGCTCCCTACAGATCCTTTGCTGCTCATCACCTTTCTTTATATCTTTTAAGATTTGCTTTCTATAGTTTAGTTCCCCATTTTTGTTGCATATTAGTATGTGGAAAGTCTTCTTGATGGATTGATTCCTTAATCATTACTTAATGTCCATTCCCTCTCTCATTACCTTTGTAATAAAATATCTTGAAATCTATTTTATCAGATATAAGTATGGCTAACAGGAAAACGGCCAGTGTAAGAATGAAGTATAAATTACCTACTATTAAGTTATGCAATATTTGTGATTTTTTAGTAAAATTGTGTTCTCTTAAGCAGAGATCACTTCCTTGAAATTACACCCACTTTATGTCTGAAGTTTATTATATTTTATTGAAACAATTCCTATGTTGCAGATGCTAAATACCCTAAAATATGAGCTCAGTGAATGCCAGATTTGTTGTTTACTGTTTGGAGTGAACACAACTCAGGATAAAGGACAACTTCTAGCTTAGAACTTAGTGTAAAAGTGGATTTTCCTGCGCTAGTAGTTTTTAGAGAAAGATTTGCATAAAAATCTCGGAAGATTTAATGTTAGTGTTTATTTCTTGTACAGGTAAAGCAGATAGGTCTGGTTCCCTCCCCAAATGTCCAGCCCTTCCTTTTACCAGTGAAAAACATAAACGGTCCTGTCCGTGATGTTGCCCCATTCTGTTAATGACCTCCCTGTCTCAATCCGCAGTCCCCTCGCCTCAGCTAGTGATGTCTGGATCCAAATCCTGCATGTACACTTTCTTTAGCCTCCTGCCACTGCCCTGTGAACGTGATTGAGATCCCTGTGATTTGTGCTGGACCTTCCAATGGTGCCTCAGTAGTTCCTATCACCCTGTCTCAGCTTTCCTAGCCTCTGGCCACAGACACATGTCATGGGTGACTCCTGTGCTTAGTATTTCTCACTTCTGAGAAACCCTGTTCGAGCCTGAGCTTTTCCTGGAGCCTGCCTCTGTCTGAGCCTAACAGGCTGTCTCAGCTCATCCATCACTCTGGGTGCGCAGCCCTACCTGACCCTGTAGCTTGCTGGTGAGCGGGTCCAGATACGGTCAGAGAGAGAGATAGGGCTGGGGGCCTCCTTTTATCTGCTGCCATATCCCACTCCAGCCATCCTATTATAAATTCTGATTGGCTACCTGTTCCATTGGTGAGATATAAAGTGACTTGCTATATTCACCTGGCACTCCCACCCTTCCACTCTCACTGTTTCACCTTATGTTTTGATATGTAACTTTTGTGAAATGTTTTGCAGTATTCACATTCTTTTTATAAAATTTATAATGAAATTTTGATGATAGTTTAAATGAAAGAAGGTTCATTTCAAGCTCTTTCTAAGCAGTCATCATAATTATTTTCTTTGCTCTGTCCCCATTTCTGATTTTTGGTGCTAAATTCCTTTTTAGTGGGGTTTATTTCATTTTAAGTACATTTGTTATTTATTGAAAGATCGGTTTAATCCAGATGAATTCTTTCAACTTTCTTCTGTTGTTTTTGTGTTTTAGGCCATGACTCGCTGTTCTCAGGGATTAATTCTGTCTCTGAGGATAATACTGCTATAAAATGCAAATGGTATGACACTTCTAGGTATGTAGATGGTTGAGATGAGAAGGGGCCTACATTGGGGGTTTCTCAAATTGGACTGTGTGTACAAAGCTTGCCTGGAAGTCTTAGGTTACAGCGACCCTAAAAATGCAGTCTACTTTTGCAGGCTTTTCAAGTAGAGTCTCCATTCCTATGCCTCCTTATTCCAGACTCAGAGAACAGCAGGGAACTGTGGGCTCAAGTCACAGATCAACACCTGAGGTTTGTTGCAATCTTAATACCAGGGTTGTTGTTCAGAAACCTACAGAGATGATATAAATGAGATGCTGACTTTTTGTGCATCTCTAGGAACTGTACCAAACCACAGCTTTGGCTCAAACAATTTGCACTCAATTGTCTCTGGAGGAATCAAGTTGAGTTTACAGAAACAGCTGAAGAACATCCCGGATGAGACTCGGGCCACCATTTGCTCTCATCTGGATTCACACACTGATGATTCATCAGGGCACGGTTGAGCAGTTTGAAAATATGAAGAGTGGAGAGGCTCCAAGGAGACTAAATACAATCTTTGGGCAAGTGCTACATCCTATACTTGCTCTCAGTAATTTCCAGAGACCACTGGTGTTGCATTCTCCCATTTATGAGAGAGCACACCCACTCTGGAAAGAAAAAACTCAGTAAGGGAGTTTTTATGTGTAGAGGGTACAGTCCTCAGGACTACGGTTCCCCTATACTTACTGTGGAAAAGCACATGGCATGGAGAGGCGTGAGCCCTCTGTTCCCATCATGGATCTCAGGCGGAGGCTCCACTGGAAGCTACAGAGGCAGGTCTCTGTTATGGTGATGATTCCCAGGATGTTTAATACTCTGAATAAGGAGCAAACTGAGCAAGAATAGTGGTTCTGGATTCAATTTTTGGCACAGAAGAGTTTATTGAAAGGCAAAAGAAACACTCCCCACTGGGAGAAATTTATGCACATGACTAAGAGGAGGTACTAGCTAGTTGTGTAAGGTTTTTAAACAAAAATTAAGCTTTTCTAATCAATCCAACAGGGTTGTTGGAAAGTAGCAGAGGGTTTCCATTTGTTCTGCACAGATGTCCTGATAATTTGGGCCCCTCATGGTTTCTAAAATAAGAATAACTGAGTGTACTTCCAACTATGTTGGCATCTTCCTCAGAAATGTCTGATTAGTAGTTAGGGTCTTCATGTTAATGATTTAACCTTGGTACAGGATGTTTTTATATCTTCTAGAGTCTTTTAGTTTGGCCTACGGCCTGTGACAAAGTTTATCCCTTTATTTTAGTGTATAACCTTAGAAACGGTGGTTCCCCTCAGTCTTAAGAAATACCTGAGAAATTTCATTGTTTCAAACTCAGGGTATTGCCAACTAAAATGGAACCATTGTCAGCAACTGGCAAGGGGAAATTGAAAGGAAATTTCAGCCTTTAAAGACAATGAATAGGATGCTTGCACTGAAACACATTTCAGTTCTAAGACTCACACACACAACACACACGTACACACACACAGAGACAGAGATAGAGAGAGAGAGAGAGAGAGAGAGAGAGAGAGAGAGAGAGAGAGATCAACAGTTAAGAGTACTGTGAACATCTCCTATATGTAAAACTGCATATCCATCATGTCCCTATTGTCAATTTCTTGTTTCTTAGTCTAATTATTTTTTGAAATAATTAGCTCAAAGTATCTCATTTTTACTAAGGCAATATTGGCTTTTAAGCATTTAACTCTGGCGTGGTTTATTTTATTTCTTTTATTAAGTGTAGAGGAAGTTGGGTCAGGATTTACTCCTGCCTCTGTGCTCAGGGATGACTCCAGGTGGTTCTCAGGACACCATATGCAGTGCTGAGGACAGACCTGGGGTAAACCACTTGCTAGACAAATGTCTTAACTCCTATACTATCTCTCTGGGCCTGGATCTATATTTTAGAGGTACAGTGTAAATTCACCTGATCACCTTTAAGGTGCCAAAATCCTCTAAGAGAGAGTCCATTAGACCTTTTCTACAACTTTCCACACCTTGGAGATCCTGAGTTTTCTGATCAGTATCTGAGTTCATTCGCACCAGAAATCGTTATTTTTGTCTTCTAATATACAAAATAGACCTTAGATAAATCCAACAGAAAAAATGAGATACTCAAAATACCTTCAGATTTTCTTAAAGTTACCTTTAATTTTCCTGGAGATTTTGATGTGGTTGCTTCACTTTTCTCCCAAATAAATTACCAAGAAAAATTTTTACTATGAGGATTCTGTGATAAAACTTAATGAGAAAGCCTTCAATTTCTTCCGGCCAGCTGCTACAAGCAGCTTCATTTTAGCTAACCCCATTCTACATTTTAAGCATTTCTCCAAAGACCTGGGATTTTTCTGAAACTGGGGAAGTTTACAAACTCCCAAGACTACAAATTCTACTCCAGATCTTGGGCTCATGGGAGACTAAGAGAGAATGGCTGCCATATGTTGAAATATACACCCTAAAAGGTATTAAATAGACAGTTCCCACCAGCATAAGTGGAAATAGAAGATGTTAATCCTACGTTAGCACACAATTGTTCCCTAAATTAACAAGACACCTCTGGGAAACAGGTGGGAATCTTCTGATTAGTCTGCTTGATAAGTAACAAAATGAACCAGTTTTCCTACAGGAATCCCCAAAAATGAACATTGGTAACTTGGTCTCATACAAAACTTCTACCTTGGCTGGAGAATTTCTTTTTTAATTTTCAATAAACTTTTATATTTTCTAGCTCTGAGTCTGATTGTTTTTATGAGACTGTGAGTCAAGGCTGAAGAAAATGACCTGCTGTCAATGTTCCTGTATAAACATCAGTCATAATGGATAGGGATATTGCCATTTGGATTGCCACCACCCCAAGTGCTCACGATTAAAGAGCTGGGAATATCGAGACTAGTAAAAACCTGGACAAATTCCTGCATGATGTGGACACTAAAGTTCTAACTCAGATTTCCCAGGCTTCTGTCTGTTCTTGCAGAAAAGATTTTGGAAAGAAGATAATCTTTGCAGGCAGACAGATGGAGTAGGGTTGGGGTAGAGCTGTTGATGAGTTTTTAGGAAAATAGTAAAAAGAAATTACATAGTCCTAAAGTAGGCATACCACATTTCTCCGAGATGATAATATTGGTCTTCATGAAGATTGAAAAAAATAAGCCACAGCTTAGATGAAAGAACTGAAATGGTGACACAAGAGAAATTCAATGGGGTATATGATACTTGTGTTGCATGTGACATACCCAGGTTTGATCCCCAGCACCCTATATGTTCCCCCACTCAGGATTGACCTGTGAGTGCAGAGGTAGGAGTAAATCCTGAGCACAGCCAGAGGTGACTCAAAAATAAAATAGAAATCAAGTATAACTATAAAGGGAGGATTCCTGAGAAAAGGTGAAGTTCCAAGAGAATTTAAATGTCATATGAATATTAAAAAATCAAGAATCCAAATCGTTTTCATTGATAATTCCCTAGCAACATATTCTATCTCAGGCAGGGCAGTTTGGGAGAAGTCTTACTAGAAATCAGTGTTGTGAATTTTTTTAACCACAAAAAGATGTTGAATCTTGTGAAAACTTTCTCTGCATCATTTGATATAATCACCAGCAGAAGGAATGATAAATACTGATTCATATATATATATATATATCCATATAGCACATATTGATGATATAAAATATACTAAATTATGGTTTGTGACCAGCTTAATATATTGTTCAATTTGCTTCTCTAACATTTTGTTGAGAATCTTTCTGTTGATATTCATTAGGAATATATGTCTTTACTTTCTTTAATGGGCTGGAGCAATAGCACAGCAGGTAAGGCCAACCGGGGTTCAATTCCTCTATCCCTCTTGGAGAGCTCTGCAAGCTACCAAGAGTATCCCACTCACACAGCAGAGCCTGGCAAGCTCCCAGTGGCGTATTTGATATGCAAAAACAGTAATAACAAATCTCACAATAGAGAAGTTACTGGTTCCAGCTGAAGCAAATTGAGCTTGAGGACAGTGCTACAGTGCTAATTTCTTTAATAATGTTTCTGTCTAATTTGGGTTCTATTATAATGTTGTGTCAAAGACACAGACAAATGGAACAGAACCAAGAGTTCTGAGACAAACTCTTAAGTTTATGGACACTTAATCTACTGGATAAGAGCTAAATATGTGAAACAGCACAAGGAAAATGTATTCCTCACATTGTAGTTCGAAAACTGGATATCGACATGTAAAAGGGAATAAGCATTTCAATGTTAGACTAAAACCCATGATAAACTGATAAAAAAACAGAGACAGACTCCTTAAGGAAAAGCATCTCAGAGGTTTCTTCAATGATTTGATTCCACAGGCCAAGAAAACAACAACAAAAAGGAAACAAACGGGAATATACCAAAATAAGAAATCTATTGTATAGTGAAGTAAATAAGTTAAATACAAATACACCTCAGTGAAAGGGATAAAATATTCAGATAAAATATTCACACATAATACATCAGACAGAAGACTAAAATTCAAGGTTTATAAAGCACACACAAAACTTGACGACAAACATCATTTAAAAGTGAAGGAGTAAATGAACAGACACTGGCTCAATGAAGATATATAAATGGATAGTTAGAATATGAAAAAGTGCTCATCCTCACTTATAAATAGGGAAAACCAAGTCAAAATAACAATAAGATAGAATCTTACACCACAGAGAGGGTTGTATCAAAAAAACTCCCAAGAGGGGAGCTTATGAAAAATTAGAAACAACCAGTGTTGGGGGTGTATGGTTAAAAAAGGAGTTTTCTTGGTGGGAACATAATCTAGTTCAACCTCTATGACAGCAATTTGGATATTTTTCAAAACTGCAATAATAGACATCTTATATGAACCAGTCATTCTCCACTTACTATCTACCCTCCAAAATACAAAAAAATATTAATTAAACCCATGATCATGAACGATCGGTTTGAGGCTCTTCATGTTCCCAGAGCGAACAGATGCCATTGGGCTACATTAGCACGCGACAGGGACAAATGGAGACATTACTGGCCCCCGCTCGAGCAAATCGACGACTAATGGGAAGTTAAGTGATTAAGTGATTAAACCCATGATCACTGCAAGGCTTTCTATAATAGTCAGAGCATGGAAAAAGCCCAAATATTTAACTACAGAAGAATAAATTCAGAACTTTATATATATCGCAATGGATAACTGTGCAGCTCTAAGAAAAGGTAAGTTTTCTATAACTTGATTATAACTTGATGGATTGAAAGGTATTATGTTAAGCAAGATAAGTTAGAGGGAGCAGGATAATTACAGGATGCTCTTACTCATTTCTGGAATATAGTCAAAAAATAGCATGGTACTGAACAATGACAAATACTTGACATGGAACACTGAATCAATTACCAGACATTTGTGGGAGGGAAATCAGAAAATAAAAAGACTGCAAGAGACATAAAAATAGTGGTAGAGGATTGTGGACACCGGTGGTGGTGGGTGTGGTAAGCTTGTATATCAGCACTATACATTTAATGCTATTATAAATTCCTAAAAACAAAATTATTTTTTATACAAACTTAGCAAGTGAGTCACTGAACTTTCTTCTAATTCTTCTGGTTTTGTTATGGCCTCACTCCAGATAGATGTGTACTAAATTTACCATGGAAAAAGTTTCCCTTTGATTTTGAGACTTCTATTTTTGCTGGACTGAAATGAAGCCAATATTATATAAAAGCATAATTTGCCTCTACATAGCACTACTGTATCATAAACCTAAACTTTTGGTAACATGTAGATTTGCTTTGTAATCCTTTTGTTATAATAAAAGAAAACAAGGTCACTGACTTTTTCATAAAATATTCACAGAAAAGGAAATGCAAGAATATGCATATGCTGTATTATCACTATTCTGTCAAAAACTAAATTTACTGTTTATTATAGTTATTTTATTTTGTACAATAGTATTTCCAAACTGGATATTGTGTGAATACACAATTCATGAATTATATAGATTGCAGTGATGTCTACGTGGCTAATATACAGAAGACGTAATTAAGCAAATTTATTTATAATGAGATTAGTTAATGTAGAGTAAGATAAATTCAAATGGCCCATTTTATTTTAGTACCCCTTCCTATTTGATTGATTCAGCAAAAACGATTTCATATCATCTGTCCAAAGTACTCCATGATATAATCTATTAATCTTTGTCTCTCTCTTTCTGTTTACCACAGAAGTGTCAACTTTCAACCTGCTCTATCTCTTTAGTGAGAGTATCAAAATCTTTGTTAATAGAAGGCCACTATTTTCTAATATGATTTTAACTATTTTATATTTATTTGCATGAATATAAAAACTTTATATAAAGTGGGAGTTTGGGACCCCAGTCTTTGGTGCTTTGAACTTGGGAGACCAAATGTGCCAACGGTGGATGTGCTGGCCACCTGCAAGGAAAATACCTTAATCCCTATACTGTCTTCCCAGTAATTACTTTAAATGCATGAACACTGGCATTGGATACATATGTCGAGAAACTGATGGTGCAAATGTGAAAGATCAAGTATGACATTATTGGTCTGACCAAGATGAAAAGGCATCAACCACATCACACCATTTTTGACACTGGAGAAGAACTGTTCCTTGGAACATGCAACAAAAGAGACGTGACGTTGTTAGTGTCCTTGTTAACACGAACTTGGCCATGAGCAGTGATTCATTTGAATGCCTAACAAACTGAATCAAATGATTACACTTGAATAAATGTGACTCATTGACAGCAGTTACTATACTTGCTGTCTATGCACCAACATCCAATTATTATGAAGAAGAAATTGAGAAGTTCTACATGGAGCTGGAAAAGTTCTATAAAGAAGACCACAACTTCTACAAGATCATTGTCAGTTATTTTATGCCAAGATAGGACCAAGAAGATAAGCCGAAGAACTTCACATCAGGACCCATAGACAGGGTGAGAGACTGTCTGAGTTCATCATTTTGACCAAGACTATCCATGGTATTTCACAGTTCCAGAAAGTCGAAACTAAACGTTGGACATGGGAGTCTCCTGGGGAACAGTTCCACAATGAAACTGACCACATCATATTCAATCAATGGTTTTGCCTGACCGATGTTGCTATTATCCCAAAATTCCAAACGGGATCAGATCACCGTCTCCTTTGTGCAAATTCTACTTCACAGAGTGGGGAGAAAGGGCTGCAAAGTTTAAGAAGAGAACTCCCAGAATGACCACCAATTGGGAGCTCTTTGGCACCATTGTAGCAATATGAGAAGATGCTGTCATTGACAACATTGACGAAGAATATGATCGACTGGTTCAGCACCTCCATGATTGTGTGAGGAAGGCCGAGAAAGAGAAAGCCACAAAAGACATGTGTCTTTGAAAACTCTAGAGCTCATTCACCAATAAAGCTGGGCTTGAGCCTCAGGCAATCACAGGCTATAATCCGAGCTCCCAAAGAAGTGCAGAGAAGTGATAAAGGAAGACCTTAAAAATTGAGAGAGAGAGAGACAGAGAGAGAGAGAGAGAGACAAAGAGAGACAAAGAGAGAGAGAGAGAGAAGAGCAGCAGTGCTGGCCAATGCAGCAGAAGACACAAAAGCATTCGCAATGCCCACTTGTTCTTTGCCAGCTACAAGAACAGGATGACTGCCCTCCAGCGTCCTGATGAATCTATCACATCTTCCAATGGAGAAGATTAGCCATGAATTCTAATCAGATCTCTTAGATATCCACTTATACCTTCCCAAATACTAAATTCTGCAGAATGGATATGTCACTTCCAACGTTCTCCATTCCTAAATCTGACACGCCATTTTATCGGTAAAGAAGCAAAACAACACCTGGCCCAAACAAGGTCAGACCCGAACACCCGAAGAATGTGCCGCCGTACTCAATACACTGGCTTGGCTTTTCACATGCTACCTGTATGGATGCAAGGTTATGTCAGAATGGAAAATCAGCGGGACAGTTCTACTGCAAAAGAATGGAGACATGCAAGACATTAGCAACTATGACCCAATCTGCCTGTTGTCTGTAGTCTACAATCTGTTTTCTCAAGTCATCCTGAATAGGAGCCAGAACCCTAGATGTAGGAAAACCATGTGAGCAAGCCGGGTTCCAAAAAGGATTCAGCATGATTGACCATATCCACACAGTAACCAAGCTCATTGACGTTTCTCAGGAGTTCAAGATGCCACTGTCTAAAGTTCACTGATTTAAAGAAGGCCTTTAAATAAGTCAACATGATGAATGACCATTTATTAGGTTATTATGAATGACCTGGCACCTGAGTTGCACAGGAGGAAGAGAGCTGCTTAGAATGCCTTCAAGAGCATTGAAGAAATAACTAAAAGGACAAAGAACCTCCAGCTACGAGCACATCTCTTTGATTCCACTATTCTTCCTGCATTAACATATGCCTCAGAGACCTGGACCCTACGAAAACAGGATGAGAACGCTATTCGGGTCTCTCAAAGAGGAATCGAAAGAACTATGCTTGGAATATCACGATTCACTCAAATGAGAGATAGAATCCGGAGTTCTGATCTTCGTCAACGCTCAAGAATCAGGGACGCTGTCTCATTTGCCAAGACATCAAAAATCAGATGGGCTGGACACGTAATGAGGTTTACAGACAACCGCTGGACTAGAGCCATTACTGATTGGATTCCACGAGACATCAAAAGATCACGTGGACGCCCACCTATAAGATGGTCAGACTTCTTCGTCAAGACCCTAAATGATCAGTTTGAGGCTCTACATGTTCCTAAAACGAACAGATACCATTGGGCTACGCTAGCACGCAACCGGGATGAATGGAGACGTTACTGGCACCCGCTCGAATAAATCAATGAATAACGGGGATTAAGTGATTAAGTGATTAAGTGATGAATGACCTGGCACCTGAATTGCACAGGAGGAAGAGAGCAGCTTGGAAAACCTTCAAGAGCGTTGATGAATTTGCTAAGGGACAAAGAACCTTAGGCTCTGGGCACATCTCTTTGATTCCACTGTTCTTCCTGCTTTAACATACGCCTCAGAGACCTGGACCCTACATAAACAGGATGAGAACTCTATTCCAGTCTCCCAAAGAGGAATCCAAAGAGCTATGCTTGGAGTATCACACTTCAATCAAGTGACAGAAAGATTCTGGAGTTCCAAACTCCATCAATGATCAAGACTCAGGGATGCTGTCTCCTTTGCCAAGGCTTCGAAAATCTGATGGGTTGGATATGTAATGCAATTTGGAGACAACCACTGGACTAGAGCCATTACCAACTGGATTCCACAGGACTTCAAAAGATTGCATGGCCGCCCACCTATGAGGTGGTCAGAGTTCTTTGTCAAAACCTTGAATGATCAGTTTGAGGCTCTTCGTGTTCCTGGACCGAGTAGACGACATTGGGCTACACTAGCACTCAACAGGGATGAATGGAGATGTCACTGGTGCCCACTCGAGCAAATCGATGAATGATGTCTGGTGATCAAGTGCCAAATGATCGTCGAATGTTCCCTGGGGAAAAATTACCACTGGGTGGGAACTAATGGATTTTAATAATTTTTCTTTAGAGAAAATCAGTTGTTCCTCAGGCAACTTTCTTCATCCCAGTCATGTTCTTCTGTCTGTCATAGTTAAAGTAGGATGTTTCTTTGGCTTATATGAAAAACTGTTCCTTTTATTTTAAAATTGAATTGATATTTTGAGAAATATGAATAGATGCTTGCTTATGTGCAATACTTTTTATACAACTTTCCATATTTGAAACAGCCCCAGGTAAGTGAATTATTGATTTTATAAACTTCAGGAGAGAAATTGATAAAGTAGAATGCAGAAGCTAAACCAGACTGGGAAGTTTTCCTATCACCTCTGATAAACTTATGATGACAGCAGTGCTAGTAGCATTGAAAGCAACTTGTTGAAACTGCTTGTTTACAAGGACTTTTAGGCTCTCATAATTTAACTAGTTACTTTTTCAGATTTAATCTCAGAAGATAAACATCTCCCAATATACAGTTTAATGCTTCTTTTATTATCCCCTGATACCAATCAATAATGCTTTTCTTTATATTTCTCTTGGCATAATATTTCTACATAAATATATACCACCGTATTTTATAGAGAGTCTATTGCACTGTGAATATAATATTGAAAATCTGGAAAAAGAGAAGCTAGAAAATAATACTTATGATAAGGAAATTAAATGTATGCAGGACTTGTTTTGGTCATATATGTCTATTAATAAACAAATATATTTTCCCACTGATTCTTATCATATTTGCTTATGAAGCTATTTCTCCCTCTGCTCTTCCGCACCCAATATCATAGAGAGATTATTCAGTATTGAGACCACACTATTGGAAGTTTGATTTACCCACTTATATTGAAACAGGTAAATCTAATTCCAAAGTTACTCCCTAGGGTAGTATCCTCACTTCAGCTTGAATATATGTTAACTATTTCCTGCTGGAGATCAAAGGAGAAGAAGTCAGAAGACCACCTCCCTCACAGGACAGAGACTGTAAGGCTTTCTTACAAAAGTATCAGAGTTTGATACTTTTTCTTCCAACATTTTATTAGTTTTACTATCTATATTCCCAAACTCTTCTTGGCCCTTTCTTGCTACACCTGATACCAGTAAACTCTCTCCTTTGAATTCAGCATAGTCTTTAAATATTGTAATTATGTACATGGAAATAATCAACAGTGTGGTAAATCACAGTACTTCAATTTTTAAAAAATTTAAAATAGTGAAATATAATATATACCATTTTTATATATCTCTTTCTTGGAAAAGCGATTCATGAACAACAGCAAGTGATATTAGATGGACAGGCTATGAAAGTAGATAAGATATATTCCATTTTATTTCAAAGACAGGGAAATACAAGCATTTGAAGTTAGAGGTATTTCTGAAGACTCAAACCATTTAAGTAATAATACTTACAATTTCATGTTTCTCTCTAGGCCTTGTCCTTCCAATACTTTAAAAAGATTTTTTTTATTGAATCACTGTGATATAGTTATAGTTTTTATGATTGAGTTTCAGTCATACAATGATCAAACACCCATTCTTCCACCAGTAAACATTTTTCACCATCAATGTCCCTAATATCCCTCCCACCACCATGCCAAAACCAATACCTGCCTCTATGACAGATAATTTTCTTCTCACTCTCTCTCTGCTTTTGGGCATTATAGTTTACAATACAAATACTGAGAGGTCATCATGTTTGGTCCTTTATCTGCTTTAGGCACACATCTCCCATCCAGAGCAATCCCTCCAACCATCATTGACTTGGTTTTCCAATATCTTTAAATGAACACTTGTTAGCATGAATGATAAGGGACTAAAATATCCATCTTGTTATCTGCTTAGAAAGAGAAAATGTTAGATAATGAAGTCTGAAGTAAATGTTTATAATGTGGGGAAAAGGAGTGGGCATTGAGTGGTACTTTTAACTCACTTCTTTTTCAAATAATATTTTAAAGAAAATTTATTTAAAAATATCTTTAACCAAAACTAGCATTGCTACCATGAAACAAAGATTTAAAGTATTGAACAGAGATAGGATCCTCATGATAAAATAGCAGTAGTCACAGATTGTCAACATGACAACTTATAAAATTTCTGATAAGTTATTTACCTCAAATTCTTTTTTGATATAGCAAGGTATAAACATATGTATTTTTTGAATGGTGGATGAATGGATAGTACTGTGGATATATCTTAAACTATTGTTAAATATAAAGCCTTATTTTCTATTATCTATAGCATATATAAATCCAGATTTTTAGTTAATATACTATTTTAATGAAACTATTCATTTACTTTTCCATTTCATTGTTGGAATGAAATGGAAATGTTCATTTCTCCTTCATCCCAGGTACAAGAAATGTTCATTTCTCCTTCATCCCAGGTACAAGAAATGTATATATAACCTTCAGACGGATGGAAGCTTTGAAAAGGATGGAAACTTTGAAGAGAATCAAAAGGAAACTACAAAAAGGGAAAGTTTTGCACTGCTCTTCCTTAATAATTGATAATTCTTAGGAATTAAAGCACTCTATCAATAATGTTTAAAGAAAGTCTAAAGAGCTAATAATTACTGAATCGTTGCTAACTTATAATATTAATATTATTCTATATTTATGTACTCATTTGACTTTAACTGTGAAACAATTTATTGGCTTGACTGTATATGTATGTATTTAACATATGCATATGTTAGTCTAGAAGAAATTTCTTTTTATAGCAAATTTGAGTATTCAATTATATACATATTAGCATTTTTATTTTGTCTACTGTTGTGCTTAGCATAGTTCTAAGTTATTTGAATGATAGTCACATTATTTTTTGTATTTTTGTTTTTTCCATTATTTTATTTATTAAAGTAACTGCATTGTAATATTATTGAAGGCTTAGATAATAAACCATTGAAAATAATATTTATACATTACATTAGATTAACGGGCTGGAGTGATAGCACAGCGGTAGGGCGTTTGTCTTGTGAGTGGCCAGCTGACCGAGCCAGGTTCAGTTCCTCTGCGATTCCTCCACCCCTCTCGAAGAGCCCAGCAAGCTACCAAGAGTATCTGCCCTCATGGCAAAAGCCTGGCAAGCTACCGGTGATGTATTCGATATGCCAAACACAGTAACAATGAGTCTCACAATAGAGACATTACTGGACCTGCTCGAGCAAATCGATGAACAACGGGAGGACAGTGCTACAGTGCAGTGCTATTAGATTAACAACTAAAAGTCCAATTCTGTCTGTAATATATTTGGCCTTCTTATCTAATTTTTACTGCCCTCCTCTTGCCTACTGATAACTAAAAATTGGTATTCTGTCCAAGTGTTAATTTTTGTTTATTACCTGTATTTTTCCATATGCATGAAAACAAATGATGTTTGTCTCTGAATTATTTCACTAACTATAATATCTCATCCATAAGGTTTCAAATGACAAGATTTAGTATCCCACTCTGTACATATACTATATTTCCTTTGTCAATACCACTCAGGTTTTTTTTCAGACATTATTAACTGTGCAACTATGGGATTGTTAATTTTCCAAGAAATCTTATATTGCTTTTTATAAATGTTCCATCAATGTACAGTTCTACTACAAATTGAATTCTATTTTCAATTGCCTACATAAGAAAAATGTCCATTACTAGTTGACAAAGTGCAACAAAACTTTTAGTACTTTTAAATGATATGAAAGTATTTATTACTCAGATCTATTTACTAACTGGTTGTCACATCCTTGGCAAAGGGACATACCAGACATCACATACTCAGTCATACAGTTGCACATACCTTTTGTACATTTGGTTACAGTACTTCTCAGAGGTTGCACCCTCACACTGTGGGCCAGGAATCACAATGGCAGTTTGGTTGGGTTGATACTAAGCACTTAGGGCAGTGCTAGGCAATGAACTTACAGCCCTTATATATATATGACTAATGCAGGTGCTTACTACTGAGTCACATTCCTGGGCATCAGAAAATATTTTAAAATACTAATATACAGAGGCATTTATAAAAGAGAAGTTTACATTAGATATATATGTATGTATATATATGTGCATATATCTAAATATGTGTCTGTGAAAAATGTAAGAACAATTCATAGTGCAACACAGTTTAAATTATGGATCATCCAAACAATAGAAATATGCAACAATGAAAAATCCAAACTTCCCTTATTATTAAAAAAAATTTAGTTCTCAGGGGTCATATAGTATCATGGATCAAACTCAGGACTTAGCTCCTGAGGCTTTCCATTTGAGTTGCACCACTGTATGAGCCATTTTTTGACAACCTATATTCTTTTTCTGAAAATCTTTTAAGTGCGGGGCGTTAGGAGTTAACAACATATTGTTCTGACCCTAAACCAAAAGAACTGACATGGGATATTATTGTCTCTCAGATATGGTCAAATTTGCTCAAAATGTGATTCTACAAAAAGACTTGAGAGCTCAAGTGTAGCAATAATAACAAGAGTAACTGCTATGAGAATTGAGTTGATGGCCCCTATGGCCAATATCTTGTTCTGTGGGTCTTCAGTCATGCGTGGGTCTCGGCTGGAGCTGCCACGCGGGTCCGGAAAGCGTCCTGGAGTGTGGCGGCGGCTGGGTACATCTCTTTGATTCCACTGTTCTTCCTGCATTAGCATATGCCTCAGAGACCTGGGCCCTAAGCAAACAGGATGAGAACGCTATTCAGGTCTCCCAAAGAAGAATTGAAAGAGCTATGCTTGGAATATCACGTTTTACTCAAATGAGAGAAAGAATCCGGAGTTCCGACATCCGTCGACAATCAAGAATCAGGGACGCTGTCTCATTTGCCAAGGTGTCAA
Organism: Sorex fumeus; assembly: GCF_029834395.1. Classification (NCBI taxonomy): domain Eukaryota; kingdom Metazoa; phylum Chordata; class Mammalia; order Eulipotyphla; family Soricidae; genus Sorex; species Sorex fumeus. The sequence goes on from NW_026606188.1 coordinate 14,997,345, forward strand.
AAATCAGATGGGCTGGTCACGTAATGAGATTTAAAGAGGACCGCTGGACTAGAGCTGTTACCGACTGGATTCCACAGGATGTCAAAAGACCGCGTGGCCGCCCACCTACCAGATGGTCAGACTTCTTCATCAAGATCATGAAAAATTGGTTTGAGGCTCTTCATGTTCCCAGAGTGAACAGATGCCACTGGGCTACACTAGCACGCAACAGGGACAAATGGAGACGTTACTGGCGCCCCTCGAGCAAATTGATGACTAACGGGAAGTTAAGTGATTAAGTGATGGCCAATATCATGCATGGCATATTTTCTACTAAAAATCAGCCTCCCAAGTATTAAGCATGATACTTACAAAACATACAAAAGACATGACAGATATGATTCAAACATTAACATTCTTTATCGATGAAAGAAGAATAAATCAAGCAAAAGGGTAGATGGGGAACCCCCCCGCCCATGGCAGTAAATTCTTGGGAAGTTAAAAAAAATAGTCCCCAGGCTGCAAAAATCTACCTTGTGAGCATGGGAACTGAGACCTGATAAGACTCCTACCTTGTGCCAGCACACAGATAGAGAAGGTTCCGCCCCCCCCCCCCATCCATGCCCCTTCTGGGAGAAGCACTAGAGGAACAAAGGCCAGGAAAGAAATATCCACTGTTCCAAACTTGCCCCCTTGGCAACCTCTCTAGCAAGGACTCATCCATAGATAGAAAGTGCCATGTGGGAATTTCAGAGAAACCCTATAAAGCCAAATTGAACAGAAGAACCACGAGCATATGCTGCCTGAGACCATGCACTGCCTGTGCCCAGGGTGTGCTGCCAAGCACATATGGTGCCCCAGCACATGTGTCGCCCACATCTTTCCGGTTGAGATATGTACTTTCATATCTAATACTGGTATTTGTGCTGGGGTTCTCTCTTTAGACAAGCCCATGTTCTCTCTTGAGCATGTGCCTGTCTCTCTCTGACTCTCTCTCTTTCTTTCTTTCTTTCTTTCTTTCTTTCTTTCTTTCTTTCTTTCTTTCTTTCTTCTCTCTCTCCAGTCACCCTGTCTCTCCTTGTCTTTCTCCCTCCTTCCCCCACTTCCACAAAAATCACAAATAAAATCAGTTATACTTCACTGCTAGTCTCCTCTGGAAATTCTTTTCTATGAGGGAAAGACAGGAGCCCAGAAGGCCCTGGTGAGGTGTTGACTGACTTTTCTTTCCTGAAAGTCCTGGAATTCCCCAGCTGTTCAGGTGAAAGAGGTGAAGAGAAAATGCCCTTCTTGAGGCAGATTCCCTTCTTGGGGATGCTGAGTCTCTCCTCCTCACTTCATATAAGTCACGAGGGACCCCACTGGCATGAAAAAGTTTGTTATTTTCTTGAAGCTTTTTTTTTATAACAATTGATGTTTCTAGAACATTCACAGAGATATATCAACTATGCACATCCATAGGGCTGGAGCAATAGTACAGCAGGTAGGGCGTTTGCCTTACATGCATCCAACATGGCCAACCTGCGTTCGATTCCTCCGCTTCTCTCGGAGAGCCTGGAAAGCTACCAAGAGTATCAAGCCCTCACGGCAAAGCCTGACAAGTTACCCGTGATGTATGCCATACACAGTAACAAGTCTCACAACATTACTGGGCCTGCTCGAGCAAATCAATGAACAATGGGAGGACAGTGACAGTGACAGTGACACAACCATATCAAGCTTCAGCTGGATTAAATTTCCATGGATGTAAGTTTAGACATTTATCAAAAAGCAGAACTTGGATATGTCAACAACTTATCCAAGAACATACCTTATTATTTGTTATCTCTCTATTATTTTATATCACTGGGTGCTAATTTTCACGTAGAGGGTCAATATTCTAATACTGTCTATACAAAATAGAGATCATTGCTTAGGGTCTACTTACAGTACTCATATTTGTGAAGGTTGTTTGGTTCCTGTTCAAGTGCACTCTAAAGTTCTTGGAGTAAAGGCGGGCTGTGTTTGCTTGGCTCTATCCTCAGGACCACTGACGCAGGAACTGGAAGCCAGAAAGTTAGGAGTGCCAACATCGCTTCCTGTTTCTCACCTTGCTGAAGCCAACTGCATTCTTTTCAGCCTGACTTGGAGGTGCACCATTCTAGGATATAACGGCCACACACAATGAAAGCAGACCAAGCTGGTCCATTATCCAGATCAAGTTGGGTGACAGATAATTTTCCCTGTAGCAACTCCTCTGGGCCTGGGCGTATTGATAGGCAAGATTCTAGGGTTGATAGGCAATATTCTTTCCAATCTCCTGTCCAGTTACTGTGTCCTACGTTATTTTAGAGATATCTCAGTTGAACCATGAATATAATACTGCATAAAACCCTCTTAGTGTGTGCATGAGAAGCCAAGAAACAAGGGAATGAACAAAATGAAGGGACTTTTCTCATTCCACTCCTGAACATTTCTGTTCTGCTCCCAGAAATGTCTGTCTACTAGTGACAGAAACTGTCTGAGTATTTGGCAACTGTTTTATTGGTGTCTAAACAGCCTGGAGATTCTAAGATCATCTTCAGATCCATGACATCTTTAGATACCTTGGAGATATAGAGGGAGGGGTAGGAGCTAGAGGCCTGTAGATTTATATATATATTTTATATATTTATATATATCTTTATATATATTTTTTCCCAAAAACTAATATACAAATTAACTTTTTCAGAAACCTCTGGAGCATCACTTACCTAGCATCAGTCTTCTCTATGTCAATTCTGAGCCCAAGTCAGATTGATAGAGCAAAAGTGGATGGGTATAGCTACAGGTGAACTCTATTAGTTGGCTGGTTTAAATCATGCCCATTACAATGTCTCCAATCAAAATAGATAGTGGTATGGATGGGGGTGGAAGATGGCAGCAGACAAAAGGAAGCCCTAAGCAAGTCTCTCTCTCTCTCTCTCTCTCTCTCTCTCTCTCTCTCTCTCTTTCTCTCTACACATTCTCATATGCCCATGCAGACTGTAGAAGACTGCAGAATGTGGTAGAGCTTTTATGCTTGGATCAAAGGCAGAATGAGGAAGGGCTTAATATGCCTGAGAAGACATCAGGCAGGCCTCTTAGGCTCATTCAATACCTTCAGCATAGGCACATTTCCAGGGAAGTACTAATATATGAGCCCTTGGTTGACAATAGCCCCTGCCAGCTGGAGAAGTCATCGTGAGGAATATAGGTGACCCCAACAATGGTCACTGTAAATCTACATGCAGTGCTGCACTGATAAACTCACTTTAGACTGATGCCCATTTCCATCAGGGAAAATAGTTTTAGGTTTCTGATAGATTGACGTTCTGGAGGAAAAAAAAGTGAGTGGTACCAATCATAGTCTCTTGTCCATTTAATTTATCTCAAGGATGGATATATGTTTAATTTTTAAGTTTTGTATACTCAATATAGGATGGGCAGCAATTTATATGTTTCAGTTCCCATCTTTATTGGTCTGAATGGATTTTTGGTAATATGAGAAATACTTATCGCCAAAGAATAGATTACTCTAGTCACCATCCTTTATTTTTCATGACATGTTTGTAACATTTGTTCACTATTGATCAAATTAAACAGTGGAATAAGAAGAGATTCTCCTTGAATCAGTAAGTTGACCAGTAAGTCTTCCCTTCCTGACTGTGAAAATGCTGACCTGTCTTTCTTTGAGCTCTTGGGCAAATAGCCTTGGTAGGCGCTAACTCATCCTACTTATATCTTTTTGATATAAGTTCTTTCCATAATAAATCGTATTTTATTGATCATAGCAAGCAGTGTGAAGATCTCCACCTTTGTGTCTTCTTTACTAAGTATACTCATGCCTCTTCTTAGACTTCTTGCTCAATTTTCTAATCTTGTTCCATCCAGTTCCCAGATTCATCAATGACAATGAGTATTTGGTCATTTCTCTAGTTAGACAATGTGTATGGCAAATTTTACTACTTAAAGCTCCATCAGAAGGGTTTCCACTCACTATAGAGCAACAACTCTTCCTTCTGACCTTATACATACCAGTTACAAAAGTCCTTTTTTCACCTTTGATGAACTGCTATTGGTTCTACACAAATGTCTGACTTAGTGTTTCTGAGAATCCAGCTCAGGATCAAGTCAGACATGAAACACTTGTGTTTCATGATGTAGATAATGTACATAACAACATTGCCAAAGCTATTTTTTCAATGGGTACAACAGACATAAATATTTATAAATCAGAGTTTGCAATATGATTATTCTCCTGTATCTTGGTATTAATACCATAAAACCCCCAAAATCTCTCTATCATGGACAGCCTTCATTACATCTGACTCTACAAAGTTTCTTACCCCAGTAGCAGGGTGAATTACACCTAATTACACCAGAATTACATCAGAAGTCTATCCGATTCCATGACCAAATGTAGTACCCATTCATGTCATTCAAAATTGTCTATGCAGTGCTCATAAGCATGGACTACTCTCAATATACAATCTTAAAAGGTCAAAGAGAAATGCAGTGATTTGTCTTTTTTCTTTAAGCAGTGAAGGTTTTAAGTATGTTCCTTGTTGCTGGGTCTTTAAAAAGTGATCTTATGTGACTGGAATCTCAGTTTTTAATAAGTATATGTTCTACCATTGGGAAGGAACTCTGAATCTTACTGAGGTTAAAACCGTGTTGATTCTTATACATCTTAAAAAATTATCAATATTGCATTTTTTCACACACTCCCCTCTAAGGGAAGTTTTGTTTGGAACATCTTCAGCAGTTTATTCAAAACAAACAATACAAAATAAATTATTTTGGTTCTTCTTTGGAGCAGTGCATGGGGTTCGGGATGGAAACATCCAAAATAAGGTGGTAGGAAGGTGTTATGGTGGTGGGATTGGTGTTCAAATATTAAATGTAATTAAATATTGCGGGCTAATCTATAAAAATAAATTAAATTTAAAAATTATCTTTATTGAGTGAGGGGCTGGAGCACAGCAGGTAGGGCATTTGCTTTGTATGAAGCAAACATGGCTGACCTGAATTTGATTCCTCCACCCCTCTCAGAGAACCCAGCAAGCTACCAAGAGTATCTTGCCCACACGGCAAAGCCTGGCAAGCTACCCATGACGTGTTTGATATGCCAAACACAGTAAAAAGTCTCACCATGATACTGGGCCTACTTGAGCAAATCGATGAACTACGGGGTGACAGTGACAGTGACAGTTTATTGAGTGAGTACTGTGATTTCTGTGATTTACAGTACTGATAATGATGGCTTCATGAATACACCTTCCAGCACTATGTCCATCACTAGATTAACAAACTCCCTCCTCAAAGCCCTCAAGGCACTTATTTTCCAACCCACCTTCCTCTCAAAGAGACTGAGTTCTGTAGAAGAACTCTGCTGTTCTAATTTGGCCCTTTGTTGTTATCTTACTATGTATTTTAGGTTCTGCATCTGAGAGAGGTCATTCTGTATCTACCCATTTCACTTGACTGACTGCACTCAGCATGGTATCCTCTGGATCCACCTTAATCACTAAAAATTTAATGAATTTTATCTATCCTACAGCAACATACTATTCCACAAGTATGCCACACCTGTTTGATCCATGTATTTGTAGTTGGGCTTTTTTAAAATATCTTTACTACTGTACTAAATACTGTGACATACGTGTTCATATATCTTTTTAATTAATGTTTTTCTTAGAAGCCAAGAAGTGGTGTCACCATGTCATATGAAAGTTATATTCCTACTTTTGAAAACTCTCCAAATTGCTTTCAACAGAGATTGAGCCATAAAACATTTCCACCAAGAGTTATAAGGATCATATATATGAACCAATTATCTGCTGGATTCTAACCAGTGTAGATAACTTAAAATGATTTACAAGGAAAGAAGTAGGATTTGACAAGAATTTAAGTTGATGTTTTATTTTTGCCTCACGTTAATACAAATGCTTTTTGTTCTATTACCTGATTAGTATGGAAAAATATTTGTCATATTAGTCAAAACATATGTCATACATGAAGTCATATTAATCATTCTACTGAATATACTATAATTTGCATCATAGCAACTATCGAGGCTGTGACTTAGGTGGATTTGGCAATAAACTATAATCCTCTGGGGTGTTTCTACATAGATCACAGATGTGGACTAAAGAAATATACTATGTGGATGACCACCAGTCAATAATTAAGAGTTCTTAAAGTGGTATTACTTTCTGCGATTATTCCTAGTATGCATGGCTTACATTGACCTAGCCCTCTTAGATGGGGAGAAGAATACTTTTAAAATTCATTTGAGTCCATGATCTAGAGGAGAGAAAAAAATCCTTTATGCCTATTAAATAAACTTAGCATTACTTTCACTGATGTGTATGTGTGCATGTAAAACTAAGATAGCACATATATATATATATATATATATATATATATATAACTGTCACTGTCACTGTCTTCCAGTTGTTCCTTGATTTGCTCGAGCAGGCCCAGTAACATTGTGAGACTTGTTACTGTGTTTGGCATATCGAATACGTCACGGGTAGCTTCACAGAATTTGCTGTCCAGGAGAGATACTCTCGGTAGCTTGCGGGGCTCTCTGAGAGGGGCTGAGGAATCAAACTCAGGTCAGCCAAGTCGGCGGCATGCAAGGCAAATGCCCTACTGCTCTGCTACTGCTCCATTCCATATATAACTAAGAATACATAAATTTATGCATGTATATATACGTTTCAGTGGCTTGTAAACAACAGAATTTTTTTCTCACCCAGCTGGGAAAATTTTGCTGAATTTTCTAGGTTGCTAACGTCTTCTTTCTCATTGCTTCCTCAGATAATGGCAGAGAAAGGAAGCTAGCTTCCTAGTGTTTTCCAAAGAATAATTTCTCTGGGTCAAATGGGACCTCAATTTCTCATTTTTTCAGAATTGTCCATACTGTTGTCCAAAAGGGCTGAACCAGTCGGCATTCCCACCAGCAGTGAAGGGGAGTCCCTTTCTCGCCACATCCACGCCAGTGCCGGTTGTTTTTGTTCTTTTGGATGTGGGTCAGTCTCTTGTGTGTGAGATGATATCTCATTGTTGTTTTGATCTGTGTCTCCCTGATGATTACTGATGTAGAGCATTTTCTCATGTGACTTTTAGCCATTCAAATTTTTTCTTTGGGAAAGTTTCTGTTCATTTCTTCATCCCCAAAATTACAGTCGAAATGACACAGGCACTTCTATGTTCATTGCTGTACTATTCACATTAGCCAAAATCTGGAAAAAACTTGAGTGCCCAGGAACAGATGACTAGTTAAAGAAACTTCAGTACATCTAATCAATGGAGTACTATGCAGCTGTTAGAAAAGATGAAGTCATGAAAATTACATGCAAGTCGTACTACATGGAAAGTATCATGCTAAGTGAAATGAGTCAGGAAGAGAGGGACAGACATAAAAAGATTGAATTCATCTGGGAAATATAAAGTAACAAAATGGGAGACTAACGCCCAAGGATGGCTGAGATAAGTACCAGGAGGTTCACTCCATAACTTGGAGGCCAGCCTCACATGCTGGGGGAGAAGGCAGCTCAGATAGAGAAGGGAGCACCAAGTAAAGTGTGTTGGGAAGATCATCCCAAGATGATAGATGCATGCTGAAAGTAGACTATAGACTGAACATGATTGCCACTGAATGTCTCTTCTGCAAACCACAGCGCCCAAAAGGAGAGAGAGAACAAAAAGGAATGCCCTGCCACAGGGGTGGGGTGGGGCAGGGTGGGTGGGAGGAATGCTGGAAGCATTGGAGGTGGGGAATGGGCACTGGTGGACGGATGGGTACTCAATCATTGTATAACTGAAACCCAAGCACAAAAATTTGTAAGTCTACAACTGTACTTCATGGTATTTTACTAATAAAAATTTTAAAAAAGAGCAAGTTTTCTATGAAAGTAACTTCTAGACAGCTTCACCCTTATGATAATTAGTTCTGATTATTGCTCAAAGTCTTTGTCTATATTGCAATCACATTGTGTGATAGACATGCAATATATTAAATTTAAATTTGTAACCATGTCTGGTTAACAAAAATAATGACTGTAAATTGCTTGGGGGAATTGTACTCATCATGGATGATTATATTCAATAGAGATTAATACTCCATTACCAATGGATTATAGATCTAGAATCATCTCACTTTGAGAATTTGGGCAAAAGTCAATGATATTTTATTGGAGGGACTTTTACTTCCTAATATTTAATTAGTTTTTTCTTTAAATGCAGAAATTAAATAACAAACTTGGTTCCTACCTTGCGTTATGCACCTATTAATGCCAAGTCAGTTTGCTCTTGATTCCAAATTTTGAGCATGTCATTTTTTTAGCCAACTTGTCTCTAATGCTTCTGAGAAGTGTCATCTTTTGATTTCTTTTGTTTTGATATTCCTATATTCATGTTGCAAAGAAGAACCATAATTCATATGAAGCATGACCTATGAAGTGAAGATTCAACTGAATTTCTTCGTGATTTTATTTTTATGGTATTTGTAGATGGGGTGTATTATAGCCATATTTTAAGGTATAACAAAATAATTTTTATGAATAACATATGGAAATTTAAAATGATAAGTAAAATTGATGACTTGAAGATGTTAGGCTCATAGCGAGATTGTAATATAACTATTAACTACTGCATGGGATACTGCAAAATTAGAAAACATCAGTGTCACTGTAACTGTCCTTCTGTTGTTCATCGATTTGCTCAAGTAGGCCCAGTAATGTCTCCATTGTGAAATTGTATTGTGCTTGGCATATTGAATATGTCACAGTAGCTTGCCAGGCTTTGCCGTGTGGGCAAGATACTCTCGGTAGTTTGCTAGGCTCTCAGAGAGGGGCTGAGGAATCGAACTCGGGTCAGCCATGTTGGCCGCTTGCAAGGCAAACGCACTACCAGCTGTGCTATCACTCCAGCCCTAGAAGATATATTAAAAGAGAAAAGCAGAACTTCAAAACTTTTACAGGTAAAATTTATTTTTTATCTTAAAATAAGACTTTGATATCAACGTTTTTTCTACACTATAGCAGTTTACATTTTGTCTGATTTATTAGTCTGGCATATTTGGTATTTTATTTTATTTTTAGCTTTTTGGGTCACACCTGGCGATGCACAGGGGTTACTCCTGGCTCTGCACTGAGGAGTTACTCCTCGTGGTGCTCACGGGATCATATGGGATGCTGGGAATTGAACCCGGGTCTGCCGCATGCAAGGCAAATGGCATACCCGCTGTGCTATCTCTCCAGCCCCAGTCTGGCATATTTGGAAGGCAATCATGTAAATTTATTGAAAATTCACTTACCGGGAACTGAATCAGAATCAAAGCAACTTGTGGGTAGACCATTGGTAAACAAGCGAGCTGAGGTGCTGGCCTATCATCCAGTTCTTGTTTCTCTAAATTCCGTATGCTCACCTCTAGGGCTGCTGGAACAGCGGCTTTTTAGGATTTATCATAGGAATTGGAAACCATTTTGAGAAGAACCTAAAGTGCTAACACTGCCACTGTAAATCAAAAGTATTCAAGGAAATGAAACGTGATGGATTCCTGATGAACACAGTCAACTGGAAATGCCTCTAATATTATTCAGGGGCTAGTCAAGCAAAGAACTGCTTCATTCATTAATGGCATAAATGACTCTCCTTTATAGTAACACCTCATCTTCCTTGACTATGTAACATAAATGCTAGCTTGTCAACAAGTTTTCTCCAAATTTGCTTATGGAGGAGACTGATTCAGATGTCTCAATAAGAGCCTGATTTGTAACTTTCAACAGTGGGTTTTATTAGGGGTGAGAAATGGTCATACTATATTAAAAACAGAAAATGAAGAAGTGAGGAAAGAGAAATCCCAGGAGCAACAGGAGCGCCAGAAGCGAGCACCAAACCCTGTGCTGGCACTGACACAACCTGCCTCTCACTGCACAGATAAAGAGGCCTCGAGCATGGCCTCCCCTCACCGCCCCCCCTCCAGCAGTTATTTTTCCCTTTCCCAGAATATTGGACTCAGGACTCAGCCTTTATTGCTTAATTCTGAAGGGGACATCCTGGCTATCCCAAACACATTAGGTCAATGGTCCCCCTATGTGGTATTTTGCCTATATTTCAGGCAAAATACCGCCCCCTCCCCCAAACACCGAAATAACAGTGAACACAACGGATTGAACAATCCCAATGAACAAGTACACATTCCCTGAAGCTACACTAGTGGCCCCATATAAGGTACAGAGAAGTATCAAAGAAGTAGTATTTTTAAAGGGGGAAAAAGAGACCACCATTGACTGAGCCTATCTAGAATCCTCCTTTGCAGCGAGAGGTGGTCACTTACAGTGAACCGAAGGGATCCACCTCCGGACTACCACAGCAACATGAAGAAACAGCTCAGATACCCCCCACGAGGAGTGGATAAAAAAAGAGCCCTAACGCCTCATCAGAAAATTCTCACAAATATAATCTCTCAGACAAAGAATTCAGAGATGAAATGTTGAGGATGTTCAATGAACTCAAAGAAATGGTGGAACAGATATCCTGTAAATAAAAGGAGGACATGAAAGAAAGAGTGGAATGAACAGCCAACAAAATACAGGAAGAAATGAGAGCAGAAATAAGAAAGCTACAAACAGAATTGTGACTAATAAAGGATTCGGTAAAGGTAAAGGCCCTCCCGTTGATCATCGATTTGCTCGAGCGGGCCCAGTAACATCTCCATTGGAGACTTTGTTGTTACTGTGTTTGGCATATCGAATACTCTTGGTAGCTTGCCGGGCTCTCCGAGAGGGGCTGAGGAATCGAACTCGGGTCGGCCATGTTGGCCGCTTGTAAGGCGAACGCCCTACTTAGTGGGTGCCCTTAACAGTAGAATAGCCACAGCCGAAGACAGAATCAGTGAGCTTGAAAATGAGCTGCAAAAAGCACATAGGGAACAACAAACATTGGGAAAAGACTTCAAAATAGATCTAGGACAAATCAGAGATGTAGGGGATGAACTCAAAGGAACAACATAAGAATTGTCAGAGTAGGACTGGGAGGCAACCCAAATGAAAAAACAATAGTTAAAGATATCATTGTCAAGACATTCCCAGAGCTGAAGAATGCAGGCATCCAAATTCCAAGGAGCTCAAAGAATAACAGCTAAAAGAAACTCTAATAGAAAGATTCAAAGACATATCATAATCAAAATGACTGATACTTGGATAGAGACACAACATTGCAATCAGCAAAGTCAAAGAAGGAAATCACATACAAAGAAGAACCCCTTAGATTTACAGAAGAATTATTAGAGGAAACCTTGTGAGCGTGAATACTGTGGTGGTATATAGTGAAAAAACTCAAAAAAATGAAAACCTCACCAAGAACACTTTATCCAGCTAAACTCTCACTCAAACTTTAAGGAACAATACTCTATTTAATGGATAAACAACAACTCAAGAAGTTTATGTACTCAAAACCAATCTTAAAAAAAGGACTAAAGGAGCAACTGTAAGACAAGAAAAAGGGGCAACTGTAAGACAAGAAAAACCCCTACAGCAAAACAAACCCCTACAGAAAGATGAGACAAAACCCCATGACAATAATCTCTCTCAATGTTAATAATCTAAATGCACCAATTAAGGGACACAGAGTGACAAAATGAATTAAGAAATTGAACCCAACATTCTGCTGCCTACAAGAAACACATTTGAACACTAGAGTAAACACAGATTCAAAGTCAAAGGTTGGAAAACAAACCCTGCAAGCAAACAAGTCCTTCAAAAAAGCCAGGGTAGCCATATAAGTATTTGATAGCCTAGATTTCAGGCTGAAAATTATTAGAAAGAACAGCGAAGGCCATTTTTTAATATTCAGGGGATATGTACAATGGGAATAAATCACACTCCTAAACATACGCACCCAATGAGGCACCAGCTAAAAACAACTGCTAATCGACTTCAAGGAGAACATTGGTAGCAACACAATAATAGTTGAAGACTTCATCACTGCCCTATCACCTCTCAATAGATCAACCAGACTAAAATTCAGCAAGGAAGTACTGGCATTGAATGAAGAAATGGAAATGAAAGAACTAATAGATATATACAGAACATTTCATCCCCCAAAAACCGAATAAACATTCTTTTCCAGTGCACACAGAGCATTTTAAAAGAACATGTTCTGATTCACAAAACATACCTCAATAGAATCTGGAAGGTAGAAATTGTATAAATTATCTTTTAGGACCACGATGCACTGTAGATAGAATTTGATCAAACACAGAGGCAGAGAACCAAATAAAAAACCTGGAAATTAAACAATTCAATGTTGAACAACAAGTGGCTCAAGGAGAAAATCAAGGAAGAAATAAAAAAAGACACCTGGAAACAAACGAGAATGAAGACACGATCTACTAGAACCTGTGGGATTCAGCTAAAGCCATACTAAGGGGAAAATTTTAGCTCTGCAAGAATTTCTCAGAAAGGAAAAAAGGGCCCACATAAAGAACCTGACTTCACAGCTCAAGATCTTAGAAAACGTCCAACAAAAGGAGCCCAAACTAGGCAGGAGGAAGAAAATAATAAAACTTGGAGCAGAAATTAATGACATGGAAACCCCCAAAAACTATCCAAAAAATTAATGAAACCAAGAGCTGGATCTTTGAGAAAATAAACAAGATTGATAAACCACTAGCAAGACTGACATGTATAAGGAGAACACTAATAACATGAATCAGAAATGAAAAGGGAGACATCACAACAGAAACCAAAGAAATTCAAAAGATTGTTGAAAACTACTTTGAACGTCTGTATGTCATGAAGCAAGAGAATGCACAAGAAATGCATAAATTCTTGGATTCCTATAACATCCAAAGGCTGAAGCAAGAAGACTTGGAATAACTGAACGAATCTATTACTATCAAGGAAATTGAAACCGTAATCAAAAGTATCTGAAAAGCAAAGGCAAAGTCCAGATGGATTCACTAGTGAATTCTTCAAAATATTTAAAGAGAACCTACTGGCAGTTCTTCTCAAGCTTTTCAAGAAAATTGAAGAAACATAAACTCTTGCAAACAGTTTCTATGAGGCACTTATATCCCTAATACCAAAAACAAACAGAGACACCACAAAAAAAGAAAACTATAGTTTGATATCCCTGATGAACACAGATGAGAAGATCCTCAACAAAATATTAGCAAAAAGAATCCAACAACTCATCAAAAAGATCATATGCCATGACCAAGTGGGATTCATTCTGGGGATGCAAGGATGGTTTAACATTCACAAGTCAATTGACACAGTCCATCATATCAATAAAAGAAAATAAAAAAATATAATCATATCAGTAGATGCAGAGAAACCATTTGACAAGATCCAGCACCCATTTATTATGAAAAATCTCACCAAATGGAAATTGAAGGAACTTTTCTCAATATCGTCCAAGCCACCTACCACAAGCGTTTGGCAAGCATTATCCTCTATGGGGAAAAACTAAGAGCTTTCCCTCTAAGATCAGGGAAAAGACATGGATGCCTGCTCTCACCACTACTATTCATTATCATAATAGAAGTTCTTGCCATAGCAGTTATGCAAGAAAAAAGTTATCAAAGGCATCCAAATAGGAAAGGAAGAAATCAAAACACTCACTATCTGCAGGTGACATGATACTATATTTAGAGAACCCTAAAACCTCTACCAAGAAACTCCTAGAAACAGTAAACTTGTATAGTAAAGTCACACACTATAAAATCAGTACCAAAAGTCCATGGCTTGAGGCTGGAATGATAGCCCAGTGTGTAGGGCATTTGCTGATCCACAGTGTTAGGGCTGGAATGATAGCACAGTGTGTAGGGCATTGGCTGATCCAGGTTCAATTTCCAGCATCCCATATGGTCCCTTGAGTACTGCTAGGTGTAATTCCTGAGTGCAGAGCCAGGATTAACCCCTGAGCATTACCAGATGTGACCCCAAAAGCAAAAAACTAAATAAATAAAAGTCCATGAATGTAGAGCTTGAAGAAACCCCTGAACACAATGGGGTGTAGTCCAAAGAACAAAATAAGTAAAATAAAACAAGGAGAGTATATAAAAAATTAGGTGGGCTTAAATCTCTTTACATAAATCCTTAAAATCTTCCTTGCTTTGTCAGAAAGAGTAATGAAAAATGGGTGAAGACAGAGCCCCTTGGAGGAAGGTGGGTTCAGTTTCCCTCCTTGCCCCAAGCAGAACCTTGGCAGCCAAAAACCTCCAGAACCCAATCACAGCCATGCTCAAGGCCACTCTCCAGGCCATGCTTGGATGAGCCTCACTCATGAAGGAACTGCAGAGGAACCCAGGTATGTGGAACCCGTGGCTGAGATCTCCAAGCCTGCTCAGATAGGGACTGGACCTCCTCCACCCAGCTCTACCATTTTCCAGTAGCTTGGAAGCCATACCACAAACTGCCCCTGGCACCATGAAATCTCATCAATGGCCAAGATCCAGAGACTATAAAACAATGCTCCCTGAAGAGAGCGTTGTAGTCTTTCCTGGAGTGTGCAGCTGTGAATATGACCTCTTATACTCGAGCCCACTGATGTGCCTTCCTAATGTAGCACACATTTATTTGATTTTAACATACTTGCTTGTATTCTCTTATATATGGGCTTAATGGTCCCAGAATGAAATACAACAACCTTCACACACTTCCCTCTTATTGGGTGGGAAGATGTTCTCTTGTGGGGTGGGTGTTTGAGTATTATCTGCAATGAACTATTGTGAACTACTTTATGAAAATAAAAATGTATAAAAATTGCAAAAAAAATGAATATGAAGAGTCAGAAAGTGATGTGATACTACTAGTTTTGAGAATTAACTCTGGAGACCAATGCTTCCATATATTTCTACTGCTTGTTGTGTCTCATATGGTGATCTAGTCAGCAGTAGAGCAGAGCTGTTGGCAGCTGGGGGAGGTGCACCCACACCTCACTGCAGCAGTCATGCAGTCAGGCTCAACTTCACAAAAACTCTCTGCAGAAACGTCAAACTGAATAATTCCAGATACCCTGGAGCCGGGTGACGAATCTGGGGTTTCTTGATGTCTGGGCGGGCTGCCTACCCCCTTACTCCAGCAGTCATGCCCACCTCCCAGAGTCACGGCCACATCGATTCTTTGGCACAGACCATAGATCCTGAAGTGTTTTGGCCACATATATAACTTTCCAGTACCTCCTAATTCTTCAATAATGAAACTCCAGTAGGAGCACACCAAGTTAGATGGGAAAGTAATATAGGAGCTAGCTAAAGTCAGCAAAAACAGAAAAACAGTAACACAGATGGCTCAACTAGCAACTGCTATCTTACTAAGGTCTTAGAAAAAGACTTAACTCCATGATCAGATATGACAATTTTCACATAAAACTGATATTTTATACTTATTGATCTAAATATTTGAACTATATAACTAGAATTTTAACTCTAGAATATATAAGTAGTGGTAGCCTTTGTCTACATTAATATAAATTACAATTTTTTAAAAAAAGAAAATTAGAAGGATAAGTACCAAGGAATACAGAAGACTTAAGTTTTGTTTTGGAGCCACAGCCAGTTATGCTCAGAGATTGCTCCAGGCTCTTCATTCAGGGGTCAATCTTGGTGCCGTTCAGGTACCGTCTGGGTTACAGGGGACTGAACCCAGGTTGGCCACATACAAGGGATTAATCTTGCATGATACACTAGCTCTCCGACCCCCAGAAACTTCCAGAATCTTAAAAAAGCAAGAAAATTCTCTTTACAAGTTTTTAGAAAGAAGCGAAGCTTCATGGATATTTTGTATTACTTGTGTAGGTCTGTGACTTTTCAGAACAGGGAGATTTGCACTCTAATAGGAGTAAAATTGTGACAGTTCATTACAGTAACAGTAAAATGCATACAGAAAAATCACATCTTTTTATAACTTTTTATGTAGTTGAATAACCATGATTTTCAAAATTACTGATACTTGATCTCCTGCCCCCGTGGCCAGGCTGTCTTCACCGGGGCCCCTTGGAGGGCCCTTTGACATTGCAGCATCGTAGTATCCATGATGTGCACCTTCTTCTACCATATGATCATGCCCTGATAAGACATGAAATAATAAAATTTCACAAGGAGGAATGAGACAGTTACATCTAATCTCAAAACTAATGTAGAATTTATAATTAATTATTTTAACCAAGGGATTAACTGCTATTGACAAAAGCTAGCTCTTCTCTATCCCTGTTTCTTTGGCTCTTGGCCATCCTTCGACATTCAATAATAACCACATATGCTCCAAAGGAGAAATAAGTTATTGACATAGTGTTTAAGATCTATTTTAGCCACATAGAATTTCTTTCCTATAGATTCTGAACTGAAAATCTTGACACATTTTTAAATATAAGAAACAGACTTGGACATGACCTTAAACAAGGTGATTATGTAGTCAGTGTTTATTGCATCATTTCTATCAACAAATACCAAAGAGGAAAGCAATCTCTTTGAGCCTTATCAGGAAATAGATTATTATTTTATGAAACTCTTTTTGAAAATACTTGTGAACTCTAAATCAGTCATGGACAACAGTAGAGATCCTTGCCTAGGAACAATGCTCATTCAATGGTGCCAGCATGGATCAAGATTCAGCTGTCTGATGAAACAGACACTTATGTCAAGAACTTATATGTCATCTAGTCAATTTTCACAAATTTTCACTTCACAAAAAGGAAAACTGGCTAGTAAAAATTAACACTTTTTTTTTTATTTTTGGGTCACACCCAGTGATGCACAGGGGTTACTCCTGGCTCTGCACTCAGGAATTACCCTGATGGTGCTCAGGGGACCATATGGGATCCTGGGAGTCAAATGCCAGACCCACTGTGCTATTGCTCCAGCCCCCAAATATTAACACCTTTTTTCAGTTCACATAAACTGTGACTGAGCCAGGATATGAATGTCCGACATTTTGAATGTGGATTCACTGTTCTTTTCATATCCGTAACTTCTACCTGGTAGTCTTTATATTAGGAAGTGTATGTGTAAAGTCAGCTGCCTGCTGGTGCATAGGTCAATGGTCAGTTCATTCTCTGTAGAGCTTCTTTCTTTCTGTCAACTGCCTTTCTCACAAGTTTCCACTGTGAGGAAAGAGAAAGGACTGTCTTCACACACACAAAAAAAATGGAAGAAAACAATTTCACCAGTCTTGAAGAAGAAAGGATCCCTATCCCTAGGGAGGAAATCAATATTTTGAAGTGAAGCACAGAGTCAGATTTTAAATGATGAGCTATATATAATATAAACATATATTAATTTATTAGTATGTATACCTGAATCTAATATAATGTTATAATGTAATGTCATTGATAAGTATATTTGATTAAAGAATATGATATTATTTTTAATTCTGCTTAGGGGAAAGTGTTTCTTCAAATGTTTCACTGCAACAGAGAATTGCATAGTATTTTAACAAAGAATCATTGTTGAAATAAGTAGGACGAGAGTCAAAACATTAGGCATAGTTTTATTTCTCACTTTAAAGATGAGGAAATTAGGAGTAGAAAATATTTGGTTTATATCCAAATATTTCAATGAAGCAAATGTGAAGCTTAATAAATACCTCCATATTTTAGGATGATGTGAGGTGTATATAACTTATTTATATCTATAAAGGACTAAATTTTAATTGATATTGTACCATACAACTTGGTATTATATAAATATGTATATGTCAGAAACATATTTATCAATAAAAACATATTATTAAGATAACTTAGATGTGTAATAACCCTAATGTGTCTTTTACAGCAACTTTTTTATATTTAAGATTTTATTATTCAATCACTGTGAGATAAAACTTTACAAAGCTGTTCATAATTTGGTTTCAGTTATACAGTATTCCTATACCCATTCCTCCACCATTTTTTTCCATTGCCATCATTGTCTTTATTTTTTCTATTATTATTAGTGAAACACCATGAGGTACAGTTGTAGATTTACAATTATTTGTGCTTGGGTTTCGATTATACAATGATCAAATACCCATCCCTCCACCAGTGCCCATTTTCTACCACCATGGATAATATTCCTCCCACCCCCATCCCTCCCATCCCACCCTACCTCTGTGGCAAGGCAATCCCCTGTGTTCTCTCTCTCTCCTTTTGGGTGTTGTGGTCTGCAAAAGAGGCTTTGAGTGGCAAACATGTTCAGTCCATAGTCTACCCTCAACATGCATCTCCCCTCCTGGGAGGATCCTCCAAACATCCTTTATTTGGTCCTCCCTCCTCTATCTGAGCTGCCCTTTCCCCTAGAATGCCTGACTGGCCTCTAAGCTATGGAGTAATCCTCCTGGTGCTGATCTCAGCTATTCTTGGGTATCCATCTTATATTTTGTTACTATATATTCCCCAGATGAATGCAATCTTTCTATGTCTATCCCTCTCTTTCTGACTCATTTCGCTTAGCATGATACTTTCCATGTTGTACCACTTGTATATAAATTTCATGACTTCATCTTTTCTAACAGCTACATAGTACTCCGTTGTGTAGATGTACCAAAGTTTCTTTAACCAGTCATCTGTTCTTGGGCATTCAGGTTTCTTCCAGTTTCTGGCTAGAGTAAAGAGTTACAAAATCCAGAATGAAATTTTACAACTCGAATGGACATTATTTGCCTACATGAGTTAAATTCTTTGATTTTTTGTATTCTATTCATACACATTGTTTATTTAATCATTAGATTATTTATATTTATGCAAATTTAAATATATCTATATTTTTAAATAAGGCTAGATCATAAGATAGATTTATCTTTATTAAAATAAAAATTATCACATTTGATAATGAAATAACAATTTAAGGAAATGTAAACATTTTGGTTTCCAAAACAGCAAGGTGATGAGGAAATTTCCTTAAATTTTTGTCTATGTTTGTTATGTAGATGTATACAAAGTGGAAATAATCTGGCATGAAAATAGAACAGGCGCACTGCTTTATCTCCCAGAACTAGGCAACATGACACCTGCCATAGCCATGCCACCAGACCCTGCGCCAGGCTGTTTCACTCAGGGCACCCCAGAGGGGGGCAGGTGAGAGCCCTACCCACCCCCAAGGTATCCAGCTTGGCAGCTTAAAACATCCACAACCTAACTGTCACCATGCTCATGGCCACTCCTCACATGCTCCAGCTCAGCCTAACACATGAGCAAATATATTCTTGGACCTCGGGACAGCATTCTTGGCCCTGCAACACAGCATAAGACACTCCCTACTGATTCTCCAAGAGTACGACACCACATATGATGGGGTTCAAATAGTAGGCAACCAATCATAGAGGGGAAATATATATATATATGTGCATATATACATATTTTCTTTTATGTGTATATATATGTAAAAGCTCACATCATTCAACTTTTAAGAACATGTTAGTGATATCCTAAAGAGTGCAATAATGGCCCCTGCCAAAATAGAAGAATCTTCACACTGTTTCCCCTATGGATATTTATTTGTAAAATTTTCAGTGGTTTCTCATAACATACAATACAAAATATACTATTTCAGTTTTGCTTTGGGACAGGGATTGGGGCTTGGGACGGAAACATCTCAAATATGTTGGTGGGAAAGTGTAACGGTGGTGGGATTGGCGTTTGAATATTAAATGTAATAAAATATTGTGAAGTACCTTATAAAATAAAAAAATTAAAAAATAGAACAGGCAAGCCAAAGATAATTTCTAAAATAACTTGCTGCAGCCAACTCCTATTTCTTGACAAAGAAGATGCTCCATTATAGATCCCTTCACTGATCCTGATTAAGCACTCATGTATTCTGACTACAGACAGTAAAATTAGAAAAATTTTACTAAAATTAGTAAAATTAGGAGCTATGAATAAAGAAGAAATTTTTCATGGTACTCTATGTTCAATCAAATAAAATGCAATGTAACTGGTTATTGAGTGTTACTGTGATTTTTGTTAATGGGCACATTAGATAATTTGTGATCAATGTTAGGTGTACTGTATACAACCCATAAAGATAGAATTTTACCTCTTTAAAACATGGATAGCAAAATTTTTATTGAGGAACATTGACTCTTATAAGTCATTTAATTTTAATAAGAATATAAATTTTCAGCTCCATAATTCTAGTTTATAATGCTTTATTGAAAATACAAACTTGCTCTGGGTTTGGGGAGCAACTGTACTGAGTGCCAGGTTCAGTTCTTTAGACACTAAACCAACTCATTCAAGAAGTTTTCCACAAAAGGGTGTGGGGCTGAGTGTAGTTAAGACAAAGAGACTAGTATTATAATAATAGCTTGGAATGATTACGCTGAACAAGATCAGAGGGTTAAAAGTAAGTAAAGGGATTTTCTTGATAACCTTTAAGTATCAATATTGCAAACCACATTGCAGAGAGAGAGAGAGAGAGAGAGAGAGAGAGAGAAAGAGAGAGAGAGAGAAGAAAAGCACCTGCCATAGAGGAAGGCAGGGGATGGAAGGAAGGGACACTGGTCTTGGAAATGTACACTGGTGGAGGAGTTGGTGCTGAAATACCGTATGATTAAAAATCAATTATGAACAGCTTTGTAAGGGTCTATCTCACAGTGATTCAATAAAAAAGTTAAAAAAAATGAAAAAGTTTTGTCTGTGTCACCATAGGAGCTGAAGGAAATTCCAGTGAGTTTGCTTTCATCTAGATAATTTTTATAATCAGAAGTTCCCCAGGATGGCAACTGTTTTTCCTCTGTTCCCCTGTGTAAGACAGAATTTTCAGTTCTACCCACTGGGATAATTACCTGCAATCAGACTGAACAGAGCCCATTCATTAAGAGACTACATGCTGAATTCCTTTCTTTGGAAATAAACCACACCAAAATTTCATTGGAAAAAATTTTAGGTGGTTGCTGTAAAATCAGTTGCTTGGATCCATGTGAATGACACGCAGGTACTTTTTCTCCAAGTCACTTTGGTTCTTTCTAGAAAAAAATACAACTGTGTTTGTGTTAATTTAATTAAGACAGTAACATATAAATTTCTGTTCTGTAGTTAAAACTGAAGTGGGGGTAGAGTCAAGACAAGTCAGGGAGCTTGTCTTGCATGCACAGTCAACCTGCGTTTCAACCTTGGCATCCCAAATGATTCCCAAGCATTGCTAGAAGTAATTCCCGAGTGCAGAGTAGACGTTACCCCTGAGAATCACCAGGTGTGCCCTCAAAACAAAATCAAACAAAACAGAGACCTAGGTCAATTGTAAGGAAAACAGTTCTTTACAAAGACTAAGATATTTCTGTCAAGAATATCATCTCATTTTCCTTTGTATTTTAAACATAAATATCTGAAATACTATTTGTTGTTGTTTGGTATTATGAATACATAAACATCTGAAATACTATTAGTTGTTGTTTGAGATTGCATGAATTGAGTGTATATATCTGTAGTGTGCACTTGATGGATATGAGTGTGTGTATAGACATTCCACATTCCAGGTAAGCAATCATCTAATTAAAAACAAGAAATAGAAACTTGTTCAGTGTTTTCTCTATAACTATTCTCAGTAGAAAAGTGTTTAGTGATATTAGTTTTTACTGAGCTAAACCTTACACAGAGTTCAGGAAAGACATTCAGTTCAAATTTTTCTTTAGGCTACTTTATGAACAGGAAGTTTGTTCTGAACTATTTCCATCAACTGTATCTTTTTTCATAATTCTTTCAACTTCTTAGTAAGGCTGCCTTTATTTTCTATATCTATAAAAACAGACTAAATATGAAAGGTTTAAGGGGCATGGCTATGCTCTAGCAATGGGAGGTATGAAAGTATGACTCGATATCTCTGTGCCAGCCTGAGCTCTGACTTTGGGGGGCAAAGAGACTCCCTGACAAGGGCAGTGAAGCAGAGTGAAAAATTACACACTCTTTTCTGGGACCAAAATTCATATATTAGCACCCCATCCTTATTGTTCTTTGACTTAAAATTTTATATCCATTTGGCACCAGTGACTTGGTTTAGGAATTCTTAGAGTGTTTGTTAAAATTTGACTATAGCTTAAAATTTTTTACTAAGAAAGCAAAGAGAAAATACTACTAATATTCTTAGAAAAACATGAATAATAGTTTTTCAATCATTGTAAAAAGAAAACAGATATAGTATACATGAAAATTTAAAGATTTTATTAGTGACCTGGAGTTTATATTCAGTGATGTACAGGGACTTATTCCTGGCACTGTTCTCAGGTATCACTCCTAGTGGTGCCTGGGAGAACATATGCTATGCCAAGGATTGAAGCAGGTTGTCCATGTGCAGGGCAATCATCTTCCCTCCTGTATTTTCTCATCAGCCGATAGTTTCTTATTTTGTAAAACCCATAATGTCACCCAAAGTGACAAAGTAATAAGTGTAGTGTAGAAATCAACTCTTTAAAGATTTAAACACATGTTCCACAGAAATTTAAAAATCGATTAGCCCAAGAATCATAAGACTACAGAATTATTTACTAGCAAAACAAATAAGAGTAACATGATAGGCATATAAGGAAGTTTTCATTGGCAACAGCAAAGGACTTATTATTTTCAAAAGATAGGTGAAAGCTTTAAAATTTAGCTACATAGATCAGGTATATACTGGCCGTCTGACTTTTGGTAAATATGTGTGTATATATATAAATATATGTGTATATGTAGATACATATACACATACATAGATATGCCTGTGTGTATTAAGGAACCACATCTAGCAGCTCTTGCTCCTGGCTCTGTCTTCAGTAATCACCCCTGATGGGGCTCTGGGAACCATGTGGGATGACAGGGATTAAACCTAGGCTGTAAGGTAAATGCCCTAGTTACTGTACTGGCAAACCAGTCCCAAATTTTTTTAACTTTGAGTCACAATTTTATCAACTTTAAGATGGTGCCAGCAGCTGTTGCCTTATAAGCATATTATTGTAAGAATTACATTGGGCTATAAATGCCAAGCATCTAGACAGTTGTAGTTTCTCAGGCAAGAATTGTATGATTTTTTACAGTTATCCCATTATTTTAAGAAATTGGAGAATGGGATTATATTTAATTTGTCCCTATTTTTTATAGTTTTATATGATTTCATTTTGTTGTTGTCTTGTATGTTTTACTATCTGAATACAATAGTTTTCTATTCTGAGTTTGTTCTTCAATCACTGTAATTTTTTTTCCTTGCAGACCTGCTGTCTCCTATCATTAGCATTATCATGCCGTCCACCATTTCCTGGCATGCACATTAAAAGTTTCTAGAATAATTTCAGAGCTCAGAAGAACCCATTGAGTTCAAACATCACACACTCTTTCCCATATAAATAATAATTCACAATTTACCATTTCCTGCCATAGCCAAATTGTATCTAGGTATTCAGCCAAATGTAATCACTTTACGAAAATATTCACATCAAATACTTAGTTTTGAGATTTATAGTTGTTTTGCAGAATATGTATGTTACCTATATAAACATCACATAAAGGTCCACAGTTCATATGCCTTTAGTTATGTACACAGTTCCCAGTAAACATAAAATAAGCTCAATATTCTATGAAAACATTGATTGATAAACATCTAATCATCAGTAAATTAGAGAAAGAACACTAGGAGTTAATGTATAGAGGATAAGGGACTGCAACAGAATTCAAAAACTAACCATAATGGAAATTTCTAAAGTGTAATTGCCACTGAAGCATTTGATGTCCCCTTCACGATAATGTGAAGCCATGGCTCATAGGTCAAAGTCACACAGAGGCCTGCACTATACAAGCAGGACTCTAAGGAGCCTGATTACATTTTTCAACAGCACTGGCATGGACTATAAAATATTCATGTTCATATTCTAAATATGTATGCCTGGAGTAAATAAATAATTTACTAGTAAGGCTATAAATTATTTACTAACTTATTCTAAATATATATATATATATATGTATGTATACTCTGCATTTTACTGAAAGTAAAACAGGTGGACTGATGGTCTTTAATAAAAAAAAGAAGAAAAAATTCATCATTACTTAAGTTATAGAAGGAAGTTTTCTGTAAAGGAGGAAAATAATAAAAGATAGTCCTTAATACATAAAAAATTGAAAATGTTGCCTTCTCTTTATAAAATATCATTTTTACCTGATATCCAAGTGACTAACCATGAATTTTTATACAAATTTTCTTTGAAATTTCTAAGCTGGATTCCTAGATGAGAAAATTCAAGATCGTATAAAATTCGTGGTCATTTAATTCCTTTAATTCTTTAACTCATGCTGTGACTTTAAATAAATAAGCATGATAATTTCCTGTTTGGGTTGAGTGATCAATAGAATATGGCCTAATGTCTGGTTCATTTGTTGAAACAACTCTACCAAAGATTGCAAATCCCCAGCAATGACTTGGAAGAAAGATTTCCTTGAGCAAACTTGCTTAAGTATATTATCTGTTGAGTAGCCAAACAGTTCAGACTCATTCCCTTGGCAAGCAGAATTTGGAGTTGCAGTCATCTGTGAAGACATTTGTTCCCAACATCCAACAAAGAATTATGCCTTCTTATTTCCCACACACAGACAATGGTGCATGTCCATATAACTCTGGGGGTTCAAATCTTTTATAATTATGGAGGTATGTCTACTTCCCAGAGGAAGAAAATATCATTGCCTAGAATTTGCATGAAAATATTTCAAATACAGAACAAACTTAATTTGAAAATTAATTTTTTTTTGTTTTTATATGCTCAAAGAACTTATTCCATGAAGTTTGCTCCTGAGATCATCTGAGGCAGACAACCAGTACATCTCACTATTGTATACAGATTATTTCAGACAGGTTAACCTCCTCATACTTTAGTTTCCTTGTCTCTCATAGTGAAGAAGGTGGATAGCTAGCACAAGGAATAGGGCACTTACTTGTATGTGGCTGGCCATGATTCAAACTCTGACAGCACATGGTCCCCAAAGCACCAACAGATGTGTGAACTCTGAGACATGAGTAAGCCCTGAGCACTGTGGAGTGTGGTCAAGGCATTTTTCCCCAAATGAAATTAAAATAAAATAAAATAAAATAGTGATGATATACATATCTCACAGCCTTCCTATGAGAAATTAATTATTTGAAAGACAAACAATAAGGGACACCTGTGCTCATGGCTGAGTCACCCGGGCAGCTCAGGCAAAGCTCCCACACTCTTCTCCACAATCACCACCATGTTCCCCGCAAGACTTCACTACTGGACTCCTCTACCTCGAGATGAGTCTCATCCAGAAACTAACCTGAAAAATTCAGGTATGCTGATTTTGTGACTGAAATCTCTAGGCTTTCGTGGAGTAGTGGTGGGCTACCTCCACCCTACTCCTTGTACTTCCAGAAGACCCAGCAGTTGCACACACACCCTACCCCCTCAAAGCCACCACCCAGTTAAAAATTTAACTACAGCTGTATCACCTTTAAAAAATTCTGACTTCCTGGAGTTTGTTGACAAACTCTACAACACTGGTAAATGAGGAGTATCACACCAGATTGAATGGAACATAGAAGGCAACCAATTTCAGTTAACAAAATATAAACACATAAAGCTTAACTTGTAACAACATCTAAATAATATCTTATACAAGGATTTAATGGTTATATGGGCTAGAGCAATAGCACAGCGGTAGGGCATTTGCCTTGCACGCAGCCAACATGGCCGACCCGAGTTCGATTCCTCCACCCCTCTCGGAGAGCCCGGCAAGCTACCGAGAGTATCTCGCCCGCACAGCAGAGTATGGCAAGCTGCCAGTGATGTATTCGATATGCCAAACACAGTAACAACAAAGTCTCCTGATGGAGATGTTACTGGCCCTGCTCGAGCAAATCGATGAACAACGGGAGGGCCTTTACCTTTACCTTATGGTGAGATATAGTAATCTTCACTACCTTTATTCTGAGAAAAGATTTTTGATCATTATATAAGCAAATTATTGATAACAATCAATATAAAATAAATTATTGAGGGCTTGCTATGGGGTCAGAATTAAAAGGTGATTAGGAAAAGTGTAGATAATGGTGGATGGATGGTGTGATGGTTGTGGGATTGGTGTTAGAATATTGACTGCTGTAACAAATTATCATAAAAACTTTGTGAACCACAGTGTTTACATAAAATGTAAGAGAGAAAATTACAAATATAGGCAAAACTTACTATAAGTAATCTCCAAAATATATTAAAGAGAATTACTTTAAAACTGTTATTAATGACAGTTGAGACATGATTATTACCATACCTATACCTGTGTCTGGCATATCGAATACTCTCGGTAGCTTGCCGGGCTCTCCGAGAGGGGCGGAGGAATTGAACTTGGGTCGGCCATGTTGGTTGCGTGCAAGGCAAACGCCCTACCTGCTGTGCTATCGCTCCTATTTAATGTAAGGTACTTTAGATTCCAGAGTTGAAATATATATACATATATATATGTATATATATATATATATATATATATATATATAAAATTCTACCTCACAGAACGAGGAGAAAAGAATGCAAGGTTTAAGAAGAGGACTCCCAGAACAACCACCAACTGGGAACTCTTTGGCTCTGTTGCGGCAACATGGGAAGATGCCGTCATTGACAACATTGATGAGGAATACGATCGAACGATTCAGCACCTCCATGATTGTGCAAGGAATGCCAAGAGAGAGATAACCACAAAAAACCGTCTTTCTTCGAACACTCTTGAACTTATTCGCCAACGTGGCTTGGCACGTGCCTCAGGCAACCACAAGCAAACGTCCGAACTGGCAAAACAGTGCAGAGAAGCCATCAAGGATGACCTCAAAAACAGGAGAGCAGCAGTACTGATAGATGCAGCAGAAGCTGGGAAAAACATTCGTAATGCCCGCCTGTCCTTCACCAACTACAAAACCAAGATGACTGCCCTCCGACATCATGATGGATCTATCACATCTTCCAGAAGGGCAATGGAGAAGATTATTCATGACTTCTACTCAGATCTCTTTAATAGCCACATTCACTTGCCCACATACCACATACCACATGATGGATATGTCGTTCCCAATGTTCTCCCTTCCGAAATCCAACATGCCATCTCGTCGGTAAAGAAACAAAGAGCACCTGGCCCAGACAAGATCAGACCTGAACACCTGAAGAACTTACCATCAGTACTCATCAATACATTGGCTCGACTCTTCACACGCTACCTGTCTGAATGCAAGGTTCCATCCCAATGGAAAACCAGCAAGACTGTACTACTATACAAGAAAGGAGACATCCACGACATTGGCAACTATCGCCCAATCTGCCTATTGTCTGTCATCTACAAATTATTCACTTCAGTCATCCTGAATAGGATTAGCAGAACACTAAATGAAGGACAACCATATGAACAAGCTGGATTCCGAAAAGGATTCAGTACCATCGACCATATCCACACAGTAACCAAGCTCATTGAGGTATCTCGGGAATTCAAGATGCCGCTCTGTCTAACGTTCATTGATTTAAAGAAGGCCTTTGATTCTGTTGAGACGGAAGCGGTCATAGAAGCCCTAGCCAATCAGGGCGTACAAACTCAATACATCAGGATCCTTCGTGAGCTCTATTGCGGATTCACTACCAAGATCTCACCATTCTACAAAGAAGTAATCATCCATATCAAGAGAGGGGTTCGGCAGGGTGATACCATTTCACCAAAACTCTTCAGTGCCACCCTTGAGAACATCATGCGACGGCTGGAATGGGAAAACATGGGAGTGAAGATAGATGGTCGGCAACTACACCACCTCCGCTTTGCTGATGACATCGTTCTAATAACACCAAACATCAACCAAGCGGCACAAATGCTGAACGACTTTGACCGTGAATGTGGAAAGGTCGGACTACAGCTGAATCTTGCGAAGACAATGTTTATGAGAAACAGCCTTGTTCCTGATGCTCCATTCGCTCTCAACGGAACCACCATCTCCGAATGCAACAGTTATATATACCTAGGTCGAGAAATCAACATGATGAATGACCTGGCACCTGAGTTGCGCAGGAGGAAGAGAGCGGCTTGGAATGCCTTCAAGAGCATTGAAGAAATAACTAAAAGGACAAAGAACCTCCAACTACGAGCACATCTCTTTGATTCCACTATTCTTCCTGCATTAACATATGCCTCAGAGACCTGGACCCTACAAAAACAGGATGAGAACACTATTCGGGTCTCTCAAAGAGGAATCGAAAGAACTATGCTTGGAATATCACGATTCACTCAAATGAGAGATAGAATCCGGAGTTCTGATCTTCGTCAACGCTCAAGAATCAGGGACGCTATCTCATTTGCCAAGACATCAAAAATCAGATGGGCTGGACACGTAATGAGGTTTACAGACAACCGCTGGACTAGAGCCATTACTGATTGGATTCCACGAGACATCAAAAGATCACGTGGACGCCCACCTATAAGATGGTCAGACTTCTTCGTCAAGACCCTAAATGATCGGTTTGAGGCTCTATATGTTCCTAAAACGAACAGATACCATTGGGCTACGCTAGCACGCAACCGGGATGAATGGAGACGTTACTGGCACCCGCTCGAATAAATCGATGAATAACGGGGATTAAGTGATTAAGTGATATATATGTATGTATATATACGCAAACGAGAGTAGGCATTCTTTTATGTTATTTTGAATGGCTTTAATTTTCTTAGGTTTTAATTTACATAGGTCAAAATCATATAGCAATCACTAATTTGTCTTTACTGATTTATTTCCTAATCATTTATTCACCAGTTCTTAAAGTTAGCCGGAATAAGCAATATAAATTAAATTTGTTATGTGCCAACAGATTGGGATTGGAGGGAAACTGGAGATATTGGTGGAGAGAAGGTCACACTGTTTGTGTTGGAGCACTAAATACTTGAAACAATTGCATACTGAACAAATTTGTAAATAATGGGTTTTCTAGTAAAATTAATATAAAAACACACAAAGTAATTAATACTTTCTGCACAGAGTTCAATGAGTAATAGCTTCTTTTATTATGAACACTATTGACACACCTGTTTCATTCACATTTGGTCTTATTTTAGAAAGAGATTCCTCTTTATAGTTTGGGTAACTAGTATGGTGCTATAAAGATCAGTAAATACTGACTGAATGAATAAGTAGGTGAACAAAATGAATAATTGGATTAATTAACAAATGTCCTAATGAAGTGATATATAACCTTGATTTAGCACAGTGGAATAATATATTTTTGAGAATGTTCAGGAAAACTGATTTCTGACCATTGAACGGTGTGAGAATTGGGGGCGAAGGCTACAGAGCAGTAGAAAATTTGGGTATATATTTTCACTCTCCCAAATACTGGCCTGCTATTGAATAAAAATATAACTGATAACATTGTCACTGTCACTGTCCTCCCATTGTTCATCGATTTGCTCCGGCCCAGTAACGTCTCCATTGGAGACTTTGTTGTTACTGTGTTTGGCATATCGAATACATCACGGGTAGCTTGCCAGGCTCTGCTGTGCGGGCGAGATACTCTGGGTAGCTTGCTGGGCTCACCGAGAGAGGTGTAGGAATCAAACTTGGGTCAGCCATGTGGCTGCGTGCAAGGCAAACACCCTGCCGCTGTGCTATCTATCGCATAACATTAACAGACCAATACAGCATATTTCATGTGTATTATATACTGTATTCCCAAAAAATAAGATAGGGAAAAGAAAAATCAAACAATTATAGGAGAAGAAATACATTTGCAGAAATGTACTTATCAATATCATAAGATTTTATGAAGTGTTTATAAGAACTCCATGTTTAAGTTGCCCATGGAGTTCCAATACAGGATCAATGGCAGAATTTTGTGATGGAATTGTCATATAGTTGATAATTTATTGATAATCCAAGCATCACTTAACCTTACATCTCTTTTTTAATCCTGAAAAGATAAAGAATAATTTTCTCCTCTTTCATTGAAAAGCGGAACTGCCTGATACATTTGGCTGAGAGAATTGTGTAAAATGATACTCTTGAAATGGCTTTCAAATTTCCTGGCAGTTTATTTATGTTATAATTGTGGAACTCATTTACAAGTTCCCTACTTGTTAACTTGTATTATAATCATCAGCGTGAGAGTGGTAAGTGGTGAACAATGAAGGTTTTTTTTTCTTTAAAGGCAATTTTGCTATCCCTTACTTAGAGCTGGAGCAATACTATACTGGAGCAATACTATACTACACTGGAGCACTAAGGTAATTGCACTGCTCACAGCTGACTCAGGTTTGATCATCTGCATCCCATTTGGTCCCTTGAGTTCCACTAGGTGTGATCCCTGAGTGCAGAGCCAGGAGTAGTTCCTGAGCACAGCCAGGTTTGATCCAAAAATAAATAAATAAATAAATAAATAAATAAATAAATACAGGCATACAGACAACAAATAAAAGAAATTGCACTGTTCTCTCTAGGAATTCTGTGGTTGTTGTGAATTCTCGATCCTCATTGAACTGCAATGATACTAACATCAGGAAATCTTCTGCAAACATAAAGTGATACAAACAGAAGTTATTAGATATTTTTTTAATTTTATTGAATCACCATGAGATGGTTACAAGCTTTCATGTTTGGTTACAGTCACACAACTATCAAATACCCATCTCTTCACCTGTGTACATTCCCCACCACCAATATACTCAGTATACACCCCCTTTCCCACCTTCCCCCTGTCTCCATGACAGACAATTTTCCCCATACTCACTCTGTACTTTGGGGCATTGTTTTGCTATATAGCTACTGAGAGGACATCATGTTTGGTCCTTTATCTACTTTCTGCAGACAACTCCCATCTCAACTGATTTTTCCAGCCATCATTTTCTTAGTGATCCCTTCTCTATTCCAGCTGCCTTCTCCTGTATGTTCATGAGGCAGGCTTCCAGCTATAGAGCAATCTACCTGTCCCATGTATCTACTATCCTTAGGTGTCAGCCTCATGTTATGCTGCTTTATACTCCACAAATGAGTGCAGTCCTTCTATGTCTGTCCCTCTATTTCTTACTCATTTCAGTTAGCATGATACTCTCCATGTCTATCCCTTTATAAGCAAAGTTCATGACTTCATCTCTCCTGACAGCTGCATAGTTTTCCATTGTGTAGATGTATCAAAGTTTCTTTAACCAGTCATCTGTTCTAAGGCACTTGTGTTGTGTCCAGATTTTGGCTACTGTGGACAGTGCTGCAATGAACATATAGGTACAGATGTAATTTCTACTGTGCTTTTTTTCATCCTCGGGATATATTCCCAGAAGTGGTATTGTGGGGTTATATGGAAGCTCAATTTCTAGTTTTTGAAGAACTGTCCATATTATTTTCCAGAAAGGCTGAACTAGTGGGCATTCCCAACAACAATGTTAACAGCATCACTTTTCCCCCACATCCACGCCAGCACTAATTGCTTTTGTTCTTTTGAATGTGTGCCAGGATCCGTGGTGGGAGATTATATCTCATTGTTGTTTTGATTTGCAGCTCCCTGATGGCTAGTGATGTGAAGCATATTATCATGTCCCTTTTGGCTATTTGTGTTTCTTTTTAGAGGAAACTTCTGTACATTTCTTCTCCCCATTTTTGATGGGGTTGGTTTTTTTCTTGTACAATTCTACTAGTGTCTTGTATATCCTGGATATTAATCCCTTATCAGATGGGTATTGTGTAAATATTCTTTCCCATTCTGTGGGCTCTTTCTGTATTTTGGTCACTTTTTCTTTTGAAGGGCAGAAGCTTCTTAGTTTGATGTGGTCCCCTTTGTTTATGTTTGCTTCCATTTGCATGGCCAAAGCTGTTTCATCCTTAAAATGCTTTTAGCATCAATGTCATGGAGAGTTCTGCCTTCATTTTCCTCTATGTGCCTTATGGATTCATGTCTGATATTGAGGTCTTTAATCCACTTTCAGCTGACTTTTGTGCCTGGCATTAGACAGAGGTCAGAGTTCATTTTTTTGCAGGTAGCTATCCAGTTTTCCCAGCACCACTTGTTGAAGAGGCTTTCCTTGTTCCACTTGGCATTTCTTGCTCCTTCGTCAAAGATTAAGTGGTCATGTATTTGGTTGTGTGTGATGGAATATTCAACTCATTCCATTGGTCTTCAGGTCTGTTTCTAGCCCAGTACCATGTTGTCTTAATTACTACTGCTTTGTAGTACAGTTTGAAGTTGGGGAGGACTCTGCAGTTAGGCAAGAGAAAGGTATCAAGGGAATACAAAAGGAAGAGGTAAAACTATTTGCAGACGATATGATACTATACTTAGAAAAACTTAAAGACTCTACAGAAAAGCTCCTAGAAACAATAGGTCAGTTTAGTAAAGTGGCAGGCTACAAAATCAACACCTAAAAGGCCATGGCTTTCTTATATACACATAATGCAAGAGAAGAATGAGACATTAAAAAACAATCCTGTTCACAATAATACTTCAGAATGTCAAGTACTTTGGAATGAGTTTAACCAAAGAGGTAAAGGACCTATACAAGGAAAATTACCAAACACTATTTCAAGAAATAAAAGAGGACACTAGGAAATGGAGACACATCCCCTGCTCATGGATAGGGAGGATTAACATCATCAAAATGGTAATACTGCCCAAAGCACTATACAAATTCAATGTGATCCCTATCAGGATACCTATGACATTTTTTTAAAGAAATACAAAAAACACTCCTGAAATTCATATGGAACAATAAACCCCCACGAATTGCTAAAGCAATCCTTGGGAAAAAGAAGATGGATGGCATCACCCTCCCCAACTTCAAACTGTACTACAAAACAGTTATTATAGTTTGTGGCAGTCACTAGGAATAGTAAAAGCAATAGTTCTTGTGGGACTTACCATGTGTAACAAAGGGATATATTTGTTTCATACATAAATAGCCCATATACCTTCCTAAGCATAGGCGACTAGGGTACTCTCTGGACAAAGTCGAGGGGGAGGTCTATGCTTTCAGAAGAGGAGCTGTTTTAGGAAGGGAGGATATAGCATTTAAATTAAACAGAATCTTCAGCTTGAATAAGAGAAAGGAAGATAGAATGTAACCAAAGAAAATATTCTACTGAAGTTCCAAAGTTAGTTTTACTTGTACTAATTTCTTCATGTACAATGTTAGAAGACGTACATGGTGGAGAGAATAACATTTGATTTCAACTGAAATTCATTTTGGACCTTATTCTTATTTCTTCCTTAATAGCTTCAACCCAAGTCATTTGCAGCAACACTGTACTATCAAAGGAAAGAATAGTTGGAGGAATAAAATGGGGAGAATGAGATCAGGGATAGGATTGGGCAGATACATCTATTCTGTGCTTTTTGATCATAAAGGTATGTTGCTACTTTTGTGAAAACTATACATATCAAAATTACCCTGCTTCAATGAAATTATGCTCATTTTTAACAGTTTCCAGCAAGTAGTTATGTGTTTCAGTACATGCTCACTAATAGAGATATTGCTTTATGTCACTGGATAATTTGTCTTATAATTTGGAGTTCAAATTTGTCACAGTTTTTGCCACCACTTTCTATTTTGTTTTTCTTCTGAAAAATTCCTTTGGTCTCTAAAAGTCACAATGCTTTTCTTTAAGATAATAAATGATTTTATTTTCTTTTGTATGCTATTGTGTATGTTCTAAATATTATACAAAGGACCTCCATCATTTTAGTAATCAGAAAAAAACTATTAAAATAATAATGGGATTGCAAAAGAATAGCACAGAATACTTCCCGTGAGGCCCTCCTCTGGCTTTCTTCCATGAACACATTTTCTTTCTGCATGTGAAGCAGAGGAAAATGTTTAGTGCTTTGTTATTCTTGTTTCTATCAAGTCCACCTCATTTTGGTAGCCCCTCATTTATTATTGTAATAAATAGTTCACAGAAGAGAAACCAGGGTGCTATTATTTCATGGTGTTCTGAAATACTCCTTCCAGCTTAATGGTATTGATTGCTAGACAATCCACTGGACCTCTGTATTTTCTCCTCTCCGTCCAATTTACATTTTGTGACCATGATTCTAGCATGCACTTAAAACAGAAATTCTCTGTGCCTTCACCCATCTTCCCTACCTCTGTACCATCACTACTAAGGCACAGGATGGAGCATATTGAGTCTCTAACTTATGCAAGTTCCTGCTCCCCTGCTTCTTATTCCCACACTACAGGATATATGCTACCACACTGAGGGACTTCACTGACTCAGACTTAGCACTGATTTTCTCATCACTGATTTTCTATTTTTATTTATTAAAATTTATTTATTAACAATTCCAAATGGAGAAAAGATTCCTTTTCTACTCTCCTTACATTTTCTGTTTTTGGTAAGAGGTTGTTAGGAAGTATTGCTGCCTTGGTAATTTCTTCTGCCTTCTCCACCCACCCTGGATTCTATTGAGAATCAGTTCTTGGCTTTGTGAAACAGAACTTTATTCTAGAGAGCAGTTGGTTGTGGCAGAAATTTTATTGAATCAGTTTCTACTATCTACCCTCATCTATTCTTAATTTTTACATTTAGAAGTATAATACTTTTTAAAATTCTTTTTCACTGTAAAGACAATGTGAGCCAACAAGAAAACCTATTACAAAAATGGGTTCCAAGGAAGATAAGGGAGAAAAGAAGTTGAGCTGTATTTAGAAAAGTAATACACACACACACACACACACACACACACACACACACTGTTGCAAGTACAAGTAAACCCCCTTAAGGGAAGACTGTTTAAACTCTTAGGTGTGGTACAATCAATAAACTATCAACTTTTCCTCTTTCTGTTGGAACATCCAATGCTCACTCACTTGCTTGAGTAAATTCTACTCATTATACTCTATTTGCTCAAATATATACTGTCCCTTAAATTATTTCTTCTTGTTTTAACACCATTTTATTCCTGTCTCCATGACTATTCTGGCTTAGTGGTTGACCACTCTGAACACTCTAAAGCACTAATTACCATAGTTACTACTGTCTTGCACCAAAGATGTCTACTCATTGATTTTAGGTCCTAGACTGTGAACACTTTCAGGGAAAGCTCTCTTTGTTCCTTTAGTTTTTATTCAGATGTAAATGATGAAATTTTAGCACAAGAGGATCTAGGTAAATTTCTATTGAATGGAGAAAGGTCTTTGATTCTAGGACATCTATTGTAATTTCAAAGAGAAAAAAAAAGAAAACATGCTAGGGAACAAATGCTGTGCTGTGTCCCAGAAACACTTCCCTGTGCTACCTAAGACATCTTTTCCCTAATGGAAAAGTGAATGATGATAGAGTCAAGTATTCCTAGAGAGGAACATGTCAAAGGGTATTGGCTCTACAAGTCCTCACCAGGATAGTGGCTGTGGTGCTTCGCCACTCCTTCCTCTCCTCGCTAGGCCTGAGGCTCTTGTGCAACTTTTATTTTGATCATCTTTGTGAGAGTTTCTTTTCCAGTATTCTCCAGAGGAGGAAGCAAACATCTCTGGTGTTCCATGGCGGTTTGACTATCACAACACTGGCAACCCAGAGACACATCTACATTCCCTGTGCAGTAGCATAGCTCCAGGTTTCTTAACTCTGAAATATGATCGAATTTTCTGCCTATGAGCTAACAAATGTACTATGCAAGGACTCTGTTGTTAAATGTGTGAAGACTGTGTCTAAAATAAAAGCACCAGAAAGGGGTAAGCAGCTTGAGATAAAGCTCATACTTTTATTAGGCAAATCTGACAGCCAAGGTGGTAAAGTGATTTGCTCAAGATCACACAGAATTTAGTGATAAAAAAATGTTAGTATATTGCAGTCAGATCTCTACTATCTCTACTGTCTGGTCCGGATTCATTCTCACACACTCAGCATCCTTCCTGCCTGGAAGGACATTGGTTCAGAACTGTAGGGAGAAAGCTCATTTTACAGGAAGGAAAAATGACCAGAGTTGTTGCTATTTGAAATTAGGCATCTTTAGAACCTGTATGAGCTTTAGTGTCCTTACCGTTAAGTAAATGGGAAGAACAGTACTGCGTTACTAGGTGTTTTGAAGATTGGGTGAAATCTGTGTAATATGCTCAGCACAGCACCAGCCTTAGGAACTCACTGTCTAAATGGGCCACTGTTATCCAGAAGCACCATTGCTCAGCTCTGCCAGTGAAGGCACTGCAGCCACCCACTGGCTTCTGCGCAGCTGTGCAGGATGCTTTTGCTAGAAATGAGAGAGAATGTAGTGTGCGTAAAAGCCATCAAACCCCCATAAAGCCTAATTATTTGGACGATTATTAATAGCTCTCCTTACTCAGCAACAGATTAGGACCTGAATAGAGGTACAGCTCTGGGAAGCAAGGCCTTGTATGGGCTATCAGTAGGCATCCTCCTCACATTCAAGAGGGCCTGGATGGTTGCCCACACTGGCTTCCCTTAGTATCTCCCATCATTATACATAAAAGCCTTCATTATGATCTAGATTTCCCTTATTGCCATACAAATAAAATCTGACAAAATTTCAAGCAAATCCTTTAGTGGGATAAGCTGATAGAAAAGGACAAAACTTAATTTTATGCATGAAGAATCTCACTAAGTAGCTTCATGGAAATAAAAGAGGAGCTTGCATAGGAGACAGGCGGGATGCTGGCTTCCATATCTTCAGGAGGCAGCACCCCTGTGATGCTAGCAGGATCGCTGATCCCTAGTGGCTGGACATTCACATCTCCCTGGAAGGTCAGGGAAAGCCCCAAGGCCTTTTCTCTGTGTCTCACTAATCCCCATGAACATACTGGCAGGAGATGCCCCCAGAACTGTGTGTCTTGCAGTTTGTATGCTAAATCTGGGTATTTAGCTTTCAAGACACATATAACCAGCTCTGAGTCCTGTGATAAACACTGAAAACTCTATTATTATTATTGAGCTGCTGGTGTTTGGGCCACACACTTACTGGTGCTTAGGACCTACTCCTGGATCACTTTTTTTTTTAAAGTGATTAAGATACTGCGTTTAAAATACTCTTAACATAGTTTGTTAAGCACATAATTCTTACTCTACACCCATCACCAGTGTGTACCCATCTTCCTTCCACAAAGACCCAATGCTCCTTTCCAGTCACTTGTCATGGTGTTCTGGGAACCAGTGCTGTGCCAAGGACAGGACAGGGTTGACAGCATGCAAAGCAGATGCTTGCCTGATGGATTTTCTCTCAGTTTTTTCAAAAACAAATTTTACTCTGCTTCCTGTGGTCAGTAAACTGAATTGCTGATGATGGTGTGATCAAGTCCATCAAGGACAGAGGCAGAGGAAAGCTGGGTGCTACCTAGTGGGCATCAGAAAAACATTGACTCCTGCTGGAAGGTACTGTTGCTCAGCTGCATCTTCTTGGATGCTCATTTCAAGGCTCCCTCCTAGAGGTGTTCAGAAAGACATTGGAGCACTCCCAGGGATTCGTGGAGAATTGGCCATTGGTTCATTTGAGGCTCAAGGATGCTGTACTGCATTGGAATGCCTAGGATTGTGCACTCACATGCTTCAGGGGTGAGGGTGGGGGCGACGAGTGGGCATGCGATGCTCATCTGAGGATTGAGATCATCTGTATGTGAGGCATTATCTTAACTCTGTACAATGTCTCCAGCTCCCATACTAATTTCGTATTAATACTATGCCCACTTCTGTATTTTTTGTTTTTGATTCATATTGTATGACATCATCGATCAATTTAAGGTAATTTGTCCTCCCCTCGGAAAATAAATTGATATCCAGACAAAAGTTTAGGGACTGTTTAGGGACTGGAGCTCTGGTACATCAGGTAGGGCATTAGCCTTGCATGCAGCTACCTGGGTTTGGTTTGTCGCATCCCATGTATTCCACCAAGCTCCATCAGGAGTAATTCCTGAGTATGTAACCAGGAGTAACCCCTGAGCAACACGGGGTCTGGCCCAAAAAACAGAAAAATAAAAGAAAAAAGAAGAAAAAAATATCTGTTTAGTTCATCTTTATAAGCTCTGAAAGTTTAAAAGTTTTTGACTTTTTAAATACTATATTTTTCACCTGTGTCCCCGAGAACAGATGACTGTTTAAAGAAACTTTGGTGCATTTATACAATGTAGTACTATGTAGCTATTAGAAAAGATGAAGTCATGAAATTTACATACAAGTAAATTTACATACTACATAGAAAGTATCATGTTAAGCGAAATGAGTCAGAAAGAGAGGAATAGACATAGAAAGATTTCATTCATCTGGGGAACATAAAGTAACAAAATAGGAGACTAACACCAAGAGTGGCCGAGATTAGTACCAGGAATTTTGCTCCATGGCTTGGAGGCCACCCACACTTGCTAGGGGAAAAGGGAGCTCAGATAGAGAAGGGAGCACCAAATAAAGGGTTTTGGGATGATCCTCCCAGGATGGGAGAAGCATGCTGAAAGTAGACTATCGACCAAACATGACTGCCACTCAAGGTCTCTTTTGCAAACCACAACACCCAAAAGGAGAGAGAAACCAAAAGGGAATGCGCTGCCACAGAGGCAGGGTGGGATAGAGGGGATGGGGGGTGGGAGGGATACTGGGACCCGTAGTGGTGGAAAAGGGGCACTGGTGGAGGAATGGGTACTTGATCATTGTATAACTGAAACCCAAGCACAAAAATTTGTAAGTCGACAACTGTACCTCATGATGTTTCACTAATAAAAATTTTTAAAAAATAATAAAAAATAGATAATACTATATTTTTCAAAATTAATTTAATTTAACTCTTTTCTTCACCGTGCCTCTCCTTCCTTATCCTTTTCAACGCTGCCATATTGGTGACTCTTTCAGGATCAGGCGAATGAGACCCATTGTAATTACTGGTTTTGGCATATAGAATACACAACGGATAGCTCGCCAGACTCTGCCATGCGAGTGGAATACTCTCTGTACTTTTCCAGGCTTTCCGAGAGGGATAGAGGCTTTGGGGGAAGCTTCTAATCGCCCTTGTAGGTGTTCCCATGGTTCAGACCGTATTTGAACCCTATCAAATTTGGTGCTGCAATCCTGGAAGATGAGTAATAAGTGTGTTATAATGTGTCACACGGTCCAGAAAGCTTCCTGGAGTATGCCGGTGGCTGGGTAGTGGAGATAACTACATCACCTCTGCTTTGCTGATGACAATATTCTAATAACAACAAACATTGGCCAAGCGGCACAAATGCTGGCTGACTTCGATCCTGAGTGTGGAAAGGTCAGACTACAGCTGAATCTCACATAGACAATGTTTATGAGAAACAGCCTCGTTCCTGATGCTTCATTCACTCTCAATGGAACAACAATCTCCGAATGCAACAGTTATGTGTACCTAGGTCTAGAAGTCAACATGATGAACGATCTGGCACCTGAGTTGCGCAGGAAGAAGAGAGTGGCATGGAACGCTTTCAAGAGCATCAAAGAAATAGCTAAGAGGATGAAAAACCTCTGGCTCCAGGCACATCTCTTTGATTCCACTGTTCTTCCTGCATTAAGATACGCCTCAGAGACCTGAACCCTACGAAAACAGGACGAAAACACTATTCAGGTCTCCCAAAGAGGAATCAAAAGAGCTGTGCTTGGAGTAACACATTTCACTCAAATGAGAGAAAGAATCTGGAGTTCCGACCTCTGTTGATGGTCAAGAATCAGGGATGCTGCCTTGTTTGCCAAGGCCTCGAAAATTAGATGGGCTGGACATGTAATGAGATTTGGAGACAACAGGTGGACTAGAGCCATTACCAACTGGATTCCATGGGACGTCAAATGACTGAGTGGCCGCCCACCTACAAGATGGTCAGACTTCTTCGTCAAGACGCTGAAGGATTGTTTTGAGGCTCTTCGTGTTCCTAGAATAAACAGATGCCATTGGGCTACACTAGCAGGTGACAGGGACAAATGGAAACGTTACCAGCACCCGCTAGAGCAAATTGATGATTAATGGGAAGTCAAGTGATCAAGTGATCTTCACCATGCAATTAATTATGGTTTCTCATGAACATAATTTCAACACCACACCTATCACCAGTGTATCCATCTCTGCCACTGAGATCCCAGGTTTCCAAGCCCCTCACTCTTCTAGTCACCAACTCGACTCTGTGTCTCAGTTATCTCCTTACCCCACTTTAGATCTGTGTAACTCTCTTACTATAGATACTTTATGCTTTAACCTTGCCTAATCCACACATAATATATATCCTTTAGATATAAAACCACTCATGATCAATTAATTTTTGTTTTGGTGTATAGACCAGTTTATTTTCTATATATAATGAATGATTTTAACTGGACACTTAAGGGGTAAATACAATATATTTTAAACATGTAGTAAATGTCTGCAAAAAAGATAATCTTTTAGGAAAGGAGGATATCTTTACTTATTTTCTAACATGTCCAGGTGTCTTATAAGAAATGGAAAATTATGCATAATGAGAAATGTCCTAGTTTAAGACATAAGCAATAATAATAATAACTTTAAATAGAAAGCAATGTTTTGGTAACATTGCTTTATAGGTGAATGAAGAAATGGAAAAAATATTGATTCAAAGCTAAGCTCCTTCTCTTAGCAAGTCTGGCATCTCTTGGAAACCAATTCATCATTCTGAACATTGGTCTCTACAGAGTTACTTTGAGAACCGTGGAAAGCTTTAAGTTCCTGCTCTAACATGAGATCTCTATGAGTGAAGGCTCTTAGCATCTCTAGAAGCTGAGATTGGATGTGTAAAATGAGTCAGATTGTAATTTATGAGCTTTTTCCAAACACTTTCATCCTTCCTACATCTTATCACTGAATATCTCCTGTTCCATAAATCATGCCTTAGCTTTGATGAAAAAACCAAAGTTATTAGAATAAAGAGCAAATATATTTTTGAAATATTAGTCTCAGAGCATTATTTCTAGGATATGTTTTCCAATATTTGGTTTCCAACTTCCTTTCCAAAGTGTTTTCAAAGAATTCAATTTTCTTTCTTAACTATACTTGCTGATCAAGACACTTGCTTCATTGGTTGGGAATACCTTTGGCTGTATAGAACTCTATCATAATTCCAAGCTTAATTGTCTTTTCCTAAATTGCTGGAATCTTCTTTTGTTTTATTTGTGACAAAAAAATTGACCATATATTTAGGTGATAATATCATTAAAAATAAAAAAATCTAAAGCCTAGTATTCTTAGATTTTTAAGAAATTATTTATTTGTGGCTAAGTCATCCAGTTAAAATCATTCATTATAAACTGACTACATTTGTTTCTGTCCTTTTTCATCCTATTCCACCCCTCGGCTAAAGATTTATCCTACCTGACATCAGTCTATCCCCTGAACCCCAAGTAGTGTGGACACCAGGAAGTCCACGTGTAAATATTACTACATCTCATATTGGGGGTAAGTGGTATTGGCACTCCTACTTCTCAGACAGTACACAAAACTCAGGAAGTATTCAAAATACTCTTAAGTTTCTGTTAACCCAACCAATTTACTAGTTTACAATTTTCTGGGCATACTAAACTAACACAAAATGATAAGGAAAATAACCTGAAAAGCAGATGCATTATTAGTCTTGTATGAACAAGCCTACAGATCAGTTCTCAAATAACTGTGAATCTAAACATCTAATATTAACACAAAAAATCTTGAAAATTTTTGTGTAGACTAAGGACCTCAGGTTCAGTCTCAAATAGAGACAAAAACTCAGGCATGTACCCAAAGCCATGAAAGGCTCAAGCCTGTTCAATAAGTATGAAAATTGACATTCACTGGACTAGCAACAGAAATGAAGAAAGCACTTACCGGCAATTTTAAGCAGTTGCTAGATGAGAAAGTCAACCAACTCAAAAAACATCTTTTTTCAGAAGATGAAAATCCATATAAATTTAAATAAATGAGCTAAAGAACACATTAGCAAACTACACTAGCTGATTCTCAAAGGGGGGAAAAATAGACAAACTTGAAGACAAAAACAGGCTAGTCTTAACAGCTAATAAGGAAGTCAAAAAAAGAAAAAATAAGAATGGGAAAAAATGATAAGGTACTTAATGAATAATGGCAAGAATAATAATCTTTAAATTGCAGGAATATCAGAAAATAAGGAAAAAGAGAAAAGGGAAAAATGAATGATGGAAGACATAACATTTGAAAACTTGCCCACTCTCTGGAGGGAGGCAATTGTACAAATTCAAGATGCCAAATTAGTACCAAAAATTATACTCAAACTTAACAATACAAACACACATAATAATCAAGACTGCAAAAACCAAAAAGAAACTTCATAAGAGATCAAGAGAAAAGAAATACCTCAAATATAAGGGAAATATCATAAGAATCGCAAAATATCTCCCATATAAGATGGTACAGGCAAGGTAAGAGTGGAATGACATATTCAAATTGCTAAATTAAAGAAACTTTCAATCTAGAGTCTAATCCCAGAAAAGCTCTCATCTAGATGGGGGGTAAGGTTAAAAATATTCTCTGAGAAGCAAGAGCTGATGATATTTGTGATAATCAAACCTGCCCTAAATGAATTGCTCAAAGGCCACTTATATACATCAAACAACCAGCTGTAAAAGCAACAACTCTGCACATGAGATGACAGCGCAACCCTTTATATCAATAATATCCCTGAATTTCAAAGGGCTAAACTCTCCCATCAAAGGGCGTAGAGTGGGAGGATGGATCAGAAAACAAAATCCACCCATTTGATGCTTCTATGAAATGCATTTTAAATCACAGGATTGAAACAAGTTCAGATTAAAGGGATGGAAAACAATTATACAAGCCAGTGGGGGAAAAAACAGCGTATGTCAGACCCAGTTGCATTCAGTCATTCAGTCTAAAGAAAGTGTCATTGGTAAAGCCTACAGATAAAAAATAAATATATAGGAGTACATCAAAATAAAAAAAATTTATATAAAAAACAAATGAGCAAAAATTAAATGACAGCTGAGTGGGAGAAAATATTCACTCTCAACACTTCAGGTAAAGCATTGATATTCAGGGTATATAAAGTACTCACAAAGATCAACAATAAAATCTAAAAATACTATCAAAAATGGGGAGAGCAAATGAGGAAGATCAATGTATGACCAACAGACTCATGAAAATCTGCTCATCATCACTTATTATTAGGGAGATCCAATCAAGATAACAATGAGATAGCATCTTTCAGCAGTGAGAATGGCACAAATCAAAAATACTGGGAACAATCTGTTTTGGCAGAGATGTTATAGAAAAAGAAACCCTATCCACTATTGATTGGAAGGTTGAATGGCTTAAACCCTATAGAAAAATGTATAGAGAGTTCTCGGTAAACTCGGAATTTAGTTGCTATGTAACTCAACAATTCCATTTTGGGGCATCGATTCCCAGGACAGAAAAGTTTTCATTAAAAAGCACATATGCACACCATTACTCGTTACAGCACTCAGTAAAAATAGCTAAAATTTGCAATCAACCTAGATTCCTAAGGATAGATAAGTGGATTAAACTTATATATACAGAATCTGTAAGAAATGATGAAATGCACTTGGTGTAGCATGAATGGGGCTGGGAGATGTGTTAAATGAAATAAGTCACAAGAAAAAAAAATAAGCTCAGGTGATATCACTTACATGTGATATTTAGAATAACTGGATGAGGGAAAGTGATAGTTAAAAGGCTGGGCTGACCAGATCACCTTTGGCCCCAAAGTATATGGGGGAGAAGGAAAAAATAGAGTGGGGGGAGGGGGAGAATAGATTGACGAACAGCAGTGGGAGCAGGAGTCAGCGGGATTTGGGTATATTGGTGGCATTAATGATAGATCTAAATATCCAAACCACAGAGTAACAACACTAAATTCATGAGACACAAGCTTGAATAATCAGACTTTAGAAGGTGCCTGTCTAGATGGCCTCCTGGAGAGGGGCAGGATGCCGGGGGGAAACCCGAGAACACTGGAGGAGAGAAGTTGACCCTGGTAGTGGGATTGGCACTGGAACAAATTTTATTTAAAACTCAACTATGGATAACTTTTAAATCACGGTGCTTTAATAAAATTTAATTAATATTTTTAAAGTGTGAATTTACTTATTTCTTTCTAGATTATCTTTTATACATATTCCCATTATTGAACAGATGTGATGCAAAAGTGAAAGAAACATAAGGGTTTTCCAAATAAGCCATGCAATGCACCAACTTGGACTTTAGAAAACATAAAATTTTATTATTCATCCTCAAATATCCAAAAGTAGAGCATGGGAAGCTTTTCTAAATTACTCATGTAAATTTACTAAGCATTATTCTAGTTCAAACCCCACATTTCACAGTTGATGAAATTAGGGTGCAGAAGATGTAAAGCAGCCATCAAGATCTCCGAGGGGGTTAATGCAGAACTGCATTCTGACTGCCAGGCTGTTCTCATTCCACCACTTCCATGTAACTCCTGGAAAAAATTGGTTTCATGTTACTGACTTTATAGGATAATTGACTTTATAGGATAATTTGTTTTGTTTGGTTTTGGGACCACAACCAATGGAGCTCCAGGCTCATTTCTCAGGGAGCAGTTCTCACAGGATTCCATATGAATGTGATACCACATCAGATCAGCTGCATGCCAGGCAAGAGCCTTAACTTGAATGAGACATTTATAATGGTGTCAAACATATTGAAAATATAAACTTTATAGTGCTTATGCTAATTTGTTGTTAGCAAAGGTATCAAAACTGCAAACTATCAAAGTTACAGTGGCAGATAACTCCAAAATGTCTATAAAGATGAAGGGACAATATTTGTTGTATCTGTTTAACTTCCCTTTAGTTCATTCAATATGCCACACTTATCTGACAGGCAGATTGGATCTTGATATAACCAGACAAGATAACTCTGGCCTCTCTTTCTACTCTTTTTTCATTTATAGATTTTCTTTTTTTCAGATCTGTTCGGGAGAAGC
This sequence comes from Sorex fumeus, assembly GCF_029834395.1. NCBI lineage: Eukaryota > Metazoa > Chordata > Mammalia > Eulipotyphla > Soricidae > Sorex > Sorex fumeus. The sequence goes on from NW_026606188.1 coordinate 15,042,183, forward strand.
AATGGTTATGATCATAAGTGCTACAGTGTTGAGTCAGGGCGAAGTGCATGCAGTGAAACTGACAACAATCCTTGACCCTGTGCTCACTCAGGTTATGCACTGTGGGTTGGAAGCAGTAAATTGCTCTCTCTTCTGTCTCAGGTCTCCTTTTCAGGAGAATGGCAAAAACTAATTATTTTGTATGTTTTCAAATTACGGATGATTTAAAATCCCCTACAAATATCCAAAGTAATTAAATTTTTTTATGTTAAAGACATTTTTGATCCTGCACACTACACATGATCCCTCAAACTCACCGGGAGTGATTTCGGAGTTCAGAGCCAGGACTAAGTCCTAGCATTGCCTGGCAGGTTTCCCCAAAAATACATTTTGTTCTGAGCTGCAATTTATTTACTGAAAAAAATATTGCATTTGGCTATTAACATAGTGTTTGTTCACCTCTCAAAGTCAGAAAAAAAATTGAACTATTTATAGTTCCATATTACTTTAATAGTTTTGTTACTGCACTGTTTTCTGTAAAACTTCCAAATACTTATGCCATATTCACAATATGCTCAGTTTGCAGCTTTTAAGTCTATGTTCCCAGTTTTCTTTTAGCACATTTATCACAATGTATTGCAATTTGTTAATTATTATTCCCTCTATTTTACTATGGTTTTGAGTTAGAGCCATAGCACACAGGATAAGGCGTTTGCCTTGCATGGGCCAACCTGAGTTTGATTCCTCCATCCCTCTCAGAGAGCTCAGCAATCTACAGAGAGTATCCTGCCCACATGGCAGAGCCTGGCAAGCTTCCCATGATATATTTGATATGCCAAAACAGTAACAACAAGTCTCAAAATGGAGACATTACTGGTGCCCGCTCGAGCAAATTGATGAACAACGGAAGGACAGTGCTACATTGCTTTGATCTTCTCGGTGAAATATACACAATTTATCACATCTGTATACTCTGTTTAATGCAATGCCTGGCATGTATATGTTCAAAAATTGATTACTGAACAAATGAGATAACTCTACATTAATTCACTTGGTAGTCATGGTGGCTCTAACAAGGTTAATCAGTCTTAGAACTGTATGTATTCTGAACTTGAAGTTTTAGTTTTAAATAACAAGGGAATCAGCTTTGTCCTTCTGCTGACTTCTTTGTAAATAACTTTTCTGTAGCTGATAAACTGTCAGGAATAATCCATTCTGTCAAACTGGGTGACTTTTTTAATAAATTTGGATAATTGCTCTTCACCGTTGTTATATAATGAGGAAATACAGGTTTTTTATTCCCTCATTGGGGCCAGAGAGTTACAGCATCTTTCAAATTTTATCTTATTCCCTCTGTTGTAAGAGAACAAGAAAATTAAATTTGATAGAAGAGTATCACAAATTTGTATAACAAATTTGGTTATTTGATATAGGAGGGACCGTCAGCAAGAAAGCTCTTCAGAATCCAAAGGTCTCAGCACAGACATACTGCACCGATTCTTGGTTTATAATTAGTTTGCACTGATGTACAGAGTGCTTTGCTCAGGATTGCCATTTGAACAATATTAATCTTTTTTAACCCATGAACAGAGGATGTTTTTCTGTTTCCTTGTATCTACCTTTATTTCATTTAGTATTAATTTATATTTCTCTTTCTATGTCTTTAATCAGATCTGTTAAGTTCATTCCATGAACTTGATTTTTTGTAACTGTTTTTAGACACAACTGTAATTAGAATTATTTCTATATTTATTCCTCTCTTTCCTTTCAACATTTGCATATAGAATTGCCATGGATTTATGTATGTCATAGTTTTATATGATTTTCTTGTTTCTGGGAGTTTTCTTTGGAGTTTAGGTATTTTCTAAGTAGTTTGTGAGGCTGCAGTGATAGCACAGTGGGTCAGACATTTATCTTGCACACAATCGACCCAGATTCAGTTCCCAACATCCTATATGGTCCCTCAAGCACTGCTGGGAGTAATTCCTGAGTGCAAAGTCAGGTCAGAAGTAATTCCTGAGTGCAAAGCCAGGAGTAATCCTGTGCATTGCCAAGTGTGACCCCAAAAAGCAAAAAAATAAATCACTTGTATCACTTGTTATCCCGCTGCTCATCAATTTGCTCGAGCGGATGCCAGTAACATCTCCATTCATCCCTGTCGTGTGCTAGTAGCCCAATGGCATCTAATCGCTCCAGGAATACCTCAAACCATTCATTCAGGATCTTGACGAAGAAGTCTAACCATCTCATAGGTGGGCGGTCAGCCATTCTTGGAATGGCTGTCCCGTGGAATCCAGTTGGTAATGACTCTAGGCCAGTAGTCATCCCTAAATCGCATTACGTGTCAGGCCCATCTGATTTTTGATGCCTTGGAAAACAAGACAGCACCCCTGATTCTCAGTCATTGATTGTGATCAGAACTCCGGATTCCTTCTCTCACTTGAGTGAAACGTGATATTACAAGCATAGCTCTTTTGATTCCTCTTTGGGAGACCTGAATAGCATTCTTATCCTGTTTTTGTATGGCCCAGGTCTCTGAGGCATATGTTAGTGCAGGAAGAATGGTGGAGTCTAAAACATGTGCCCAGAGCCGGAGGTTCTTCATCCTCTTAACAACTTCTTCCACGCTCTTGAAGGCGTCCCACGCTGTTCTCTTATTACTGTGCAGTTTGGCGCCAAGTCGTTCCTCATGTTTTGTTCTCCACCCAGGTACACGTAGCTGCTGCATTTGGAGATATCCGTCCGATTGAGAGCAAATGGAACATCAGGAACTGGTCTGTTTCTCATGAGAATTATCTTCATGAGATTCAGCTGCAATCCAATCTTTCCACACTCAGAGTTGAAGTCTGCCAGCATTTGTGCTGCTTGGCTGATGTTTGGTGTTATTAGAACGATGTCACTAGTGAAGCAGAGGTGGTGTAGTTGCCAACTGTCTATCTTCACTCCCATTCCTTCTCATTCCAGCAGTTGCATAAAGTTCTTGAGTGTGGCACTGAAGAGTTTTGGTGAAACAGTATCACCCTGTCAAACCCCTTTCTTTACGTTGATAAATAAAATCAAGTCTGAAAATAGTGATAATTGATGTCTATTTTTTCAATATGCATAATCTTTGTATCACTTTCTTGCCTAAATGCTATGACAAGGACTTCCAGTACTATATTGAATAATAGTGGTGAGGTAAGCCAACGTTTTCTTGTCTGATCTAAAGCACAGAATTTTAGTTTTTCACTATTGTATATAATGTTATTTGTAGTTTGTGATATCTAATTATACTGAGAAAAATTCCTTCTACTCCATTTAAGAAAAATTTTTGTCATTAAATGGTCCTGAACTTGCAAAATGCTTTCTTTACCTATTTGTTTATATGGTTTTTATGTCTTTTTCTTTGATTTATGTGATAACTTTAATTACCACATAATTATTAATGGCAAACAGTATTATTAATATAATATTTATATTATTACTGAGTTAATACATACATAGTTATTATTGAATGAACATGATTCATTCCATACAGAAAAGGAGAATTAAATGCTGCTAAAACTTTAAACACAAGTAAGGTTTTTATTCATTTCTTTATCTCTAGAATAAGGTTTGGAACAGACATCCCAGAGTTAAAAATTACTGGATAATTAATAATTATTAATGATAATTATGGGCTGGAACGATAGTACAGCGGGTAAGGCGTTTGCCTTTGATGCGGGTGACCTGGGTTCAATTCCTCCATCCCTCTCAGAGAGCCTGGCAAGCTATTGAGAGTATTTTACCCGCACAGTAAAGCCTGGCAAGCTCCCCGTGATGTATTCAATATGCCAAAACCAGTAACAGCAAGTCTCACAATTTGTTGTGAGACATTAGTGGTGCCCTGTCGAGCAAATCGATGAACAATAGGAGGACAGTATTTATACAATGCTTAATGATAACTATATCACATGTAATTATTAATGATTATTATTTAATTATTAAACATAACAATAATAAAAATGAACCCAATTTAAAAAAGGTAGAAAATGTGAAAAGAAGCTAGATGAGAAGTCTATGTAAAAAAAGTGCTCTGTATCAGTTATCATCAGGGAAATATACAAAAATCAAAATAGCAGATGAGAAATCACATCATACTAGTGAGGCATGTGTGTGTGGGGGGCACGTGTGTGTGCATGTGTCAAAAACAATAAAAACAATATTAGCACGAATGAGCACAGAAGGCTTCCTCTTCCATTATTGGTGGGATTGTTGACTGGCTGAACTCTTTTTGGAACAATAAGAGTACCTCTTAAAAACTAAGAATAAAGCTTTCATATAACCCAGCAATTTCATTTCTTGGCACCTACGCCATAAACCCAAAAACTCTATTCAGAAAAGATATTTGTGTTCTTAGGCTCCCTGCAGCACTGTTCACAATAGTTAGAATTCTGGAAACAACCTACATGTCCAAGAACAGATGACATACACAATAGCATACTACTCAGCTATCTTTTTTTTATTAGTGAAACACCATGAGGGACAGCTGTAGACTTACAAACTTTCGTGCTTGGATTTCAGTTATACAATGATTGAGTACTCATCCCTACACCAGTGCCCATTCTCCACCAACAATGATCCCAGTAGCCCTCCCACCCACCATCCCATCCTCCCCACCCCACACTGCCTCTGTGGCAGAGCATTCCCTTTCGCTCACTCTTTCCTTTAGGGTGTTGTAGTTTGCAATAGAGGTATTATTGAGTGACCATCATGTTTGGTCTATAGTCTACATTCAGTATGCATCTCGCATCCTGAGTGAGTCCTCCAAACATCCTTTACTTGGTGTTCCCTTTTCTATCTGACCTGACTTTTCTCCCAGCATGTGCTGCTGACTTCCAAGCCATGGAGCAGACTTCCTGGTACTTATCTCAAGTATTCTTAGGTATTCGACTCCTATTCTGTTACTTTATATTCCCCAGATGAGTGCAGTCTTTCTATGTCTCTCTCTTTCTGGCTCATTACACTTAGCATGATACTTTCCATGTAGAACCACTTGTATGTAAATTTCATGACTTCATCTTTTCTAACAGCTGCATAATATTCCATTTTGCAGATGTACCAAAGTTTTTTTTTTAACCAGTCATTTTTTCTCAGGCACTCAGATTTTTTTCAAATTTTGGCTTTTGTGAACAGTATAGCAATGAACATAGAACTGCAGATGTCATTTCGACTGTACTTTTTTTGCCTCTCCAGGTTTTGTTCTCAGAAGTAGTATTGCTGGGTCAAATAGGAGCTCAATTTCTAATTTTTTGAGAATCGTCCATACTGTTTTCCAAAAGGGCTGAACCAGTCGGCATTCCCACCAGCAGCAAAGGAGGGCTCCTTTCTCGCCATATCCACACCAACACTGATTGCTTTTGGTCTTCTGTATGTGGGCCAGTTTTTGTGATGTGAGATAATATCTCATTGTTGTTTGGATATGCATCTCCATGATGATTAATGATGTAGAGCATTTTCTCATGTGCCTTTTTGCCATTCGGATTTCTTCTTTAAGAAATTTTCTGTTCACTTCATTGCCCCATTTTTGATGAGGTTGGATACTTTCTTCTGTGGAGTTCAACCAGTGCTCCGTATACCCTTAATATCAACCCCCTGTTGGATGGGTATTGGCGAATATCCTTTCCCATTCTGTAGACTATCTCTGTATTTTGGTCACTGTTTCCTTTGAGGTGCAGAAGCTTCTTAGTTTAAGATAGTCCCATTTGTCTATCACTGTTTTCACTTGCTTGGCCAGTGGCATGTTATCTCTGAAGATTCCATTAGCTTCAATGTCGTCGGGGATTTTGCCAACCTTGTCTTCAATGTACCTTATGGATTCTGGACTGATGGTGAGTTCTTTAATCCACTTTGTTACATGGTGTTAGGTAGATATCTGAGTCCATTTTTTGCATGTAGCTGTCCATTTTTGCCAGCACAAATTTTTAAAGAGGATATCCTTGCTCCACTTCATATTCCTTGCTCCCTTATCAAAGATTAGATGATCATATTTTTGGGAGGAGATGTCAGTATATTCAACCCTGTTCCATTGGTCTGTGACTCTGCCTTTGTTCTAGTACCATGCTGTTTTAATTATTACTGCTTTGTAGTAGAAATTGAGGTTGGGAGGTTGATTCCTCCCATTCTCTTTTCCTCAAAATTGCTTTAGCTATCCGTGGGTACTTATTGTTCCATATGAATTTCAGGAGTGCTTGCTCCATTTCTTTGAAGAATGTCATGGGTATCATTATAGGGATTGAATTGAACTTGTACAATGCTTTGGGAAGTATTGCCATTTTGATAATGCTAATTCTCCAGATACATGAACAGGGGATATCTTTCCATTTCCTTGTGTCCTCTTTTGTTTCCTAAAGTAGCGGGTTGTTGTACTTGTAGGGTTTTTTCTTGTCTTACAGTAGCCCCTTTAGCCCTTCTTTTAGGTTTGGTTTTGAGTCTATGAAGTCCCTGAATTGTTGTTTATCCAGAAAATAGTGTACCCTTCCTTTGAGTTTGAGTGAAAGTTTAGCCAGATAAAGTATTCTTGGTGAAGCATTCATTTCAGTGAGTGTTTTCACAATATCCCACCATTACCTTCGGGCTTGGAGGGTTTCCTCTGGCAGGTCTGCTTTGAATCTAAGGGATACTCCTTTGTATGTGATTTCCTTCTTTGACCTTGCTGCTTGTAGTATTGTGTCTCTATCCTTGGCATCCATCATTCTAAATATGATATGTAATTACCTGTGGCCGCGTGAGCATTGGCCGGCCTAAAATTTGTCCACGCCCACTTCTGCAGAGGCCACAGCCACTACTGGAGGCCTCGCCTCCCACAGGTACCTGATGTGTGGGGGGATACAACCTGGGGGAGGAGAAAGACAGGTGCAGTGTTGGGGACGAACAGGAAGAGGCTAAGGGATTGAGGGTGGTCCTGGGTCCTGGAGGATGCCTGGGGCGCCTGCGCTGGGAAATCAAAGTCCCGGGTTTGAATAATTACTGACCTGGGGAAACTCCGCTATTTTTTAAAAGACAAAATTATTCAGTTTTCCACTACAAGCTTGGATCTGGTACATTTAATACTGTAAGAAGTTAAGAAGAATTGGGAAGCTACAGAATAGTCTCCCTGATATGTGAGATATAAATAGACCTAGTAATCGAACAACAAACTGGCTTGGCAATAGCATTTGAGAACTGGTCTATGAAATTGAGCTTACCATGGCTAGGAGAGGGTGGTTGAATTGATTTGGGAACACTGAAAAAATGTTGGAAGAAGTGGGCACAGTGGTAGAAGAAGTAGTAGTGAAACACTTCATGCATGAAAACTATTATGAACACTATTATAACTCAGTGGGCTGGAGTGATAGCACAGCGGGTAGGGCGTTTGCCTTACAAGCGGCCAACATGGCCGACCCGAGTTCGATTCCTCTGCCCCTCTCGGAGAGCCCGGCAAGCTAACGAGAGTATTCGATATGCCAGACACAGTAACAACAAAGTCTTCAATGGGGACGTTACTGGGCCCGCTCGAGCAAATCGACGATCAACGGGAGGGCCTTTACCTTTACCTTTTTATTATAACTCAGTACCTAAAATCAAATTTAAAAATTAATAAAAACAAAAGTAATTATTAAATAGGTAAAAACCTATTTATGTATTCATCCAGTAAATATTTCCTATGGTTCCAACAAATTAGGTAATTTTTTTCTCTATAGATCCTTTTAAAACATCCAGTAAGAAGAAAAACCTTCCTTGTCTTTAAAGCTTTAGCAGCATCTAATTCCCCTTTGTTGTATGTAGTGAATTGTTGCAACTCAAACTCCCACAATACATTAAGGGTCATATTCTAAGCTTTTTCAGGTAGTAGTAGTCTGCACTAGATAAAATTAGTCTGCACTAGATAAAATTAAAGAATAAAAAGCAAACATTGCCTTCTGTTCTACATATGACTACCCTAAACACATTTATCATCATCTTGCTGACTCAGTAACTGAGCTGAGACAAAGCCTATCCACTTTGATCTGCTATTTTCTCTGAATAATTTTCGAAAGGTAACATGAGAATTGCAAATAAAGGAATAAATGTTGAAAAAACACTCCAAATAGTTTTTAAACAATTCATCTGGAAAGCTTTTGCGCAGCTGTTTACAATTTTGAAGACCATTGCCAGTTCCTGGAAGAATAATATCCTCAATTCCTGTTCACTGCATTTATCTTCTCTGTTTGGCAGGAGAAAACTATTCTGACCTCACCTTCAAACAGATCAGGGACCAATTTTCATCTCACCTGCTTTCATGCATGCTCATATCACCACATATAACGGCACTGGGCATGTAGTGCTCAGTAAATATTTTTATACTTTACCCAGTTGTGCTATTTTCCTCTGTACTAATCATAATAAGACAAAGAGTCATTTGAGACTGAGTTAGTTGCAGAATGGTCTATGTAGAAACAGTGTCCTTTTGTGGAATATTTATTTATCTCAGCAATAAGGGTTGTAACAGACCACCTTTCCCTAGATACTAGACTATTTAGTTAGCAGGCCTCACCAAGAACACTGTTCTAATAAAAGTTAGGAAGTCCTATCCTGGCTCAGAAAATAAATATCAAGATTGAATGTGTATACCTGTTTGATTACAAAAGTGAGTTTGCAGGTTAAGTGCCTGCATACCCAACTGTGTCTCCCCCTAACTGGAAGTGGAGCCAAGTATAGATGTTAGGGTCTATAAAGTACTGTTGAACTAAAAATACATATGACAACATATATAAAGTTTAGAGAGTGAACACTTACCAGAGTGTGTGATACTGTTTAATGGTAGGTGTTGCAAAGATTAGGGGTGAGGACTTCAAATACTCTGGAAATTCTGGACTTGAAAGATAATTATTCAATAGCAGTATCCTCTGGTCCAGTAGAGAAATTAGAAGGTTCTTTCTGTTTGCTTGATGAGGTATATTTAGAGGGAAGTGAAGAGTCTTTGTTTCTTTTTCTGGAAATGAAGTAGTAGTATGTCAAATAAGTTTGAAAATCTCTCCTGTACTTTCAACAACTATTACCTTTTTTCTGTTGTCATATTTCGATAATCACTAAGAATTACTATATCTCATATACATTTAGTTATGAAAAATAAATACTTACATTTGATGAAAAGTGCCGGACCAATTTTATAGTACACACTGAAGTACTTGATTTTGAATAATCTGTTATGAATTAGTGAAGGCTGAAGAAACATAATCAATGGTAGAGCAACAGCCTAACTTGCATAAGACATTGGGTATAATCACTGTCATATAAACGGACATGGGAGCATTTATGGGCTTGGACTTGGTGGTTTCCAAATGCTGCAGTATCTAGAGAACAGGTCATAAGGCCTAAAGTGCCAGCCTAAGCATTTCTGTGTCTTCATTTAACCTGAGTGACACTAGGGGAGGGTGGTCATTATTAAAAATAAGAAACAGAGGCCGAAGGGATAGTACAGGTGGTAGCGTGGTGCCTTGGATGCAGCTGACCCAGGTTCAATCGTAGCACCCTGTATGATCCTCTGAGTCCACCAAGTTTAATTTCTGGGACCCTGTATAACTTCCTAATGCCAGCAGGAGTAATTGTTGGGCCCAGAGCCAAGAATAACTCTTGATCATAGCCTGGTGTGGCCCTAAAACAAAAGGTAAGCAAATAAAAAACAAAGAAGCATCACCAGGGTTTGACACTGCTGCTAAGAAAACACATAGAGGACTACAAAATGTCAAGTCATAGTTCCATGACACATAGACTACCAGAAAACAATACATATATCTGTGCTTCATTCTTCTGTTTTACCTTAATTAATTGACTCATAAAATATTTAATTAGCAAATATCAACCATGTGCCTGACACCACTGTCTTGAGGTACAGTGATAAAGCAAAGCCCATTTAATTTCCTTTCTTTCTTTCTTTCTTTCTTTCTTTCTTTCTTTCTTTCTTTCTTTCTTAAAATTTTATAGAATCACCATGAGATACAAGCTTTCATGTTTGGGTTACAATCACACAATGATCAAATAACCATAGCTCTACCAGTGCACACTTCCCAACACCAATATCCCAGGTATAACCCTCCTTTCCCACCCTCCCCCTTCCTCCATGAAAGACACGATTCCCCATAATCTCTCTCTACTTTGGGGCATTCTGGTTTTGTAATACAGACACTGAGAGGTTATCATGTTTGGTACTTTACCTACTTTCAAACACATCGCCCATCCCGACCGATTCCTCCAGCCATCTTTTTCTTAGTGATCCCTGATCTATTACAGTTGCCTGTCCCCCACCTCTACTGCTCATGTGGCAGGCTTCCAGCTATGGAGCAATCTTCCTGTCCTGTGTACCTACTATCCTTAGGAGACAGCCTCGTGTTATGTTGTTTTATACTTCAAAATTTGAGTGCAGTCATTCTATGCTATCCCTCTCTTTCTGACTCATTTCACCTAGCAAGATACTCTCCATGTCTATCCATTTATAAGCAAAGTTCATGACTTCATATCTTCTGTCATCTGCATAGTATTCCATTGTGTAGATGTACCAAAGTTTCTTTAATCAGTCATCTGTTCTGGGGCACTTGGGGTGTTTCTAGATTTTGGTTACTGTGAACAGTGCTGCAATGAACATATAGGTACAGATGTCATTTCTACTGTGCTTTTTTGCATCCTTGGGTTATATTGCCAGATGTAGTATTGTAGGGTCATATGGAAGCTCAATTTCAAGTTTTTTAAGGACTGTCCATGTTGTTTTCCAGAATGGCTGGACCAGTCAGTATTCCCACCAACAGTGACAAAGTGTCCCTTTTTCCCCTCATACACACCATCACTAGTTGTTTTTGTTCTTTTGAATGTGTGCCAGTCTCTGAGGTATGAGATGATATCTCATTGTTGTTTTGATTTGCAACTCCCTGATGGCTAGTGATGTGAAACATTTTTTCATGTCCTTTTGGCTATTTGTATTTCTTTTTAGAGGAAACTTCTGTACATTTCTTCTCCCCATTTTTGATGGGGTTGGTTTTTTTCTTGTACAATTCTACTAGTGTCTTGTATATCCTGGATATTAATCCCTTATCAGATGGGTATTGTGTAAATATTCTTTCCCATTCTGTGGGCTCTTTCTGTATTTTGGTCACTTTTTCTTCTGAAGGGCAGAAGCTTCTTAGTTTGATGTGGTCCCCTTTGTTTATGTTTGCTTCCATTTGCATGGCCAAAGCTGTTTCATCCTTAAAATGCTTTTAGCATCAATGTCATGGAGAGTTCTGCCTTCATTTTCCTCTATGTGCCTTATGGATTCATGTCTGATATTGAGCTCTTTAATCCACTTTGAGCTGACTTTTGTGCCTGGCATTAGACAGAGGTCAGAGTTCATTTTTTTGCAGGTAGCTATCCAGTTTTCCCAGCACCACTTGTTGAAGAGGCTTTCCTTGTTCCACTTGGCATTTCTTGCTCTTTTGTCATAGATTAAGTGGTTATATATTTGGGAATCTGTAATGGAATATTCAACTCATTCCATTGATATGCAGGTCTGCTTCTAGCCCAGTACCATGTTGTCTTAATTACTACTGCTTTGTAGAATATTTTGAAGTTGTGGAGGGTGATGCCAACCATCTCTTTTTCCAAGGATTGATTTAGCTATTCGTGAGGGTTTATTGTTCCATATGAATTTCAGGAGAGTGTTGTCTATTTCTTTGAAAAATGTCATGGGTATCCTCATAGGGACCACATTGATTTTGTATAGGGTTTTGGGCAGTATTACCATTTTGATGATGTTAATCCTCCCTATCTATGAGCAGATTTGTCTCTATTTCCTAGTGTCCTCTTTTATTTCATGAAGTAGTGTTTCGTAAGTTTCCTTGTATAGGTCCTTCACCTCTTTGGTTAAGCTGATTCTGAGGACTTGACTTTCTGAAGTATTATTGTGAACAGGATTGTTTATTTAATGTCTTTTTCTTCTCTTTCATTATTTGTATGTAAGAAAGCCATGAACTTTTGGGTGTTGATTTTGGAGCCTGCCACTTTACTAAACTGACCTGTTTCAAGGAGCTTTTCTATAGAGTACTTAGGGTTTTGTAAGTATATTATCATATTATCTGCAAATAGTGTTAGCTTGAACTCTTCCTTTCCTATCTGTATACCCTTGGTACCTTTGTGTCTTGCCTAACTGAACTGTTCAGGATTTCCAGTACTATATTTAATAGGAATGGCAAAAGTGGGCAACCTTTTCTTGTGCCCAATCTTAGAGGGAAGGCTTTTAGTTTTTCCCCATTGAGAATGATACACTTGGCTGATGTTTGGTGTTATTAAAACAATGTCATCAGCAAAGCGGAGGTGGTGTAGTTGCCGACCATCTATCTTCACTCCCATTTCTTCCCATTCCAGTCATCGCATAATGTTCTCAAGGGTGGCCCTGAAGAGTTTCGGTGAAATGGTATCACCCTGCCGAACCCCTCTCTTGACATCATGATTACTTCTTTGTAGAATGGTGAGATCCTGGTAGTGAATCCGCAATACAGTTCACGGAGGATCTTGATGTATTGGGCTTGAATGCCCTGATTGGCTAGGGCTTCAATGGCCGCTTCCATCTCAACAGAATCAAAGGCCTTCTTTAAATCAATGAACATTAGACAGAGCGGCATCTTGAACTCCCAAGAAACCTCAATGAGTTTGGTTATCATGTGGATATGGTTGATGGTGCTGAATCCTTTGCGGAACCCTGCTTGCTCGCATGGTTGTCCTTCATCTAGTGTTCTGCCAATCCTATTTAGGATGACTCAAGTGAACAACTTGTAGATGACAGATCGGGTGATAGTTGCCAATGTCATGGATGTCTCCCTTCTAAGAGTTTGATGACTGCTTCAGTCTCAACATAATCAAAGTCCTCAATGAACGTTAGACAGCAAGCACGATGTCTACAAAAGAACCATGGAGTGGAAATGAAATGAAAAAACTAAAACTAGAAGTGACAAAGCTGAAGACTATGCTAGCTTAAAGAAAAAACTTAATTGAAGACCTCTGCAACAGAGTAATAATAGCTGTGGCACTGTACTATTGTCCTCCCATTGTTCATTGATTTGCTCAGTAAAGTCTCCATTGTGAAACTTTGTTGTTACTGTGTTTGGCATATCGAACACATCATGGGTAGCTTGCCAGGCTTTGCTGTGTGGGCTAGGTGCTCTTTATGATGATATTCAGAAACCCTCCAGAAGTCAATAGAAGTTAAAGAAAAGTTTGAAAATAAATGAGCAATATACCAGTTAACTATGTTCTTCTTACATTGCCCAAGAGAAATAGTATAAGAAATATTAGAATCTCTGTGGAACAAGGGGGAAATTAAAGAACAACCAGTAAATGAACTTGTAACTGAAATTTTATCAGAGGTAAAGGATGCACTGTCACTCTCACTGTCACTGTCCTCCCATTGTTCATCGATTTGCTTGAGTGGACCCAGTAACATTGTGAGACTTGCTACTGTATTTGGCATATCAAATACATCACGAGTAGCTTGCCACGCTTTGGCATGCGGGCAAGATACTCTCGGTAGCTTGCCAGACTCTCCAAGAAGGGTGGAGAAATTGAACTCAGGTCGGCTGACCTGGAAGGAATGCATGCACCCAATTCAATTTGATCCAAACACAAAGGCAGCAAATTTTTTTAAATGAGTAAAATAAAATAAAACACTTTCTAATCATTATAGCAAAATCCAAAGACAGAGACCACGTATTAAAAGCAATAAGGTCAAAAATCGAACTTATATACAAAGAAAATATAAGACTTACCTAAATGTCTATTAAATAGAACTCAAAGGCAGAAGAAAATGGTGGGATACAGTTTTTAAAAATCACAATGAAATATACTCATCACCAAGAATACTCTATCCCACTGTATTAAATTTTTTTCCCCCTTTATTTTATTTTATTTTTTTTAAAGTTGTAGATTTACAATTTTTTGTGCTTTGGTTTCAATTATACAATGATCAGATACCCATCCCTCCACCAGTGCCCATTTTCCACCACCATGGATAATATCCCTCCCACCCCCATCCCCCCATCCCCCCGTCTCTGTGGCAGGGCAATCCCCTGTGTTCTCTCTCTCCTTTCGGGTGTTGTGGTCTGCAAAAGAGGCATTGAGTGGCAAACATGTTCAGTCCATAGTCTACTTTCGACATGCATCTCCCCTCCTGGGAGGATCCTCCAAACATCCTTTATTTGGTGCTCCCTTCTCTATCTGAATAGCCCTTTCCTCTAGGATACCCGGCTGGCCTCTAAGTTATGGAGTAATCCTCCTGGTGCTGATCTCAGCTATTCTTGGGTATTAATCTCATACTTTGTTACTTTATATCCCCCAGATGAATGCAATCTTTCTATGTCTATCCCTCTCTTTCTGACTCATTTCGCTTAGCATGATACTTTCCATATTGTACCACTTGTATGTAAATTTCATGACTTCATCTTTTCTAAGAGCTACATAGTACTCCATTGTGTAGATGTACCAAAGTTTCTTTAACCAGTCATCTGTTCTTGGGCATTCAGGTTTCTTCCAGTTTCTGGCTATTGTAAAGAGGGCTGCAATGAACAAACAAGTGCAGATGTCACTTCGACTATACATTTTTGCCTCTCTGGGATATATTCCCAGGAGTGGTATTGCTGGGTCAAATGGGAGCTCAATTTCTAATTTTTTGAGAATCGTCCATACTGTTTTCCAGAAGGGCTGAACCAGTGGACATTCCCACCAACAGTGAAGGAGTGACCCTTTCTCGCCACATCCACGCCAGCATAGGTTGCTTTTGTTCTTTTGAATTTGGGCCAGTCTCTGAGGTGTGAGATGGTATCTCATTGTGGTTTTGATCTGCATCTCCCTGATGATTAATGATGTAGAGCATTTTCTCATGTGCTTTTTTGCCATTCGGATTTCTTCTTTGAGAAAGTTTCTGTTCATTTCATTGCCCCATTTTTGGATGGGGTTGGATGTTTTCTTCTTGTGGAGTTTAACCAGTATTTTGTATATCCAGGATATCAACCCCTTGTCAGATGTGTATTCGGTGAATATCCTTTCCCATTCTGTAGACTGTCTTTGTATTTTGGTCACTGTTTCTTTGGAGGTGCACAAGCTTCTTAGTTTAAGATAGTCCCATTTATCTATCTCTGTTTTCACTTGCTCGGCCAGTGGCGTGGCATCTTTGAAGATACCATTAGCTTCAATGTCATGGAGGGTTTTGCCAACTTTATCTTCAATGTACCTTATGGTTTCTGGTCTGATGTTGAGGTCTTTAATCCATTTTGATCTTACTTTTGTACATGGTGTTAGGCAGAGTTCTGAGCCTATTTTTTTGCATGTAGCCGTCCAGTGATGCCAACACAATTTATTAAAGAGGCTTTCCTTACTCCACTTCACATTACTTGCACCTTTATCAAAGATTAGATGAGCATATGATTGAGGAGAGATGTCAGTGTATTCAATCCTGTTCCATTGGTCTGCAGTTCTGCCTTTGTTCCAGTACCATGCTGTTTTAGTTATTACTGCTTTGTAGTACAATTTGAAGTTCGGGAGGTTGATTCCTCCCATTTTCTTTTTCCCAAGAATTGCTTTAGCTATTCGTGGGGGCTTATTGTTCCATATAAATTTCAAGAGTGTTTGCTCCATTTCTTTGAAGAATGTCATGGGTATCCTTATAGGGATTGCATTGAATTTATACAATGCTTTCGGTAGTATTGCCATTTTGACAATGTTAAGTCTCCCGACCCATGAGCAGGGGATATCTTTCCATTTCCTCATGTCCTCTTTTATTTCCTGAAGTAGCGTTTTGTAGTTTTCTTTGTACAGGTCCTTTACTTCCTTAGTTAAGCTGATTCCTAGGTACTTGATTTTCTGGGGCACAATTGTGAATGGGATTGTTTTTTTCATGTTGCTTTCTTCTCTCTCACTGTTTGCGTATAGGAAAGCCATGGACTTTTGGGTATTGATTTTATAACCTGCAACTTTACTATACGAGTCTATTGTTTCTAAGAGTTTTTTGGTGGAAGTTATTGGGTTCTCTAAGTAGAGTATCATATCATCTGCGAATAGTGAGAGCTTGATTTCTTCCTTTCCTACCTGAATGCCCTTAATATCTTTTTCCTGCCTAATCGCTATTGCAAGTACTTCCAGTACTATATTGAACAGCAGTGGAGAGAGTGGGCATCCCTGTCTCGTCCCTGATCTTAGAGGGAAGGCTCTCAGTTTTTCCCCATTGAGGATGATGCTTGCTGTAGGCTTGTGGTAGATGGCTTTAATTATGTTGAGGAAGGTCCCCTCTATACCCATTTTGGCTAGGGTTTTCATCATAAAGGGGTGCTGGATCTTATCAAATGCTTTCTCTGCATCTATTGATATGATCATATGCTTTTTATCTATTCTTTTGTTGATATGGTGGATTATGTTGATTGATTTCCGAATGTTGAACCATCCTTGCATCCCTGGGATGAATCCTACTTGGTCATGGTGTATGATTTTTTTGATGAGTAGTTGGATTCTATTTGCTAGTAGTTTGTTGAGGATCTTTGCATCTGTGTTCATCAGGGATATCGGCCTGTAATTCTCTTTCTTTGTGGTATCTCTGTCTGCTTTTGGTATCAGTGTGATATTTGCTTCGTAGAAACTGTTTGGAAGTGTTTTTGATATTTCAATTTCGTGGAAAAGCTTAAAGAGTATTGGGAGTAAGTCCTCTTTAAAGATTTGGAAGAATTCACTAGTGAATCCATCCGGGCCAGGACTTTTGTGCTTGGGGAGACTTTTTATTACCATTTCAATTTCCTTGATGGTGATAGGTCTGTTCAGGTATTCCAGGTCTTCTTGGTTCAGCCTTGGGAGTCTGTAGGAGTCTAGGAATTTATCCATTTCCTCGAGGTTTTGATGTTCCGTGGCATAAAGCTTCTCAAAGTACTCCCTGAGGATCCTCTGAATTTCTGTGGTTTCTGTTGTAATGACCCCCTTTTCATTTCTGATTCGGTTTATTAGGGTTTTCTCTCTCCCTTTCTTTGTGAGTTTTGCTAGAGGCTTATCGATCTTGTTAATTTTCTCAAAGAACCAGCTCTTGGTTTCATTGATCTTTCGTATTGTTTTTTGGGTTTCCATCTCGTTAATCTCTGCTCTGAGTTTTATTATTTCCTTTCTCCTGTTCGGGTTGTGCTCCTTTTTTTGGTCCTTCTCCAAGCTCTTAAGCTGTGAGGTTAGGTTACTTATGTGTGCTCGCTCCTCCTTCCTGAGGAATGCTTGTAGAGCTATAAACTTTCCTCTTAACACAGCCTTTGCTGTGTCCCATAAGTTTTGGTAACTCGTGTTCTCATTTTCATTCGTTTCTAGGAATCTTTTGATTTCCTCTTTGATTTCCTGTCTAATCCACTTGTTGTTCAATAGTGCACTGTTTAATTTCCAGGTGTTTGATTTAGTTTTCTGTTTTTGTGTGTGATTTACTTCTAATTTCAGCGCATTATGGTCTGAGAAGATTGTTGATACAATCTCTACCTTCTTAATTTTATGGAGGCATGTTTTGTGGCTCAGCATGTGGTCTATCTTGGAGAATGTTCCATGTACGCTTGAGAAGAATGTGTATTCAGCTTTTTGTGGATGAAGTGTCCTGTATATATCTACTAAGTCCCTTTCTTCCATTGTTTCCCTCAAATGAAGTATGTCCTTGCTAAGCTTGAGTCTGGTTGATCTATCAAGAGGTGACAAAGCAGTGTTGAAGTCTCCCACTAGTATTGTGTTGCTATTGATGTCTTTTTCCAAATCTATGAGTAGTTGTTTTAAGTACTTTGCTGGTCTCTCATTAGGTGCATATACATTTATTATTGTAAGTTCTTCCTGTTGTACAGATCCTCTGATCAATAAGTAATGGCCTTCACTGTCTCTTATGACCTTCCTCACTCTGAAATCAATGTGGTCTGATATAAGGATGGCTACCCCAGCTTTTTTATGGGAGCTGTTTGCTTGTAGGATTGTTTTCCAGCCTTTGACTCTGAGTCTGTGTTTGCTTTGACTATTGAGATGCGTTTCTTGCAGGCAGCAGAATGTTGGGTTCAATTTTCTAATCCATCCTGCCACTCTATGTCTTTTAATTGGTGCGTTTAGCCCATTGACATTGAGAGAGATTATTGTTATGGGATTTTGTCCCATTGTTATGTTAAAATTGGGTGTATTTGAGGGGCCTTTCTTGCCTTAAAGTAGCCCATTTAGTTGTTCTTGTAACCATGGTTTTGAGTCTATGAAGTTCCTTAGCTGTTGTTTGTCTGTGAAACTGTGTGTTGTTCCTTCTATTATGAATGAGAGTCTTGCTGGGAAAAGTATTTTGGGGGAGGCATTTATTTCATTGAGTTTTTTTACTATGTCCCACCACTGTTTTCGGGCCATGAGGGTTTCATCAGAAAAATCAGCTGTGAATTTTAAGGATGCTCCTTTGTAAGAGATTTCTTTCTTCGATCTTGCTGCTTTCAGAATTTTGTCTCTGTCTAAGGTTTTGGTCATTTTGATCAGAATGTGTCTTGGGGTATTTTTATTCGGATTTCTTCTAGCTGGTACCCTTCGGGCCTCCTGAATGTGGTCACAAGTTTTCTTCAGCTCTGGAAATGTTGTAGCAATGATGTCTTTGACAGTTTCTTCTTCATCGAGGTTTTCTTCCTGTCCCTCTGGGACTCCAATAATTCTTATGTTACCCCTCTTGGCTTCATCACGATCTTCTCTTGCCATCTGTTCCCGAATTGTGAGTCTCTTTTCCATTTTCTGCTCTTTTTGGGAGAGTCTCTGAACTTCATCTTCGAGCTCACTGATTCTGTTCTCAGCCGCTGTTACTCTGCTGCTGAGGCCTTCCACTGAGATTTTCAATTCGCCTACGAGATTTTTCAGGTCTGACATTTCTGATTGCATTTTCCTCATTTCTGCCTTCAGATCCTCTTGTCTTCTATTGGCATTGCTTTCCATTGTTTCTTTTAATTCCCTAAGCATCCTAAGTAGCTCCCTTCTGAATTCCTTGTCAGAGAGGTTGTCTAACACTACAGTACTGTTGGTGTCATCTGGGCTAGACTCTTCAATATGAATGTTTGGTGGGCTTTTGCGTTGCTTTACCATTGTGAGAGGTGTGGTTTAGTCCTTCACGTTCAGTGTTACTATTCTGCTTGATATGCAGTGTGAGTTAAGATAGGCTTATGAGTTATTGGCAACTGTATTTCTAGTGGCTGAGCTAAAATAGAGAAGTTTCCATGTAAGAAGTTAGCTTATGGTTCCTATGGCATATTTGGTGGGAAAATATTTCGCGGCCGCGTTAGCGGCCGCGGCTCCGGAAAAAGTCCCTGGCACTGGATGAGGAGTTGGGAATGTCTCCTGTTTGGAATTGGAGCCGTTCAGCTTTGTTGCCCAGAGCTGGGCCTCTGTGCCCGTCCCACGCGGCTCAGGGGTTGAAAACCGGCTGTCTCGGGGCTGTTTCTAGCTGCGCGTGCCCAGAGAGGAACCCAGGCCCTTGGGGGCGGGCTGTACCTGTTGGAATTGGAGCCGTTCAGCTTTGTTGCCCAGAGCTGGGCCTCTGTGCCCGTCCCACGCGGCTCAGGGGTTGAAAACCGGCTGTCTCGGGGCTGTTTCTAGCTGCGCGTGCCCAGAGAGGAACCCAGGCCCTTGTGGGCGGGCTGTACCTGTTGGAATTGGAGCCGTTCAGCTTTGTTGCCCAGAGCTGGGCCTCTGTGCCCGTCCCACGCGGCTCAGGGGTTGAAAACCGGCTGTCTCGGGGCTGTTTCTAGCTGCGCGTGCCCAGAGAGGAACCCAGGCCCTTGGGGGCGGGCTGTACCTGTTGGAATTGGAGCCGTTCAGCTTTGTTGCCCAGAGCTGGGCCTCTGTGCCCGTCCCACGCGGCTCAGGGGTTGAAAACCGGCTGTCTCGGGGCTGTGTTTGTCCCACTGTATTAAATTTGAGACTTCAAAGAATAGCAAAAAATATTTTCACGGACATGAAACAACTTAGGAATTATATAACATAAAAAAATTTTGTGAGAATCATTAGAAGAGTATCTTTAAAGGACAAAACTAACTTCACAGACACACATAATTGAGACAAAAGGGATGATGGCAATTAGTTCCTTCACCTCCATGATATTTCTCAATATCAGTGACCTGAATAGCTGGGGTAAACACAGACTAAAAATTAAAAGCATAAAAAGAATCTTACATTCAAGCAACAGCCTTAAAATTCTGGTGTGGCCATAGATACAACAGAAAAAACTTCCAAATTTTAAAAGACTACAGGACATTCTTAATGATTAAGGGATCAATGTATCAAACGATCTCAGACTCTTAAATATATGTAAATTTAACTATGAACATTGAAAATATTTGAAACGACTTCTTGTAGACCTGAAGGGACATTTTGACAAGAAAGCTATAGTGATAGGAGACTAACATTCAATTACCATGGCTGGATGAATCAAGAAACAAAAGCTCGGCTAATGAACTTATATGGAACAGAGGCAGTTCATGGGCATCACTGCCAGACTCCCAAAGCACAGGGGAATTTGGGGGGTACCATCCTGACTTCATGAGAACCCAGAGATTCTGATCTACAAAACTCACGTAACTGAGGTTTTCAACAGATCTTTTCCTAGACGAGGTTTGTCTGAGCCTGTGGAGTGGGACAGTGAGCATGGCGGTGATGGGAATAATACCATATCATTTGTAAAGGTAAAGGTAAAGGGCCTCCCGTTGTTCCTCGATTTTCTCAAGCGGGCCCAGTAACGTCTCCATTGGAGACTTTGTTGTTACTGTGTTTGGCATATCGAATACGTCACGGGGAGCTTTCCAGACTCTGCCCTGTGGGCGAGATACTCTCGGTAGCTTGCCGGGCTCTTCGAGAGGGGCGGAGATCTCTTATCCTGGCTTAATTGTTCCAGGGTAAGATAGAGCAATCTTCACACACTTTTTTCAAAGGAATATTTTTGGATCATTTTTACTGAATTATTAGTAAGCAATAAAAAATAAATTATTTAGGGCCTGCTATTGGAGCAAACTTGGGCGGTGGTTTGGAAATTGGAAATAATGGTGGTGCATAGGTATAATGGTGGTAGGATTGGTGTTGGAATATTAAATGTAATAAATCATCATGAACAACTTTATGAAAATAAATTTTTTAAAGGAAGCAAAAGCTCAACCAGGAAACACAAGCCTTGAAAGAAGCATATATATATATATATATATATATATATATATATATATCTTCATTATGTTTCATATGCATTCTTCTCCAGTTCACACTGTATTGTCTGTTATTGTCTCCATTACAGAACACATGTTGAGTCATATAACATAAAATAAAGAAGATAGAAATAACCCACGTATCCAAATTACAGATTTAATGAAATTGAAAGCATGACATTTAAGCAGCAACCACTGAAATTATGAAATGTATCTGTCAAATTGAAAGGTGGGAGTGAAATGAGTGTTGGGATGGGGAGGGGATCTGGGATCACCAGTGGGGAAGGTTGATACTGGTGGAGGGATTGGTGTTGAATTGTTGTACGCCTAAAATTCAAATAAAACATTTTAAAACATGTATCTTTAATGCAAATTGCAAAGTATATATTTAAAACAGCAAATTGAAAATAAGAAGTAGTATTAACTAAGATTTAGATGCCTTTGAAATTGATTATAAACAGAAACAGGGAATAAACTCAAACACTGTTAAATTAACTTACAGATGAACACCCTGTGAGTTAAACAGTTAAATAAGTTAAATAGTTAAAGAAGAAATAAAAAGGTTCCTGAGGGTAAATGGAGACTGAAGACTAAAGACACTATTTACCAAAATACTTGGGACACAGACAAAGTGATGGTAATAGGGAAGTTTATATTAAAGCAAACTTTAATTAGGAAGCAACAAAGAGCCCAGATAAATACTCTAATAGCATAGCTTAAGGTACTAGGGGAAAGAAACGAGAGAACCCAAAACAAGCAGAAAGAAGAAAATATAAAACTCAGAGCAGAAACAAATATAGCGTAAATTTAAAAAAATTCTAAAGATCAGTGAAACTAAAGCAGAATCTTTGGAAGAATATACAACAATGGCAAACCAGTAGCTGGCTCAGCAAGAAAGAGAAAACCTAATCACAAATGAAAGGTGAAATGTCACAAAAGATACCAGGGAAATTCAAAGACTCATCAGGGATTATTATGAAAATACTTATGACATAAAATTGGAGATCCTAGAGAAATGAATACATTTCTTGATGCTTATAATCTTCCAAGACTGAATCAAGAGTAATCAGAGTCCCTGAACAGACCAATAACTATCAAGGGAATTGAAATGGTAATGAGAACTCTCCCTAGAACAAAAATCTAGGCACAGGTGGCTTTACTAGTGAGCTCTTCCACACATTTTTTTTTCTTCAAAGTAAAATCAGGTTTTATTTGACACTTCTGAGGAGTTGGAGGGGAGGAAGAGCAGAAGGGGAGAGACACAAGCACACACATAGAGAGATAGAGAGAGAGATAAAAGAGAGAAAATGCTCTCTAGTAGTCTATAGGGCTGGAGCGATAGCACAGCGGTAGGGCATTTGCCTTGCACACAGCCAACATGGCCGACCTTAGTTCGATTCCTCCACCCCTCTCGGAGAGCCCGGCAAGCTACCGAGAGTATCTCGCCTGCACGGCAGAGCCTGGCAAGCTCCCCGTGACATATTCGATATGCCAAACACAGTAACAACAAAGTCTCCAATGGAGACGTTACTGGGCCTGCTCCAGCAAATTGAGGATCAACGGGAGGGCCTTTACTTTACTTTCTTACTTAGTAGTCTATAGACCAAACATGATTGCCACTCAATGCCTCTCTTGCGAAACACAGTACCCAAAAGAAGAGAGAGAGAACAAGGGGGAATGCCCTGCCACAGAGGCAGGGTGGGATGGGGGGGGATGGGGGGTGGGAGGGATGCTGGGACCCGTGGTGGTGGAGGATGGGCACTGGTGGAGGGATGGGTACTTGATCACTGTATAACTGAAACCCAAGCACAAAAATTTATAAGTCTATAACTGTACCTCATGGTGTTTCACTAATAAAAAAAATAATAAAATTTAAAAAATCAAAATAAAAAAACAAACAAACAACAACAACAACAAAAAGACTTAAGAAGACGTGGGCTTCTCCAGAGTGGAGAGAGAGCCCCTATACACATGGAGCATGAAAGTATGAAAGCACACATCTGAAAATGGGAGATGAGGATGGCATGAGCCTGGGAACCACATGAGTGGGATGGCAACATACACAAGACTCTTTCAAACTTTTAAATATGGCATATTCTCATGGGCTAGAGACAGTACAGCAGGTGTAAAGCTTGCCTTATGCAGCCTACATGGTTTTGATTTGTGTCACGGTATATGGTCTCCTGAGCACTGCTGGTAGAGGTCCCTGAGCACAGAGCCAACGTAATCCTTGAGCACAGCACACAACAAGCAATAAAGATCACCTATGCCCAATCCTTTTCAGACTCTTACAAAAAGTCAATGAAAAAGGAACTCTCCAAGTTTCTCTAAGAGAAAGAACACCACTTTAATACAAAAAAAATTGACAGAACACAACTGAAAAAGAAAATTATTAGATCTACGTGATTACTTTCTATTATTTGGTACCTTCCTTCTGACTGTGAGAGTCTAAACTAGGCCACACATGGTGTCTCCCCAAAGGACACTTGACTCCTGTTATGTACTCAGACAGCCTTGGCCCTGCGACCATATTTTTAAGACACTCTTACTGCCTTATGGATCTGGATGGAACTCAGGTCACTTTACTTCCCAGTCAGATGCGATTTTCATTCATCTCTCTTTGGTTTGATGGAAAACGGAATGTGAGCAAACAAAACACAAGCTGTTTTAATGTTGCCTTGTTACCTAAGGGGTAAAGTTTCTGAGGGAAACACTAGTTATAATAAACAAATCAAGTTTCTGTGTAATACACAAAGTGTACAATATGAAAACCTGAACTTGTATGTTTACAAGATTCAGTGAAGGAAGGGGAATGCTGGTAAGAATAAAAGAGCAGGAGTCTCCGGAGATGGCAGTAGGGAATCTGCACGGAACAGGAGTGCTCCACAGGAGATACTAAATGGGTCCTAAAGTAATTCTGACTCAGGAAAGTACTGTAGAGTGCCTAAAATTTAAGTGTCTGCTAGAGACCAGGGTGAGTTCAAAGAAGTGGGCACATGCCTTGCATGCAAAGGTCCTGAATTCCATCCTGGGCTCTGCAGACCCTCCAGCAATCCTGAGTCTCACCTTCTTTAATATGAGCACCTGCTGTTCATTCATACTTCATTTAGCTAAGCTTTATACGTTATGATTAAAAGATTCTTTGGAATGTTTAATAGATTGACCCCTATCTTTGACAATATTGTAAATTACTGTTACTATAAAAATTAAGTAAATAATTTCTGGAGACTGGATAGATAGAATGGAGCTAGGACTTTACCTTGCAGTTGACTGATCTAACTCTATTCCTGGTACCAAATACTTGACAGCATCACCCACTGTTATCCATGAACATTGAGCAAGGAGTAAACTCTGAACTTTGCCAAGTGTGGCTCAAAAACGGGAAAAAGTATGAGATGATTAGAAGATTCTGTCAGAGAATAACATTACTTGAAAAGCAACACTATAAAATACTTATTTTTCCCAAATCAAAGCAACACTAGTACTATTCCTCAAAAGGTTTTATGTCATTTTTGTGGAGATTTTTTAAAAATTTTATTTATTTTTTTATTTTATTTTTTTAGTAGTGAAACACCACAAGCTACAGTTATAGACTTAAAAATTTTTGTGCTTGGGTTTCAGTTATACAATGATCAAGTAGCCATCCCTCCATCAGCGCCCATCCTCCACCACCACAGGTCCCAGCACCCTTCCACCCCCCATCCCCCCATCCCACCCTGCCTCTGTGGCAGGGCGTTCCCTTTTGTTCTCTCTCTCTCCTTTTGGGTTCTGTGGTTTGCAAGAGAGGCATTGAGTGGCAATCATGTTTGGTCTATAGTCTACTTTCAGCATGCTTCTCCCATCCTGGGAGGATCCTCCCAACACCCTTTATTTGGTGCTCCCTTCTCTATTTGAGCTCCCTTTTCCCCTAGCATGTGTGGCTGGCCTCCAAGTCATGGAGCAAAATTCCTGGTACGAGTGTCGTGTCATTTTTGCACATAATTCTGGTGTATCTTTCAGAATGTGCTAAAGTAGTGGAGTTATGATGGATATATGTTTTCTCAGTTTTAAAAAAATAGGTGATTCTATAGTAGTATTCACATAGAAATGTAGGTTGTTATTGTGAGGTGTATTGTGAGGTACCAATTTGTCTTCTGTCTCTGTAGGCCTGCTTGAAATTTTAGCACTGGTGTGGAGATGTGTCTTGAAATGTTGATGTTGAGTAATTGAAGCTTGTTGATGCTTTACAGAAAATCAATTGTATGATAGAGATTAGAATAGGGTATTGATGCCTCTTAAGTGTCTCAGAACCTGAACCAATTAAATAGCTTCCATTTCATGTGAAGTTTTAGAAATTATCTCATAAAACTTATATGAAATTATTGCTCTTACAAAGTATCTCGCTGGAGCCAAAACAGATGTTTGAGTTCTGAAGCAGAAATGATCAGATGATTTTAGTTGCAATGTTTTTGATGTACTAGTTTGACATTTAAATGTTTATTTGTTTATCTCCATTTCATTCAATGAACTTCTTTTTTTCCCTGCTTTTTTTTTTATTAGTGAAACACCATGAGGTATAGTTGTAGATTTACAAATTTTTGTGCTTGGGTTTCGATTATACAATGATCAAATATCCATCCCTCCACCAGTGCCCATTTTCCACCACCATGGATCCCAGTATCCCTCCCACACCCATCCCCACCACCATCCCATTCTGCCTCTGTGGCAGGACATTTCCTTTTGTTCTCTCTCTCCTTTTGTGTGTTGTGGTCTGCAAAAGAGGCATTGAGTGGCAATCATGTTCAGTCCATAGTCTACTTTCAACATGCATCACCCCTCCTGGGAGGATCCTCCAAAAACCCTTTATTTAGTGCTCCCTTCTTTATCTGAACTGCCCTTTCCCCTAGAATGCCCGGCTGGCCTCTAAGCTATGGAGTAATCCTCCTGGTACCGATCTTGCCTATTCTTAGGCATTAATCTCGTTACTTTATATCCCCCAGATGAATGCAATCTTTCTATGTCTATCCCTCTCTTTCTGACTCATTTCGCTTAGCATGATACTTTTTATGTAGCCCTTTTGGAAAACAGTATGAATGATTCTAAAAAAATTAGAAATCGAGCTCCCATTTGACCCAGCAATACCACTCCTGGGAATATATCCCAGAGAGGCAAAAATGTATAGTCGAAGTGATATCTGCACTTGTTTGTTCATTGAAGCACTCTTTATAATAGCCAGAATCTGGAAAAAACCTGCGTGCCCAAGAACAGATGACTGGTTAAAGAAACTTTGGTACATATACACAATGGAGTACTATGTAGCTGTTAGAAAAGATGAAGTCATCAATGGACTTCTATTTCATTACAGTGCTGTGCTTGTCTTGCTTGCTCATAAAAGTACTGTCTGTAAAAGTAAGCTTTGTTTCATGTTTTTTTAGGTATATATACTTTAAATCAGAGTATGGAGCATTAGATTTTTATTACTTATTCATTCATCTCAACACTCTAATGCCCGTGTGATATGATTTGACTGAAATAGCCCATTCTTCTTACTAGTGACTAGACAATATCAATACAACAGGACCTGAGACAATGAAAGAATTTAATTTTTTATTTTATTTTTGAGTAATACTTAATGATGATTGGGGGTTACTTTTGCAGGTGTTTGGGAAACTAGACGGTACCTGGAGGCTCAAATCTGGAACTCTGGTATTGAAAGCATGTGCTGCAGACTTCTGAACTCATCCCTGGCCCCAAGAATTTTATTTTGAATACTCTAACTTTTCTAGGTGATTTTTTTTCATATCCTGAAAAAACAGATTGGATTCTCAGCTCCATAACTTAGTCTGCACTGAATTTTTAAAAATTAATTTAAATCACAAATAGAAAATCACAAAAATGAAATTTTTTCTATTTTCACTATAGAAAATAGAAAAAATTAATTTAAATCACAAATGTAAATGAGTATCCTAAAGGAAACTCTATAACTGCAATGACAAGAGGCAGCCTGGAATGTCAATATCACTGTGCGAAACTATGGAAGAAAATGGAGCTTCTAATTAAACCTGTCTCAAGAACATTAGTAAGCAAGATCTTAATCTTCTGTTGCTAATTTTTCTCAGTGATCACCATCAGTAGATCATAGAAAATGATCTTATAAAATATGGATATTACAATGATCTCTTCCATTTATTTCATTGAATAATTGAGAATTCTTTATATCTCTGTGATACAACTCAGCTAGATATATGTTAAAGACATGCATGCTTAAACTCTCATATAATATAATAAAATAAATTAAAACAAGAGAAGGGTGCTTAAAAAGTCATTTCCTTACCATCTAGCTGCACGGTCAATATATACTCAGAAAATTTGGGGCCAGAGGAAAAGCAGAGCAGGTGTGGTCCTTCCTTGCATTTGGCTGACCCAGGTTCAATCCCTGACATCCCATATAG
This sequence comes from Sorex fumeus, assembly GCF_029834395.1. NCBI lineage: Eukaryota > Metazoa > Chordata > Mammalia > Eulipotyphla > Soricidae > Sorex > Sorex fumeus. The sequence continues at coordinate 15,069,790 of NW_026606188.1, forward strand.
TCCCATGAACCACTCGGGAGTGAAACTGAGCACAGGGCCAGGAGTAGTAAGCCCTGAGCACTGCCAGTTCTGGCTCAAAATCAAACCAAAACAAAAAAAAAAGAAGAAAAGTATAAGAGAAAAACAAGAAATAGAGTTATTGTTGCAAAGGTACAATCTGAAATTTCAGACACCTGGATCCTTCTCCATGCTCTGCTAGCTCTGCACTAACAGTGCCAGGTAGGTCAATCAGGCACTTTCTGAGTCACAGAGAAAAACCAGAGGGCCACAATGGCATTACAGGTTTGGTTTCTGTGTATATTCAAGTTTTTTAAAGAAAAGATGATAAAAATTCAAATTCTTTCATATTTTTACAATGATCTTATTTTCCCCACAAGAATAATATCTTATTTTCTGGGATCCGATTCTCATACTATTAGTTCCTATTCTGATGTTCCACAAATGGCATTACTAATATGTGACAGCCACTCTTTAATGTCTAAAATGACACATTTTGAGTATTTTCAATTTCCATATGCATTATAGTATTGAAGCTCTTTATCGTTTTTCAACTTTCTGGCCAGAAGTGGTTAAACTATTTAGTTCTGAGTAAATGCAGCCAAAAGCTTAGTGCAATTACAATTACTTAGGAAAGTTTTTCTTTGTTGTTTCCTCTCCCTTCTTATTGCTGTTTTAAATATGTACACGCTGATTTTTGAAGCTAACAGGCTTTTTGTCTCATATAAAGTCACTGAACTTACTAATATTTATATACTTTTAGGCTTTGTATAGTATAGAACAAACAAATCCACTAAATTTTACACAGGTGCAATTGGAGTACTAAGTTACTTGTATTTAAAACAATTACTAACAATTACTAACAAATACTAACTTACTAACAATTACTAACAGTCTCCTGTCCCTGCGCCTGGCTGCCCTCACCGGCGCCCCATGGAGGGGGGAGGGTTGAGTTTTTCTCCCCCTCCCCCCTGAGCAGAGCCCCAGCAGCTGAGGACCTTTGGAGCCAGCCACGGCCATGCTGGGACCACTCTCCACAGGTCCAGACGGGCCTCATGCATGAAAGAACTGGTAGAGGAACCCAGGCATGCGCGTCCTGGGGCTGAGGTCTCCAAGACTACTCAGATTGGGACTGGGCCTTCTCCACCCAGACCCCCCACCTTCCAGTAGGTAGGCGTCACACCCACCAGCTGCCGACAGCGCCAGGGTGGTCCCATCAATGGCCAAGATGCAGAGACTATAAAACCCAGCTCCCAGAAGCGTGCAGCCACATTTGCAGCTGCACGACATCTTATTATCTTTCCTTTGGAGAACCTGGCAGGCTACAAAGAGTATCCTGCCCACACGGCAGAATCTGGCAAACTTCCCATGTCGTACTTAATATGCCAAATACCAGTAACAGTGATGGGCCTCATCCTCCTAATCCTGCAAGAGCATTGAAATGGCTCTTTTGAAATCTCAGGGCTAGGTAGAAGGAGACATTACTGGTGCCAGCTTGAGACAATTGACGAACAACAGGATGATCATAATCGTGACTAACTCATAAAACACACTCTGAAGTAAAACATAGTTTAAAGCCTTCATTACTGAGGATGCTTATGCCAGGAAAAGAAGTTTCACTTAAAGTAATGGTCATGGTCCTCCTATTATTCATTGATTTGCTCGAGCGGATCTGTAACGTCTCCATCATGAGACTTGTTACTGTGTTTGCCATATTGAATACGTCAAGGGTAGCTTGCCAGGGTTTGTCGTGTGGGCAAGATACTCTAGGTAGCTTGCTGGGCTCTCTGAGAGGGGCGGAGGAATCGAACCTGGCTCAGCTGAGCTGGCTGCACGCAAGGCAAACGCCCAACCGCTGTGTTATCACTCCAGCCCTCACTTAAAGTAAAGTCATATTAATCAGGGATAACAACATCATAGTGGTTACAAATAAAAGGTTAGATTAGAATTTTTTCTGGGAAAATGAAACTAAAATAATCAAACATGTTTGCCAAATAAATACTCAAATTTTCAACTGTAACTATGATGTAATAATATCATTGTTTTTCTAACAAGTCGAGGGAAAGTTTGGACATGTCAAAAGTTTTATCTGTATAAATGTACATTCAGGTAACTAGGAAAGAATTTATGTAATTATCACTACAATCCTATTTTTAACATGTCTGACATTCTCTTGCATTGCTTGTAGTCAAACCCCACACAAACCTCTAGCCCAGATAGTCACTAATCAGCTTTGTATATATTTTTATGGCCTTTTAATGAATTCCAAAGTTATCAGGTAAGTAGAGAGGAAAATCCCAAATATCAAGGACTGAATCTCATTCTCAACATTCTAGAAAAATATTATAGTTGTAAAGTTTCATTGTTTTTAAAACATTAAATGAAACATTTAAAACATTACATTACATTACATTACTTTTTACGAAGATTAATGAGGTTGCTGCGAGGAAGATCCTGAATGGAAACACAGGTTCCATCCTTGGTGGCTATTGATGGACACTGGGGCACAGACAGGACAGAGGACATCGTGAAGCCTTGGTCTCCTACTCAGAACTCCACAAACAGCTGTGGGAAGCCAAGAGCCCTATCATAGACCCTGGCCGCGGTTCCCATGTTAGGAACTGCTTGGGACAGACATTGGTGACAGTCTCCCAGGACTTCCTGATCTCAGAGGATACCTGATCTATAGCCACATAACATCAGGCTGACAGTTATCTTATCTGGCCTTATCTATAGTAACCTCCAGGATGCATCTACTGCACTAAGACCCTTTGATATATAAATGTAAAGCTCAGGATGCACCCACTGCCATAAGACCCTTTGATGTACAAATGTTTACCTTGAATGTTAGGTAAAGCTCTTGTTTCTGACCTTACCATGTATGGTTATATTGCTTCTGCTTGTGACTGGGCTATCCCAGACCCTATATAAACAGCCTGTATCCCTCAATAAAGCCTGTCCCTTTTTCTCTCTATTTCTAAACTGTACTCTGTCTCTTGTGTCTCGTGTTCATTCGGTTGGTCCCTCCTTGCACCATCGGATCAATCCTCGGGTCACCTCTGCAGGCCAGAGAGTGGTTACCAGGGCCCCCTGAAAACAGCCCTTTCTTATGAGCTGCAAGTTTCATCAAATCAGTGACAGAAGCAGAGGGCATCTTTACAGCTACTTGTGTCTCCAAGTTACTGTGGCCACTAAGCATGTGATTTCCCTGTGGATCACTGCTCTGGGCAACTGTAAATTCTCCTCTTGATTATCTATTCCCAAAGGTACAGTGAGGAGTCAGATTAATACTATTTATTAATATTCCATAAAGTCATCTCTCACACAGTGCCCAACCACCTTCATCTCTTACATAATAAGAGTTTGGTTTTGTGCAAAATAAGATTGATAAAGCTGTGTATTTATTTATTTTTTTTAGTTTGTTTTTTGTTTTGGGTCACACCCGGCAATGTGCAGGGGTTACTCTTGGCTCTGCACTCAAGATTTACTCCTGGCTGTGCTTGGGGGACCATATGGGATTCTGGAATTGAACCCTGGTTGGCCGCATGCAAGGCAAATGCTCTACCCACTGTGCTATTGCTCCAGTCTTTAAAGTTGTGTATTTATGTGTTCCTTTTATCTTTAAAAGTTTAAGTTGTGTTTGAATACATTCCCTGATTTCTAGAATGTTTGCCCTTTATAATAAATTAGAGAACCATATTCCCTTTGTATAAACTCAGCACTTTGTTTTTTTATCCAGAACACACTTGACAAATATTTACTTATCTGTATTCACATGTTTATAGCTGTCATTGTGTCCCTCAACATGACATGTTTTTTTATTTACAGATATAATATTTAAGAATGATTTTAATGGAGAAATTTAGTTTGGCATTTTACAGGGATTGTCTGCTTCATATTAAATTTCTACATTCCTATATATTTTGTCTATTAGCTTTTGGATTGTGGAGGATTTAATATTTTGTACCATGCCATAGGTAGCATCTTTATTTTTTGTTATAGCATTTACACTTGAAGAAGTTCTTTTTCCCTTTTCGCCTCCCTTCCATCCTCCCTCCCTCCCCTCCTCCATTCCTCCCTTTTTTACTCTTTCTTTCTTTCTTTCTTTCTTTCTTTCTTTCTTTCTTTCTTTCTTTCTTTCTTTCTCCTTCCTTCCTTCCTTCCTTCCTTCCTTCCTTCCTTCCTTCCTCCTTTCCCTTTTTATCCCTTTCTCCTTTTTTTGGAGAAACCACGTCTGGAAGTGCTCAGGACCTACTCCTGGCTCTGTTTTAAGGGTAACTCTTGATGTGAAATATTAGTTAGTTGCCCATGAGCTGGGGGAGAAGGCAGCTGGGATAGAGAAGGGATCACTAAGTCAATGATGGTTGAAGGGATGTCTCGGGATGGGAGATGTGTGCTGAAAATAGATAAAGAACCAAACATGATGACCTCTCAGAATCTGTATTGCAAAGTATAATGGCCAAAAGCCAAAAGTAGAGAAAGATTAAGAAGAAAATTGTTTGTCATAGAGGCAGGAGGAGGGGTGGGGTGGCAAAAAAGGATACTGGGGACATTGGAGGTAGAAAATGTACACTGGTGGAGGGATGGTGTTTGATCATTCTATGACTGAGACTCAGACATGAAAGCTTTGTAACTGTATCTCAAAGTGATTGCCCACATATGCATTTTATTCTATCAGAGATTTTAAATCTACTCCATTTGTCTATTGACTATGCCAGAACCATAGATATGATATTTAATTTTTTTGATTTATTTTATTATAATTTGAGTGTCATGTTTGAAATGATGTGAACATTTATGGCATTGCTCTACAAAGTTACTATATCCAACTAGAAATTCTTTGAAGTAGAAGCAAGTAAATTGGATTATTGTGAAATTAAATCAATGAAAGTTCTTTCTTGCAGCTTTAAAAACACTGAAAATTCAAATATTCCTTAAACTAGTACACGTCAGAAGATCTTTTTGTATCTATCTTCATGTTTTGTGTCTTTTCCTTTGTGTTTTGTTTTAGTTGGCCTCTTGATGGCATAAAGAACACAAATGCATTTTAAAATGCAATCTGGAATAATTTTTGTAAATAAACTTTAGTTGGAATTTTGATGTAATTTGAACTGTGAATGTCTCTAAACTAACAGAATTAGTTATTGCACTTTCATCCTGCCTGTGTTTATTACTCAGGATTAGCTGTTATATAAAAAAGGAATATAACTAACTTCGTCTTACAAATGTTTAGCTAGTACAGAGATATAATGAAATCATTTGTGCTCACAGCAGCAAAAGCTGTTAGTGTAGGATATTCAGGTCAGGTAAGCCTTCTTGAGAATTAAATTATTAGACCAAAGGACAAAAAGCAATTGGGACTGAGATTTTTGGTAACTTGAAATCTTAGAGCTATATAATGGGAAATAATAAAAAATTTATTTCACAGATGTTATCCAGTCAAGTTCCAGATGAATGAAATTAATATTCTTTTAAAAGATGTTATAAAATTGTCTTAATAAAAATCTGACATAGAGAAACTCCATCTTTAATATTGTTTTTTTAAAGGTTTACTAAGTTTAGTAAAGGAATTCATTAATTTTTCTAAAGTAGTAATCTTAAATTTATTTTGCAACTAGGAATTTGTAGGTATAAAATCTATTGTTCCTAAATATTTTAAGGATGCAGGGTTATAGAAATTATGAAAATGGTCTTTAGTTTCCAAAATAAGTGTGTATTTACAATTTTTATAATAACTTGAAATTTTGAGGTAATGAAATAGGGTGTTAATAATCATACAGTTTAAATTATATAAATATTTAATTAATGGAAGTGAAGAAAAGAATATAATGAAAATAGATGCTTACTTTAAGATAACATAGAGCAACAAAAATATTTTGTTGATAAATTATTATTTTTTTATTACACCTGGTAATCATGAGGTGTTATCCCTGGCTCTGCACTCTCAGGAACGACTCTCAGAGGTGCTTGGGGGACAATATGAGATGATAAGGATGGAACCTGGCTCAGTCTTGCAAGTCAATTGCCCTACCAGCTGTGCTGAAGCTCTGCCCCTACTTATTTTATTATAAAGTAAAATTGGCTATTTGTAAAATGGAGTGGAGAAAAGATATGGGAGAGAACATGAGTGTAAAAGTGTAGGATAACACTGTTTTTATCCTTCCTGCATAGCCTCAGGTAGTTTAGGTTTATTGGGTTGCTCCCAGGTTGGAGCAATAGCACAGCAGTAGGGTGTTTGCCTTGCACACAGCCAATATGGCCGACCTGAGTTCAATTCCTCTGCCCCTCTCGGAGAGCCCGGCAAGCTACCGAGAGTATCTTGCCTGCACGGCAAAGCCTCTCAAGCTCCCCGTGATGTATTAGATATGCCAAACACTGTAAGAAGTGTCACAATGGCGACATTACTGGGCTCGCTCTAGCAAATTGATGAACAACGGGAGGCCCGTGACCGTGACCGGGTTGCTCCCATCACAGTGCTCCCATTCCTCTGTGTTTATTTGTAACTTCTTTCTTTGTGCTCTGTTGACTTGTAAATATTGTTTTACTCTTCTCCCTATGTCCTTTGCATAGTTTATTCAGGGCAATATCCTTTTTGTATGGACACAAGAAGACACTATAAGCTATGCTTTTGTTATGTGACTCTCAGTGATACTTTCCTCCTGGACATCTTTTCTCTCACCTAAGCTTCAGCTGCCCTTTCTTTCTAGTGCCCTCCCAAAAGGAGGATCCCTAGGAGGGACTGGATGGAACCAGGGCAAGCAGTAAGCTGTGTGCTACCCTGGCAATGAGGTGGGCCTGAACAAAGTGCCATAATGCTTAACTATAAGTTAAGAGCTTGGTCATGGACAAATGCTCTCATGATCCAAAAAGTAATAACTAGATTTGGACCCTAGCTAGGGTTAGGAATGATTAATCTGGCTGTTCCAGGAAATCTGCCCTACAAACCTCAATGTTATCTCTTACTATGTCTACACAAAAATAACTAGTATTAAGATGTTAATTGAGTTTTTGGACTAAGGAAAGGAGACAAAACACCTTAAGGGGTATTTTGCCTGCTGCAATCAGGAAGAGCTTAGGTATACCTCTGAGGTGGTGTTTTCTTTGAACTTTTTTCACCTCCCTCAGGTGGGCCCTCAGCAAGGGTTTTCTTATGTTGATTTTGCTACCTGACTGGGTGCAGTTGGGCCCAGACTGCTGGGGAGTTGGAGAGACAAGGGAGTTGGAGAGACAAGGAACTGGAGAGAGGGAGAGAGAGGAGAGAGAAAAAGAGCTGGACAGCAAGATGGACCATGAAGAGAATAGCAAGGGGAACAGAGAGAGAAGAATGTAGAAGAATACAGGAGCAGGCACGTGGAGAGAGCCCAGGCTGCGAGATGGAGAACTGAGACAGGAGACAGGAATGAGGAGCAGTGGAGACTAGAATGGGAGGCTCAGAGAGAATGGGGCAGGCACTTGGGGAATGGAATAAACAGTATCTGATCAATCAACTGGCTTGTCCCTCATTTTCTTCACTGTCTGCCCTATGGCCCAGGGCACCCTGGCTTGGGGAGCAGCCAGGGCCCACTCGAACCCAGGAGGCTAGGTGGAGAGCTGTCCCCCCCTCACCCGCCTCTTGCAGAATTTATATATAAAAGTAAGTATAGAAGATTTTTGAGGAGAGATTCTTAGAAAAAAAATGTGCCATCAGGCTAAAGGGAATAAAATTAATTGTCACGGGTAATTTTAGAACGTTCTAATAATCATAGTATGCTTTAGTAAATCCAGATTTTAATTTTCTTTGCTAAAATGGCAAAAGTACTCCTATGACAGTGATCAAGATTTTAATATCAGACTAAATTAAGATCATCCCTAAAAATGGGGCCATTATGTATCAAAATAGCTGTATTCTCACTCATCATGTTAATTTTATCATCAGGAGCTAACTTAAGTAAATTTGATCTAAAATTTAAAAAAAATAAAGTTTTACTTGCAGTTGTGGAGGAATTTTGTTGTTGTGTATATGTTTTGTAGCTTAGTTAACGTGCTTGCAGTTGTTTTAATTTTCTTGGGTGTGATGCCTATAGTTCCTGTCCCTCAAAATGTCCAAAACTCTCTACCACTCTTTTTAAGTAATTTCTAGTACACTTCTTCATTCCACACTAGTCCTCTCCTAACTGCTTGATAATCTCATTTCTGCAATCAAAGGCCAGTGTTTGTCATCACTCGGGACAATCTATACCCCTGTTTGGTCTCTATACCAAAAGTGGATGAGATCATCCAGTGTCTGTGTTTCTCCCTCTGACTTAATTCACTTGATGCCTATTTGTTCCATCCACTTTGCTGTGAACTGTTAGATTCCATTTTTACTATTATTATCACACGATATTAAATTATGTATGTATACGACCACTTCTTTAAATTCATATGATATTAGACATTTTGGTTGTTTCTATATTCTTCTATTTTACTTAGTGCTGCAATTAGCTGTGCATGTCTTTTGAATTAAAATGTTTCTGTTCCAGGGATGGATACCTGAGTCATATTGAAGCTCTGTTTGATATAGTAAGAATACTTTTTGATATAGTAAGAATACTGCTTCCCTAAGAGACTGTATTATGATATAGCGCTTTTTTGAAGTAGTAAGAATACTGCTTCCCTTAGAGACCAAGCCAAAGGACATTCTTAACAGTGAAAGGAGAATCTTTTTCACCACAATAATCCTACTACTGCTGGTTCTTATTGGTTTTTAAAATACATGCCATTTTTGGTGGTTTAAGACAACAAATAATTTTTGTTTTGGTTTGCATTTCACTAATAATAAAAGATTATCAAATGCTTTTACATATGCCCACTTTGTGTAGATGTGTCTGTTTATCATTTTTCCTATTTTAGTTGGAGATATTGGTTATTATTTTTTGTTGTTGAGCATTGTGACTACTTTATATATCTGGATAGCACTCCTTTACCAGATGCACTGCACTGCACTGTCCTCCCTTTGGTCATCGATTTGCTCAAGTGGGCCCAGTAACGTCTCCATTGTGAGACTTTGATATTACTGTGTTTGGTATATTGAATACGTCATAGGTAGCTTGCCAGGCTTTGTTGTGTGGGCGAGATACTCTCAGTAGCTTGCCGGGCTCTCTGAGAGGGGCAGAGGAATCAAATTCAAGTCAGCCAGGTTGGCCACATGCTAGGCAAATACCCTACCCGCTGTGATATTGCTCCAGTCCACCAGATGCGTAATGTGCAAATATTACATGGGATAGTTTTCCATTTTCTGGTGACCTCCTGTTTTCATTCAAAGTGATTTCTAATATTTTTTGTTTAAGTATTTCATCCCATTATTAAGTTCGTTTATAAGTACTTGATGCTTGTGAACACCATTTTTGTCCTTAAGATTTCTTGTTAATTTGTTTGGAGAAGTTTGATCCATACATTTCTTTGTTCAGGGTTTACTCTATTTTCAGGGGTCATTCCTGGCAGCATTGAAGGACCATATGTGGTGATGAGGGCCAGACTAGTATTGGCTGTGCACGAGGCAAATACATGGGCCCCTGCACTATACCTGCAGCCTGAAAAGACTGCATTGAATCTGTATAAAGCTTTGGGGAGTATGGCCATTTTGGCAATATTAATCCTCCCAATCAATGAACAGGGGTTATGTTTCCATCATCTCATGTCCTCTTTTATTTCTTGAAGTAGTGTTTTGTAGTTTTCTTTGTATGTATCATTCACCTCTTTAGTTAAGCTGACTCAGATTTACTTGAATTTCTGAGGCATAATTGTCAATTGGATTGTTTCTTTTAACATTTCTTCTTTTTCATTATTTGTATAGGATAGTCATGGTGTTTGGGTATTGATTTTGTAACCTGCCACGTTAGTATACAAATCTATTGTTTCTAGCAACTTTTTTTGTAGCATCATTAGGATTTTCTAAATATACTATCATGTCATCTGCAAGTTGTGAGAGTTTGACTATCTGATCCCTTGATATCTTTTTCTTGCTTAACTACAATGGCAAATACTTCTAGCACTATATTGAATCAGAGTGGTGAGAGTGGGCAACCTTGTCTTATGCCTTATCTTAGATGGAAGGCTCTTAGATTTTCCCCATTGAGAATAATGCTTGCTGTGGGTTTGTGTAAATGGTTTTGACTATACTGAAAGTTCCTTCAGCTTCTATTTTGCTGATAGTTTTTATCATGAACTGGTGCTGTATCTTGCCATATACTTTCCTAGCTCTATTGATTTGATCATATTTTTTCTTTTTTTCCTTTAATTCATATTTCCTATTATGTTCATTGAAAACCCTACTTGCTTTTCTCTTATGATTCTCATTTGGTCACAGTATGTGATCTTTCTGATGAGTTCTTCAATTCTTTTTTCCCCCCTCAGGATTATTTTTATTATTTGGGGGAACTTTAATATTCCATTTAATTTGTATGAGCAATTTGTCCATAACTCTTCAAAATACTATGGGAATTTTTATGGAGACTGCATTGGATCTGTATAGTGTTTTTTTGTCTTTCGGGACTTGCCCAGCTGTGCTCAAGGCTTACTTCTTGTTCTGCACTCACGGATCATCCTGGCAGGCTTGGGAGACCATATGGGATGCCAAGGATTGAAACCAGGTAGGATGCATGCAAGGAAAAAGCCTTGCCTTTTGTACTATCTCTCCAGACACTGTACAGTGCCTTTAGTGCTAATTTTAATTATGTTAATTCTTCAAATCCATTAACAAGGGATAGTTTCCATTTCTTCATATCATCTACTTCTTTTAACATTTCAGAGATTCTAGTTTTACTTCTGTATAAACCTTTTGCCTCCTTTTTTTTAAAATTTAATTTAATTTTATTTTATTTTTAATCACTAATTAAAAACTCTCTGAGACCTTGGAGTCCAGCTTGGTGGACCCAGGGACAGAGTTTCTCTGCTTGCTCCCACCAACCACAGGATGCTGTCCGGACCCGCGTGGCAGCTCCAGCCGAGACTCACGCACGACCGAAGACCCACAGAACAAGATAAGCGGAACCCTCTGAGACCTTGGACTCCAGCTCGGCGGACCCAGGGACAGAGTTTCTCTGCTTGTTCCCACCAACCACAGGTGACAAAGGTATTCTAATCAGGAGCCCCACCCTACCCTGCCCTGTCTGCTTCCATCAACCACCCAGGGATCAGATTGCGCAGAGAAGACCCACCCTACCCAGATAAATACCCCACTGGCAGACTTCCACTATCAACACTACCTCCACTACCCAGCCGTCGCCACACTCCAGGATGCTTTCCAGACCCGCGAAACATCATAAGACACTAAATACCCATCTTCCGGAATTGTCGTACCATATTTGATAGGGTTCAAATATGGTAACACCTACAAGGGAGATAAGAGGTCGACCCAAAAGCCTCTATCCCTCTCGGAAAGACTGACAAGCTACCGAGAGTATTCCGCCCGCACGGAAGAGCCTGGCAAGCTATCCGTTGTGTATTCAATATGCCAAAATCAGTAACTACAAATGGTCTCATTCACCTGACCCTGAGGGCTTCACCAACATGGCAGCATTGAGAAGGATGAGAAAGGAGAGGTCAAAAAAATCTCAAGGATGAACTAGGCTGCCACAACGAAGGAAGACAAAAATGATCGTCTGTACTTTCAATGTACGTACACTAGCATCAGATGCATCCATCAAGGACCTGATGGTACAAGCGCGAATGATCAAGTACGACATCATTGGTCTGACCGAGACAAGAAGGCACGAATCTCACCGTGCCGTTTTCGACACTGGAGAAGGATTTTTCCTCGGAAGATGTGATAAAAGAGGTGTCGAGGTGTCGGTGTCCTTGTCAACACAAACTTGGCCAAGAGCATTGATTCATTCGAATGCCTAACAACCCGAAACGGACGTTTACATTTGAATAGATGTGGCTCACTGCCTGCAGTTTCTGTCTTCATTGTCTACGCACAAACATCTCATTATGATGAAAGAGAAATTGAGAACTTCTACATGGAGCTGGAGAAGTTCTATAAAGAAGACCACACCTTCTACAAGATCATTGTGGGTGATTTTAATGCCAAGATAGGACCGAGAAGATCAGCTGAAGAACTTCACATCGGGATCCATGGCCTAGAATGGAATGAACAGGGTGAGAGACTGTCTGAGTTCATCATGTTGACCAAGACCGTCCATGGTAACTCACAGTTCCAGAAGGCAGAATCTAAACGTTGGGCATGGGAGTCTCCCGGGAGACAATTCCACAATGAAATAGACCACATCATATTCAATGGACAGTTTTGCCTGACCGATGTCGCTGTTGTCCCAAAATTTCGAACGGGATTGGACCACCATCTCCTTCGTGCAAAATTCTACTTCATGGAGCTGGGAGAAAGGGCTGCAAAGTTCAAAAAGAGAACTCCCAGAACGACCACCAACTGGTTACTCTTTGGCACTATTGCGGCAACATGGGAAGATGCCATTGTTGACAACATTGACGAGGAATATGATCGACTGGATCAGGACCTCCATGAATGTGTGAGGAACGCCAAGAGAGAGATAGCCACAAAAAAACGCCTGTCTTCGAAAACTCTTGAGCTAATTGGCCAGTGTGGTTTGGCACATGCCTCAGGCAACCGCAAGCTAATGCCTGAGCTCGCAAAGCAGTGCAGAGATGCGATCAAGGGAGACCTCAAAGAGAGAAGAGCAGAAGTACTGGCAGATGCGGCAGAAGCTGGGAAAAGTATTCGTTACGCCTGCCTGTCCTTCGCCAACTACAAGACCAAGATGACTGCCCTCCGACATCCTGATGGATCCATCACATCCTCCAGAATGGCAATGGAGAAGATTATCCATGACTTCTACTCAAATCTCTTCGATAGCCATGTCCACTTGCCGACATACCAAATTCCACAGGATGGATATGTCGTTCCCAACTTTCTCCCTTCTGAAATCCGACACGCCATTTCGTCTGTAAAGAAACAAAAAGCACCCGGCCCAGACAAGGTCAGACCTGAACACCTGAAGAACCTGCCATCAGTACTCATCAATACACTGGCTCGGCTCTTCACTCACTACCTGTCTGAATGCAAGGTTCCGTCCCAGTGGAAAACCAGCAGTACCGTACTACTGTTCAAGAAGGGAGACATCCATGACATTGGCAACTATCGCCCGATCTGCCTATTGTCTGTCATCTACAAGTTGTTCACTCGAGTCATCCTAAATAGGATTGGCAGAACACTAGATGAAGGACAACCATGCGAGCAAGCAGGGTTCCGCAAAGGATTCAGCACCATCGACCATATCCACACGATAACCAAACACATTGAGGTTTCTCGGGAGTTCAAGATGCCACTCTGTTTAACGTTCATTGATTTAAAGAAGGCCTTTGATTCTGTTGAGATGGAAGCGGTCATTGAAGCCCTAGCCAATCAGGGCATTCAAGCCCAATACATCAAGATCCTCCGTGATCTGTATTGCGGATTCACTACCAGGATCTCACCATTCTACAAAGAAGTGATCGTTGATGTCAAGAGAGGGGTGCGGCAGGGTGATACCATTTCACCGAAACTCTTCAGTGTGACCCTCGAGAACATCATGCAACGACTAGAATGGGAAGGAATGGGAGTGAAGATAGATGGTCGGCAACTACACCATCTCCGCGTTGCTGATGACATTGTTTTAATAACACCAAACATCAGCCAAGCGGCACAAATGCTGGCCGACATTGACTGTGACTGTGGAAAGGTAGGACTACAGCTGAATCTTACGAAGACAATGTTTATGAGAATCAGCCTCGTTCCTGATGCCCCATTAGCTCTCAATGGAACGACCATCTCCGAATGCAACAGCTATGTGTACCTAGGTCGAGAAGTCAACATGACAAATGACCTGGCACCCGAGCTGCGCAGGAGGAAGAGAGGGACTTGGAATTCCTTCAAGAACATCGAAGAATTAGCTAAGAGGACAAAGAACCTCCGGCTCCGGCTCCGGGCACATCTCTTTAATTCCACTGTTCTTCCTGCATTAACATATGCCTCAGAGACCTGGGCCCTACGCAAACAGGATGAGAATGCTATTCAGGTCTCCCAAAGAAGAATAGAAAGAGCTATGCTTGGAATATCACGTTTCACTCAAATGAGAGAAAAAATCCGGAGTTCCGACATTCAGCGACGATCAAGAATCAGGGATACTGTCTCTTTTGCCAAGGTGTCAAAAATCAGATGGGCTGGTCATGTAATGAGATTTAAAGACGACCGCTGGACTAGAGTTATTACTGACTGGATTCCACGGAATGTCAAAAGATCGCATGGCTGCCCACCTACCAGATGGTCAGACTTCTTCGTCAAGATCATGAACTATCGGTTTGAGACTCTTCATGTTCCCAGAGCAAACAGATGCCATTGGGCTACACTAGCATTCGACAGGGACAAATGGAGACGTTACTGGCGTCCGCTTGAGCAAATCGACGACTAATGGGAAGTTAAGTGATTAAGTGATTTTTTTCCCTTTATTTTATTTTATTTTTTTTTTTACAGTTGTAGATTTACAATTTTTTGTGCTTTGGTTTCAATTATACAATGATCAGATACCCATCCCTCAACCACTGCCCATTTTCCACCACCATGGATAATATCCCTCCCACCCCCATCCCCCCATCCCCCCTGCCTCTGTGGCAGGGCAATCCCCTGTGTTCTCTCTCTCCTTTTGGGTGTTGTGGTCTGCAAAAGAGGCATTGAGTGGCAAACATGTTCAGTCCATAGTCTACTTTCGAAATGCATCTCCCCTCCTGGGAGGATCCTCCAAACATCCTTTATTTGGTGCTCCCTTCTCTATCTGAACAGCCCTTTCCTCTAGGATACCCGGCTGGCCTCTAAGTTATGGAGTAATCCTCCTGGTGCTGATCTCAGCTATTCTTGGGTATTAATATCATATTTTGTTACTTTATATCCCCCAGATGAATGCAATCTTTCTATGTCTATCCCTCTCTTTCTGACTCATTTCGCTTAGCATGATACTTTCCATATTGTACCACTTGTATGTAAATTTCATGACTTCATCTTTTCTAACAGCTACATAGTACTCCATTGTGTAGATGTACCAAAGTTTCTTTAACCAGTCATCTGTTCTTGGGCATTCAGGTTTCTTCCAGTTTCTGGCTATTGTAAAGAGTGCTGCAATGAACAAACAAGTGCAGATGTCACTTCGACTATACATATTTGCCTCTCTGGGATATATTCCCAGGAGTGGTATTGCTGGGTCAAATGGGAGCTCAATTTCTAATTTTTTGAGAATCGTCCATACTGTTTTCCAGAAGGGCTGAACCAGTGGACATTCCCACCAACAGTGAAGGAGTGTCCCTTTCTCACCACATCCACACCAGCATCGGTTGCTTTTGTTCTTTTGAATGTGGGCCAGTCTCTGAGGAGTGAGATGGTATCTCATTGTGGTCTTGATCTGCATCTCCCTGATGATTAATGATGTAGAGCATTTTCTCATGTGCTTTTTTGCCATTCGGATTTCTTCTTTGAGAAAGTTTCTGTTCATTTCATTGCCCCATTTTTGGATGGGGTTGGATGTTTTCTTCTTGTGGAGTTTAACCAGTATTTTGTATATCCTGGATATCAACCCCTTGTAAGATGTGTATTCGGTGAATATCCTTTCCCATTCTGTAGACTGTCTTTGTATTTTGGTCACTGTTCCTTTGGAGGTGCAGAAGCTTCTTAGTTTAAGATAGTCCCATTTATCTATCTCTGTTTTCACTTGCTCGGCCAGTGGCGTGGCATCTTTGAAGATACCATTAGCTTCAATGTCATGGAGGGTTTTGCCAACTTTATCTTCAATGTACCTTATGGTTTCTGGTCTGATGTTGAGGTCTTTAATCCATTTTGATCTTACTTTTGTACATGGTGTTAGGCAGAGTTCTGAGCCTATTTTTTTGCATGTAGCCGTCCAGTGATGCCAACACAATTTATTAAAGAGGTTTTCCTTACTCCACTTCACATTACTTGCAACTTTATCAAAGATTAGATGAGCATATGATTGAGGGGAGATGTCAGTGTATTCAACCCTGTTCCATTGGTCTGCAATTCTGCCTTTGTTCCAGTACCATGCTGTTTTAATTATTACTGCGTTGTAGTACAGTTTGAAGTTCGGGGGTTGATTCCTCCCATTTTCTTTTTCCCAAGAATTGCTTTAGCTATTCGTGGGGGCTTATTGTTCCATATAAATTTCAGGAGTGTTTGCTCTATTTCTTTGAAAAATGTCATGGGTATCCTTATAGGGATTGCATTGCATTTATACAATGCTTTCGGTAGTATTGCCATTTTGACAACGTTAAGTCTCCCGACCCATGAGTAGGGGATATCTTTCCATTTCCTCATGTCCTCTTTTATTTCCTGAAGTAGCGTTTTGAATTTTTCTTTGTACATGTCCTTTACTTCCTTAGTTAAGCTGATTCCTAGGTACTTGATTTTTTGGGGCACAATTGTGAACGGGATTTTTTTTTCATGTAGCTTTCTTCTCTCTCACTGTTTGCGTTTAGGAAAGCCATGGACTTTTGGGTATTGATTTTATAACCTGCAACTTTACTATACGAGTCTATTGTTTCTGGGAGTTTTTTGGTGGAAGTTATTGGGTTCTCTAAGTAGAGTATCATATCATCTGCGAATAGTGAGAGCTTGATTTCTTCCTTTCCTACCTGAATGCCCTTAATATCTTTTTACTGCCTAATCGCTATTGCAAGTACTTCCAGTACTATATTGAACAGCAGTGGAGAGAGTGGGCATCCCTGTCTCGTCCCTGATCTTAGAGGGAAGGCTCTCAGTTTTTCCCCATTGAGGATGATGCTTGCTGTAGGCTTGTGGTAGATGGCTTTAATTATGTTGAGGAAGGTCCCCTCTATACCCATTTTGGCTAGGGTTTTCATCATAAAGGGGTGCTGGATCTTATCAAATGCTTTCTCTGCATCTATTGATATGATCATATGCTTTTTATCTTTTCTTTTGTTGATATGGTGGATTATGTTGATTGATTTCCGAATGTTAAACCATCCTTGCATCCCTGGGATGAATCCTACTTGGTCATGGTGTATGATCTTTTTGATGAGTAGTTGGATTCTATTTGCTAGTAGTTTGTTGAGGATCTTTGCATCTGTGTTCATCAGGGATATCGGCCTGTAATTCTCTTTCTTTATGGTATCTCTGTCTGCTTTTGGTATCAGTGTGATGTTTGCTTCGTAGAAACTGTTCAGAAGTGTTTTTGATATTTCAATTTCGTGGAAAAGCTTAAAGAGCATTGGGAGTAAGTCCTCTTTAAAGATTTGGAAGAATTCACTAGTGAATTCATCCGGGCCAGGACTTTTGTGCTTGGGGAGACTTTTTATTACCATTTCAATTTCCTTGATGGTGATAGGTCTGTTCAGGTATTCCAGGTCTTCTTGCTTCAGCCTTGGGAGTCTGTAGGAGTCTAGGAATTTATCCATTTCCTCGAGGTTTTGATGTTCCGTGGCATAAAGCTTCTCAAAGTACTCCCTGAGGATCCTCTGAATTTCTGTGGTTTCTGTTGTAATGACCCCCTTTTCATTTCTGATTCGGTTTATTAGGGTTTTCTCTCTCCCTTTCTTTGTGAGATTTGCTAGAGACTTATCGATCTTGTTAATTTTCTCAAAGAACCAGCTCTTGGTTTCATTGATCTTTCGGATTGTTTTTTGGGTTTCCATCTCGTTAATCTCTGCTCTGAGTTTTATTATTTCCTTTCTCCTGTTCGGGTTGTGCTCCTTTTTTTGGTCCTTCTCCAAGCTCCTAAGCTGTGAGGTTAGGTTACTTATGTGTGCTCGCTCCTCCTTCCTGAGGAATGCTTGTAGAGCTATAAACTTTCCTCTTAACACAGCCTTTGCTGTGTCCCATAAGTTTTGGTAACTCGTGTTCTCATTTTCATTCGTTTCTAGGAATCTTTTGATTTCCTCTTTGATTTCCTGTCTAATCCATTCGTTGTTCAATAGTGCACTGTTTAATTTCCAGGTGTTTGATTTAGTTTTCTGTTTTTGTGTGTGATTTACTTCTAATTTCAGCGCATTATGGTCTGAGAAGATTGTTGATACAATCTCTACCTTCTTAATTTTATGAAGGCATGTTTTGTGGCTCAGCATGTGGTCTATCTTGGAGAATGTTCCATGTACGCTTGAGAAGAATGTGTATTCAGCTTTTTGTGGATGAAGTGTCCTGTATATATCTACTAAGTCCCTTTCTTCCATTGTTTCCCTCATATGAAGTATGTCCTTGCTAAGCTTGAGTCTGGTTGATCTATCAAGAGGTGACAAAGCAGTGCTGAAGTCTCCCACTAGTATTGTGTTGCTATTGATGTCTTTTTCCAAATCTATGAGTAGTTGTTTTAAGTACATTGCTGGTCTCTCATTAGGTGCATATACATTTATTATTGTAAGTTCTTCCTGTTGTACAGATCCTTTGATCAATAAGAAATGGCCTTCACTGTCTGTTATGACCTTCCTCACTCTGAAATCGATGTGGTCTGATATAAGGATGACTATCCCAGCTTTTTTATGGGAGCTGTTTGCCTGTAGGATTGTTTTCCAGCCTTTGACTCTGAGTCTGTGTTTTCTTTGACTATTGAGATGCGTTTCTTGCAGGCAGCAGAATGTTGGGTTCAATTTTCTAATCCATCCTGCCACTCTAAGTCTTTTAATTGGTGCGTTTAGCCCATTGACATTGAGAGAGATTATTGTTATGGGATTTTGTCCCATTGTTCTGTTAAAATTTGGTGTATTTGAGGGGCCTTTCTTGCCTTAAAGTAGCCCATTTAGTTGTTCTTTTAACCATGGTTTTGAGTCTATGAAGTTCCTGAGCTGTTGTTTGTCTGTGAAACTGTGTGTTGTTCCTTCTATTATGAATGAGAGTCTTGCTGGGAAAAGTATTTTTGGGGAGGCATTTATTTCATTGAGTTTTTTTACTATGTCCCACCACTGTTTTCAGGCCATGAGGGTTTCATCAGAAAAATCAGCTGTGAATTTTAAGGATGCTCCTTTGTAAGAGATTTCTTTCTTCGATCTTGCTGCTTTCAGAATTTTGTCTCTGTCTAAGGTTTTGGTCATTTTGATCAGAATGTGTCTTGGGGTATTTTTATTCGGATTTCTTCTAGCTGGTACCCTTCGGGCCTCCTGAATATGGTCACAAGTTTTCTTCAGCTCTGGAAATGTTGTAACAATGATTTCTTTGACAATTTCTTCTTCATCGACGTTTTCTTCCTGTACCTCTGGGACTCCAATAATTCTTATGTTACCCCTCTTGGCTTCATCACGATCTTCTCTTGCCATCTGTTCCCGAATTGTGAGTCTCTTTTCCATTTTCTGCTCTTTTCTGGAGAGTCTCTGAACTTCATCTTCGAGCTCACTGATTCTGTTCTCAGCCGCTCTTACTCTGCTGCTGAGGCCTTCCACTGAGCTTTTCAATTCGCCTACGAGATTTTTCAGGTCTGACATTTCTGATTGCATTTTCCTCATTTCTGCCTTCAGATCCTCTTGTTTTCTATTGGCATTGGTTTCCATTGTTTCTTTTAATTCCCTAAGCATCCTAAGTAGCTCTCTTCTGAATTCCTTGTCAGAGAGGTTGTCTAACACTACAGTACTGTTGGTGTCATCTGGGCTAGACTCTTCAATATGAAAGTTTGGTGGGCTTTTGCGTTGCTTTCCCATTGTGAGAGGTGTGGTTTAGTCCTTCACGTTCACTGTTACTATTCTGCTTGATATGCAGTGTGAGTTAAGATAGGCTTATGAGTTATTGGCTACTGTGTTTCTAGTGGCTGAGCTAAACTAGAGAAGTTTCCGTCTAAGAAGGTAGCTTATGGTTCCTATGGCATAAGTAGTGGGAAAATATTTCTCGGCCGCGTCAGCGGCCGCGGCTTCGGAAAGAGTCCCTGGCACTGGCGAGGCATTGGGAAAGTCTCCTGTTTGGAATTGGAGCCGTTCAGCTTTGTTGCCCAGAGCTGGGCCGCTGTGCCCGTCCCACGCAGATCAGGGGTTGAAAACCGGCTTTCTAGGGGCTGGTTCTAGCTGCGCATGCCCAGAGAGGGACCCAGGCCCTTGGGGGCGGGCTGTACCTGTTGGAATTCGATTAAGTGATTTTTAATAGTGAGACTTCATGAGGTACAGTTGCAGACTTACACATTTTTGTGTTTGGGTTTCAATTATACAATGATCAAACACCTACCCTCCACCAGTGCGCATTTCCCACCACCACGGATCCCAGTATCCCTCCCCCCCCTCAGCCCCCATCCCACCCTGCCTCTGTGGCAGGGCATTTCCCTCTCTCTCCTTTTGGGTGCTGTGGTTTGCAAA
Organism: Sorex fumeus; assembly: GCF_029834395.1. NCBI lineage: Eukaryota > Metazoa > Chordata > Mammalia > Eulipotyphla > Soricidae > Sorex > Sorex fumeus. The sequence continues at coordinate 15,090,106 of NW_026606188.1, forward strand.
AGAGGCATTGAGTGGCAATCATGTTTGGTCGATTGTCTACTTTCAGCAGGCTTCTCCCACCCTGGGAGGATCCTCCCAACACCCTTTATTTAGTGTTCCCTTCTCTTTCTGAGCTCCCTTTTCCCCTAACATGTGTGGTTGGCCTCCAGGGCATTGAGTAAAATTCCTGGTACTAATCTCTGCCATTCTTGGGTGTTAGTTTCCTACTTTGTTACTTTATGTTCCCCAGATGAATGCAATCTTCTTATTTCTATCCCTTTCTTTCTGAGTCATTTCACTTAACATGATACTTTCCATGTAGTACCACTTGTATGTAAATTTCATGACTTCGTCTTTTCTAACAGCTACATAGTACTCCATTGTGTAAATGTACCAAAGTTTCTTTAACCAGTCATCTGTTCTCGGGCACTCAGGTTTTTCCCAGATTCTGGCTATTGTAAAGAGAGCTGCAATAAACAGACAATTGCAGATGTCACTTCGGCTATACTTTTTTGCCTCTCTGGGATATATTCCCAGGAGTGGTATTGCTAGGTCAAATGGGAGCTCAATTTCTAATTTTTTGAGAATCATCCATACTGTTTTCCAAAAGGGCTGAACCAGTCGGCATTCCCACCAACAGTGAAGGAGTGTCCCTTTCTCACCACATCCATGCCAGCACTGGTTGCTTTTGTTCTTGTGGATATGGGCCAGTCTCTGCGGTGTGAAGTGATATCTCATTGTGGTTTTGATCTGCATCTCCCTGATGATTAATGATGTGGAACATTTTCTCATGTGTCTTTTAGCCATTCGGATTTCTTCTTTGTCAAAGTTTCTATTCATTTCATCTCCCCATTTTTTGATGGAGTTGAATGTTTTCTTTTTGTGGAGTTGAACCAGTACTTTGTGCATCCTTGAAATTAACCCCTTATCAGATGTGTAGTTGGCGAATATCCTTTCCCATTCTGTAGACTGTCTTTGTATTTTGGTCACTGTTTCTTTTGAGGTGCAGAAGCTTCTTAGTTTAAGATAGTCCCATTTATCTATCTCTGTTTTCACTTGCTTTGCCAGAGGTGTGACATCTTTGAAGACACCATTAGCTTCTGTGTCATGAAGGGTTTTGCCAACATTTTCCTCAATGTATCTTATAGATTCCGGCCTGATGTTGAGGTCTTTAATCCACTTAGATCTTACTTTTGTACATGGAGTTAGGCAGAGATCTGAGCCCATTCTTTTGCATGTAGCAATCCAGTTTTGCCAGCATAATTTGTTAAAGAGGCTTTCCCTGCTCCACTTCACTTTTCTTGCCCCCTTATCGAAGATTAGATGCTCGTATGCTTGGCGTGGAGGGACGTCAATATATTCAACCCTGTTCCATTGGTCTACAGCTCTGCCTTTGTTCCAGTACCATGCTGTTTTAATTATTACTGCCTTGTAGTAGGGTTTGAAGTTAGGGAGGTTGATTCCTTCCATTTCCTTTTTCCCAAGAATTGCTTTAGCTATTCGTGGGGGCTTATTGTTCCATATAAATTTCAGGAGTGTTTGCTCCAATTCTTTGAAGAATGTCATGGGTGTCCTGATAGAAATTGCGTTGAATTTATACAGTGCTTTGGGAAGTATTGCCATTTTGACAATATTATTTCTCCCGATCCATGAACAGGGGATATTTTTCCACTTCCTCATATCCTCTTTTATTTCCTGAAGTAGAGTTTTGTAGTTTTCTTTGTACAGGTCCTTTACTACCTTAATTAAGGTGATTCCTAGGTACTTGATTTTCTGGGGCACAATTGTGAATGGGATTGTTTTCTTCATGTCTCTTTCTTCTTTTTCACTATTTGCATATAGGAAAGCCATGGACTTTTGGGTATTGATTTTAGAGCCTGCCACTTTACTATACAAGCCTATTGTTTCTAGAAGTTTCTTGGTAGAGGGTTTAGGGTTTTCTAAGTATAGTATCTTATCATCTGAGAATAGTGAGAGCTTGATTTCTTCCTTTCCTACCTGGATGCCCCTAATATCTTTTTCTTCCCTTATCGCTATTGCAAGTACTTCCAGTACTATATTGAACAGCAGTGGAGAGAGTGGACATCCCTGTCTCGTCCCTGATCTTAGAGGGAAGGCTCTCAGTTTTTCGCCATTGAGGACGATGCTTGCTGTAGGCTTGTGGTAGATGGCTTTAACTATATTGAGAAAATTCCCCTCTATCCCCATTTTGGCTAGTGTTTTCATCATAAATGGGTGCTGGATCTTGTCAAATGCTTTCTCTGCATCTATTGATATGATCATATGATTTTTATCTTTTCTTTTATTGATATGGTGGATTATGTTGATTGATTTCCGAGTGTTAAACCAGCCTTGCATCCCCGGGATGAATCCTACTTGGTCATGGTGTATGATCTTTTTGATGAGTAGTTGAATTCTGTTTGCTAGTATTTTGTTGAGAATCTTCGCATCCGTGTTCATCAGGGATATCGGCCTGTAGTTTTCCTTTCTCTTGATGTCTTTGTTTCCTTTTGGTATTAGAGAGATATGGGCTTCATAGAAACTGTTTGAGAGAGTTTCCGTTTTTTCAATTTCCTGAAAGAGCTTGAGAAAGACTGGCAACAGGTCCTCTTTAAATGTTTGGAAAGATTCGCTAGTGAATCCATCTGGGCCTGGGCTTTTGTTTTTTTGAAGACTTTTGATTGCAGTTTCTATTTCGTTGATGTTAATAGGTCTATTCAGATACTCCAGGTCTTCTTGATTCAGGTTTGGGAGATTATAGGAGTCCAGGAATTTGTCCATTTCTTCTAGGTTCTCTTGTTTCGTGGCATACAGACTTTCAAAGTAGTCACTGATGATCTTTTGGATTTCTTTGGTTTCTGTTGTGATATCCTCCTGCTCATTTCTGATTTGGTTTATTAGGGTTCTCTGTCTGTGTTTCTTTGTGAGTGTTGCGAGTGGTTTATCTATCTTGTTTATTTTCTCGAAGAACCAGCTCTTGGTTTCATTGATCTTTCAGATTGTTTCTTTGGTTTCCATGTCATTGATTTCTGCTCAAAGTTTTATGATCTCTTTCCTTCTGCCTGATTTAGGCTCTTTCTGTTGATCCTTTTCTAAGGACTTGAGCTGTGAGGTCAAGATGTTTATGTGCACCATTTCTACAGACCTAAGATATGTTTGCAGAGCTACAAAATTTCCCCTTAATACAGCTTTCACTGCATCCCATAGGTTCTGGTAGCTCGTGTCTTCATTCTCATTTGTTTCCAGGTATCTTTTGATTTCATCCTTTACTTCATTCCTGACCCACTCATTGTTCAGCATTGAGTTGTTTAATTTCCAGGTGTTTGATTTGGTTCTCCGTGTCTGTGTGTGATTCACTTCTATCCTCAGTTCATCATGGTCTGAAAAGATGGCTGATACTATTTCTATCTTCCTTATTCTGTTGAGGTATGTTTTGTGTCCTAGTACATGGTCTATTTTGGAAAATGTTCCATGTGCACTGGAGAAGAATGTGTATTCTTTCTTTTTGGGGTGTAAAGCCCTGTATAGGTCTATAAGCCCTCTCTCTTCTATTTCTTCTTTCAAAGCCAATGATTCCTTGCTGGGTTTTGTTCTTGTTAATCTGTCCAGAGGTGATAGGGCAATGTTGAAGTCTCCAAGTACTATTGTGTTGCTTGCAATGTCCTCCTTAAAATCTGTTAGCAGTTGTTTTAAATATTTAGCTGTTCCCTCATTAGGTGCGTATACATTTAAGAGTGTGATTGCTTCCTGTTGTACGTATCCCTTGATGAATAGAAAATGGCCTTCACTGTCCCTTCTAGTCTTTTTCAAGGTGAAATTAATGTTGTCGGATACTAGTATGGCCACCCCAGCTTTTTTTACCTCAGCTGTTTGCTTGCAGGATTATTTTCCATCCTTTGACTTTGAGTCTGTGTTTGCTCTGAGTGTTGAGATGAGTTTCTTGTAGGCAGAAGAATGTTGGGTTCTGTTTCTGTATCCATTTTGCCACTCTGTGTCTCTTCAATGGTGAATTGAGACCGTTGACATTGAGAGAGAGTGTGATTATGGGGTTTTGTGTCATGTTTCTGTGCGGGTGTGTTGTGGTTGTAGGGTTTGTTTTGTCTTATAGTAGCCCCTTTAGTCCTTCTTTTAGGTTTGGTTTTGAGTCTATGAAGTTCCTGAGCTGCTGTTTATCTAGAAAATAATGTAGCGTTCAGTCTATTTTGAGTGAGAGCTTAGCTGGATAGAGTATTCTTGGTGAAGCATTCATTTCAGTGAGTTTTTTGACTATATCTCACCACTGCCTTCGGGCTTGTAGGGTTTCCTCTGATAGGTCTGCTGTGAATCTCAGGGGTGCTCCTTTGTATGTGATTTCCTTTTTAGCCCTTGCTGCTTGAAGTATTGTGTCTCTATCAGCAGCATAGATCATTCTAACTATAATATGCCTTGGAGTGTTTCTGTTGGGGTCTCTTTTAGCTGGCACCCTTAGGGCTTCTTGAATCTGAATGGCTGTATTGTGGAGCTCTGGGAATTTTTCAGAGATAATTTGTTTAAGCATGGTTTTTTCATTGGGATTGTTTCCCTGAGCTTCTGGTAGTCCGATGATTCTAATGTTGTTTCTTCTGGAATCGTCTCGTAGGACTCTGATTCACTCTTGAGCTATTTTGAGGTCTGTTGCCATTGTTTGTTGTTGTCTGTTGGCTTGGTGCAGCTGATCTTCCAAGTCACTGATTCTTTCCTCAGCTGTGGTCATTCTATTTTTGAGGGCAGTGAGTGAGGATTTGACTTCATCTATGGAATCTGTGATGCGTGCCATTTCTGTGCGAAGCTTTCCAATTTTGGCTCTCATTTCTTGCTGTATTTTGTCAATTGTGCGATCGATTGTTTCTTTCATGTCCTCTTTCAATTTAGCGGATATCTGTGTGACTGTTTCATTGAGTTGATTGAACATCTTGATGACTTCATATCTGAATTCCTTGTCAGAGAGGTCCCTAAGGTGGCTAGCACCTACTGAGGCTTCTGGACTTATTTCCTCATGGTCTCCCTGTGGCGGGGATTTGTGTTGTTTCTTTATGTTGTTGTGTATGTGTAGGGGTAATATTTCTTGATTTGAGTGAACTACCTGCGGCCGCGTAAGCGTTGTCCCTCTGAAAATTAGGCCACGCCCACTTTTAAAAGCCATGCTCACCTCTAAAGTGGCCACACCCCCACGGATACCTGGTGACTGTCCAGGAAGTAAAGACTGGGTGGTGGAAAAGAGACCGGCTCGGCTTGGGCGGCGGAAAGGGACAGGCAGACAGGCTCAGATCAACTTTTCCTCCCAGCGTCCGGGGGACGCCTCCGGACACTTGCACGGTGGAATCCCCGAGTTCTTCAATTCTTTTTGCTAGTATTTTGTTGAGAATCTTTGCATCTATTTTCATCAGGGATATCTGCCTATAATTCTTTTTCTTTGTGGTATTTCTAATGTTTGCTTTATAGGATCTATCTCGGAGTGTTGCTCTTTCTTCAATTTCCTGGCAAAGCTTGAAAGGTATTGGCAGTAATCCTTTAAAGTTTTGAAAGAATTTACTAGTGAATTCATTTGGGTCTGGACTTTTGTTTGGGGGAAGACTTTTGATAGCCGTTTTAATTTTTTTATATATATATATCGCTTATTTAGGTAGCCTTAATCTTCTTGTTTCAGCATTAAGAGGTTATAGGAATCCAGAAATTCATCCATTTATTCAAAGTCCTTTTGTTTCATGGCATAGGAATTCTCAAAGTAATCTTTGATGATCCTTTAAAGGTTTCTGTTGTGACATTTTCCCATTAATTTCTGAATCAGTTTATTAGGATTTTCTCTCTCTCTTTATTTGTGATTGTTGCTAGTAACTTACCAATCTTGTTTATTTTGTCAGAGAACCAGCTCTTGGTTTCCTTAATCTTTTAGATTGTTTTCTGAAATTCCTGCTTGTTAATTTCTGCTCTAAGTTTTATTACTTCCTCCTCCTGCCTGGTTTAGGTTCCTTCTGGTGGTCATTTTCCAATATCTTAACTTGTGAAGTCAAGTTATTCATGTGGTCCCTTTCTTACTTCCTGATGAATGCTTGCAAAGATATAAACATCCCTCTTAACACTGTTTTGGGTGTATCCCATTAGTTCTGGTAGTTCTTATCCTCATTCTTGTTTGTTTCTAGGAATCTTTTGGTATCCTCTAGGTTTCCTGTCTGACCCACTATTGTTCTGTAGTGAGCTGTTTAATTTCCTGGTGCTTGATTTGATTCTCCAAAGTTGTGTTTAACTTCTATTTTCAATGCTTAATGGTCTGAGAAGATAATTGAAACAATTTCTATCTTCCTGATTTCATAGAGGTATGTTTTGTGTCCTAGTGTGTGGTAGGTCTTGGAGAATATCCCATGTACACTGGAGGAGAATGTCCCATTTGAACTGGAGAAGAATGTTTATTTGGCTTCAGGGGCATTAATAGCCCTGTATATACTACTAACCCTCTCTCTTCTATATCTTCCTTCAACGCAAATATTTTCTTGCTGATATTTAGTCCCCTTGATCTATCAAGAGGTAACAAAGCTGTGTTGAAGTCTCCAACTACTATTCTATGCTCTCAACTACTATTCTATCATCCTTGAAGTTTACTAGCCATTATTTTAAGTACTTGGCTGCTTTCTCATTGGGTGCATATACATCTAGGAGTGTAATTTCTTCCTAATGTACAAATCTCTTTATTATTAATAAATGTCCTTTATTTTCTCTTATAAACTTTTACAGCCTGAAATCTATCTCATTTGATGTTAGTATGTCCACCCTGGCCTTTTTGAAAGGGGTTGTTGCTTAAAGGATTGCTTTCCAGCCTTTGATTTTAAATCTGTATTTGTTCTGACTATTCACAAATGTTTCATGCAGGCAGTAGAATGTTGATTCAATTTTTTAATCTGTTTTGCCACTCTGTCTCTTAATTGGTGAATTTAGAGGACATGAAAAGATTATTGCCATGAGGTTTTGTGTCATCATTCTATAGAAATTTGGTATTTTGGGGGGATTTGTCTTGGTTTACAGTTGTCCTTTCGGTTCTTTAAAATTTGGTTTTGAGTCAATGAATTTTCTGAGCTGATGTTTATCCGTGACATTGCGTATCATTTCTTCAAATCTCAATATGAGCCTGGCTGGGTATTCTTGGTATGAGCTTCATATAATTAAGATTTTAATGACTGTAAAAAATTATTTTTGAAATGAAATCTGATGAGAATATGTTGTTGTGTCTTCTAATTAGGGTCTCTTTTATCTGGTAGCTTCTAGCTTCTTGGATCTGGATGCCTGTGTTCTCCAGGTTTGGGAACTTTTCAACAATGATGTCTTTGACTGTTACTTCCTCATTGGAGTTGCCTTACTCTTCCCCTGGGATTACAATTACTCTTACATTGTTCCTTTTGAATTCATCCCAAAGTTCTCTGGCCCGTTCTGGTTTATTTTGATGTCCTTTTCCCTCTTATGCTCTTTCTATGTAGATTCTGCATCTCACATACAATCTCATTGATTCTGTCTTTAGATGCTGTTATATTACTGTTGACTACATCCATTGTGTTTTTTTAAAATTTTTAAAATAATTTTTAAATACTATTTCTTCTTATAGTTTAATTATTTATGCTCTTCTATTCTTCCATGTTTTATCAGATATATGTTCCACTGTTTTTTTTCTTTCCTTTTTATTTTTTCTTTTTGGGTCACACCTGATGATGCACAGGGGTTCACTCCTGGCTCATGCACTCAGGAATTACTCCTGGCGGTGCTCAGGGGACTGTATGGGGTGCTGGGAATCGAACCCAGGTTGGCTGCGTGCAAAGCAAATGCCCTACCTGCTGTGCTATTGCTACAGCCCCTCCACTGTTTCTTTGAATTCATTAGTCATCCTCACCATTTAGTAGACTATTGACCTAATGTTGTTGGTATAGACAAGCCACCCTTGTGAAAGTTCAGTGTAAAAATCCAAGATATGGATTTTATGGGATATGGAGAGGAGATTACCTAACTACCACCTTAGTCCACTTGTAAAACACAGCTACTACTGTTCTGATCTATGGGAGGAGCCAAACACTAATAGCATTGAAGGTCCTTGGTCAGAGAGTGAATGTTCAAATCCTGTGTTGGCTTGCTTGCTTGATCATAGGAAAATTCTTTTCCACAGAGTATTCAAGCAGGAAGGCCTACTATGAGGCATCTGTACATAAAAAGTTTCTTCATGTGGGTGGATCTACCTGGAAGAAAAGGCTCCTGTACTCAAAACCTCTCAAAAAGCCATATACACTGCTCAATTTCTTATTTTTAAGAGTTTTCTTTTTTTGTAGTCTTTAAAGTATATTATTGTCATCTCCAAATGGCAGTTAAACTTCAATTTTAATTTGTTATATATTATATAAATTTTATTTACATGATATAAAATTTTAATTTAATATAATACAAAAAATATAAAATATATGATAAATTTAAATTACATTATACGCACACAGCCTTCATCCACTGCTAGCATGGATGTCAACTGGTTTTCAATCCTTTTGGGAAACAATATGCATACTTCTGAAAATAAAACTAAGGATTGAGCTTCCCGGTCATTCCACTTCATGGAATCTATGCTAAGGATAACTTTACTTCAGAAAATACATTTACACACTTATGTTAATTGCAGTACCATTTATAAATCTGGAAACTCTCAAGTGTCCGAGAACAGATGACTTTGGGTAGGATTGACATTTTGACATTTATCTTTCTAATCAATGAAAATGGGGTGTGTTTCCATTTTATTATGTCCAATTTTTTGATTTTAGAAATTTTTTTCTTCACGTAAGTTTTTCATTTGTCTCGTCAAATCAGGTATTTGATTTTTTGATGTAATTACGAATGGAATCATTTCCTTTATTTATCTCTTCTGTTCAACTGTTTTCATAAAGAAATGCTATAGATTTCTGTGTGCTGATTTCTTAACCTTTCACATACCTTTACAAGTTTATTTTTTAGGAATTTTTTACTTTTTTTGTAGAATCTCTAGAGTTTTTTAAGTATAACACTTGTAATTTGCAGACAGTGATTGTTTGATTTCTTTTCCATTCTGGATACATTAAATAGGTCTTTTTTTTCCTCAGTTGCTATGATTCAAATTTCCAAAACTACATTGAATAATAGTGTTGGTACGGGCAACCCTGTCTTTTGCCTGGTCTCAGCAGGAAGTTGTTACCTACTTCCCCATTGATCAGATGTTAGATGTGGGTTCATGCTAAATGTTTTTAACTGCATTGAGGAAATTTCCTTCTTTCATCATCCTATTGACAAGTTTTTAATCATGAATGGGTATGAATGGGTGTTGGATGTTGTCAAAGCTTTATTTGATATGATTATATGATTTTTAGTTTTTGTATTGATGTGGCATATTGCATTGATTAACTTCGCTAAATTATTCTTGCACCACTGGAATAAATCCCTCATGATGATGGTGTATGGTGTTTTTAATGTATTGCTAAATTTCATTTTTTTATTAGGATCATTGTGCCATTCTGATTGGTAGGTATCTTTAATTAGTTTTATTTGGGTGCATTTTGGCTCATTGCAGCTCTGGTGCTTTCTAGTTCCCATACCAATGTAACTTTGCTGAGCACATTAAACACCCTCATTTTGGGATGTCTACAGTCAACACCTGAGTGGTTGCAGAACTGGTAGAAACTCCTGCGTTATAATATTTGTAGGATAACATTGATTTGTCCTTTCTTCATTGCCACAAATAGCTTAGGTTTATCAGGTTACACCCAATACAGTGCTCCTGAGTCACTCCCATTCCTTTGTTTATTTGTACCACTTCTCTATGCTCTCTTCCTCAACCAGTTAATCAGCTTTTTCCCATAATCAGATTTGGTTAATTTGTAAGGTCATATCTGTGTAAACACCAAAAAAAAAAAAAAAAGACTGCAGCGGCTCTATCTCTCATTATTCTCATGCTGGTTCCTCCACCCGGGGGAGGTCGATGGCAATGGGCAGGCGAAGGCAGGAATGAGGGCCAGGCTGGCTGCTCTTAGTTGCAGTTTATTCCAATCATCTCTCCATCCACTCCTGTCTCTCTCCTCGACTTCTCCTCCATCATCTTCCTCCCCCATGCTACTTTATTCTCCTCCTCGATCCCCCTTCATTCTCCTTCTGGCTCTGGAATCTGGATCTGGATCCCCCTTTCTCCTTCTCCTTCTGGAATCTGGATCCTGATCTGGATCTTACAGTCCAGTTATATCCCCCAGCATGAGGGGTTGGGGTAACAAATACACATAGGTCTGGTCACAATAAATAAGGGTAGAGTTCTTTCCCTCGGGGAAAGCCGCTTCTAGGAAAGATACTCTCTCAGCAGGATGAGCCACCTAGAAAGAAATCCCCTGGGTGTTTCTCCTCTCCTTGTCCAACAAACATATAAGCATTCATAATATTAATCATTTTGTATGGACACAGTAAGAGATACATTAAGCTTATAGAATTGCTCTCTTAGGGCTATCTCGATCTCAGACTACAGTGCTCAGGCCAGATAGTCTATACTATACCCGGCAGGATCTAGTCTTGTCGTTATTTTTGGATCATGATAGCATCTGTCCATAGCTCTTAACTTATAGTTAAGAATCGTGGCACTTTGACCTGGCCCATTTCCATGCCAGGGTAGCTCACGGCTTGCCCTGGGTCCATTCAGTCCCTCGTCGGGACCCTGCTTTTGGGGTGCTAGGAACTAAGGGCAACTGAGTCTTAAGTTGAGAAAGCAGATGCCCGGGAGTGAATAATATTCAAAGCCAATTAAATCCTAAGTTACAAAGCATAATATTAACTGTCTTCCTATATCTATAAAAAAGGACATTGCTTTAAAGTAAACTATTCATAAGACATAAGGAGAGGAGAAAGACATTATTTCGCTCATACATATAAAATCATAGATTTCTGAGGAATATGACCTTACAAGTTAACAGAGTCTGATTGGAAGAAAAAGCTGATTAACTGGTTGGGGTGGAGAGCATAAGGAAGATTTTACAGATAAACACAATGGAATGGAGTGCATCAGGAGCACTGTAATAAACCTGAGTTCTTTGTGGCAAGGGAGGAAGGACAAACCAATATCATCCTACAAGTTCCTTCTAGGACACTCAACTTGTATTGTAAATTAATATTGCCTTTCTTCTCTACTTATTTTTTTTTGTATTTGTATATATGCTTTTAATGCAAATTTCTAAAGAAGTCACATATCCACAAAAATTATTTGAACTAATAAAAGTGTTTGTTTTCCTTGGATATTCATCAAAATCTGAGGAAAATATGTATAAAAATTCTTACTTTTCTCTCTGGAAAGAAAGATGGCGGCCGCACGGGAGCCTTGTGGACAGCAGGTTTGAGCCGGGGCCTTGTGGACAGCAGGTTTGAGCCGGGCTTGGCAGAAGCGGCGGGGACCTCATGGGAAGGGGGGCTTTGTGGGCCATCCCCCACGCCCCACCGAGGTCTCCAGCTGCCCCCCACGAGCGGCTCTCCAGCACGGCCACGACTCCAGGGCACAGAAGCCAGTCTCCTAACTATCTAACTTTTAATAGAAATTCTTCCAGGGTCAATAAGTAAAATAGCAGAAATTCAAAACCGCGCGGACTTGATCGCGTCCGCGCAACATCATTTTATTCTTAAACCAAGTCGTAGAAAGCAAATCATTTCACAACGCTGTTTCAGCATATCTGATTGTGGGGGGTGGGTCGTAAACTCTAAACAATAATTGTGCATCTTCTATCGAAACAATCTATCTAGTCAAAGTAGATAGAGTATTAACTAGAACTCATCTGCCTCACAAGAATTGGGAGGGGTGGGAGGTGGGGGTCTATTGGGGTTCGGGGTTAAAAATAAGTATTGGTAAAGGGAAATGTGTTTGATATTTACATGACTGAGACCTAAACCCGAAAGCTCTGTAACTTTTCCCACAGTGATTCAATAAATAAATAAATTAAAAAAAAATTCTTACTTTATTTTATATGTTTTTCTCTTTTTATTAGTGAAACACCATGAGGTACAGTTATAGGCTTACAAATTTTGTGCTTGGGTTTCAGTTATACAATGATCAAGTGCCCATCCCTCTACTTATTTTTTTTAATAGTTTACTTTAAAGCAATGTCCTCTTTGTATAGACACATGAAGACAGTTAATATTATGCTTTTTTAACTTGGAATTTAATCAGCTTCGAATGTTATTCACTCCCGGGCATCTGCTTTCTCGACTTAAGCTTCAATTGCCCTTAGTTCCTAGCACCCCCAAAGCAGGGTCCCAACGAGGAACTGAATGAACCTATGGCAAGCTGTGAGCTACCCTAGCATCTAAATGGGCCAGGTCAAAGTGTCACAATACTCAACGATAAGTTGAGAGCATGGTTATGGACAGATGCTGGCATGATCCAAAAGTAATGACGAGATTATGACCTTACAAGGGTAGGAAAGACTAATCTGGCCTCAGCACTGTAGTCTGAGATAGAAATGACCCCAGGAGAAGCAATTCTATGAGCTTAGTGCATCTCTTACTGTGTATATAAAAAATGATTAATATTATGATTTTTTGTTTTGCAGACAGTGATTATTTGACTTGTTGTTGGACAAGAAGAGGAGAAACACAACCATGGGATTCGGTTCTTGGGCAGGTTGTCCTGCTGAAAGAAAATCTGTCCTAGAAGCAGCTTTCCCTGAGGAAAAGAACTTTAACTCTATTGATTGTGGGGGGGTGGGGTGGGAGGGGAGGGTGGGGGCAGGGATGTAACTAGGCTGTGAGGTGAGAGAAGGGGACTCCAGAGCAAGAAGGAAAAAGGGAATCCAGAGGAAGAAGGAGATCAAGAAGGAGAATGAAGTAGCATGGGGAAGGAAGAAGCAGGAGGAGAATGAAGATGGACATGGAATAAACTACAACTGACACCAACGAGCCTGGCCCTAGTTTTCTCCTTCGCCTGCCCTTATGCATCGACCTCCCAGAGGTGGGAGAAATAGCCCGTGACTAACGAATGCGGGCAGAAGGAGATATAGAGCGCCATTGCCCCTTTTTGTGTATACACAATAGTCACTTATGCTATGGTCTGGGGGTAAATCTTTCCAATTTCCTTCCTGCCCCAAAGGAACTCCTTAAAGGACTCATAGCAGTCTTGCTCTTTCCCTTCCCTACTTGGTCTAACACTGTAATTTTTCTTTGGTATTTCTAATTCGTTGTTTGAATTCTGCATGTAAATTACAGAGATACTGTAAATGTCAGTGACTCTGCCTCTCTTCTGTCTATAGAAGATTGCTGATTTCTTATCATCATCAGACCCTTTTTTTCCCTTTTTTAAAAGAATTTTCTTTTGGAACACATGGTTGAAGCTACAAATGAGTTACTATTGGCACAAAGAGCCTGGAGACAGCCAGGGCCATACTGGAATCAGTGAGTTCCATGCAGGAGGTCTGACTCTGTGCTCTGCAATGTGTGAGGCAAAGAGTTTTGCAGTGGCAGGAAACACCACAAGACAGGTGAGGAGTCAGCCCTTTTCCTTCCTCCCACCATGATGGGACTCTGAGATGACGCCCACAAACTGCCACCAGTTTAATTAAGCTTCTACACGGCCATGATCCAGAGACACACACATGAATCTCGGAACTGAGCAGCTATATCTGCAGATATCTCTCCAGATCCTAATTATTAAAATTCTAGAATTCCTAGAGAGCAGCAGCAGTGGTGCGAGATTATATCTTTCCCATAACAAGCACTGCACTGCACTGTAGACTGTCCTCACGTTCATCGATTTGCTCGAGCGGGCCCAGTAACGTCACCATTGTGAGACTTTGTTGTTACAGTGTTTGGCATATTGAATACATCGCAGGTGATCGAATCTTTCAGGCATTAATGCTTCATTACATCATTTATGTAAAATTAAATCTTGCCATTTTTCCATATGAATCCTGGGTATTTTTAAAATTCATTTTATTTCCTTTATACTCCTCCAATTTTCTCCCCTTAAATTTTAATAGTTGCCTTTTGCATAATTATTCTCTTCCACCTGCCTCTTATGTGTTCTTTAGAAATGCTTCTGTTTCAATATCTAAATTAAATTTGTGTCAAAGTTTCTAAAACTACATTTAGATTGAAAGCAAAAAAATCTCATATTCTTTCTGAAATATCCAGTGCTAGTATTCTTTTCCAAAGTTAATGTTTTTTAAATATCTCAGTAGTTTTAGTATTTTTTCTTTCACAGAAGTCCTTGTAATATTTCTTAAAAGACAGTTAATACCCATGAGTTCCTTTAAATGTCATTTTTATCTGGAAAAAATAGTTAACATTACTTCCAGTTTGACTGATAACAGAGTGGCAGAAAATTAGTGTTGGTGGGAGTAACAAAATTATTCAACACAATACTTGTATACTTGTATACATGTCTTTATGGTCTGTAGTGGTTTCATTATGTTTCTTTGAATATCATGGGGGGTTACTTTCATATGACTCTGCTTTTTTCGGTTGCATTTTGGATTCTAAATGTATTATAATGTCATTTTATTTAGAATTTTTCTTAACATGCTTTGATTTCATTTTGTTTGGAATGTTGTGAACTTTATGTACTTGTGTATAGAAGTTCTTTCTCAGATTGGAGAAGTTTTGAATTATTATTTCTTCAAATAAGATTCAGCTTCAAATAAGATTCTTCCAGACAGTGAAGAAATTTTATAACATAATTTTATAAATTTTCTGGAAACCTTAAAGCCCCAATGATGTGAACCTTGCTTTATTTGATGATGACCTGTGTTTATGCATATGACTCTCATGTTTATTTTTAATGTCGTTATGTATCGTTATGTATTTCTCATCATTCTCAAATTTATCATCCAGCTCACTGATTTATCTTTATCTCATTCTTCTGTTGAGTTCTTCTATTGTATATTTTAGATCAGCTAGTGTAATGTTTGGAACAATATTTTATTTTGGTCTTTTTTATTTATACTTCTCTACACTTGTTGAAGTTTCCTTTTAATTTCCTCATTTTAGTGAGCACAATTAAGAAGTTTGACATTTTGGTTTGGTTTTGTTTGGGGACCACACCTGGCAGTGCTCAGGACTTGCTCTTTACAATCAGGTTTCACTCCTGCCGGGGCTCAGTAAACTATACAAGATGCGTGAGTTTGCATGTGGGTTGACCTCATACAAGTCAAGTTTCTTCCCACTGTACTATCTCTCTGATACTAATGAGTTTGACATTCTCATCCAGGAGTTTAGATAGCTCTTATGAGCCTAGGCTTTTATTTTCTTCCACAAGTGCAGGTTCATTCTCCCATTTCTTCTCTCTGCCTGGTGCTATGAAAGGATTAGACATGAGGATCATGTTGCAGAGGACCGGGATGGGCATTGAAAGTTCATGATTATAAGCTCCATATATTAACTATTGCTCTGAGTTTGTGTTGGCCTGGAAATCTCCCAGGGTTCTGTGGGCACTGTGCTTGCTGCTGCTGTACAGAGGCTGGACGGATTCAGTGTTGAATGTAAACTATGGTTCAGTGCTGCTAGTATCTGGTAGCAACCCTCATGTTGAATTCATGCAGGTCGGGACATCACTGTGGTCTCATTGTCCCAAATAAACAATGTGACCACCAATACGGTTCTATTCATAGTCTCCTGGGTACTTAAAAGTTTTGCAAACAAAATTTCTGCTGCTTAACTTATTGAGCAGTTTAAGAAGATGGTCCTCAGTCCCTCCATAATGTCCAGATGTCCTTTTTCCCTGTGTGTCATGTCAGTCCCGTCTTTCACTGCCCATTTGCCTTCAATGACTCTTGACTTGGTTTGTCCCTCCTGGTATTTGGTTCTGTTTATGCCTTCTCAGGACTGGAGTGATAGCATAACGAGTAGGGCACTTGCCTTGCACACGGCCAACCCGGGTTCTATTCCTCCAGCACTCTGGGAGAGACTGGCAAGCTACAGAGAGTAACCTGCCCACAGAGCAGAGCCTGGCAAGCTCCCCACAGCATATTCAATATGCCAAAAACAGTAACAACAAGTCTCACAATGGAGAAGTTACTGGTGCCTGCTCGAGTAAACCAATGAACAACGGGAGGACAGTGCTACAGTGCCATGCCTTCTCAGTGTGAGGTGTCCCTTTGTCAGGTCCTGCTCTTCTGTTGTCTGGCACTGGGCCTCTCAAGCGCCACTGGCTTCCTGCCCCCCAGCTTTTTTCTGTTCTTGTGCAATTTGCTTCATTTGCTAGAACTATTACCTTCCTGCTGTCCACTCAGACACAAGGGAGGGGTGAACTGGAGCTCCATATCATGCATAAAATCAAAGAGAAAAAAGAGAACTACCACCCTTTAAAGGCTAAAGAGGAAGATTGCTGACCAGATGGGGCCTCCTTGATTTCTTACTATGTTTACCATGTATACTTCATAATATATTCTGACTGGTAAATTTTTCTGTGGGTGAGATTTAAAGGACTGATTAAATTAACAAGTGATCTGGAATCATTCCACTTCCACTATAGCAATAACAGAGCACCAAGCAGGTCTGTGTGGTCACAGGAAATTTACACCATGTTTGAACAGGCCTGAATTGTAAACAGATATACAAAATGTCATATGCCAATGGCTTGAGTATGCTATGTTTGAGAATACCTTGGAAGCAGCTAGAAATTTAAGTTTTTTTAAAACTCCTGTGCAACTGATTTTCAGAGTCTTGGGTTACAATCTTGGTTTAAACATTTCCAGTGCTCAGATGCATCTGGGTACCCAATTTGAACATGCCTGGATTGAGATGAAGTCATGTGTGTCAAGCGGTAGACCTGTGCTACGGTTAAACATATCCTGGAAACATGTCCTTGAAAAACTTGGCTCTGTGCCAAGATGAACAGACCTAGAGAATGAACAGAGTCAAGACTGCACATGCTGAGGAATTTGTACACCAATATTGAGAGGGTCTGAGTGCTTGCTGTTGACATATGGCAGCCACCATAATGTCCTGTGTGGAGTACCACAGATCCAGATGTGGCTGGGAAATATGGGGTTTGAGAGGAAGCTTGGGTCCATTGACAGAGTACATTCTCTGAGGCTGAGTGGGGCACAGCAGGCAATGCTCTTGCTAGCTGGTTATGCTTTGTAAGGGTAGCAGGACTTTTTCTGACTGTGGTAGTTCAGATTGCTTGCAAGCTGTCAGATGTAGAGTGGGGAGGGCACTGTCTGCTGTGCACACTGGTGTGTCTCAGGCTCTGGTCAGCTCAACTTTTCACTTGGAACATATGGAGCCCATTTAAGGAATTTTCCCTGATTGTCTGATACAATGAAAGTGAGATCCAATAAGGTCTAAAGGCAGGTGGTAATGTTAAAAAAGGTGGTACCAGGTTCTTTGTCTCTTCTCCCAGAGTGTCCAGTACAGGACAAAAGTATCAGAATGTAATGTGTTTGCAATAACGCTATTGCCACCTGCCCGAGGACCAAGGTCTCTACCTTGGAGATTTCTTCTCAACCACAGCTGGTGGCTCTATTGTGGTGATTTTTTTCTCTGTAGTGGCATCCTTTGTCTCCAATCAGTC
Organism: Sorex fumeus; assembly: GCF_029834395.1. Lineage (NCBI taxonomy): Eukaryota > Metazoa > Chordata > Mammalia > Eulipotyphla > Soricidae > Sorex > Sorex fumeus. The sequence goes on from NW_026606188.1 coordinate 15,107,624, forward strand.
TGAGTGCTCTCCATCTATTCCTTTCTGATAATTATTTGTTGGAATTTCAGGTTCATTTCTGTGCTCCTTAATTGAATTTTTGTATCATTTTTTCTGTGATACTAGAAGCAAACACAGGTTCTCCATATTTCAATTTTAATTATGCTATTATTTTTGTTGATGATAGTGGCTAACATTCATATTAATATTTTTTGAGGCATAGAACATCACTGACAGATGACCCCCACTGCCTTGCAAGCGACCAACATGACTGACCCGAGTTTGATTCCTTTGCCCCTCTTGGAGAGCCCGGCAAGCTACTGAGAGTATTTCGTCTGCACGGCAAAGCCAGGCAAGCCACCCGGAACGTATTCGATATGCCAAACACAGTAATAATTGTCACAAGGGATATGTTACTGGGCCCGCTTGAGCAAATCAATGAACAATGGGAGGACAGTGACAGTGATAGAACATCACTGAACTACAACTACACAACTGAGTCATCAAAGTGTCACTATCCCTCTACCTTGTTTATTCAGTTCCTTCTTCTATTTGTTCCCTCCGCAATCAGCTCATCACCATCCCTCCCCAACAGAGTGATTTTATTTCTATTGTCACAGGCTAAGTGTTTCCTTTTACTACACATTGCCTATTTCCTTACTTTGTTTTTATACCATATATTAGTAACATTATCCAGTATTCATATTTTTCTTCTGACTCATTTTGTGTAACATGACATACTGTCATTCTGTGCGTGTTATATAAAAATGTAGAACTTCATCTTTTCTTATAGATGGGTACTATTACACACATATATTTATATGCCATGGTTGTTTTACTTACTCATCTGTTCTTGCACACTCATTTTTTTTTCAGATTTCAGTTATTATAGTGTCCCAATGAACCTAGCTGTTCATATCTTTTTTAAATTAGTGTTTTATGCTTTGGTGTACAAGGGAGTTGAATTGCTAGATAACATCGCAGTTCACTTTTCTAAGTTTTGAAAAGTTTTGATATTATTTTCCACAAAAATTCTATTAACAGCAACGGAAGAGTTCTAATAATTTTTAATTGTAGTTTATTTCTTTGTGAGGGAAGTGGTCTTCCAAGCTGTGCTCAGGAGAGTCACATCTAACAATTCTCAGCCAATTGATTCAGAGACTGAAAAATGCAGTACTTCTCAGGCTGTGCGGTTATGGGGCTGAGTCAGGAAATTGGTGCCCATATACCAGGTGTTACTCAGGAAGGTGTGTAGTCAGTGATCATTCAGGTTAGAGGCATGCTGCCTCTTGCCATACAAAACATGCACCATGCTTTATCCTGGCCTTTGAAATTATAATTTAAATAAACACATGTCAGTTGAGCTAATGCATTTGTCAGCTCTGAATAAAATAGATATAAATTCGAAAGTCATCAGCTTTATATATGTATTGGTCAATGAGATAGATAACATGCATGGGAAGAGAGCATAGGCAAAGAATAAAAATTTTCTGTTCAGAATACGGTTATGAACTGTAATAGTTTTTATGAAACTTCATTAGAATATTCTAATATGAGATCACATTGGCTGATAAGATATTTTTGCTCTTTCTTTTTCAAAATATATGACTATCTTCCTTTATAAGTTTTATCCTTTGAATACCTCCCAATAGCGAATTATTCACTCTCTTCATTAATTATTCTCTGGACTCACTGATTTTTCTTTTAATAAAGGTCTTTTACCTTCATTTCTGTTTTGAGGTTTTCATACAAGTTGTTCCTTGATTTTGCAACACAACGACCCATATATTTTATTGCTATCTTTATCATTTCATCTTTTTAATCCTTCACATCTCAATTCAAAAATAATAACTTCCATGACCACAAGGAAAAATTCCCTCCCCTATACCACCATTCTATTTAATTTTGTAAGCTACTTTATTTATAGCACTTGCAATCTCAAAATAGTCTTGATTATCTTTTTACACATTTATTTTCCATTTCCAAACTCAATTTGAATGCAATTTTCTTAAAGATAGTGACATTGGTTATTTTTGCCACCGCTTTCATCCAAGTACCTACTTCAGGGTGGGTGTCTCTTAAAGTGCTTTTCCATTTTGGACTTTGATTGACAGAATAAAAGGAAAAGAGAATATTTTATTGTAGGAAAACAACACCTATTCAAGAAGGTGATTGTCATTCTTCTGTTATTGTTATAAAGTGGATTGAACATTATCTATCATGAGGATTAATGTTCTAAAGGTAGAAAGGGCGTTAAGTAAAGTTAACCTGACACATTTTGATTATGTGTTGGAGCTTTGAAACACCATAGGACATAATATCTTAGTGAACTCATGTGTAGTCAGGGAGGTTGTCTGTAATACTTTGGAGGTTGAGGGAGGATTATTTAATTACATTGTTCACATTATTTCTGCAAATTAGTTTTGGAATCAGAGGTGCAAACTCTCTCTCTAGATGTTCCTCTAAATCCCAGAATTACTCATAACACAGAGGCCTATGGCTTGACCTTTGTTTTACTGACCTACACCCATCCTCTCCTGAAGGCTCAGCCTGCAGCTCAGACAAAGCATCTCACCATGGGCCACGCAGCTGCAGGGCTAACCTTGCTGATATGATTAGCTGAGAGCCTCAGGGAACACCCCTGCACTCAGAAGCATCTACTGGTGGGCCTGCCAGGTTATTTACTAGTTTTCTTGGTGTCATTGTCTTGACAAGTAACTCTGGGAATTTAGTGTATTTTTCCCCTTCAGCTACATGCTGCCAGAATATTTGACTTTCTGGAGGTGTCAGGCAGGTTCTGTAATTAAATGGCTCAGCATTTCTGTTTGTCAGGGTGATATAAAATAAGGGAGAAAAAATGTTTGCTTTGTGAAGTCCTGCCATAAAACCCTCAAGAAGGATTATACATCATCAGTCCTTTGGTTCCCAGAGGAAAATACTCTGAAAGACAGCCCATCTTTAGTGTCAATTTTCAACAAGGAGAAAATTGAAAGAAATGAAGTTTGACATATGGAACACTTTTCAAAGTTGTTTCAAATGTGAGACAGAAGAAGGTCACTTTGAGGATATGGCAAGATCAGCTAAGATGCTTTGAATCACTTGAATAGAGTCCAGAGATTACTTTGCTTTCTGGTCTTGTAGGCCATGTCATGGATCATGTTTGATCAATAAAAAACTGAAATCATTAATCCTTGTGATAGTGGAGTTTGTGTGTTATATTTGTTTCTTCAGGAAATAAAAACCCTGAAATTAGGTTAGAAAATAGTTAGAAAAAACTATTTCTGCCATCATTTACCTACCTCTGGTGAAATTAGCTCTTTCAACAAATATTTTTATTCATGAATATGTTCAAAATATTCTACATTAGCAACTTTCATATATACACTTAAAATGTTGTCACTGATGACTACCACTATTGCATCATCCAGTCATATTGAATATTTTTATAAAACATATAATACGAGGACTGAAGTAATAGCACAGCGGGAGGGCATTTGCCTTGCATGCAGTTGACCTGGGTTTGACCATGGTATCCCATATGGTTTACCCATGCACCACCCGAAGTAATTCCTGAGTAATTCCTGAGTGCAGAGCTAAGAGTAACCCCTGAGCACTGCCAGGTGTAACCCAAAAAGTAAAAAAATATATATATAATATGATAGAATTACAGTTATACCAAGCCAAAAATGGTAAATTTTACCTCAGAAGTTATTGTACATTTTTGTATTCTTAAATTAATAAGATTAAGATGAGTTTGATCAAGTATACATAGCTAACTATAGTCTCAGTTCAAGATGCAGTTGAGTTACTTCAAATCCATTTTTTCAATTAAGATTTTCCAGACTTTGCACCATGAACTTTATTGCAGAGTGATGGATTGAGTTAATAGACCCTCTTCTTCATGGCCATCTCTCACCAGTTCCCCTAAAGAAACTGTCCACCTTGTTTATCGATTGGCTTGAGTGAACTTAGTAACATCTCCATTGTGAGACTTGTTGTTACTGTGTTTGGCATTTCATTTCATCATCCTGTTATTCGTCGATTGCCTCGAGCAGGCCCCAGTAACGTCTCTTTCATCCTAGCCCTGAGATTATATTCAAGGCTATTTAGGAGAATGAGACCCATCATTGTTACTGGTATTTGGTATATTTGGTACGCCACGGGGAGTTTGCCAGACTCTGCCCTGTGGGCAGGCTACATTTGATAGCCTGCAAGTTTATCCAAAGTAGGAATGAGACAAAAAGATGTCATAAAAAAAAGTTCTGATAAGATGTCGCACGGCCGCATTTGCGGCCGCGCGGTTCCGGGATCTGTATTTTATAGTCTCCAAGTCTTGGCCGCTGATGGGATTACACGGCGCCATGGGGCCAGGTGGTGGGTGTGACCCCCGCCTACTGGAATTTGGAGGATCTGGGTGGAAGATGCTCGACTCCAATTTGAGTAGGCTTGGAGGTCTCGGCCCCGGAACCCGCGTTGCTTTGTCCCTCTGCCAGTACCTTCATGTGTGCGGAGAGTGGTTTCAGCATGGTGGTGGCAAGTCCTGGAGGTCTTCGGCTGCCGGAGCCCTGGTTGGGGCGGGGAGGAAAGCTCAACCCGCTTCCCTCCAAGGGGCTCCAGGAAGGAGTGTTTGGCATATCGAATACATAATGGGAGCTAGCCAGGCTTTGCCGTGCGGGCAAGATACTCTTGGTAGCTTACCAGGTTCTCCGAGAGGGGCAGAGGAATCAAACTTGGGTTGGCCAGGTTGGCCGTGTGCAAGGCAAACACCCTACCAACTGTGTTATGGCTCCAGCCCAAATATACTATATTATTTAAATTTGTTTCTCTTTTTCCTTGCAGTTCATGTTCCGTTAGATTGAATAAGATAACTAAATCAGCATAGTGCTCACACTGCTGACTCAGATCCATTAGCAAAAGCTAGTAAATTAATACTCTCTTAAGGAGGAAATTTGCCTGAAAATGTATAGCTTATCTTATGACAGCAGCAGAAAATAAACAGTAGCTTTTGTTTTATGCTATTGAATATGTTCAGTGTGCAGGCACGATCTCTGGTCCACTGTAGAAAACACAAAGTGAGGAGTTGATATGTCAACCTCATATTTATAGAGCATGGAGCATCCTTCGAATCAGAGCTGATATCATTACTAGTATCAAGAACCATAGGAAGCTACAGGAGATAATTGGTTCCTTACCTGAGCTCCCTGCATCTTGTTTCCTGAAGATTTTCCTCTAGTTTGTAGGGCAACTCTGTGTGAGAGCTTCTTTAGTTATATTTTGGCCTCCCACAGAAACCCCAAAGCTAATCCTCTGTAGATTGAAAGCTCCAAGCCCTTTAGTCATGCTGATCAAGTTTAATTGAAACAGATAGAAATACACATTCTGCACAGTGTGGAACAAGGTACATTCACTAATGGAGCTGCTAGGAGGGAAGCCAGAATCTTTGTTCCCTGCTCCTCATCTAAGAAGCCTGCCCTTTTCTGATGAAATCTATGCTCTGTGAGAAATATACATAAAGTGGAGAAGGACAAGGTGTCACTGGGACTAGAGATGATACAAGGTTAAAGCAATTGCCTTGCATATAGCTATTACTGGTTCAATACCTGAGACTGCATATGATACCCTGAACACTGCCAAGAATGGCCTTTGAGCACAGAGTCAAGAGTAAACCCTGAATGCGGACAGGCAATGCCCAAATTCTGAACAGAAAAACATACACACAAAGGGTGGACCATTGTGTGTCTGGCAAAACTATGAAGTCATTCCCAGCTCTCTACATGGAGAAAGGTGTCATGACCTTGGCACTATCTTTGTTCAGCCTTCAGAACACGGTTTGATGTATTGTTCCTAGGAATGAGAAGTACTGTTAAGTATATGCAGAAATTACACATTTTCCATGTACGGGGAATATTCCCTTCTTATAGTTGTTCGTCTTAGGCTTATGCCTGGGTCTACTCCGCCACACTTATCTTGACATCTGACCATCATAGACTGGCTGGGTTGAGGTATTTGAACTCACCTTTTCCTCTCTTTCTTCTGGCCCTTTAAATTTACTCTAATAATCTCAGTATTCAGAATTCTCTTAGGTTAGCACATTTTCAAAACACCTTGCACTTGCTCTTATTCTCTTTTTTTTTCCTGAAACCATCGTTTTTTTAGTGTTATCCTTCTATACCACCTGTTCTAAAGAAAGTTTTAAACTTTCATTCACCAGAACGCCTACATATTCCTACACATTGCTGTCATTTTCACTTCAGCACATTGCACAGACTGAGATGTTGTGGAAATCATTCTTACAGCTTCATTGCATGAAAACTCTGATTAGTAGCTCATCATGTACCTAGATATATATTTTTTATTTTCAGAGCTATATAATCTATATAGTTTACTTTTTAATCATCCTATAATTTGCCATTCATAAGCATAAGCAATTTTTTTAAACAAACAGAAAAACTCTATTTTTCATTTTGCTTTGGAGAATATTGAAAGGCCAAATATTTCTTTTTTATTTAACATTGCATTTAATTTTTGGATCTATAAATCACATGCCTTCAAATTTCCTTCATGAATATATAATTTAGTGTTTCTTAATATATTTTTAGGGCTGTGTAACCACCACCATTAATTACAGATTCTTCTTATCATCCTTTAAAGAAGCCCTATGCTTGTGTGGCACTTCTCTACACTTGCTTTCATGTGACAGCACATGAATGGAATGAGGTGGAGGTGAAAACTCCATTAATAACAAATTTATTATCATTGTGTGTATTGATAACTAACCAGTATCCATTTTTGAAAAGATATTGTCTCTTATAAATGCTCTTGATCTCTATGTCAGTAATCGCTTGACCATATAAGTGAGGGGTTGATTCTGGTAAAAAAATTACTCATCCTTTTGTCTTCTAAAAACTTCTCAATATTAGTAAGTTACATGTCTCCATCCAGAAAATCTCAAAATATTCTCAAAACATTCAAGATAATGAATTATTTATTTCTGTTTCTTAAGTTCTTTTTGTATGTTTATTTGGAATCTCCCAGAACGTGATTCTAGGACCAGGGCATAAATTTAAGTTCCTTCCTTGGTAAGTATACGGTGTGGGAAACTTTGAGAGTGGTAAAGAGTATGTGAAAGGGAGGAAAAAAATAAATCATGTATTATTAAATCACCCACATAATTATCAACTAAATCTATAAATAAATATTAAAAGGTGAACAAGAAGGATGACATCCTTCATGTGTTTTATAAACTCATGACTGTTGTTGGTTGTGATTTTCTTCAGAGGCAATCAATTCTCGGGAACTCCCAGCTACTGTGTACTTGAGAACTGTGGTTGTTAAGGAAGCCTGTAGACAACAGAGCTCCACATGAAAAGACTGGAATTCACTGAGATAGTAAGATCTGAGGGATGTACAAAGACATCAGCCACATCTTTCTGTGACATGAATACAGGTTTATCTATCTCAGTAGTGCATAAAATTAAATGTTACCAAAATAGTCTCGGACGTCACCCTAAGCATCACTTCAGCAGATAGTCATGAACAAGAGATAGATTTATAGTATTATGCAATTCTAAGTTGATGTGCTAGAAAAAGAATGTAATTCAAATATAGTATGGCAGTGAGTGAGGTGAGACAATTTCCTATTTGTGGTCATTGCCTTAATCAGGAATCTTGAATTGCAAATGACAGGAAAAGATGGGGGAAAAATTTTTAAACAGAAGAGAACTGATTGGCTCATATAAGTAAAAGTAGAAGGCAACCCGCATTGAGGACATCTGGAAGGAGGACTCAGACACAATTGTGATTCTGTCTTTGTATTGTGGCCTTTTTAAAATCCTCAGCTCCTCTCAGCAGAAGGAATATGACTTTATGTCTTCCTGCTACTCTTGGCTTATTTCCTTTTAGCTATCATTTAGAGAGAAGCAAGCAGTCTCTTGCAACAACAATTTAACACATTCCTAACAGCAGTCTCAGCAGGGTGTCTCTGATGTTATGTCCTTATGCTAACCAGGCAATCCAGAAGCAGGTTGCTTTGGGTTCAGGTTAACAACCTCAGTACAGAAGACTAATCTGTGACCAGAAAGAGAGAAGGAAGGAAAGATGAGCAGTTGTAGCAAACAATAACTTATATCTAATAGTGGGAGTGAGTGGGATGGAAGTAGAGATCAAGGACACACAAAAACAAAGAAAAGAATCTGCTTCTCTCCAGAATATTTAGTGTATTTCTGTGACATGCCAAAAACTTCTGCTCATAATGGAACTATTTCAAAGACTTTCCAAGTAACTCCAGCTTTATATATTTATATATACACATATATGTTTATATAATAATTATACATATTATATACAGTTTTATTTCTATATTTAATTTATACATTTTATATTTAATTTATATGTGTGTCATTTTTAATTAAAAACTATGATTTGAAAACTTATTGATAATTGAGTTTTAGGCATATAGATTATCAACACCAATCCCATCAACAATGTCAACTTCTCTTCATCAGTGTTCCCGTTGCTTCCTTCCTACCTTCACCTCCTGCCTAACCAGCTTGACAGGAACCTTACATAGTTCAGTGGTGGCAGCTTATATCTCATGTTGTAAGCAGTGTTGAGTTTGTGTTTGGGGTATCTGGCTATCCCACTCTCCCATATCACCAGGTCTGGCCACCTCCTCAACCATTATCCCCTTTCTCTTCTTCTCTCCCACCCCCATTCTTGATTTATTTTCTTTTATGTCCTTCTCCCTATAAACTCTGGGGTCAAGGGTGATCTAGGCATCCCCCTTTACTACATTACATGTCCTCCTCCAGCTATTCTATATACCACAGGTAAGTGAGATTATCTCTATTTTTCTTTCTTCTCCTGGAGCGATAGCACAGTGGTAGGGCGTTCGCCTACAAGCGGCCAACATGGCCGACCCGAGTTCGATTCCTCCACCCCTCTCGGAGAACCCGGCAAGCTACAGAGAGTATTCGATATGCCAAACACAGTAACAACAAAGTCTCCAATGGAAATGTTTCTGGGCCCGCTCGAGCAAATCAACGATCAACGGGAGGGCCTTTACCTTCTGGCTTACTCTGCTCAACGTATCTTCCAGTTCCATCCAGGTTTGCAGCAAATTTCATTATTTCATTGTTCCTTGCAGCTGCATAGTATTCCATTGTGTATATATACCACATCTTCATAATCCATTCATCGCTCAGTGGACACCTATGTTGATTCTATATTTTAGCTTTTGTACTGAATATAGCAATTAACAATGACATGTATATGTCATTTTGAATAAGTGTTTTTATGTCCTATGTTTAGATGTCCTAAGTGGCAGAGTCATATGGTAGTTTAAGTCTAAGTGTTTAAGTCTTACGATTCTCCATGCTGTTTTCCAAAGAGGTTGACCCAGGTATTACCACCAGAGTGGAAGTAGTAAGGGTTTTCTGTAACTTATGTCTTCTGTTGGGCACAAGTGTGCACCAGTTAAGTTCCAATGAGACTACATGATTCATTTGGAACAGCTTGGATTTCTATTGTATTATCATTTCAAATAAGTAAAAGTAATAATAGTCATAACCAATATAATATTTTTCCAGACTTTTCATTTAAAAATATTTAAATTCAATTAATTATATTTTAGTTTTCTGTTCTGTTTTGGGACCATACCTGGTGGTGCTCAGGATTTACTCCTGGATATGTGTTAAGGGATCACTTCTGGAGGACTCAAGGTATCAAATTAGTTGCCAGGGATCAAACTCAGTTTGGATGCATGCAAGGCAAGCATCCTTCCTGCTGTAAATTCTCTCTGTCCTCATTTTTTCTCAGCTTCATTAGAAAAGAAGTGACAAACTTAAAAATATTTATTTACAAAGAATTATTCAAAAATGGTTTAAGAAAGAGTAAATTATATTAAATAACCAGTCAATGGGCAAAGATTAGAGTAAAATGTTTTAAAACGCACTGGAAACTAGGTGTGGTTATTTCATTACTTCTAAACAATTAGCATTCTTTATATCCCTTGGGAATCCTCCAGGCTGCAATAAAACCTACCACCCTTTCCCTGAGACAAGAGAGCTTGGGATTTTTGCATGGGAAGTAATAATCTCTTTAAATAAGAAATAATAAGAGCACTGAAACTACTTATCCTACTGATGTGACAAACATAGCAAGCAGTTCCCTGCTAATTTGGGCTATCAGCTTTAATTAGAGCTTTTGAGGATGAGCTCTGCTGTGTTCAGTCTTCAGAAATGAACATTCATGATCAAAAGCTACCTTCTTTCAATAATTCCAACACATACCCATGTTAATTATCTTTAAAAAGTAGGTATTGAATATGAAAATTACTTCTCTCCCAAACCTTTAGATTTTGTGACTGGTGCTTAAAAGAATAAGGATTTGCACTGAAAAACAAAAACAGCATTTATGATAGGTCCTCTTCAAGGCTGAAGATCAACCACACAATGGACTAGAAAGCTTCTGGGATTCCAACTCCCTGGCACATAGCAAGTAGTCAACGTTCCTTCCAGAGATGCCCAGTGGGTCATGGTATTGGTCTCAAAAGCTTCCAGAGAGAAAAAGCATTTGGTTTAGCTCTTCTTGAATCAAACCCATTCAACAGTTTTATTCCCTGATTCTAGAAAAGTAGCAAAACATTTAAATCATTATATACTCTCAACTTTTCAAAATGAGGTACCTAATGAAAAGGTGACATTTTAAATTTATTTACAGACCTGCATATCTCTCATAAAAACCCCCATGAGCAATCATCATGACTTGATCTGTCTTTTAAGAGGGTAAATATGTCCATAAAATAGTCTGGCAAAGAAGTATTGAGTTTTAAGATGTAAGACTTCAGCTATCCCCATATATTTCAGTGTTTTCTTCTCATACTGTACTGCATTACATAATTTATTCTTTTTTTAATTATTTGGAACGTTCTTTCTCTCTGATACCCTAATCAGTAAAACATAAATCATCAGTAAACTCATTCACCATGACATCACGATCCCGATCACGACCATCTTGTTGTTCAGTGATTGCCTTTAGCATGCACCAGTAACATCTCCTTTGCCCTAGCCCTGAGATTTTCAAAAGTGCCATATTCAAGGCTCTTTCAGGATTAGGAGAATGAGACCCAACATTCTTACTGGTATTTGGCATATTGGGTACACCACGGGAAGTTTGCCAGACTCTGTCATGTGGGCAGGTTATATTTGGTAGCCTGCCAGGTTGTCCAAAGTAAGAATGAGATAGTAAGATGTTGCATAGCCACATTTGCGGCTGTGTGCTTCTGGGAGCAGGATTTTATAGTCTCTGGGTCTTGGCCATTGATGGGATTACACGGCACCAGGGGGCAGTTGGTGGGTGTGACCTGTGCCTACTGCAAGATGGAGGATCTGGGTGGAGGATGCTCAGCGCCGATCCAAGCAGGCTTGGAGATCTCAGCCCCGGGAACCGCATGCCTTTGCTCCTCTGCTGCTACCTTCATGCATGTGGAGAGTGGTCTCAGCATGGTTGTGGCTGGTTCTGGAGGTCTTCGGCTCTGCTCGGGGCGGGGAGCAAAACTCAACCAGCCCCCCTCCAAGGGGCCCCGGCGAGGACAGCCAGGAGACTGTGCTATTCTCTTCCTGGAGCTGGGTTTTATAGTCTCTGGGTCTTGGTCACTGATGGGATTGCACCGCACTGGGGGGGCAGTTGCAAAAGCAAATTGAAAGTAGAGTGGGGCAGGAAATGCCAGGAGAGAGACCAAAGTCCATTGGTTGAATTTTCTGATTTACATGTACTTACTGTCTTTTCTCTAGGTTTCTTAGGGAAAAAAACAAAGTAATGATCCTTTTCTCCATTTTTAATGTTTGCATATCTTGATTAAAGTCAGCTTTCCAAATTGATATAATTCAACATTCCACTGAAGTGGAAAGAATAGATTAATTTCATTGCCACTCATTTTACAAATGTATTCCATTCATCAATAAAACTATCTAGGAAAATCCATAATGATCAATGTACTCCAATATATTTTGAGATGTTATGAAACCCAAATGATCCTTTGGCCCACCACTTCTGATAGTACTTCAGAGGCTTTCTGTCACTGAATTGGATTTGCATCCTGCCTTTTCACACTCTTTTACTACTTAACATATCCTTGGCTACGTGCGTTATACTTTCATACTCTGATGAAATCTCGGTCATTTATCATCAATATGACCCTTGGAACATTCTCTACTATAGACTTTTGCAATTATTTCTAGTTTCAGACAGTGCCCATATGAGCAAGAGTCAATATGTTTTCCATAACAGACATTTTTTTGCTTCTCTAGTTGGCTTTACCTCACAGGAACTAGATCTTATGCAAAGAGGCTGGAGACTGTTTTGTTAAAGAAAATAAAGAGATGTGGACGTTATGACTTCCAAGTAATGACAATGGGTATGAACAGGCAGAGACATAATGCAATTAATACGGTTAAGTAAAGCAAAGAGTTTTAAAGATGTAAATAATTATATGTAGCTGTGTTAAATTGAAGACCTATGCAAATTTAACCATGTTAGAAAAAGTAAAGATGACTGAAAAAATTCCAAAGCAAAGACTTTGTTCAGTGTCAGATGTGCAATGCCAATGTCAGAATGCTCAATGTCAGATACTCAACGTTCAATGTCAGAAACATTAATAAAATAATTTTCACAAAGATTTTTAAAACATTGGTAAAAACACCAGCAAAAATAAAATGAATGTATGGCTAACAAGAAACTCATACATGCAAGTCTACAGGATGATAAATACAAAAAGCATTACTTTTTTTTAACAAACCAAAAACACTCAGGGTAAAAGTTTGTACCAAAATAAAAATTCTTCAAAATTTAAAAAAAATTGAATTATTAAATAAAACTCAGTTGACAGAAAAAAATCAGCATCAATTGCATGCAATCGTTTCAACAATACAAACATCTTGCATTAGAATAAGCTTTCTGAGTGGGGGGTGTTCTATAAATGAAGCATGAATGAGAAACTTTCCTACAAACCAGTATCAGACAGATTTCAAGATTACTATGATTCTTCTGGAGCCCAGGAAATCTTTGACATTAGAAATGAAAAGGCCAACAGCTGTCACTGTCACTGTCAATGTCAACTTCTCTGCCGGGGTAAAATTTATGGTGAAATGCTAAAAAAAAATGAGAGCAAGTTAAAACTATCTATGTCTGGTGCAAAATAATCAGCTAATATGGTCATCACCCTCCCTCTCCATGAAATACTGGCAATCTTAGAACATAGGTACATTTCTCAGAGGATATTTTATTCTGTAAGGGAGTGTTTACATAACAATATCTCCTTTAAAAAGGTGACCACCTTTCCCTAACTATCTTCGTTGACAACTGAGCTTTTAATACTCCCCCTTAGTCACTTTTCTTTCCAGAACCTCCTCCCATATTCCATGACTGCAATATATCTCTGTCAAACATCAGAAAAGAAAATTGTAAACTGGACATTAAAAGAGATCATCTTTCTGCAGAATCTTTCTACCTCACTGAAGAGAATTATTAGGTATTTGGTCAAAAGCATTTTTTCCCTTTTTGCATCTGAGATGGCCTTGAGGACAAGTCACAGTTTACCACCTAGGGCACTTTTTCAGTGACCCCTGTTTTTCTGAGTCAAACTCAACTGACTATTGTATATAACTCCAAATCAGATGCCTTGCATAGGACATGTGAGAGTAATATAATGTTTAGGATGTTATTAAGCCCCTTTATATGATATTTGAAGTAGACAAGACCCCATTATTGCAGTGGTCAAGAGGGCACTAAAAAGCTCATTTGTGACTACCTCTTCCTTTGTATACAGGAAAGCCAAAGGACGTTTTTGGATGGAAGATAACACACCCATATAATATATAAAATACACACATATTCTCCACTTAAGTTTAACATGAGAAAAATTTCATTACTCTTCTGGAATTTAATTCCTTTAAACTACTTGTTTTGATTATAGCATATTTTAGCAATGATATTTTTGGTGATAACAATGTGATAGCACAAAAGCCATGTCCCTGGCTAGAGCAGAGAATTTATATGCTAGAAAGATTTGCCTTTGGGAAGATTCATCTGCTATTTGCATGGCGACAGCCTGAAAGAACCAGGCAGTTTCTGCCCAGCTTCACTGCAGCTCCCAAGTATTCATTGTCTCTGACAGGAGTTAGAACCAGTAGATTTTCTGGAAGAGACTGTTGTCACAAAGAGACTCTGGTTTAGACTTTTGGCTTGTTCATCAGCATGTGTATGCTTTACTTTTTTACTCTGATTTGTAGTATACTGTCATGACAGGGATAGCCTTTTTGATGTGGCATTACTAGTAAATGTGCTCTCAGTTTAACAAACATGAGCGTAAGTTGATGAATAAGATGAGATACCATGAATTAGGTTGCTAGAAAAAGGATGGTATATGTTGTAGCAAAGTCTGAGGCACACACATAAATAAAAGTGCGTGTGTGTGTGTGTGTATGAGTGTGTGTGTGAGGGAGAGAGAGAGGAGAGAGTGAAAGAAGCATATAAGGCATCTATATTAATGCATTCAGACAGGCAACAAATATTTATTGAGTCAATGTGTCAGGTGCTGAATAAAAATGAGCTCACAGAAGAAAAAGATTAAATTGTATATTAATAAATATTATCACTGTCACTGTCTTCCCGTTATTCATAGATTTGCTTGAGCGGGCCCAGTAAAGTCTCCCAATGGTAAAAAAATGTATTTATCAAATAATAAGACATAAGTAATAGCTAACATCAGTTGGAATGGAATAGTGTTCTGAAGCCTTCTAATATCTAAAATAATAATTATGCTCATTAAGTGATTTCATTAAGTGATTTTAGTTACTGGTTTTGGAAAAGAAAGTAACAATTATGTGTTCAAGCATATTTTACACTTTATATTTTCTTAATAAAAATAGAATCTATTAAGTAAAATTAGCTGGCATCATTTTGTCAAAAGAAGAATGTTCCTTAATCACAATATATTTAGAGATTAAGTCAAGATTAAAGTGTGTCAGTAGGGGACTGGAGAGACAACACAGTAGCCGAGGCATTTGTTTTGCATGCAGCTGACCCAGGTTTATTCCCTGGCATTCCATGTCACCATCTAAGCACTTCCAGGAGTTACTCCTGAATGCAGGGCCAGGAGTAAACCCTAAGTACTGCTGAGTGTAAACCCCAAATAAAACAAAATGTACATCAATGATATAGCAATTCTAATTACAAAAGAATGGGAGTTACTAAGGTATGGCATGCAAGAGTTTGGAGTAATAAATGAAATAGTAAATGCCTTAGTGGATGGGTGGAAAGCACATGCAATTTGCATGCTAAGGTCATATTGAGCTTGGTGCATATCTTTGTATCTCCTACTCATGCAATAAATGATATGTAAATTGCCAGCCTGATAGATAAATGAGAAGAACTCACATTGTCTGTTCTACGCATCTATCTTTGGTGCTTCTTATATAAATGATTCCCGATACTGAAATGTGGCAGGGATAAATCTGCAGATGGTAATACTGAAGTAGATAGTATTGGATAGATACTATATCACAGCAATATTTCCAGTTGTTCTCTTATCACCTTGTAAGCACTTGTTTGTTTGATTATTTCTTTTTGTAATCACTTGTCGTCCCATTGTTCATTGATTTGCTTGAGTGGGTGACCTTAATGTCTCCATTCATCCCTGTTCCGTGCTAGTGTAGCCCAATGGCCCTATCACCTTGACCCCCCAAAAAAGACTGAGGCAGCAAATAAGAAATAAAAGATGAAAGCACTGGGGCAGAGTGATAACACAGAGGATAGGGATCGTCCTTGCATGCTGACCCAGGTTAGATCCCTAACATCCCATATGGTTCCTTGAACCAACTGGGAGTGATTTCTGAACACAGAGCAGAGCAAAAATCATTCCCTCAACATCTCCAGGTGTGACCCCCAAACAAAAGAAAATTTAAAAGAGAAGAGTGTGTAGACAGTTTAAGTAGACAGAATCTTGGTAAATGTGAGATAATGAATAGAAAGAGTAATACAGGTTGAGAAGTTTATCATCTTGGTAAAAATTTGTACAAGATTGAATAGACTGAGTTAAACTAAGGCGGCAACTACCTCCCACTCAGTAATGTGGTTCCTCTTCAATCAATTCAGGCTGCTTTGACAAGAGCAACATTGAGTGTCTTGAAAAGCAGACAATTGATCAAAATTCTGAAGTCTGTGTACCAGAAGATCTAAATCAAGGTATGAAGAGAATGAGGGAAAAAGAGAGAGAGATACTAAAAGAGGGAGAAAGAAAGAGACAGAAACATATGAAGACAGAGACAGAGGAATAAAAAGTAACCAAGAGAGGAGACAGATACAAAGAAAGGAGAGAAAGCAAGTGACAGGGAGAAGACAGGTAGTTGTCAGGGGCAAGGAATGGTGAGAAAGAGACAACAAGACAGAGCATCTGAGAGAAGAGAGACAGACGAGGCAGACACCGAGGTAGGAAGAGGAGCGGAAAGGAAGAGGAAGAGATGAAGCACTCTCATCTTTCTTCCTTTCATAAGAATTTAAATTTAATGTAAATTTAAATAATTCCCAGCTCTAGATTATTTGGCTTCAGTGTAAGAACTTTAAGAACATAAATTCAGTGCATAGCACTTTCATTACATGCTTTTATTCTTTAACTAACATGAACCATTTTAGGAGTTTATATGTCTGAATCTAGAAGGGACAGCTTATTCTGCTCTAATATATCATTTTTCTCAGGAATAAAGAAATAACCAATATATGGGGGCAGTTTAGTTTCCAAATATTTTTATGTTTAGATATATTTTTCATTAATTCTAGTTAATTCTGGTATGATTTGAGAAAACACTCTGGACATTTTCAATA
This sequence comes from Sorex fumeus, assembly GCF_029834395.1. Classification (NCBI taxonomy): domain Eukaryota; kingdom Metazoa; phylum Chordata; class Mammalia; order Eulipotyphla; family Soricidae; genus Sorex; species Sorex fumeus. The sequence continues at coordinate 15,124,481 of NW_026606188.1, forward strand.
TTTAACTTGTTAATGTGCATTATACACTGCGAAATATGGGTTTATTTTGAGAAATGCTCCATAGTACTTGAAAAGAATGTATTTGTTGTAATTTTGTAGGATATTTTAGAAGTGCAGTTTAGGTGAAACTAGTTGATATGTTCTTCAGATCTTCTATAACCTTACTGATTTTCTGATTTTCTGTCTACTTGTTCTAGCAATGGCCATATACTGGGAAGGGACTGGCATATTTGAACATCTTGTGCATTTGTCTTTCTCTCCTTCTATTTTATCATATCTTGCTTCATGTATTGTGTACCTTCATTGTTCAATGCAGAGCTATTCTGTTCTTCTGGGCTGACTCCTTCACCTTCATGCAATATATCTCTTTCTTCTAAGTGATCTCTTCTTGGCTAATAGCAAAAAAAAAAAAAAAAAAAAAAAAAACCCTGCTTCTTTCTTTCCTCCTCTCCCCGCCCCTCTCCTCTTTTTTTCTTCCCTTCCCTTTCTTTTCCTTTACCTTCCTCCTCCTTCCTTTGTTTCCCTCTCCTTCCTTCTTCTCCTCCATTTCTTCCCCTCCTCCTTCCGTTCCTCCCCCCACTCCTTTCTTATTCTTTCCTTTTCCTTACCCTTTCCCTCAACCCTTCCAGTTCCCTTTACCCTTCCCCTTTCTTCCCTCCCTTTCCTTTTCCTTTTCCCTTTCCCATCCTTTCCTTTCCACACATAGCTGTGCTCAGGGCTTATTTCTGGCCATACACTCACATGTCACCCTTGGTGTTATTTTCTGAACCATAAAGATGAGAAATCAAACTAGAGTCTGCCACATGCAAGGCAAGTTACTTAACCTATATTATCACTCCTTTGTTAACTTCAGCTTTCTTTTTATTAGTATTAAATGGCATGTCTTACCCATTTTGAATGTATACCCAATATATATATATACGTATATATACATATATATATGAATATATGCAGTGACTTTCAATGAGGGCATATCAGTGGTTCTAATAGGTGTCCTTTCAGAGGTTTTTGGGGCCTGGGGACCAAGTACAATGCAATTCAGCCAGTATGTGGACTTGCAAATTCAAGTACATGCTACAGTGCTTAGGGCCCTGTGCTTGTGATGATTACCAGTGCCACACCCCATAGTACCCAGAGACTGTGCAGCATCACTTACTCAGGGACTCAAAGCATGTGCTCCAATACTTTGAACCTCATCCTATGCACTTTTGTTTGTTTATTTGTTTTGTTTGTTTGGAGGACATACCCAGGGGTGCTCAAAGCTTACTAATGCTTATGAACTAAGGAATGATATGGGATGCTGGGAATAGAACCAAGGTTGACTATAGGCAAGGCAAGCACCCTACTCACTATATTACCATGTCCACTGTACTCTACACTTCCTCGATATTATAAAGAATAAAAGCATGTAATGAAAGTGTATTTTTATAACTCAGATGCATTTACCATTGGTAACATTCATTCAATACTAACTTGTTTATTCAACGTAATTCTTACATCTTTAAGTTAGATTTTTTCAGATGTTCATAATTCATGCACTTATTACTATGTTTAACCACTGCCATATCCCGCTATCACGACCGCATGACATCATTTGATTCTTGTAACCAGCTGTAGAAAACAAATTATTTCACAATGCCTTTTCAGCAGGTCTGATTTTGGGGTGTAAACTTTAAATAATAATGGTGCATCTTTTGTCAAAACAATGAATCTAATCAAAGTAGATAGAGTGTTAACTAGAATTCATCTGCCTGACAGGCATTGGGAGGAGTGGGGGGTATATTGGGGTTCTTGATGGTGAAAAATAAGTACTGGTGAAGGGAAACGTGCTTGATGATTGCATGACCGAGATTTAAACCTGAAAGAAAGCTTTGTAACTTTTTCCACAGTGATTCAATAAATATATTTTTAAAAATAAATAAAAAATAAATTAACACTTCCATATAACGTTTTCCATCTCATTTTCTTCTATTTTCACTTTTCTACATTGATATAATACAGCGGGTAGGGCATTTGCCTTGCAAGCGGCTGACTGGGCCGCCTGTATTCAACTCCTCCGCCCCTCTTGGAGAGCCCAGCAAGCTACCGAGAGTACTTCGCCCACACAGCAAAGTCTGGCAAGCTATTCGTGATGTATTCAATATGCCAAACACAATAACAACAAGTCTTGCAATGGAGACATTACTGGGCCCGCTCGAGCAAATCAATGAACCACGGAGGACAGTGTTACAGTGTTACATTTATTTAATAGTTTAGGTAATAAATGTATAGTTTAGTGTTCAAGTTCACAGTATTTTTCAAATTTCCTCATTCCGCCACCACAAACCCACTTATGAAACTTCTTAGCCCCATAATGTGCCCCTATTTCATTATAGTTATTGTATATTTTCTTCTTCGTTTGCTATAAACACACAATATACTGTCATTATTTTAACTTTATACAATAATTTCTTTTCTATAAAAAATTAAAGCAAGACTAAATTTATTTAAATACAATCATTATATTTCTTTTCCCTTTATATTTCTTAATGCAGGTTTCATTTCTGTTTTGTTTATTAATTTTGGATTATGCTGCTGACTCTGTGCTCAGGGTTCATTACAATAGGGACTTGGGAGAAATATGAAGTTCTGAGTATTAAAACTGGGTCGGTGCAAAGAAAGTGCCCATGGAAAACACTATCTCTGAGACTCACATCTCAGTTAATTGAGGAAGAAATTATTTTTTTCTGAAGAACATATTTTTTAACATTTTTAATGCTGACATTGCTACTAAGTCTCAGAGGTTTTCTGATTTTGAGAAAGATTTTTGTTTTAAGTGGTTATAAAAATATCTATAAAATTAGGTCAACAGGTTTTCTTTCCTTTTAATGGTTAAAAAGTTTATTGCACTTTGTAATGATTTCATTTCTCATGATATGAGTTTAATTCTTGTATTTATCTCTCTGTATATGTGATACAATATATATGATCTTGTACTTACCCTTCTCTGTATACTGCACATTTTATCTATTATCACCTTGAAGATTCTCTCTTTGGTGTTCAACAGTTTGATTATAATATAACAAAGTGTTTTTGTTCATATTCCTACATCCAATGAGTTCACTTGTCACTTGTCACTTGTCATCCTGTTAATCTTCCATTTGCTCAAGCGGGTGCCAATAACGTCTACATTTGTCCCTGTTCCATACTAGTGTAGCCCAATGGCATCTACTCGCTCCAGGAACACCAAGAGCCTCAAACATTTATTTAGGATCTTGACAAAGACGTCTGACCATCTTGTAGGTGGGCGTCCAATCGTCCTTTTGACATCCTGTGGAATCCAGTTAGTGTAGTGTAGTGTAGTTCTGGTTCAGCAGTCATCTCTAAATTGAATTACGTGTCCAGCCCATCTGATTTTTGATGCCTTGGCAAACAAAACAGCATACCTGATTCTTGATCGTCAATGGAGGTGAGAACTGTGGGCTCCTTCTCTCACTTGAGTGAAATGTGATATTCCAAGCATAGCTCTTTCGATCCTATTTGGGAGACCCAAATAGCATTATAATTCTGTTTTTGTAGGACCCAGGTCTCTGAGGCATATATTACTGTAGGAAGAATGGTGGAGTCGAAAAGATGTGCCCATAACCGGAGGTTCTTCATCCTCTCAACAACTTCTTCCATGCTCTTGAAGGCATTCCACACCACTCTCTTCCTTCTGTACATTTCTGGCACCAAGTCATTCCTCATGTTGAGTTCTCAACCCAGGTATACAAAGCTGCTGCATTCGGAGATGTTCATTCCATTGAGAACAAATGGAACATCAGGGATTAGTTGATTTTTCATGAACATAGTCTTTGTGATATCCAGATGCAGTCCAACCTTTCAACAATCATGGTCCAAGTTGGCCAGCATTTGTGCCACTTTGCTAATGTTTGATGTTATTAGAACGATATCATCAGCGAAGCGGAGGTAGTGTAGTTGCCAACTGTCTATCTTCACTCCCATTTCCTATTTCTTCCCATTCCTAAAAGACTCCATCCGTCTCAGAGAGCGTGGCAAGCTACTGAGAGTATTCCATCCACATGGCAGAGTCTGACAAGCTACCCGTGGTGTATTTGATATACGAAAAACAATAAAACCAATTGAACTCATTCCCATGACCCTGAAGGAGGACCCAATACAGCAGAATTAAAAAGGATGAGAAAGGAGAGGCTGATAAAATCTCACTGCTGAATTAGGCTGCCAAAACGAAGGACTAAAATGACTGTCTGTACTTTCAATGCACTTACACTGGCATCAGAAGCATCCATCGAGGAACTGATGGTGGACATACAGAAGATCAAGTGTAATATCATTGGTCTGACAGAGATGAGAAGTCATAGATCACATTCGCCATTTTCTTTTTATTTTTTTATGTAGGAATACACTATTTATTCAGCCACTGATTAGCTGACAGAATTGGGCATGAACTCCACCTTACTTTTTTTTTCATTTTTTATAACTTTCTTTATTGAATCACCGTGAGAACAGTTACTAAACTTTTGGGTTTAAGTCTCGGTCATACAATGAAACACCCGTACCTTCACCAGCGCCCATTCTCCACCCCCAACAACCCCAGTATACCCCCGTCCCAAACCCTTCCCCTACCTGTGGGACAGATGATTTCCACATTACTCTCTCTCTACTTTGATCACATTCAATATTTTGACACTATACCATTCTTATTTAGGATTTTACCCCAACACTCAGATCTGCTGAAAAGGCAACAGTAGACAATTTGTTTTCTATTGCTGGTTATGAATAACATATGATGTCGTGTGGCTGCAGTAGTGGCCTCACGATTTTGAAATTCCAAAATTTTAACAATTAAATCTCGAAGGATTTCTGCCAAAACCTGCTGGGTTCTGAGATTTGTTCCTGAGTTTCTGGGATCATGGCCGTTAAGCAACTTGATCAGGAGCCAGAGAGGTTGTTTGTTGGCGACGACTCGGGGTCTCATTGGGGTGGGGAAGAAAGGACCGACTCCATGCCTATCCCGTGAGGACCCACGTGTCTCATCACTGCAGGCCAAAACCTGACTGTCCAATAGCCTCTGACAGATAGCGGCCACTGAGCTGCCAAGGGAGAGCAGGCATAGGGACAGCACCCGTTTCCCCCTGGGGTGGCCTGGCAACAGGAACCTACTGCGTGGTCCTGACACAATTTTGACAAAAGCCGCTGGATTTCAAGATTTGTTTCTGAGTCTCTGGGATCATGGCTGTTAAGCAGCTTGAGCAGTAGCCAGAGAGGCTATTTGTGGGCAGTGACTCAGGGTCTTGTTGGAACGAGGAGGAAAGGGCCAGCTCCACCCACATCCTGTGAGGCCCCATGTGTCTCGTCACTGTGGTCCCAAACCTGAGTGTCCAATGGCCTCTGGAGGATGGTGGCCACTGTGCCGCCAGGGGGAACAGGCCATGGCATGAAACCTATTCCCACCTGGGGTGGCCCGGCACCTGTAACTTACTGCAGGGACTGTATGCATTTATGCCAAAAGCCATTGGGTTTCGAGATTTTTTTCTGAGTCTCTGGGATCATGTCCATTAAGCAGTTCGATCAGGAACCAGAGAGGGCATGCCTCCAATTATACAGCTGAGAGGGAGGTAGTTTGTGGGTGTGTCTCCCACATACCTAACTTTTGGCCATTTACTTCCTAGGTAAACTTTTCCCAAAGTTTTTGGGGTCTGGCCAAAGGCACAGCAGCAACTTTGGGTATCTGAAAGTCTGAAGGCGCCATCAGGCTGCTTATGCACTCACCTCACAGGTACAGATTGACCTGCTGGTGGCAACATACCCCCAACATTATGCCATTTTCGACTCTGGAGAAGAACTGTTCCTCAGAACATATGACAATAGAGGCATCAATGGGGTCGGTGTCCTTGTCAACATGAACTTGGCCATGAGCATTAATTCATTCAAATGCTAACAACCCGAATCAAATGATTACACTTGAATAGATGTGGCTCACTGACGGCAGCTACTATACTTGTTGTTTATGCACCAACATCCAAATACAACGAAGAAAACATTGAGTTCTACATGGAGCTGGAGAAGTTCTATAAAGAAGACCACATTTTCTACAAGATCATTGTGGGTGATTTTATTGCCAAGATAGGACCTAGAAGGTCGCCTGAAGAATTTCACATTGGGACCCATGGCCTAGAATGGAATGAACAGGGTGAGAAACTATCTGAGTTCATCATGTGGACCAAGACCATCCATGGTAACTCACAGTTCTAGAAGGCCTAATCTAAACGTTGGGCACGGGAGTTTCCCGGAGGACAGTTCCACAATAAAGTTGACGACATCATATCCAATTGATGGTTTTGCCTGATCGATGTCGCTGTTGTCCAAACTTCCAAACAGGATTGGACCACTATCTCCTTCATGCAAAATTCTACTTCACGAAGAGGGGAGAAAGGGCTGCAAAGTTTAAGAAGAGAACTCCTCAAATGACCACCAACTGGGAGCTCTTTGGCACTTTTTCAGCAATGTTGGAAGATGCCACATTGACAAAATCGACGAGGAATACGATCAACTGGTTCAGCGCCTCCATGACTGCGTGAGGAATGCCGAAGAGTGAGAAAGCCACAAACAGATGCCTGTCTTTGGAAACTCGAACTCATTTGCTAACATTGTTTGGCAAGAGCCCCAGACAATCACAAGCTAACGTCTGAGCTCACAAAGCTGCGCAGAGAAGTGATAAAGGAAGACCTCAAAGAGAAAGCAGCAGCAGTGTTGGCCAATGTGGCAGAAGCCAGGAAAAGTATTCGCCAACTACAAGACCAAGATGACTGCCCTCCGACTTCCTGATGGATCTATCACATCTTCCAGAAGGGCAATGGAGAAGATTATCTATGACTTCTACTCGGATCTCTTTGATAGCCACGTCCATCTGCCCACATACCAAATTCTGCAAGATGAATATGTTGTCCCCAATGTTCTCCCTTTCAAAACCGACATGCCAATTCATTCATAAAGAAGCATACAGCACCAGGTCCAGACACTGTCAGACCCGAAAACCTGAAGAATCTGCTGCCAGTACTCATTGATACACTGGCTCAGGTCTTCACATGCTACATGTCTTAATGCAAGGTTCCATCCCAGTGGAAAACCAGCAGGACTGTTCTACTTTACAAGAAGGGAGACATGTACGACATCATCAACTATCGCCCGATCTGCCTGTTGTCCATCATCTGCAAGTTGTTCATTCTAGTCATCCTGAATAGAATAGACAGAACACTAGACAAAGGACAGACAATCATGGGAGCAAGCCGAGTTCTAAAAAGGATTCGGTCGATCGACCATATCCACACTATGACCAAGTTCATTGAGGTTTCTCGGGAGTTCAAGATGCTGCTCTGTCTAATGTTCATCAATTTAAAGAAGGCCTTTGATTCTGTTGAGACTGAATCAGTCATCAAAGCCCTACCCTCACAGTGCATTCAAACTAAATACATCAGGATCCTCTGTGAACTGTATTATGGATTCACCACCAGCATCTAATCATTCTACAAAGAAGTGATCATAGATGTAAAGTGAGGGGTTCGGCAGGGTGATACCACTTCACCGAAATTCTTCAGGGCCACCCTCGAGAAGTCATGTGACAACTGGAATCCAATGAGTTAGTTGAATATATTGCTCTACTTGCTTTTTTGCACAGACCTTCTTGGAATATTATTAAATTGTGAGCTTCAGTAGGAAGTGTGCAATTGAGTACTTGGGGGTTAGAGCTATAACAGGGAAGAGAATACTGCTGGGATAGAGAGGGAAGATTTCCTTGAGAGGGGGAGGGTCTGCTGAAAGGTGGTAAAGTGCAATGCATGAAACTCTATCAGCAACGGTTATGTAAACCACAGTACTTGAAATTTATTTTTAAAAGTGCTTGCCATAGAGGCAGGCTGGAGGATATGAGGGAAACTCAGAACATTGGTGGAGGGAATTGAACAATGATGAAAGGACTGGTGTTTGGTGTGGGAACACTGTATGCCTGAAACAAATTATGAGTTCCTCTGTGATTCACAGTGACTAAATTAAAAACAACTAGATTGAATATTGAATTGTTGCTGTGACCATGTTCAACATTGACATTGGCTTCAAATTATCTAGGGATTTTTCTGCTTAGCACGTGGGCTGGTTTTTCCAGTGGTCTTTTTCTCAATATCTGAGTCATGCAAAATTTTCACTGTGACTTTTCACTGCACATCCAAAATGTACCATGGAAATCTGGTCATCTCTTCTAGCAGCAAAACACTGCCACTGATCTGCCACTTGATGATTATTTGCTTATTTTTAAGGTTCCAGGGAAAAGAACATTCTCTGTCAGTTTGTTTCTGTCTTAATTTTAGGAAGACAGAGTGTTCTTAAGTCTTGGGTGTTTGTCTTTCTCAGCGATCCTACCCCACACCCAACTCTAGATCTCGGCAAGGAAGGAGTTAATAGCCTCTCTCAGGTGCAGAAAGTTTGGGTTGGTTATTTTCCAAGTAAAGGGCCTTTAATAAATATCCTCAGAATATCACATCAGGTTTTATTTCTCTCTCTCTATTGATTTAAATCTTATGTTTAATAGAAGTTATGGGGGAAAGATTTTTGCTTTCTCCCAAGTGCTCTCTGATTCACACTTGTATCTTAGAGACCCAAGCTTTAGGCCTCTGATTCTATGCATAATAGTCAGTGAGGAAACTGTGCAAGTTCTTGTGCATTTGGGTCCTCTGTTACTTACATATTCTTTTTTCCAGTCAAATACTGGACCTTAGAGATTTGCTAAAACATTAAGTTGAATTCATACCTGTGACGAATAATATCCATTCTAAATAAGCAATAGACATTGTCCTAACTCTTCTTGGATGTTACTTTTCATGTTGGCTGGCTTTTTTGCATTTCATATTGGTTGGCATTCATCAGTTTTATACAGAACTCAAAACAAGCTGTGAATTTTTAGATTATTTGGCATTTCTGGTGCAGTTGCTGTTTTTATTGTTGAAGTGCAGAAGAATTTCTCTTTATGGCATTCTACATCCTTAGGAGAAACTCAGAGTCCCAGGATAAAAATATTTAGCTGAGCATGTGGCCTGTTGGAATCAAGAATTCATTTCTCCATTTCCTAGCCATGTGCCCAGAACTGGTCAATTATATGGACATGAATGTTGTACAGATTCCAGTAAATATTTTTAAAGAGAAAGAGTGCACTCTATTACTTCCTCTTCCTTGTTATATTCCTCAAAAGCACACATGCAATATGGAGCTGAAGGCACTGTCTTTTACCATGAAGTGAATTTAGAAAAAGAGGTTCACATCTGGTAGATAAGAGGAGTCTGAGATATTCCTAGTTTAGAAATTCAAAGGATAATTTCTTAAAATAAATTTTAAGATATAATGGGTAGAAAATTAGCAATGGAATTGAGCATAAGTTTGGGTAATACTATTGGTAATACTGTTGGCTTACATGCTACTGGTAAGCTCTTCTGATCAAACAGAAATGTAATCAACTCCATTTCTCCTCCCCCTGAAACCATTGGCACTCACCACTGAGTCTGGGGCTCATGCATAAGTGATACTCAAAAAATATTATAAGGTAAAACATAAATGCATATCAACTGACAGTGATTTCTATAAATTATACATTTATGGTATTATTTTGTTATATCATTTAAAATAAATTCTTTTATATATTTTTACCCTCTTTTAAAAAAATCATCTGAGGGGTATGGTGCTGCCAGCAGGTCGATCTGTACTTGTGGGGGCAGTGTATCAGCAGCCTATTGGTGCCTTCAGGCTTCCTGATACCCCAAAATTGCTGTTGTGCAGTCACTGCCACAAACCAACTCCAACACCACCCACCACCATGTAAGCTCTACTCCCAGCCTTGCTTCAGAGACCTATAAATAAATCTCAAAAGGGATCAAAAGCGGCAGTTAATCTTGGCCATGTGCATGGCTGAATAGATCAGGGTAAATCGTAAGGAATTGGGTTGGCCTCATGCTCACCCAAAGAAAGCTCCTGGCTGTGGCTTGCTTCCACAATCCAAAATCGCAGCCATATCCCTGGCCTGGCTTCACCCTCTCAGAACGGACCCCACTGAGACAAAATATGCTGAAAAATATGGTATGCGGGTTTTGTGACTGAAATCTCCAGGCTTTCTTGGGCTCAGGATGAGCTACCTCTCCCCACCTCCCTGTACTTCCAGAAACCTCAGCAGTCACATCCACACTTCAGAGTAGCCACCCAATTGAAAAGCTATTCCAGCCTATTATTCCGATAAAAATACAGAATGCCCTGAACAAACACCATGATCTCTTAGTACCTGTATTGCAAGCCATAATGTACAAAAGGAAATGAAGAGAGAGAGAGAGAGAGTAAGAAGGAAAGTGCCTCCCATAGAGCTAGACTGGGGATGTGAGGGTGGGGTGTTGAGGGATGGTGGGAGGAAAACAGAGGACATTGGTGGTGGGAAGTGTACACTGGTGGAGGGATTGTGCTGGATCATTGCATGACTGAAACCCAATTATGAACAGCTTTGTAATGGTCCATCTCACAATATCCAATTAAAATTTTTTTAAAAGGTAATGAGTTCATGTCACTTCAGTCAATTTAATCAATGGCGGAATAAATAGCAGTACTCCTATATTTAATAAATAAAACATATTTTTATTCTGGTTTTATTACAATCCAAATTTGAATGATGAAAATATTCTTGGAAAAAATACTTCCTTTATTTTCCCAGAATGCTACTATATGACAATGATTTCTGTCCTTGCTAGAGAGAAAAAAACTATGGAAGTTCTGAAATCTCTTATGGACAAGGGAGCATGGTCTTCAAACCCTACCAAGGAACCAACTGTAGCCTTAGAGGACCTGCATCACTGAGGTGCGTACCATGTTCCTCAAGCCAAGGGTCTACACTGTTTGTTTTAAATTTCAAATGTTAATTCACAAGTATTTATATGATAGTTCTTACACAAACAGCTGTTGGTACTGCAAAGAAAAACTAGCTAAAAAATACTAAAGAAGTTAATTGGAAATGAAGGAAGCTGTATTGAGAAATATCCCCTCATCATATAAGAAGCAGAGAATAGGCTTGCTTTTTTTCTCCAGGATAGTTTGAGAACTTGTCTGCCTCCTGAGTGCATCAATTCTAATGATGCTGAGGTCCACGAACAATAATTGCCTCTAGTCATTCTCTAGCAATGAACAAAGTAAGATTAATAAAGTACATTTATTATAATTTTGCAACCAGTTTATGAATTGGAACTCATAATAAATAACCACATTTAACACAAGCATTCATCAGAGCCATTTTACACATCAATTTGCTCACTTTGTGCTAAACCAACAATCTATAAGAATAACTTGGGACTGGGACTCTGCACCAGGCTGTGGGGCGTGTGAGAGCCCTCCCCACCCAAGAGACCCAACCCTGATAGCCAACCTCCACTGCCTGACCACCGTCATGCGCCAGACCACTTTCTGGATGCTCAGGTCAAGCCTCACGCAAGAATGAAGTCCCATGGAACCCAGATAATGCAGAGCTTTGTGACCTTGAACTCTGGACTCAATGAGCCCGGAACAGAGATCCTCTGCCTGCTTCCCCAGACTCTGGTGACTCAGGAATCACACTCGTAAGTCACACCCTGCCGGCACCAGATAATCTCCTCATCAGCCACCCTCCAGAACTCAGGATGCCCTTCTCAGACATGAGCATAAAAGGAGGATCCCAGAACCATGCTTTCGGACTCTGTGCTGGCCTGTGGGGCAGGTGAGAGCTCTCCTACCCCAAGGGACCCAGCCCCGGCAGCCAACCTCCACTGTCCAAACACCGCCATGCTCCAGTCTGCTTTCCAGACCGTGAGGCCTCAAAGCAGCTGAGTGACACATTATAAGACATTTCCTACCCATTATGCCTCTCGGAGAGTCCGGCAAGCTACCGAGAGTATCCCGCCAGCCTGGGCAGAGCCTAGCAAGCTCCCCGTGGCGTGTTTGATATGCCAAGTACAGTAACTACGATAGGTCTCACTCCCCTGACCCTGAAAGAGTCTCCAATATTTGGGAAAAGAGGAGTAAGAAGAGGCTGCTAAAATCTCAGGGCTGGGAGGAATAGAGACGTTACTGGAGCCCACTCAAGTAATTTAACGACCAACAGGATGAGAGTGATACAGTGATAAGAATAACTTGGTTTCTCTCTGGGTACCTTTTCTCCTCTAGTAAAGTAAAAATGTTATTTGTGGCATTTTGTTTTTTAAAGAAACAGCATTGATTTCTCAGCTTTCATTCCATGATGCATAATTCCACACATCATGCTGCTTCTGTCTGGAGTCAGATTAAATTATTGTTTTAAAACTGTAAAGCCATCGTTCTGCTCTAGTAACTTGTCATCTCAGGTACACACTATTATGAGACTGCTAATTTGCAAGGCCTATCACCTCTTAATTCTTCACAAGACAAAGGACAAGTGATGTCTAGTGAATGAATTCCACAAATTATCTTGAAACATCTTATTAAAAATATATTAAAGTTAGACTATTCCAGAACATTAACATTCTAGGTTTTCCTTTTCTAACATACTGCTGTGAGGATGACTCTTATCCACCTATTTCCCATAAAATAATGTCATTTAACAGCCATATGTAGATAAATGCATCTCAGTTCTTATACTGAGAGAGAAAAATACTGAAGTCAGAACTGTTGCCAAGGTATGCGATGAACTTCTGCAAGAAAAAGACCAGAATTGTGAATGGCTGGTTTTTATGACTACAGTATAATGAGTGATGTGTCCTTTAAAGTTGCACTTATTGAAATCATATTCTAGCTTATAAATATATTGCCTAACGTGTAAAAAAAGGACTTGACAAATGTAAAAAAAATCAATGTACATAATTAAGAGCTTATTTCCAACTATGCAAGTGAGTCCAATAGAATCCCCAAGGTGTCCTTGTAATAAAACAGAAAGGTAAGAGATGGAAAGATGATCAGATAATGATAGAAGGAGCAAAGCAATATCACAAGAAGTGTGGGCAACTTCTAGCTGCTGCAAATGGCTGGTAACAGAGAATCACGATTGCGGTCCTCCCATTGTTCATTGATTTGCTTGAGCGGGCCCAGTAACATCTCTATCGTGAGACTTGTTGTTAGTGTGTTTGGCATATTGAATACATCACAGGTAGCTCGCCAGGCTCTGCCGTGCAGGCGAGATACTCTCGGTAGCTTGCCGTGCTTTCCGAGAGGGGCGGAGGAATTGAACTTGGGTCAGCCATGTTGGCTATGTGCAAGGCAAACGCCCTACTGCTGTCCTATCGCTCTAGCCCAGTAACAGAGAATTTTCATTTCATTTCATCATCCTGTTAATCGTCGATTGCCTCGAGCAGGCCCCAGTAACGTCTCTTTCATCCTAGCCCTGAGATTATATTCAGGGCTCTTTAGGAGAATGAGACCCATCATTGTTACTGGTATTTGGCATATTTGGTAGGCGGCGGGAAGTTTGCCAGACTCTGCCCTGTGGGCAGGCTACATTCGACAGCCTGCAAGTTTGTCCAAAGTAGGAATGAGATAATAAGATGTCGCGCGGCCGCGAATGCGGCCTCGCGGTTCCGGGATCTGGATTTTATAGTCTCTGAGTCTTGGCCGCTGATGGGATTACACGGCGCCAGGGGGCCAGGTGGTGGGTGTGACCCCCGCCTACTGGAATTTGGAGGATCTGGGTGGAAGATGCTCGACTCCAATTCGAGTAGGCTTGGAGGTCTCGGCCCCGGAACCCGCGTGGCTTTGTCCCTCTGCCAGTACCTTCAGGTGTGCGGAGAGTGGTCTCAGCATGGTGGTGGCTGGTCCTGGAGGTCTCCGGCTGCCGTAGCCCTGGCCGGGGCGGGGAGGAAAGCTCAACCCGCTCCCCTCCAAGGGACTCCGGGAAGGAACACCGAGGCGCGGGGGCAGAGACTGCACTGCTCTCGTCCGGGATCTGGATTTTATAGTCTCTGAGTCTTGGCCGCTGATGGTTTTACACGGCGCCAGGGGGCCAGGTGGTGGGTGTGACCCCCGCCTACTGGAATTTGGAGGATCTGGGTGGAAGATGCTCGACTCCAATTCGAGTAGGCTTGGAGGTCTCGGCCCCGGAACCCGCGTGGCTTTGTCCCTCTGCCAGTACCTTCAGGTGTGCGGAGAGTGGTCTCAGCATGGTGGTGGCTGGTCCTGGAGGTCTCCGGCTGCCGTAGCCCTGGCCGGGGCGGGGAGGAAAGCTCAACCCGCTCCCCTCCAAGGGACTCCGGGAAGGAACACCGAGGCGCGGGGGCAGAGACTGCACTGCTCTCGTCCGGGATCTGGATTTTATAGTCTCTGAGTCTTGGCCGCTGATGGGATTACACGGCGCCAGGGGGCCAGGTGGTGGGTGTGACCCCCGCCTACAGAGAATACACTACAACAATTCCATGTCAAAGAAAATATATATATATATATATGTATATATATATATATATATATATATATAACTCAGGCTTTCTTAGCAAAGAAAACTCTTAAATGATAATGGCAATAGGGCTCCAAACAGAGATATTGGCATAATTCCAATTAAAAAAGCTGCATTTCCTTACTAATCTATTAAAAATGAGACACTGCAATGCAGTAACAAAGTATAATGCTTGCCAGATTGTTCTCTACTATTAAAATGCTATCAAGGGGGTGAAGTGCTACCTGAAGTACTGATACTGGGTTCCTGGGTACAGCCTGAGGCAGACACACACTATGACCATCACCAGTGTGAGCAGGGATTGTCATGGCACACAACCCCTTCCTCTGCATGTACTTTTGCCATTTTGCAGCCTAATGCAAAAACAAGTCCTGCTGTATTATAACTCAGAGATGGTTTGCAATTCTATGTTATTATACAATGCTTTTCTATCAGTCAAAAGACAGAAAAGAAATGTTGACCCATATACTAGATCTATTTTTCATCATATATTGTCATCTCAGAACATCCAAAATGTACATATTGCAATAATTCATTACAATAATCAATGAATGTTTTATTGTGCAACTGTTCTGTCATAATTCATTATAGAAACAATGAGTAGCTGGTCACCTTGGCTGAGTTTGCTGGCTCTGTGGCTGATAAGGCCATGGGAGTCTGGCCCCTCTCAGAATGGATGGAGAAGACAAAAAGTCCAGATCTAAGGAGCCAAAATATGTCAGGGGATTCAAAACAATTCTAACCTCTCTTCAGATGTCTGAATATAAAATTTCTTCCTATTTCATAGATCTTTTTAAGTTATCAGCAGCAGCAGTCACTCGGATTGTTGTTTGGAAAGACAGCAAGAATATAAACATCGATCAGACAATCAATAGGAGACAGAGCTTCTTGATTTGAATGTTGGCAGTTAGCCTATGTCTGCAGGCTTGGGCTGGCCTCTTTTCTCAGCCCTTCAAAGAGCTTATGAACTACCTACACCCTATATTGAATTCCTTTATGCTTAACCTATTAGGTTGTATGGTCTGCCATGAAGATCTCTGGTCAACACATTTAATCCTCACCCACCCTACCCCTATAAAACAGTCTTACGTGACTCCAAGAGAACTACTAAAAGAAGTTACTTTTTTTACAGTTGTTTTATTTCTGAGCACATTCATTAATCTTGCTGTCAGCAGGAATAAAAATACAATCTAGGAAAGAAGTAAGTCTGGGTTCTTGCAGTACCGAGCAAGAGAATCATGCAAATGTTAGCTATGCTTCAAGTCTATTCCAAAGCATTGGTTAAATAAACTTTATTTTTTTTAACTTAGGGAAAACAAACTTGGATCTCTTTTTTGTTTTTTGTTTTGGGGAACACTTGAAAATGCTCAGGGATCACTCCTACTGGGCTCAGGGAACCATATGGGATGCCAGGGACTAGAGCTCAGGAGGGATGCATGCAGGCAGGTGCCTTCCCCGCTGTACTCTCTCTCCTGTCCCTGAACTCAATCTCCTTGGGAGTCAATATAGCCAGAGAAAATCCTCAATACTTTTATTGATTGATTTTTAAAAACTGTGTGGAAAAATAAAATAAAACGAGGCTTGAGGAGTAAAAAGGTTATTTTTAGCTCGTCCTTTCAGACCCAACCAGAACAACAAAGTGGGCATTTATCACAGGCTTGCTTTATCCCCACCCTTGTAACCTACACATGCCAAAATATCCCTTAGTTGTTTTTTTGTTCCAACCCAGAGTTGCATAGCCTCTAGCAATGTCATACTGGATCAGCCCCTTTATATCTCAACCACATCAAGCACAAATAAGGACAATTTTGTGCAAGTTCATATTCAAGACAGGTTCCTTAATGTCTTGAGAACTGAATGACAATACTTAGGACTTTTCCATCTGGATATTGTAGAACCACCACAAACTTATGCAGTCTTCATGTCCAAGTGTTTAGTTATTCTCCCCAACTCCCTCATGTATCATGTATTTCACTGATGTTTTATCAGTACATATTCACCTGACTGCTTTGGTTATGAAAAGCAAAAAAAAAACTGTCTAAATTGTGCAGTTTGTGTACTTAGGAATGCACAAAGTAATCTTTGTCCTTAATTCCCTACAAAAGGGAAAACTTTCATGCATGTAGTTTGTCTTCTTTAGCCCTGTACTGTCATAAGTGCTGAGACACTGACTCTCATATTTAGAGTAAGACCCTTCTCATATGTGAACTTTACTCACTTTGTCTAAGGTCTACATAAGTAAGTGAAAAAATGCAGTTTGAAAATAGACAAACTTGAGATGAAATTTTGACTTTGTCAACTACTAAATGTAAATGTGTGGTATTGAACCAACTATTTATGTTCTTTATAAATATTTATATTCTAAAAAAAATTGCATGTCATAATGTGGCTGACATTTTAATGTGAAAATTAAAATTTAAATAAGATGTTATACATATATCTGCCACATTATTATATTTTAAAATATGTAGCATTATTATTTGGTATAATAACTAATTTGCTCTTATAAAGGGACATATTCTATCTAAATAATCAAACTATAAAACAGGGTTAATAAGAGGAAACAAGCAGAAAAATCTCAGTTTCCACTCCAGAGTATCAATGAATAAGAATGCTAGAGATAGCAATTTCATCTACTCCCAGGTTGCATATTTCTTTGGGGGGTACCGAAGACTCTCCTGACAATGTTCAAGGACTTCTCCTAGCTCTACACTCAAGAATATGCTTCTGGAATCATATGGGTTTCTGGAGGATCAAACCCAGTTTGGTGCATTGCAAGTGCCGCAGCCATTATATTATCTCTCTGACCCCTCAAGGAGTTAATTTAATGAACAGAATCCAAAACATATGCTTTTATTTGAAATATCAATATGCAGGATATCTGAACTATAAAAATAGATTATGTAGAATAAAAAGTGTATTAGCATTTATTAGAAAAATTGTTCTGCATTTTAGACATGCAGGTCACCATATACAATAAATTATTTTAAGATCATTGCTTTTCTTTCTTTTGGGGGGTGGAGCACACACAGTGGTGCTCAGAGATTATTTCTGGCTCTGTGCTCATAGATCATTCTTGGTAGGGCTCATGAAACCATGTGGGGTACCAGGGATCAAACTCAAGTTGGCTAGATGCAAGCAAGTGACTTACCTGCTGTACTATCCAAGATCACTACTTCACAAACTAAGTGATCCCTTCTGTACTATTTTTCCCTCAATAATTTTAATCATCATAATCTAACATTAAGTAAAGGTGGGAGTTTTTTCTTCAATATAACTATTAGGATCTAGACATTTGCATTTATTTCATTCACACAGCACTTCCATTCCTAAAAGAAGTGTGTATCAAAGCCACTTTCTGCTTTAGTATATGGGAGGCACAGATAAGGTAGAAAAGTGCCTCATAACTTGTTGCTACTGGGCATCAATGAGACTGATAAAATTTGGAAACTGTCCAGTCACTGTAGTTTGTCTAATTACTTTTTACAGTTATATAGCGATTTTAGGCATATTTTCTTCTTGGATTGACAATCAATGATCAATGTCAATTCAGAGGTTTATTTTTCTAGGAACATGATGCTGTAATATATAACAGTCTAACAGCAACTTGAGTGACATACATTTATTTTCATCTTGTAGTACTTCACAATCTTGTAATAATGCACTTCATAAATTAAGAATATCAATGCTTAGGGGGCTTCAGAGAGAGTTCAGCTGTTAGGGTATTTGCCTTGAATGTGGCCAACCCAGGTTGGATGCCAGGTATCATGCAAAGTCCCTTGATCCCAACAAGAGTTATGGGAAAGTATAGAACCAGGAGTAAGTCTCTAGCACTGCTGGTTGTGTTCCTTTCAAAAAATAGTGATATTAAATCTACTCTGTTTTTGTATATATCTGGTATACCAAACTTACTGATCCAGATATAACTCAACTGTCTGTTATAGAATGTGCATAGAATGTTATCCAAGTATCAGCTACAGAGTGTGGGTAAATACTTGATGAAAGTGATAGTATCCTGCATAGAATCATAATTTGTATTGATACTGAATCCAATCTACTTCACTCTACCATGCTAGTTCTAACACTGTATTTAGGGAACCATTGTTGATTTGCAGATCCACCATTTTCTCCACCTAGAAGAAGCCAGTGTTGATTGGGATTATATTCTGACAAAAAAAATTATTTTCTGTGAGCCAGAGAGATAACATAGTGGGCGGGGCACTTGCCAGCCAAGTTCAATGCATGGCACAGCAATCTCTTGAGCACCAACAAGAGTGATCCCTCAACATAGAGCCAGGAGTAAATCCTTCTGGGTGTGAGCCCAAAACAAATAACAAAGTAAAAGAACAAAAAGGTGTGTTTTATTTACTATCATGTGTTCCTACTACTAAACACATCTTTCAAAAGTTTAAATACTAAAATAAATATTTTCACTAATAAATAAGCATAAGCAAATTGTGGAGTAGATAATCATTCTTAAACCATCTACCCTCTCACTAACTTGACATATTGGTATGAGCTCTATTTCTTTAGTTGAAAAGAACACAAACCAAGTGTGAGCAATTTAGAAAAGTGAATTCATTAGGATATGAGGTAATGCACTTTAGTGAAGAGACTGAGGAGAACAGAGCAGGGGAGAATGGGTCCAATGCAGAGAAACTTGATTGCAGGAGTGAGAGTGTTATCAGCATGCTGTTACCAACAAGTAACTTTCCCATAAATATTTTTTTTATTCTTCTATCTGTGACCTCAAGTTTCAAAGTTCAGTTGTCCAAATGGCCTGGAATCAATAGCATCACTCTATCACTGTCATCCTGTTGTTCATTGATTGCCTCAAGGAGGCCCCAGTCACGTTTCCATCGTTCTAGCCCTGAGATTTTAAAAAGTGCCACATTAGAGACTGTTTCAGGGTCAGGAGAACGAGACCCATCACTATTACTTGTTTTTGGCATATTGAGTACACCACAGGGAATTTGCCAGACTCTGCCGTGTGGACAGGTTACTTTTGGTAGCCTGCCAGGTTCTCCAGAGTAAGAACTAGATAATAAAATGTCACATTCTGGGAGCAGAGTTTTATAGTCTCTGGGTCCTGGCCATTGATGGGATTACACGGCGGGGATAGTTGGTGGGTGTAATGCCTACATACTGGAAGGTGGGGGATCTGGGTGGAGGAGGTCCCAGTCCCAATCTGAGCATGCTTGGAGATCTACACCCTGGGACCCGCACACCTGGGTTCCTCTGCCGTGAGGCTCGTCCAATTGTGTGGAGAGTGGTCTTAAGCAAGCATGGCTCTGGCTGGAACCAGAGGTCTTCAGCTTCTGAGGCTCTGCTCGGGGTGGGGAGGAAAACTCAACCCACCCTCCTCCAAGGGGCCCTGGTGAGGACAGCCTGGTGCGGAGGTAGGAGACTCTGTGCTGTTCTCTTCCAGGAGTTATAGTCTCTGCGGGACCCGGGACATAGATCTCCAAGCCTGCTCGGATTGGTACTGGGGCCTCCTCCATCCAGATCCCCCACCTTCCAGTATGTAGGAGTTAACACCCACCAACTGCCCCAGCACCATGTAATCCCATCTACGGCCAAGACCCAGAGACTATAACTGCTCCCGGAAGAGAACAGCAGTCTCCTGCCTCCCTGTCTGGCTGTCCTCACTGGGGCCCCTTTGGAGGAGGGTGGGTTGAGTTTCCCTGCCCACCCCGAGCAGAGTCCCGGCAGCTGAAGACCTCCAGTTCCAGCCACAGCCATGCTTAAGACCACTCTCCACACACTTGGACGAGCCTCACGCATGAAGGAACCGGCAGAGGAACCCAGGTGTGTGGGACCTGTGGCATAGATCTCCAAGCCTGCTCAGATTGGGACTGGGGCCTCCTCCACGCAAATCTCCCACCTTCCAATATGTAGGTGTTACACCCACCAACTGCCCCCGGCGCAATGTAGTCCCATCCATGGCCAAGACCCAGAGACTATCAATGGCATGTGTCCCTAAAAAAGATGAGTTTACCTTGATTGGTAGTTTCACCACAAATAGGGAAAAATGGTGATTTTTCAAAATAAAATCTATATGCTGATGAGCAAAAAGAAATAAGAATGATTATCAAAAATGTTATATGAGTTCTCTAACCAACCCATATAATATAATCTAGCAGATGACTTCTAGTATTTCTCAATTTTCACGGTCACGGTCACGGTCCTCTAGTTGTTCATCGATTTGCTCTAGCAGGCCCAGTAACGTCTCCATCATGAGACTTGTTGTTACTGTGTTTGGCATATCGAATACGTCACGGGTAGCTTGCCAGTCTCTGTTGTGCGGGCAAGATACTCTCGGTAGTTTACCAGGCTATCCTAGAGGGGCCGAGGAATCAAACTCGGGTCGGCCATGTTGGCCACTTGTAAGGCAAATGCCCTACTGCTGTGCTATCGCTCACTGTTTTGATGCAAAGATACATAAGATGATTCACTTTGTGTTTCCCATATTTGCCTTCAAATTTCCTTTAATGAATATAGGACCATATACTATCTGTCTGACTCCTGACAGAAACGGCTAGTCTATACAGAAACGATCCAATCTCGTTTTTCAATTCCAGAGAAATTTTAACTAACAAATCCTTTAGACTGTGAGCAGAATTGGACTATCTACTTAAACTAGCATGAGGCAGACAATAGATCAGATGTGTTAAAAAAATATGAATGTTTTCTTCCAATGTAAATGGCACTCTTCCCTAACACTCACAGCTAGAATATATCCACAATACATAGAGGAGACTCAGCCAGAACACTTGCACTCGCCTTGGGATTTTCAGGATAACTGAAGATGTTCATATTCTTATTTTATCTGTGCAGTTTCAGCTATGCATAGATTCACAAGGTAAGACGATTACATGGCAGAGACCTGGTAGAGCCCATCCATTACTCAGGAGATTTTCACATTATATCAAATGTTATCTATGTGTACCTAGGTCGAGAGGTCAACATGACAAATGACCTGGCACCCGAGCTGCGCAGGAGGAAGAGAGCGGCTTGGAACGCCTTCAAGAACGTCGAAGAAATAGCTAAGAGGACGAAGAACCTCCGGCTCCGGGCACATCTCTTTGATTCCACTGTTCTTGCTGCATTAACATATGCCTCAGAGACCTGGGCCCTACGCAAACAAGATGAGAACGCCATTCAGGTCTCCCAAAGAAGAATAGAAAGTGCTATGCTTGGAATATCACGTTTCACTCAAATGAGAGAACGAATCTGGAGTTCTGACATCCGTCGACGATCAAGGATCAGGGACGCTGTCTCATTTGCCAAGGTGTCGAAAATCAGATGGGCTGGTCACGTAATGAGATTTAAAGACGACCGTTGGACTAGAGCTGTTACTGATTGGATTCCACGGGATGTCAAGAGACCGCGTGGCCGCCCACCTACCAGATGGTCAGACTTCTTTGTCAAGATCATGAACGATCGGTTTGAGGCCCTCCATGTTCCCGGAGCGAAGAGATGCCATTGGGCTACACTAGCACGCGACAGGGACAAATGGAGACGTTACTGGCGCCCGCTCGAGCAAATCGACGACTAACGGGAAGTTAAGTGATTAAGTGATCAAATGTTATCTAAACTTGGAAGCTGCAAAGATCGTTAAACCTGTTCCAAAGATTGTTAAAATCAGAGGAATTATTTATGCTATGTGAAAGAATTGCAGTATAAACACAGAGAACTCAGCTGAAGAATTCAAAATGGAGTCAAATTCAGTCCATAAATTATAACTCCGATGTCTTAATATCACCTAAAAAGTACTGAATCTGCAACTTGGACATGTGATGTGGAGCTAAAGAAATTTCTAGTCCGATTTTGAGCTGTGTGTGAATGGTAGAATAATGAGTGAAGGTGTGGGAATGGGGTTATATCAAGTAGGGCCTCACTTCAACTTAAAGCAAATTCTGAAAATTGTGAAGCAAGCATAGCTAAAAAAAGTTAGTTATGAGATCAGCACAGTAATGTGGGCTGTAGATTTGGTGTAGGACTTTTCACTAATATGTCCTTATATTTCCCCTTAAGCACAATCCTTCCTAGGGGCTATCTACCCTATATAAATATATATATATATATCCTAGCTACCTTTCTATCTTTATACTTCAAAGCTGAAACAAAAGTAATTTATGAAGTCACCTTTAACATGTAAGTTTGATAAAGACTAAACATATAGACCGTTATACCTCAAAATTGTTATCTATCTCCAACACAACTACTTCCTGATTTTCTGACCTTTTCCTGTCTTGTTTGTTTGTTTGTTTGTTTCTGTAAAATATATATTATGCCCGTGCAGAGGGATGGGAAGATGTGAGTTGTTGGCGGGCTCTCCGGGAAGCTCTCACTTGCTGCCCACTTGCTCTAGAGTCAGAAATAGAGAGACAGAGAGTAGAGAGCACAGTGGCATGGAAGCAGAGCACAAAGGAGGAGCCATCCCAATCTGGTCCATACACAGCGGCTCTAGAGCATGTCTGTCTCTCTATTTCTGACTCTGTCTCTGTAGTATCTCCTCTGGTCTCTTCTGCTCTCTCTGGAGCCCTTCTAGCTCTGGATTCTGACCCTGCCCTTCTTGCTTCTGACTCTGACCCCTTTGCTCTTAGTCTTAGTTTATATAGCAATCATATAGGGTGGTGATACAAAGGTGGGTTGAACATTAACAAATCAAAAGAAAGGTAAGGCCACTTCTCCAGGAGATTAATTTAAGGATAAATTCTTATCTAAATAGATTACTCCTGATTACTAGGAGGAGATCCACTTAAGGCAGGATCCCATCTGGGTGTGTCACTTTCTTCTTCCCTCAGCTAGTAATTCACTTAATTAATTGTAGTAATTCTACTTATAATATTTCCAGCAATGTCATTCTGTATGAGCACAGTAAGAGATATATCAAACTTTAAAGTTTGGTTCTTACTGAGGACATCTCATTATATATTCCAGATCACAGTCCTCAGGCCAGGTTAGTCTTCCTAATCCCAGCAGGGTCCTAAGTCTCGTCGTTACTTTTGGATCATGACAGCATTTGTCTATGATCATGCTCTCAACTTATAGTTGAGTATTGTGGTACTTTGGCCTGGTCCATTTTGATGTCAGGGTAGCTCACAACTTGCCTTGGGTCTATTCAGTCTCTCATCAGACCCTGCTTTGGGGGTGATAGGAACTAAGGGCAACTGAGTTGAGAGAATAGATGCCCAGGAGTAAATATTATTGGAGTCAATCAACTCCCAAGTTACAAATCATAATATCAACTGTCGTCCTGTGTCCATCAGAAAGGACATTTCTTTAAGGTAAACTAAGTTCCCTACGGCTAAGCTGACCTTTCAAACCCAATGTTATCCTACAGTTTTTCTTCTGTATTTTCTGTTTGTTTGACTGCATGTAGTGGTGCTTAGAGCTTATTCCTGACTCTGTACTCAGGGTTTGTTCCTGGCAGGGTTCGGCAGACCATAGGGGATGCCAGAAAATCAAACTGAGTCACACATGCAAGACAATGAGGATGCTTACAGCTGTACCATTGCTCTGCACACACCCTCCCATCTGGTTATAACCTTATGTTCTTATCTTTATATGTCTGTTCTGAAGTAAAAAGAGAGGTATACCAGGCAGTAAAATAAAAGGTTAAAGAGTATGTTGATTGTGATAAAAATGTTCAATGTTGATCCCACTTATGACATATCTTTTACCTATGTTACTGACTATTTGATTAAAAAAAAAACGAACTAGACTCAGCATGTAGTTTTTAACTAATTCAGGGGAGATTTTGCATGTTATCCCTTGTTGGGTAACATTGCTTTGTCCCTCTACAAGAAGCTTAGGTTTTATCTGGTTACACCCATTAATCTGGTTACACCCATCACAGTGCTCCTGAAGTACTTCTACTTCCATTGTGTTTATCTGTCTTCCCTATGTGTTTAACAGTCTTCCCTATGCTCTCCTTCCCACCCAGTTAATCAGCTTTCCCCTTAATCAGACTTTGTTAATTTGTAAGATCAGTTTCCCAGAAATCTATGATTTTATATGTATGAGTGAAATATTGCCTTTCTCCTCTCCTTATGCCTTATGAACAGTTTACCTTAAAGTAATATCCTTTTTGTATAGATACTGGAAGACCGTTAACATTATGCTTTTGTAACTTAGGATTTGATTGGCCTTGAATATTATTCACTCCTGGGCATCTGCTTTCTCGACTTAAGCCTCAGTTGCCCTTAGTTCCTAACACCCCAAAGCAGAGTCCCGTTGAGGGACTGAATGGACCCAGGGCAAGCAGTGAGCTACCCTGGCAGCAAAATGGGCCAGACCAAAGTGCCAGGATTCTTAACTATAAGTTAAGAGTTTGATCATAGACAAATGCTGTCATGATCCAAAGGTAACGACGAGACTCGGATCCTGCTAGGGGTGGGAAAGACTATCTGGCCTGAGCACCGTAGTCTGAGATCGAGATGGCCCTAGGAGAGCAATTCTATAAGTTTAAGATATTTCTTACTGTATCCATACAAAATGATTTATATTATATTCTTAAATGCTTGTTGGACAAGGAGAGGAGAGACACGCCCATAGGATTTTGCTCTAGGGTGGGTCCTCCTCCTGAGGAAGGATCTGTCCTAGGAGCGGTCTTCCCTGAGGCTAAGATTTCTACCCCTGTTGATCTCTACCCCTATTGATTGTGACCTCACCTATGTAATTGTTTTCCCCAATTCCTCTTGGAGAGAGATATAAGGAGATGGTAGATTGGGCAAGGGGGCAGAGACAGAAGGAGAGATGAGGAGAGACAGAGAGAGACAGGAGCAGAGACAGATGAGGAGAGAATCAGAATAAACTACGACTAATACCTACCAGCCTGGCCCTCATTTCTTCCTCTGCCTGACCATCGCCATCGACCTCTCTGGGGTGGGAGAAGGGTGAGACTACTGAACGTGGGCGGCAGGAGAGATAGAGCCACCGCTGCTGTGTGTGTGCTGCGCCCCTCTTGTGTGAGTTTACACAATTCCTAAGGTTTATTAAATTGGGAGAACATTTTGTGAGGAAATTTATAACCAAAAACTATTTAAGTTCCAAGTAAACATTTAGCTTTCACTTTGTTTATAAAAATATAGAACGATTATAAATAAAGACATTTCCTGATCATCTTAAGAATAATAATATAAACAAGATCATTTAAATTAATATCATTGTTATAATGGCATAACACAAATAGTACATTTATTAAAGCGTCAATGAATTTTATAGATAAACAGCAGATACATGTGGAATAGCATATTGGAATTGTTTCTCTACATTGGTCTAAATGTGGATAAGTGAAATGTGGGCCTAGAATTGAATTTAACATATGCAAGCACACAATTTCATTTATATTGGTATAACCAGAAAATGATTTTCTTATGCAGCTGGAGGTGTTTCATAGACAAGACAACAAAGTAGCAACAACAACAAAATAAAATAAAAAGAGCCATAAATTGCAAGATTCTGAGATGGCATGGGACATTTGGATCTCAAAAAAATCAAATAAAAATTACTGAATTAAATATAATTCTCTAGCTGAGTATAATAAAAAATATTTAGCTTAAGGGTAGGCTCTGAAGCAGGAATTTCTCCTGGTTGACTCAGGGGACCATATGTGGTTCTGGGGACAAACCCTAGTCATCTAATGTAAGGCAAGGACCTTACCCACTATACTATCATTCTGACCTTGAGAAATCAATATTTTTGTGTTTCATGAATTAAAGAGCACTTCCAATGTTGAGTCTAGGTGAAACAACAATTGTTAATTGAAGTCCAACACTTTTCTACTCCAGGACAGGAAAGATGGTGGATGGGAGTCCAGGGATGCTGCCTGTTTCCCCTGGATCCAACATGGAGCTCCAAACCCACTCTTAAACTTGAACCCTAATTTCCAGTTCACTGTAAAGGTGTAGGTTTAAAAGTAAAATAATGGAAATTGTTTTATTTAAGTTTGCCATCTTTACTTGTCCACTTAAATATTTGTATATGTAGCTTGAGAGGCTCTAGTTGCATCATTCTCATTGCCCCCTGGGCCCAGACATGAGTTTTGGACCACTAGACAATCCTGTGCATAGTGAAGTTAAAAGTTCATTTATTCTTCATTCAAGGTGCCAAAAGCCAGCTCTTTCTTTCCTACTAATAATAGATCATATAAATGTGTATATACATAATACATATTCAGTTGATAGTAAAAATTAAAGCTATAGGCTCTCCGAAGTGGTGTGATTTCACTTCTTCAAGCATTGTTAATAAGTGCATATTTGATCATTCTTACACTTCCTTTTAGTGATAATAATAAATTACTGGTTTTTGTGAAAAGCACATTTTCTGATATGCAAAATCTTAAAGTGAAAAAATTAAGTAGATATTACATTTAAAGAAGTGAAACTGAAGTGCAGAAATATTCAACTTGTTCAAGTTTGTACTGCTAGAAAATTTTAAAAAAGCAATAGAATTCTGTTTTTGGCTAATGTTCATTCTTTATCAAGATGGTCATCTGCATGCTCAGATAGAATTCTTAGTTACTGTTTCTTGGTATATATATTTGGATTTTGGGCCATACATAGTGACGCTCAAAGTTTATTCATGACTCTGTGCTCAGGAATCACTCTTGGCAGAACTCAGGAGACCATATGGGGGTCCAGAAACAAAGTCAGGTTGGTCTTTTACCACTCCCCTCTGTTCTTTGTAGTTGCTATTCTATTTTGGATTTTGAATCTGAAAACCTATATGTACCTCATGAAATGAGTATTTTATATAGTATGTTATTTGTTTTTTTGCTCTTGAATTATTTCTTTGAGTATAATGTGCCTCAAGCACATTCATATTTTATAGCATGTTAGAATTTCCCTGTTGCTCTTTTTTCTTTTCCTTTCTTCTTTTGGAGAGTTAGGAAGGTCATACCTGTTTATACTAAGCTCTTTGCTTAAGAATCACTCTTGGTGGTGAAGAGTTGGGTTGCTTCTACCTTTGAACTATTATTCACAGTGGTGAGCTCCCTTCCCCATTATTTCTTAATAATGACAAAGTAATATAACATATGGGGGGATAAAATTCATAATATCTAATAGTTGTATTTTCAAAATATTATTCCTTTGACATTTTATGCCCATTGGCTCATAATTAAATTATTGGGGAGAGAGGTAGCAAACAAATCAAATTTATGTGCAAGGAATTTTGGCAGAGATAAGGAAAAAAAAAGATGTTTGTTTCATTCTTCCCAGAGATGAAGAAAGGTGATACTTGAGACATTGTTTTATTTAGCTTCTTACAGCAGGAAATAATTGGGAATTCAACCCTACACAATTTTGTCTCTTGAAATATTGTTAGAGAAAAAAACATGACAAATACAATCAAGCCTATTTCCTTTTCCATTGATATGGCATATATTACATAAATGAAAAACAATGAAAAAAACAACACATACAGATTGAGACGCTCCATCACACCCCTATTTCAATTTCCACTTCTCTGCTTGGGTTGAAGCAATCATGACCATTGACATATTGAATATATGCCTTTCTTTTCAAGAAGGAAAAAAATTCAAAGTCACTGCATCAGATTGATAATAAAAATAAAGTAGTCAAACTTTTATGAATAGAATAACAGCAACAAGAAACATAGTATTCTGAAGCACATAATTACATAATTTATTTATCATTCACTTTTACCAACAAAATTCTATGATAGCAGAGTAAATTTTAAGAAAATTTTATTTGGAATGTTTATTTTTTATCAATTTAGGTTTTATGTTTCATAAATGCTAATGTTTCAAATAGACAGATATTTACTTTCATACTCTTTTCATTGCTAGGTTATTAAAGACATTTGGT
Source organism: Sorex fumeus (assembly GCF_029834395.1). NCBI lineage: Eukaryota > Metazoa > Chordata > Mammalia > Eulipotyphla > Soricidae > Sorex > Sorex fumeus. Next base: position 15,152,786 of record NW_026606188.1, read on the forward strand.
TTTATTTAAAATTGTATAAACTCTAAATTATTTTTATAACTTGTTCAGTCTTATCAAACCAAATAACATTTTTGATGACTTATACCATAGCTTTAAAAATCATTTTATTTCTTGGTGCCAGGAACAAGCTTGTTTCTCCAGCATGAATTCCACAACTGAGCTATATCCTTGATAGGATTATTTAAAATTTTTTCATATAGAAATTATTGAACATTTTAACACCGTTTAAAGCATTTAAAATAAAACACCTTGTCTTTATTATGGTAGATAAAATGAGGAAGGATTTAACATTTTAAACATTTCCAATTGTTGTTGGTATGAAGGAGAGACAATGTTTATGAGAAACAGCCTCTTTCCTGACACTCCATTTGCTCTCAATGGAACGACCATCTCCAAATGCAACAGTTTTGTGTACCTAGGTCGAGAAGTCAACATGACAAATGACCTGGCACCTGAGCTGCACAGGAAGAAGAGAGTGGCTTGGAATGCCTTCAAGAGCGTCGAAGAAATAGCTAAGAGGACAAAGAACCTCCAGCTCCGGGCACATCTCTTTGATTCCACTGTTCTTCCTGTGTTAACATACGCCTCAGAGACCTGGGCCCTACGCAAACAGGATGAGAATGCTATTCAGGTCTCCCAAAGAGGAATTGAAAGAGCTATGCTTGGAATATCACATTTCACTCAAATGAGAGAAAGAATCCGGAGTTCCGACCTCTGTCAACGATCAAGAATCGGGAAGCTGTCTCATTTGCCAAGGTGTCAAAAATCAGATGGGCTGGTCACGTAATGAGATTTAGAGACAACCACTGGACTAGAGCCATTACCAACTGGATTCCATGGGATGTCAAAAGACCACGTGGCCGCCCACCTACCAGATGGTCAGACTTCTTCATCAAGATCATGAATGATCGATTTGAGGCTCTTTGTGTTCCTAGAACGAACAGACGCCATTGGGCTACACTAGCACGCGACAGGGACAAATGGAGACATTACTGGTGCCCGCTTGAGCAAATTGACGATTAACGGGAAGTCAAGTGATCAAGTGATCAAATGATGAAGGAGAGATGAAGCAGTTTTTAAGACAAGTAGGTCAGCCTTTCTGCAAGATACATAATTCCCTTTAGAAATTGATTGGTTAGGATGTATCATGTGACCTCATGCACACAAATGGACCAGCAAGTGCAGTGTTAAAAGTATGTCCAGACAGGATGACTATTTAACCCAATGACAATTTTGCAGCATTATATTACATTCCTCTTTATTCATTCACTGGTAGAATTAATCCTATCAAGGAATTAGCCACCTATGGTCAATCTTTCTGAGAATTTGCAATTTGTCTGTAAAATGAAATGATGAATGTCTCAAAGGAAAGGTAAAGGTAAAGGCCCTCCCTTTGATCGTCAATTTGCTAGAGCGGGCCCAGTAACGTCTTCATTGGAGACTTTGTTGTTACTGTGTCTGGCATATCGAATACTCTCGGTAGCTTGCCAGGCTCTCCCAGAGGGGAGGAGGAATCGAATTCGGGTCGGCCATGTTGGCCGCTTGTAAGGTGAACGCCCTACCCGCTGTGCTATCGCTCCATCCCACTATATAAAAATATTCATATATTTAAAACTAACCATAGAAATTCAATAAACTGACAGAACCCTCAAATTTCTACATATAAAGAGATCAACATAGACATGTAACTATTAAATTAGCCAATGACACTGGTAAAAAAGAAGTACTTCAGGTTTTTGCAGTGGGTCATGACCCCATGTGGGGTTGCATATTTAATGTAGGGGTTATGAAAATTTGGCAACAAACAAGGTAACGGTAAAGGCCCTCCCGTTGATCGTCTATTTGCTCGAGCGGGCCCAGTAACGTCTCCATTGGAGACTTTGTTGTTACTGTGTTTGGCATATTGAACACTCTCGGTAGCTTGCCGGGCTCCCAAAGGTTATTATAATAAATCTGATGCATTTTGGTAATGCTTATCCATGTGCATTTTTTGCTAAACATGGGTTTAAGAAGATCTATGTTGGGGACCAAAAAGATAGTACAGAGTGTAGGGTAATTGCCTTGCAAGCAGTTGACCTATGTTTGATTTCTGACAACCCAACATAATTCCCCAAGCACTGAGGAAGTGATCCCTGAGTTCAGAACCAGGAATGGTTACTGAGCATCAATTGGTGTGACCCATACACCAAAAGAAAAAGTTCTCTGTTAAAGAAAAATCATAAAACATGCAAAGGCACTACAGTCAAGTTAACTGAAGACTTCTCAAGCAGAAACTCCACAAGGTAGGAGAAAGAATGACATATTCAAAATTTTAAAAGATAAAAATGACCAGCCAAAAATACTACAAGAATGATACCAAAAATACAAGAATTATAAAGTAAAATTATCATTTTTTTCAGGATCTTAAGCATCTCCTGTAGCTTCTTCTTTTCTGATGGGTCTACTCATCTATGAGTAGTGCCCCAGTTTCTCTGTCTCCAAAGCGAATTTGCATCACAAACCACTATGGTCCTCATGCCTTCCAGCTACTGCAAGGCTTTCAGAGCTATTTAATCTCTCCTTAGCTTTTACTTCATAAAAATAATATTATTAGGGCTCCCTATCTATTTATTTGCAACATTTCTCCCTTAGAGATTTCATCACCTTAAATCTTAAAGAAGTGTATAGAAAGGATCTCTCTTCTATAACTTCTTCATGCTGACAGAAGGTCATAAACCATGCTTCTGTAAGAGAGTATCCAAGGTAAATTTTACACATGCCCAGAACTCCAAGACAAGACAATTTGGAGAAATTATGTACAATTTTCTCAAAATCATTCTCTGCTTTTTTCCATTCTGAAGAAGTCTGTGTTCTTTCTTTAATAAGTGATTGTCCCTTTCTCTCCTCTCATATTTCTCTTTCTAAATTTCTTTCAGCAAAAGTAGTTTGATTAATTAAAAAATAAAAAATTATAAAATTCCATTAAAATACATGGAGAAATAAATACTTTGCAAAATAAACAAAAATAAATACTTTGCAAAATAAACAAAAGGTTAGTGTATGAAATGTTTTTTTTAATAATTTATTTATTTATTGAATCACTGTGGGAAAAGTTACAGAGCTTTCAGGTTTAGGTCTCAGTCATGTAAATATCAAACACATTTCCCTTTACCAATACTTATTTTTAACTGCGAACCCCAATAGAACCCCACCTCCCACCCCTCCCAATTCCTGTGAGGCAGATGAGTTCTAGTTAACACTCTATCTACTTTGACTAGATTCATTGTTTCGATAAAAGATGCACCATTATTATTTAGAGTTTATGACACCCCCCCCTTCCAAATCAGACATCCTGAAAAAGCGTTGTGAAATGATTTGCTTTCTACAGCTGGGTTTTAAGAATTAAATGATGTCGCGGCCACACGGTTTTGGATTTCTGCTATTTTACTTATTAACCCTGGAAGTATTTCTATTAAAAGTTAGATAGTTAAGAGATTGGTTTCTGTGCTCAGGAGTCGTGGCCATGCCGGAGAGCCGCTCGTGGAGGGCAACTGGTGACCTCGGTAGGGTGTGAAGGATGGACCAGAATGCCCCCCTTCCCATGAGGTCCCTGCCGCCCCCACCCCCGGCTCAAACCTGCTGTCCACAAGGCTCCCATGCGGCCGCCATCTTTCTTTCCAGAGAGGAGAGGGCGTAGTGTATGAAATGTTAGAGGAGATTTCTTAACTTGAAAATAATAAAAAATAAAGAGCATGTGCAATAAAGCAATTTTAGTAGAGAATAAGAAATATAAACAAGAAAAAGACAAATACTAAATACTAAAAGACAACAAAATACTAAAGGGAAAGTAGAAAAGAATTAAACCTGTCTGAAGATAAGGTTCCTATAATACAGAGGCAGTGGAAGGGTGAATTAGTTAATTTAGTTTTAAATTCAACTCTTCAAAGAGATCTCTAAAGAGAATATATAATGGGGTGGCTGGGGTTGGGAGATGGAGGCACATAAAAGGAAGCCCCTGGATAGATTCTGGCTTTGGTTTTGGTTCTGATTCTGTCATTGGCTCTCTGATTTTCTCTCTCTTTCCTCCTCTGTCATTATCTCTCTCTGACTCTGGCTCTCTCTCTGCTCACTCACAACATGGTATGTAGCTAAAGGGGTCTCATGCTCTGAAAGATATACAGCAGGAATATCAAACACATATGGCTGTGGGCAGAAACTAAGAGAAGCTGGGAAGATGGGAAAACATTAAGGTAGTTCATGTACTCGTGGCCTTGGCACGTGACTAAGGAAAACTGGGGTGGCAGGGAATCATTGGGGTATGGCTCCATAGAAGTCCAGAGACAAGAATTCAGAACAGGAAAGCAGACACTGGGTAGATACTGGTACAGGAGAAAGACCTTGCCATCATATACAGTTGGCTGGAAACATGATCTGTAGGCTGGACCGAATAGGTAGTGGCAGGACAAGAGGTGTTGTACACGGGTCAAAGGAGAAACCTGATATTCAGAAAAGGACCTGGAATCTTCTACCTGAACTGTACAATAAATTCTAACTTCTTGATCTTCTTGGTATTGTCTTAAATTTTTCATAAATTTTTTAAGGACCCACTAGCGCAAGGAAAAAATCTACTTTTACACTAATTCCAATGTCTGCACAAAACAAAGTGAAAAGTCTTTACGCTAGCTACAAAGCAAACAATTTTAAGAGAGAATTAGAAAATAAAACAAATGAAGAGAATTATTGGAAAAAATCAACCAATTAAAAACCCTGCCTGGGGGTTATGTGCTGTTATCTCCCACCCCAGACACCCCATTATCAATTCTGATTGGAAACCTGTTAATAGCCAGTGAAATAAAGCTGACCAACAAAATTAACTAGTCCACTTGTCACTTCACCCTACCTTTCCTGCTTTATAAAGGAATTCACAGAAAAATAAATATCACACAGACACACACACACACACACACACACACACACACACACACACACCAAACCAGAAAAAAAAACTATGTAACGTGATTATTAAGCCCCATCAAGCAATAACCATCCACCCTAAATGTTAATGGTCTGCATTCATCAATAAAAAAGAACAATATACTATCCAGGGATACACAAAATCCACAAAACCCTGGATGTATCTATTTGCGCATACAAGAGACATGGTCAGATTTAAAAAAAAAAAAATAGACAATTTCAGTGAAAAGCAGAGTACGATTTTAAACCAATGGTGTAGATAAAATGGGAAACATAAAATCTAATTTTAAAAACACTTCCAATCCAAAACTGATTGAGACAAATATCCTTGCTGATACATTCACCAACAATATATAAATTCCATTAATAATTCTCCCAATACAGACATACCTAAATTTATAAATTACTTAAACACCAAAAGGTAACTATTGATAACAACAAGATACTAAAGGAGGACATAGTATTTATATCAAGGTATTGATCATTCAAACATAAAATTAATAAATAGCCTTAAATTAAATAACTGATTGTGTGCTTAATATAGAAATGCAAATTTCTACCTCTTATAAAGTGAATATGCATTCTTTGTGAGTTCATATGGGACATTTAAGTATATCATGTGTTAGCAAAAAAAGAAAGACTCAATAAACACATGAAGATAGAAGTAATATTAAGCATCTCTTCCAAATATTATGTTGTAAAAGTCAGAAATTAAACATAAAATAAAATGTATTGAAACATCTCAAATATTTGAAGATTTAAAAACATGCTGCTCAATTGGGTGGGGCTGGAGTGATAGCACAGTGGGTAGGGCGTTTGCCTTGCAGGTGGCCAACCCGAGTTCAATTCCTCCATCCTTCTCAGAGAGCCCGGCAAGCTATTGAGAGAATCCTGCCCTCAGGGCAGAGCCAGGCAAGCTCCTTGTGGCATATTCCAAATGTATATCCAGACAAGCTCCTCATGGAGTATTCTATATGACCAAAACAGTAACAATAAATCTCACAATAGAAACTTCACTGGTTCCTGCTTGAGCAAATCAATGAACAACAGGATAACAGTGCTACAGTGTTACAGTGTTCCTGAATTGGGTTACATATGAAATAAAAGAAAAAGTTAAAATGTTCGTAAGACCAATAACAGGAACTATACAAACAATTAGATCCCATAAATTCAACAAATACAGTGTTCGGAAAAATGTTTATAACAACAGAAGACCATACAAATAAAAAAATCCCATGAAAAAATATAATTCTATATACAAAGGATCTATAAAGATAAGAAATAAAAGAAGAAATCAGGTAAAGAAATAAAGTAATCAAAACTAAATTGTAAATAAATGAAATACAAACCAAAACAGATGATATAAAAGATGACTAAAACTAAGAATTTATTCTTTGAAAGGATAAACAAAATTTATAACCTCATTTATATTCACTAAAAGCTATGTATAGAAAAGCAATTAAAATGAATCAGGAATAAAATAGGTGAAGTTACAAATGATACTTAAGAAATGTAAAAAATCATTAGGAGATGATTAAACATGTATATATGCAATCAATGAGACCCATTGCATTTATTGACATATGACAAAAGAGGTGTCGGTGGTATCTCTGTCCTTGTCAACACAAACTTGGCCGTGAGCATTGATTCATTCGAGTGCCTAAAAATCCGAATCAGACAATTATACTTGAATTGATGTGGCTCACTGCTGGCAGTTTCTATCTTCGTCATCTATGCACCAATATCCAATTACCAATATGAAGAAATTGAGAAGTTTTTCATGGAGCTGGAGAAGTTCTATAAAGAAGACCAGCTTCTACAAAATCATTGTCGGTGATTTTAATGCCAAGATAGGACTGAGAAGATCAGTCAAAGAACTCCATATCAGGACCCAAGGCCTAGAATGGGAAGAACAGGGTGAGAGACTGTCTGAGTTCATCATGTTGACCAAGACCATCTATGGTACCCTCACAGTTCCAGAAGGTCGAATCTAAATGTTTGACATACGAGTCTCCTTGTGGACAGTCCCACAATGAAGTTGACCATATCATATTCAATCAATGGTTTTGCCTAACCGATGTCACTATTATCTCAAAATTCCACTGTTTTCTTAGTGCAAAATTCTACTTCACGGAATGGGGAGAAAGGGCTGGAAAGTTTAAGAAGAGAACTCCCAAAATGACCACCAACTGGGAGCTCTTTGGCACTATTGTAGCAACATGGGAAGATGTCATCCTTGACAACATTGACAAAGAAAATGATCGACTGACTCAGCACCTCCATGATTGTGCAAGTAATGCCAAGAGAGAGAAAGCCACCAAAAGACGCCTGTTTTCAAATACTCCGAGCTCATTCGCCAACGTGGCTGGGCACAAGCCTCAGGCAACCACAAGCTAACGTCCAAGCTCACAAAGCAGTGCAGAGAAGCGATAAAGGAAGACCTTAAAGAGAGAAGAGAAGCAGTCCGGGTCAATGCAGCAAAAGCCAGGAAAGCATTCACAACGCCCACCTGTTCTTTGCCAAATACAAGAACAAGATGACTGCCCTCCCATGTGCAGATGGATCTATCACATCTTCCAGAAGGGCAATGAAGATTATCCATAACTTCTACTTCGATCTCCTTGATAGCCACGTCCACCTACCCACATACCAAATTCTGCAGAATGAATGTGTTGTTCCTAACATTCTCCATTCCTAAATCCGACACGCCATTTCGTTGGTTAAGAAATGAAAAGCCCAGACAAGGTCAGATCCAAACACCTGAATCTGCCATCAGTACTCATCAATACACTGGCTCGGCTCTTCACATGCTATTTGTCTGAATGCTAGATTCCATCCCAGTGGAACACCAGCAGGATAGTCCTACTGTACAAGAAGGGAGACATCCACAATATTGGTAACTATTGCCCGATCTGCCTGTTGTCCATCATCTACAAACTGTTCACTCGAGTCATCCTGAATAGAATAGACAGAACACTAGATGAAAGACAACCATGCAAGCATGTTAGGTTCCGAAAAGGGTTCAGCACATTCGACCATATCCACACAGTAACTAAGCTCATTGAGGTTTCTCAGGAGTTCAAGATGCTGCTCTATCTAACATTCATTGATTTAAAGAAGGCCTTTGATTCTGTTGAGACTGAAGCGGTTATCAAAGCCTTAGCCAATCAAGGCATTCAAACTAAATACATCAGGATCCTCTGTGAACTATTATGGATTCACCACCAAGATCTCACCATTATACAAGGAAGTGATCATCGAACTAAAGAGAGGGGCTCAGCAAGGTGATACCGTTTCACCAAAACTCTTCAGTGCCACCCTCGGGAACGTCATGAGACCTCTGGAATGGGAACGAATGGGAGTGAGGATAGATGGTGGGCAACTACACCACCTCTACTTTGCTGATGATATCGTTCTAATAACACCAAACATTAGCCAAGCAACACTAATGCTGGCCAACTTTGACCGTGGAAAGTTCGAACTGCAGCTGAATTTCACAAAGACAATGTTCATGAGAAACAGACTCGTTCTTGACATTCCATTCGCTCTCAACGGAATGAACATCTCCGAATGCAGCAGTTGTGTGAACCTAGGTCGAGAACTCAACATGATGAATGACCTAGTACCTGAGCTGTGCAGGAGGAAGAGAGTGGCATAAAACACCTTCAAGACCATCAAAGAAATAGCTAAGTGAATGAAGAACCCTCGGCTCTGGCACATCTTTTCGACTCCACCATTCTTCCTACATTAACATATGCCTCAGAGACCTGGCCCCTAAGAAAACAAGATGAGAACGCTATTCAGGTCTCCCAAAGAGGAATTGAAAGAGCTATGCTTGTAGTATCATGCTTCACTCAAGTGAGAGAAGGAATTCGGAGTTCTGACCTCTGTTGCTGATCTAGAATCAGGGACTGTCTCATTTGTCAAGGCATCAAAAATCAGATGGGCTGGATACATGCTAGGGAAAAGGCAGCTCAGATAGAGAAGGGAGCACCAAATATAGGGTCTTGGGAGAATCCTCCCAGGATAGGAGAAACATGCTGAAAGTAGACTATAGATCAAACATGATTGCCACTCAATGCCTCTTATGCAAACCACAACACCCAAAAGGAGAGAGAGAACAGAGGGGAATGCCCTGCCATAGAGGCAGGGTGGGCTGGGGAAGGATGGGGGGTGGGAGGGATACTGGGATCCGTGGTGGTGGGAAATGGGCACTGGTGGAGGGATGGGTATTTGATCATTGTATAATCGAAACCCAAGGACAAAATATGTAAGTCTACAACTGTACCTCATGGTGTCTCACTAATAAAAATTTAAAAAAAAATCAGATGGGCTGGGCACATAATGCGATTTGGAGATGACCTCTGGACTAGAGCCATTACTGACTGGATTCCATGGAACATCAAAAGATCGCATGGCCGCCCACCTATGAGATGGTCAGACTTCTTTGTCAACACCCTTAATGAATGGTTTGAATCTCTTCATGCTCCTGGAGCCAGCAGATGTCATTGAGTTACAGTAGCACATGACAAGAACAAATGGAGACGTTACTGGCGCCCACTTGAGCAAATCAATGAGTAACAGGATGTCAAGTGATCAAGTGATATGCAATCAAATTGAACAACTTGGAAAAAAGGGTCAAATTTTAAGCATCATGGACAAACACACCCCAAGACTGATTAGGAATAAATAATATCTGGAACATAATCACAAGCACTGACAATAAAAACAGTAATTGAAATTTAAGGAGAAATACACCATAAGGTTTAAATAATGAATATTGCTAATTATTCAAAGAAGGAAAGCTTCATATACTTCTCAATATCTTCCAAAAATGAAGAGGGAATTTAGTTTTCTAATGCACGTGAAATGACTGTGTGGGAAGCCACTTCTAGCCCTGCTCAGGAGCTAGTTCTAGCTGTGTTCAAGGGTCCCTTCTGTGGTGCTCAGTGAAGTCATATGCAGTACTGGGGACTGAACTGAGACAGTTGCATGCATGCAAGCATTTTAATCCCTGTACTAATACAATTACCCTCATTCCCAAACTAGACAGGGACAACACAGTACCAAAATATATTAAAAATTAAAATTGTAGACTGGGGCCAAAGTACAGCAGGCAGGGTGATTGACTTGAATGCAGAAATAATACCCTACATTCCCTATATCCCATATCCCTCTGAGCACCACAGGGAAAGCAAAGCCAGAAGTAATGTGATTCCACTAGGATGTGACCCTTACACCAAAATAATAAATATAATAAAATAAAACTATGAACTCCCTAATAACCACAACCACAAAAATAATTGAAAACTTTCTTGCATTTTGAATCCAACAATATGTTAAAATAATAATCATTATGACAAGACAGGCTTTACTCAAGGATGAAAATATGGTTCAACTTACAGAAATCAATTTAACATGCCACATCAACAAAAGAAAAAGTAAAATTTACAGACATATCAACAGATGCTAAAAATATATTTGGCAAGTTTTAGAACCAATTATAGCACTCAAAATTTGAGACTAGAGAAAGATGTACTTAATATAATAAAGTCCATATATAACTGCGAGTTTATAAGTAAAGTAAAGGCCCTCCCATTGATCATCAATTTGCTCGAGCGGGCCCAGTAACATCTCCATTGGAGACTTTGTTGTTACTGTGTTTGGCATATTGAATACGTCACGGGGAGCTTGCCAGGCTCTGCCATGCGGGCGAGATACACTCGGTAGCTTGCCAGGCTCTCCCAGAGGGGCGGAGGAATCGAACTCGGGTCGGTCATATTGGCTGCGTGCAAGGCAAATGCCCTACCGCTGTGCTATCACTCCAGCGAGTTTATAGTCAACATCATACTCAACAGTCAAAATCTATAGAAATCTAGTATCCAGATATGAAAAGTATGGACATTTTCACCACCACTACTTTCCAACACAATTTTGAAACTCTTAGAGAAATTTCACATGAAATAATAAATGAAAGATATTCAAATTAAAAAAGAAGTAAACTATCAATATTTGTAAATGACATAATAATATTGAGATAAAAACTAAAGTATATAAAATTACAAGAAATAATGGTTACAATAATGTGATAGGACACAAAATAATTTTTGTTCTGAAATATTTGACACCCATCTTATTAATCTTTAAAAGAGAATTACATTTTCAAAATTAAAGGGCCATTTAGAGAACTTTCACTAGAAAATTGTATACTACAGTGATGTTTCTGACTTAAAAAATGTACTGGAAATATATTTCATTTTGTTTATTCGTGGCTATTCAAAGCAGCAAGAATTTTTAAAGGAACAATTAGATATGTAAATAGAGTGCTTAGCTGGAATGATTGAAGAAAAAAATGAGCTTGAATATCATTATAGCCTAATTATCCTTGAATTCTATATTGCTATAAAAATGCACGTTGCTCAAACATAACCAAATCATGAATAGAATTTGCAAAACTATATAAATATATGAATTTATGTTTCAGAAGATGATAATTTTAAATGATGTTTGCTCTAAGTTTCAAAACATACGGTGCATGAAAGAAAGAATACCTAGTAGAATTAGTATTGGGAGTCTTACAAATGCTTCAAGTCATAGGTGGCCTGCCTGAAAATGGAGACAAGCAGTGTGGGCTGAGTTTATTGCTGTTCTACCTTGGCATTGGCAGGGCTTGTTTCCATAAGTATCTTTGATAGCATTAAGCTCACAAGGACATTTATTTTTAAAAAATCATTGATTGATCACCTATGAAAGAAGTAGAGTTCTTGCGCTCATGCTCCCACTTAAGAAAATTGAAATGCAAGACAGAGAATAGAGGCTTTGTGAAACTGAGAGTGATTTTTTTTTTCTGGTTCACCGCTCATTGAAAGTGAGAAAAGTGGAAAAAAGTGTGAAGTGTTGATAAAAATTCAAAAGCAATGCAGAATCAATCACCAGATTCAATAACTGTGAAGTTTGGAAATCAAATTCAGCATTGATCAGTCATTTTCAACCAGGAGCAGTAGTACTGGAATACTCAGCACTGGCAAGGATCAGGGAGAGAGGCAGCAGCCGGTACTAGTAGGCATAAATCGGGGTACTAATAAGCAACCTAAAATGCACACGTGGACACACACACACACACACACACACACACACGCACTAATTATCTGTCCCTTCTCAATGTTAAAAGTGCAACAGTTGTGAAATCTTGATCTTAAGAATCAATTAGTGAAAGCTGAAAACCATTCTATAGGTATACCATGTCTCAAAAATTTTGTTATGCATTAAATTTTTCCCAAATGTCAGAGAAAAGTTACTTTGAAGGGTTCAGAGAGGTTATAGCATTTCTCTTGAACGCAGCTTTCCCTGTTCATTTCAAAGTGCTCCAGTTGAATTTGTGGTAAGTACTTGCTGGGATAATTAAGAGTTAGTCATAAAGATAAATTGTAGTAAAAGTTTTGTCTTTAAGCTATTTATATTCTCTTTAAAAAGCGATGCTTTTTCCCAAGCATTCAGGGCAATGGGGTTCTGGAACTAGCTAAAGGAAAAAACAAAAGTGAATTGAAAAGTGCAGGTATTAACTCTGATTGTGTGACCTAATAATTTTCCTAGCATTGAGCTATACATTTTTGTTTTTTTTTTATTTTTTGGTAATTCAGTTTTTTTCAGCTCTATATTTATTCTTCCTACTGCTGTGTTATTCTGAAACAGAAGAGCTGGAGGAACAGTTTCAGGATCAAATAAAGAAGGAACTCATTTTTTCCTTTTCTTCCTCACTGTGCACTATAGTTTCAGCAACAACTTCTTCAGTTCCAGCACACTCTCCACCCTTTTCTTAAGGCTCTTCTGAGCTGCTTTACAGTGCCCTTTATCTTGGCATTAGCAGAGCTTGTTTCCATAAGTATCTTTAGAGTTGTGTGCCAGTCAACACTACATGTGAACAGTATTTCCCTGTCCGAGGGCTCCTAAGTTATAACAACCCATCCCCTATTCCCTATATTACAACTTCTTTCCAGAAGTTAGGGTTTCCATGTTTTCTGTATGTCTTTTAGTGTTTCTGTTTTCTAACCTGTAAAAGTGTTTACATTAATTTCTCTCTTAAAATAATTAGCTTGGTTTTGTTTTTCCAATTCACTTATGACTGAGACCAACCACACCATATAAATTGAGCCAGATATAGTCCAATTTGTAGCTGAGTGACTTGTCTAAAATTCTGAAAACTACCAGGAGGCATAGCTAAAATAAGATGTCAGGCTTATGTCTTCACTTTAACAATGCTGATCATAGGAGAAAAGCCAGGAGATATGACAGTTACCCAACTTTAAAATAATAATATAAGAATATGTATAGAATTATTAAATATAAACATATGAATGCTAAATAATCAGTTCTCTTTTGGGGAAATACAACCATGTATACTCCCCCTTCAAAAACACATAAGAAACAAATTAGTGGGGGAAAATGAAGAATTCACAGGGGTAAATATAATAGTCCATTGGAATACTAAAGCTATGTGCAAGTCAGAAAACAAATGGATGAGTAGAACAGTCTAAACAAACAGAAAAAATTAAATTAAATAAATCTAATTCTAAAATGGGGAAGCTTCGATTTAAGGTAGACTTCTCCTAGCCTCAAAAAATCAGAAACGTCTTCTATTAAATATATTACTGGAAGTAGTTGCCATAGCAGTTAGGCAATCAGAAGATATAAAGAACATTTAGAAAGGAAAGAAAGAATTCAAGCTAGCACAGTTTGTGGATGACATAATACTATGCTTAGAAAATTCTAAAGACTACCAAAAAAAAACTTCTAGAAGCAATAAGTTTGTATTGTAAAGTAGCAGGTACAAAATCAATACTTAAAAGACCATGGCTTTCCTATACACAAATAATAAAAGAGAAACAAAGACATTAAAGAAACAATCCTGGTCACAATTGTGCCTCAGAAAAACCAAGTATCTTGAAATCAACTAAACTAAAGAGGTGAAGGAAAAAATAGAGGTGAAGGAACTGTACCAAGAAAACTAAAAAATGCTACTTTAATAAATAAAAGAGGAAACAAGGAAATGGCGACACATCCCCTGATCATGGATTGGGAGAATTAACATTGTATAAATGGCAATACTCCCCCCAAAAAATACATTATACAAATTTAATGTGGTTCCTATAAGAATATCCATGACATTTTTTCAAATAAATAGAAAAAGCACTCCTGAAATGCATATGGTACAACAACTCCCTGCAGATAACTGAAGGGGAAAAAAGCTGGGCAGCATCAATTCCGCAAATTCAAACTGTACTTCAAAGCTCTAGTAGTTAAAACAGCATGGTAGTAGAATAAACACAGACCCACAGATAAATAGAATAGAGTTAAATACCCTGACCCGCAAAAACATGTTCGCGTAGTCTTTGATAAAGGAGCAATAAATGTGAAATGAAACAAGGAAAACTTCTTCAACACGTGGTGCTGTGAAAACTGGGCAGTTACATGCAAAAATTGAACTCAGACATCTGTCTTATGCCAGGCACAAAGGTCAGATAAAAATTGATTAAAGACCAAATATCTGACCTGAATCTATAAAGTATATAAGGAAATCATAGGCAGACCCCTCTATGACACTGAAGCTAAAGGAATCTTCAATTATAAAACACTACTGACCAAGAAATGGGACTATATTCCACTAAGAAGCTTCTGTGCCTCAAAAAAAAAATAGTGACCAAAATATAGAGACAGCTCACATAATAGGAAAAAAAATTTACCCAATACCCATCAGATAAGGATTAACACCCAAGATATAAAAAACACTGTTAGAACTTTAAAAAGAAAAAAAAAAGCAACAACATCCAAACCCATCAAAAAATGGGAGATTAAGAAAAACTTCCTCAAAAAAGAAACACAAATATACAAAAGACAAATGAAAAACTATTTTACTTCACTAATCATCAGTGAGATACAATTTAAAATAACAGTGAGATATCTTAGACCACAGGGACTTACACACATCAAAAAGACAAGAAGAACTAGTGCTGGTGCAGATGTGGGGAGAAAGGGACTCTCATTCATTTCATTGTTGGTGGGAATGCCGACTGTTCCAACCTTTTTTTTGGAAACTTGTTCATTCTAGAAAAAATAAACCTGTAAACTGAACACCCATAAGACCCAGCAATACCACTTCTTGGAATATACACTGGGAGCACAAATTCATACCGCAGAAATACCATCTATACTACTATGCCCAATGCAGAACTATTTACAATAGTCAGAATCTGGAAACAATCCAAGTGCCCAAGAACAGAAGACCAGTTAAAGAAAATCATGGTACATCTACACAATGAAATACTATGTAGCTGTTAAGAAAAATGAAATTATGAAATTTTCTTAAAAATTGATGAGCATAGAGAATATTATATTGAGTAAAATGAGTCAGAAGGAGAGGGACAGACATAGAATTATTGCACTCATTCGGGGGATTTAAAAAAGAATTTTATGAGACTAATGCATAAGAGTAGTAGAAACAAGGATCAAGAGAGTTGGTTCATAGTTAGAAATCTGTCTAAAGTTCTGTGGGAGAAGGCAGTTGGGATAGAGAAGGGACCACTATGACAATAAAAGTTGGAAATGATCACTCTGGATAAGAACTGTGTGCTGAAAGTTGGTAAAGGAACAAACATAATAACTTCTCAGTACCCGTATTGCAAACCATAGTGTATAAAAGGAGAGATATGTAGATAAATAAAGTACATACCACAAAGGCAGACTGATGAGGATGGTTGTGGCAGGAGAGGAAACTGGGACACTGGTGAGAGGAAATGTAAAGCTGGTGAAAGGGTGGGTTTTGGGACATTGTATAACTGAAACACAACCACAAATATCTTTGTAAATATATACCAAAGTGATTCAATAAAATGCAATTAAATCAGAAATGTTTAGAAGTGGTAGCTATTAATTTTCTATAAAGGTGATTCTGTAGCAACGGAATTTGTCAAAATGCTTTGAAGTAGCATGAGTTCTCCACATCTTAGATCTCCACATCTCCCTTTCTCACATCTCACAGCATAGCGTATCTTTTTTCACAAACCACTCAAAGATTATAATTTGAAAGAACAACCATAATAGCATAAGACTGAAAACATTGTGGGCACAAAAATGAAAAGTTTGCATGGAAGGTGGTACACAATTGAAATCTCATGGCTGAAAGTAACTTATAAGGGAGAGCAAATACTCATGGAGTTAGAGTTCTGAGAAGATTCTTTTGTCATGTGAATAAAAGTTAAGATTGATGAAGTTTCTGGGAAAAGTCTAGTGGGTGATGTGATTTCTGAGAATTTATGTTTTCTCTCTATGAAGAGGCAGAGATGAGTGGAAAGGTTTTGGAGAAGCAACCCTAAGTTTAAGTTCTATCTATCCTATTTGAGTCAGAATAAGAATGCCATTTTTCTTTTCCACCTTTCTTCTACATGTTACCATCACCTTAAAGAATGAATCTTTAAATTCACATTAGAGAGGATTATGTCACAAATTTTATTCAGTTATCTGTTTTATAGTTTTAAGTGGTTGCCAACACTTTGAACTTAATCATTGTTGTAAAAGTAATTTCACTCAGGACCAAAAGATAGTACAATGCATAGGACATTTGCCTTGCACACATGGTTGCCTCAGGTTCTATCTACTGCACCATATATGGTCCCCCAAATACTGTCAGGAATGATCCCTAAGCACAGATTCAGAAATAAGCCCTGAACATTTCCAGGTGTGACATAGAAATGTAAAAAAAATTTAAAGTAATTTTATTTGAGTGCTTCTTTGAAGACTGGCTGGTACTTGAACAATGGATGTATGTTGTAGAGTGCACCTGGATGGAAGGCATGTTGTTTTAGAAGGAGGAGGTAGTCTGTTCATTAATTTATGTTACTTTTCAATTCCTTTTTTTAAACAATGACAATGTATTCAATTAATGGAGAAATATATTTAAAAGGAGTAATATGTGACAGAAACAGTTAGTATTCATTAAAATCTGACATTCCTTATCAAGTACTTGTATCTTGAGTATCACCATGTCCCAAGTGTGAAATTGAGGTATATAATAACCTATATTATTTTCAGGAAAGGTGGTACCCCATACTATATTACTATTCTCATATATTAAGACATGAGATAAAATAACATGCCATTTTTAAATGATTCATTTAAAAATGATTTTTAATATGATTTAAAATGGTTAAATGCATTTCTAACAAGTGCCAGTTCACTGCAGGAATATCCAAATACATTATCATAGGTTCATCTTATAAAATAGAAGCACTGTATTACAGAAGTCTCCTCTGAAGAATCTGTTAAGGAACCAAGTAACTAAGATAACTAGACTGTTCTTATTCATTTACATACATTAATGATCAGATTCAAACTTCTTATGTATGATTTGATTTGGTATAAATTGAATATAAAAAACAAATATAAATAATTACCTTAATTCTTATATTTGTATTATAATTATTTTTTAAGAATCAGTAGATATTCATTCCATTTTTAAGAAACAATTCCTGTATGTGGATCATTAATAATTGCAACTAATTTCAACCTAACAGTTGCATAAATATCATTGACTGTGTATGCTATGTAATTACAAGAGTGGGGAAAATTCTGATCATATTTTTGTAAAAGTTTTGTAAAATTACTTAACTAAAATATGATTTACAGTTAATTTAAAACTAAAATATGACAAGTATGCAGCTTGAACCAGGCTAGCAATTCCTTTTGAGAACTGGCTTCATGGTTTTTTAAGAAAAAGAATTATCTAATACATAGTTCTCTTAGTTTCTTTTAGGTCATGAATTTCTGGAAGATCTGAGGGTATTATTTTCTTTTCTAATGAAATCATGTAAATCCTAGGAGGAAGTTCATAGGGTTTGGTGTTCTTGTGTAGTTTCTCTTCTCTTTTCTTCATAATTTCCTTGAAGTGTTTTTGTTCCTTAAGTTCCTTATCTCTTTGTTCCTTGGCCTCGCGTATTGTGTCTTCTATCTCTCGAAGTTTTAGCTCTTTGTGCCACTGTTACAAGAGAGAAAGTGTCATTGCACATGACAATACTCAGTTTTGCTCTTAAAAATGCAGGTATCTTATTTGATTTTTTTCTCACATATATCCTTCAGCGATATATAACTTAGAATACTGTAAAATATATAAAGTATTGGTAAGTAAGCATATGCATCCCTTAAAACACAAAATTTCCTCAACAAATTTCATTGGCAATAAAGCATTCCAATAGAAACACCAAAGTTTAGACTGTAACAATGGCAGGGCTATTAAAAGGGTATTCATCTTACAAGAGTCTGATCTAAGTTCAATCTTTGTTATCCCATATGGTATCACATTCCTCAGCACTGCCAGGAGTGATACCTAAGCATTGCTGGATGTGATTTAAAACTTAAACAAAAAGAATAACCAAATTAAAGTAAAAGGCAGGACTATTGATAGTGCTATATATGATCCTGAATACAAAATTAATGAGAAATGAAATATTGCTTTTGCAAAAAATGCTTCTAAGGGATTTATTCCAAGTATGAATGTTAAGTTATGCCAATTATAATCTATCTGGAGGCAGAACACTAAGAATAAATAGTTGCAAATAATGAAAACAAATTAAACATCACTAAGAATCCTAGTCCACTTTAAATATCTTTTATAAGTAAAAGATAAGTAAGTAAGACCCATGGCCTAGAATGGAACGAACAGGGTGAGAGACTGTCAGAGTTCATCATGTCGACCAAGACCATCCATGGTAACTCACAGTTCCAGAAGGCAGAATCTAAACGATGGACATGGGAGTCTCCCGGTGGACGATTCCACAACGAAATAGACCACATCATATTCAATCGACGGTTTTGCCTGACTGATGTCGCTGTTGTCCCAAAATTTCGAACGGGATCGGACCACCGTCTCCTTTGTGCAAAATTCTACTTCACAGAGCGGGGAGAAAGGGCTGCAAAGTTCAAAAAGAGAACTCCCAGAATGACCACCAACTGGGAACTCTTTGGTACTATTGCGGCAACATGGGAAGATGCCATTGTTGACAACATTGACGAGGAATACGATCGACTGGTTCAGCACCTCCATGCATGTGCGAGGAACGCCAAGAGAGAGATAGCCACAAAAAGTCGCCTATCTTCGAAAACTCTTGAGCTAATTCGCCAGCGTGGTTTGGCGCATGCCTCAGGTAACCGCAAGCTAACGTCCGAGCTTGCAAAGCAGTGCAGAGATGCGATCAAGGAAGACCTCAAAGAGAGAAGAGCAGAAGTACTGGTAGATGCGGCAGAAGCCGGGAAAAGTATTCGTAAGGCCCGCCTGTCCTTCGCCAACTATAAGAGCAAGATGACTGCCCTCCGACGTCCTGATGGATCCATCACATCCTCCAGAACGGCAATGGAGAAGATTATCCATGACTTCTACTCAAATCTCTTCGATAGCCATGTCCACTTGCCAACATACCAAATTCCACAGGATGGGTATGTTGTTCCCAACGTTCTCCCCTCCGAAATCCGACACGCCATTTCGTCGGTAAAGAAACAAACAGCACCCGGCCCAGACAAGGTCAGACCTGAGCACCTGAAGAACCTGCCGTCAGTACTCATCAATACACTGGCTCGGCTCTTCACTCGCTACCTGTCTGAATGCAAGGTTCCGTCCCAATGGAAAACCAGCAGGACCGTACTACTGTTCAAGAAGGGAGACATCCATGACATTGGCAACTATCGCCCGATCTGCCTATTGTCTGTCATCTACAAGTTGTTCACTCGAGTCATCCTGAATAGGATTGGCAGAACACTAGATGAAGGACAACCATGCGAGCAAGCAGGGTTCCGCAAAGGATTCAGCACCATCGACCATATCCACACGATAACCAAGCTCATTGAGGTTTCTCGGGAGTTCAAGATGCCGCTCTGCTTAACGTTCATTGATTTAAAGAAGGCCTTTGATTCTGTTGAGACGGAAGCGGTCATTGAAGTCCTAGCCAATCAGGGCATTCAAGCCCAATACATCAGGATCCTCCGTGAGCTGTATTGCGGATTCACTACCAGGATCTCACCATTCTACAAAGAAGTGATCGTTGATGTCAAGAGAGGGGTGCGGCAGGGTGATACCATTTCACCGAAACTCTTCAGTGCCACCCTCGAGAACATCATGCGACGACTGGAATGGGAAGGAATGGGAGTGAAGATAGATGGTCGGCAATTACACCACCTCCGCTTTGCTGATGATATTGTTTTAATAATACCAAACATCAGCCAAGCGGCACAAATGCTGGCCGACTTTGACCGTGAGTGTGGAAAGGTAGGACTACAGCTGAATCTTACGAAGACAATGTTTATGAGAAACAGCCTTGTTCCTGACGCCCCATTCGCTCTCAATGGAACGACCATCTCCGAATGCAACAGCTATGTGTACCTAGGTCGAGAGGTCAACATGACAAATGACCTGGCACCCGAGCTGCGCAGGAGGAAGAGAGCGGCTTGGAATGCCTTCAAGAACGTCGAAGATATAGCTAAGAGGACGAAGAACCTCCGGCTCCGGGCACATCTCTTTGATTTCACTGTTCTTCCTGCATTAACATATGCCTCAGAGACCTGGGCCCTACGCAAACAAGATGAGAACGCCATTCAGGTCTCCCAAAGAAGAATAGAAAGAGCTATGCTTGGAATATCACGTTTCACTCAATTGAGAGAAAGAATCCGGAGTTCTGACATCCGTCGACGATCAAGGATCAGGGACGCTGTCTCATTTGCCAAGGTGTCGAAAATCAGATGGGCTGGTCACGTAATGAGATTTAAAGACGACCGTTGGACTAGAGCTGTTACTGATTGGATTCCACGGGATGTCAAGAGACCGCGTGGCCGCCCACCTACCAGATGGTCAGACTTCTTCCTGAAGATCATGAACGATCGGTTTGAGGCCCTTCATGTTCCCGGAGCGAACAGATGCCATTGGGCTACACTAGCACGCGACAGGGACAAATGGAGACGTTACTGGCGCCTGCTCGAGCAAATCGACGACTAACGGGAAGCTAAGTGATTAAGTGATTAAGTGAAGTAAAATCCTCAAGAGAGGAGGTAATTTCTCTCTAAGATGAGTGAAGAGTCAAGGACTTAATAACCCGTGGCATGAAAGATTACAAAGATTAGAACATATTCCGGAGAGATAGCATGGGGGTAAAAGTGCTTCACTTGCACCTGGCTGATGCCTAAATCAGTGAACACCTTATAAGGTCCTGCCAGATGTTAAGTATTGGGCACATTGGTTAGGGAGGATTAACATTATCAAAATGGCAATACTGCTCAAAGCACTATACAAATTTAATGGAGTCCCTATCAGGATACCCATGATATTTTTCAAAGAAATAGACAAAACACTCCTGGAATTCATACAGAACAATAAACCCTCACGAGTAGCTAAATCAATCCTTGGGAAAAAGAAGATGGGTGGCATCACCCTCCCAAACTTCAAACTTTACTACAAACCAGTAGTAATTAAAACAGCATGGTACTGGGCTAGAAACCGATCTGCAGACCAATGGAACAGACTTGAATATTCTGTCACAGACCCCAAAATGTACGATCATTAAATTGTTGACAAAGGAGCAAGAAATGTTAAGTAAAACAAGGAAAGTCTCTTCAACAAGTGGTGCTGGGAAAACTGGATAGCCACCTGAAAAAATATTAACTCTGACCTCTTTCTAATGCCAGGCATAAAAGTCAGATTAAAGTGGATTAAAGACCTCAATATCAGACACAAATTTATAAAGTACATAGAGGAAAATGTAGGCAGAACTCTCCAAGACATTAATGCTAAAAGCACCTTAGGATGAAACAGCACTGACCATGCAAGTGGAAGCAAACATAAACAAATTGGACTATATCAAACTAAGAAACTTCTACACTTCAAAAGGTAAAAAGGTAAAGGCCCTCCCATTGTTCATCGATTTGCTTGAGCGGGCCCATTAACGTCTCCATTGAAGATTTTGTTGTTACTGTGTTTGGCATATCGAATACATCACGGGTGGCTTGCCAGGCTCTGCCATGTGGGCGAGATACTCTCAGTAGAAACAGTGACCAAAATACAGAAAGAGCCTACAAAATGGGAAAGAATATCTACCCAATACCCATCTGAAAAGGGATTAATATTCAGGATATACAAGACACTAGTAGAATTGTACGGGAAAAAAAAAAACCCTCCAACTCCATAAAAGATGTGGAGAAGAAATGAACAGATGTTTCCTCAAAAAAGAAATACAAAGGCTAAAAGGCACATGAAAAAATGTTCCACATTGCTAGTCATCAGGAATATGCAAATCAAAATAAGAACAATGAGATATCATCTCACACCATGAAGACTGGCACACATTCAAAAGAACAAAAGCAATCAGTGTTTGGTATGGATGTGGAGGAAAAGTGATGCTCTTTCACTGTTGTTGGGAATGTCCACTTGTCCAGCCTTTCTGGAAAACAATATGGACAGTCATTCAAAAACAAGAAATTGAGCTTCCCTATGATCCAGCAATACCACTTCTGGGAATATATCCCAAGGATGCAAAAAAAGCACAGTAGAAATGACATCTGTACCTATATGTTCATTGCAGCACTGTTCACAATAGCCAAAATCTGGAAACAACCCAAGTGTCCTAGAACAGATGACTGGTTAAAGAAACTTTGGTAAATCTACATAATGGAGTACTATGCAGCTGTTAGGAGAGATGAAATCATGAACTTTGTTTATACATGGATAGACATGGAGAGTATCATTTTAAATGAAATGAGTCAGAAAAAAAGAGGGACAATACAGAAGGACTGCACTAATTTATGGAGTAGAAAACAACATAACATGAGACTGACTCCAAAGGATATTAGATACACGGGACAGGAATATTGCTCCATAGCTGGAAGCCTGTCTCATAAGCAAAGGGTAGAAGACAGCTGGAACAGAGAAGGGATCACTAAGAAAGTGATGGCTTGAGGAACCGATCGGGATGGGAGATGTCTGCTGAAAGTAGATAAAGGTCCAAACATGATAACCTCTCAGGGTCTGTATTGCAAACCATTATGCCCAAAAGTAGAGAGAGATTATGGGGAATCATGTCTGCCATGGAGGCAGAAGAAGGGTGTGAAAGGGGGGGTATACTAGGGATATTGGTGGTGGAAAATGTGCACTGGTGGAGGGATGGGTGTTTGATCATTGTGTGATTGTAACCCAAACATGAAAGCTTGTAAATATCTCATGGGGATTCAATAAAATTAAAAAAATTATTCCCTATATATCACATAGCATTGTTAGCTATAGTCATTGTGTTGCACATTACTTAATATTCTAGTGCTTATCTATTTATTTGGGGTCATATCTAGCAGTATTGAGCAAAGGCAGGTGTCCCCTTCCCCTAAAAAAAAGGAGAGAAAAGTGGGATATTTCTAAGGACACTTTCCACGTTGTTCTTTTATTTTTATTTTCTTTTTATTAGACACCACACCTGATGGTATCCTACATCTGATTGGTGATTCAAAGGCCTGCCTGCTTTTGGTAAACCATGAGGTGCAGAGAATTCAACTCAGGATCTTGGTTATACATAGCACTTGTGTTTTCTCCTGAACCCTGCACTTGACTTCATGTCCTCTTTAACCCATTTGTATACACAGCTGGTTAGATAGTGCAGCAACCTGTCAATTAACTACTACATTACTATGGGTCAGTGCAGAGAATTATAATCCCATTTGTCATATAAGATCTATCAATATTAATAAGAAATATACTTCAGTTTCACAACCTATCACTTAGCCTCAAAATATTTTAATTGCCAGCATATTTAGGATAAATATTAAACAAAATGTATAATAAAATCATATATACTTTTAAAACTACCAGTTAAAATTTCAGGACATAAGAAATTAAAAAGTTGTTATAATAATGTTTCTGTGCACAGGTGTTGCTCATATATTTTATTTTCAAAACAACATTTTTGCATGAAATAGCCAGAAAATTCAAGTAAATATCTAGAAAATTCAGGCATATCCTGACATTCAATAAGTTCAATGTTATCCATCTTTGACACATTTTTAATATAATGAACTAAATAACAATATTGCTTGACAAAGCTAAGAATTTTATATTAGGTATAAGGTTTGGTTAGTTTTATCATAGCAGTATTTCCATAAAAAGCCAACTATTATACCTTTACAAGAGAATTCAATATACTTCATGAACTTGCTTTCTACATTGTGCAAAATTAACAGAGAATTAAATTTTAAGGACTCTCAGTATACTAGAATTATCAGTGTTCTTTCATATCAAATGAAAAATCAATGATGGGTAAATCCTTTCATGACTGTCCAGGATGCAGCTCTTCCTATTTTACTCTGTTATTATGTTGCATATATGCATGGGATTCACCTTGGCATTCATACCCTTCTCTTCTGTAAGTTCCCAAAAATAAAAGTAAGACTTTCCTCAGATTTTGTCTTCATGACCTTTGCCAAACTCATTTCATAGAAAACGTTGTCTTTAATGGTCATAGCTACAATATAGTGTGTAGGGTGCTGGCTTGCACATAACAGACCTGGGTTTGACCCCCAGAATTCCATATGGTCCTGTGTCCTACTGAAAGTGATCTTCGAGTCAAGGGTAAGTCCTCAGCACAGCTTGGTGTGATCCAGAAAAATTATAAACCAAAATATTGTCTTTTTTTATGTGCCATTATCATCATCTATATGGTACATTGAGGATGAAGCAATGTTGGGAATTGGTGAGAAACAGAAAACACCATTTACTATTTCATTCAACCTGTTCACTAAGAGGTTCAATTTTCGTTCTGGGATTTATCAGCAGTATAAAAGTTTTCTTAATATCTTCAGTAAATTGGATTTCTCCTCTGTTCTTGGGCATTATAATCACCCAATAAAATTTAATTGAGAGAACAATAAAACCTATGGCTGTTTCTGGTTTCTTGTCAATACTACAGATTTTACACTCTAAACCCCAACTCAGATAGAAGAGTAAAAACCAAGAAATTGGGCAATAATGAAAAACTGACCAAAAAAAGTGAATCTGGAGCACAGGATCTTGCTGTATGCATATAATCCATTGTTCTCTAACTTTTCAAACTAGAATGTCACTGTCACTGTCACTGTCACTGTCACTGTCCTCCACGTTCATTGATTTGCTCGAGCTGACCCAGTAACGTCTCCATTGTGAGACTTGTTCTTACCATGTTTGGCATATTGAATATGTCACTGGGAGCTTGCCAGGCTTTGCCATGCAGGTGAGATACTCTCAGTAGCTTGCCAAGCTCTCCGAGAGGGGCAGAGGAATTGAACCTGGGTCAGTCAGGTTGGCCACGTGCAAGGCAACTTTAAATCAACTTTTTTTTTTGGCAAATGTTTTACATGACTATTGTGAGGATTGGGTGAACTAGTGTAAGAGCATAGAGTTAAATATAATTGCAAACACCATATAGTTATAGCTATCCGATAGAAATGATATATGCAACTATACTTGTACAAATGTCATATTCAGAAAAACTTGCATGAGTTTCCCAAATCAGTACTACAATGTATATTATGACTTAGGCTAGTTACATATAAAGTAATTTGGAGTGTTCATAGTTTTATAAAGAATTCACTTAAACTTCTATAGGTTTATAATTATCAAATTTACGATGTTGCTTACATAGGTAATGTTGTAATGCTTATCTTATAACTTGAAAAAAGTAAACAATGACATTTTCAAGAAGATATTACTAATGTTTTATCATAAAAGATAATATTCTTTCATCTGAACTAGCTGTAGGTAGATATTATTAATATCAATTTATTAGAAATATTTTAATCATTCAAGAACATAAAAGCCACAAAAATTGAGCAAAGAAAATGTATAGTTATTAGGGCCTGAGTGATAGCACAGCGGGTAGGGCGTTTGCCTTGCGCACGGTCAACCCGGGTTCGATTTCCAGCATCCCACATGGTCCCCTAAGCATAGCCAGGAGTAATTCCTGAGAGCAGAGCCAGGAGTATCCCCTATGCTTTGCCAGGTGTAACCCAAAAAGAAGAAAAAAGAAAGAAAATGTTTAGTTATTAAAACTATATCATATAAACATTAATGTGTGTTTATATGTATTAGAAATATTCTCTCTTGTAACTTTTAGGGCTGGAGCGATAGCACAGCGGGTGAGCAGGGTTCAATTCCTATGCCCCTCTCGAAGAGCCTGGCAAGCTACCGAGAGTATCTCGCCCGCACAGCAAAGCCTGACAAGATACCTGTGACGCATTCAATATGCCAAACACAGTAACAAGTCTCACAGTGGAGACTTACTGATCCTGCTTGAGCAAATCAATGAACAACAGAATGACAGTGCTACAGTGCTACAGTAACTCATAGAAGGTGATTTAGTTGAAAACAAGTGTAAAACATCAATGCTGCAACTTATGATCCATTAAGAATTCCTTGCAGGGGGGAATGCCCTGCCACAGCAGCAGGGTGGGATGGGGGGGGGTGGGGAGTGGGAGGGATGCTAGGACCCGTGGTGGGAGAGGATGGGCATTGGTGGAGGGATGGGTACTTGATCATTGTATAACTGAAACCCAAGCACAAAAATTTATAAGTCTATAAGTGTACTTCATTGTGTTTCACTAATAAAAAAATGATAAAAAAAATTTAAAAAAATAAAAAATATATATTCACATGAAAAAAAATTTGTAGTAAAGCAATTTCTGTGCTTTGGGGTACCTGTCTTAATATTTATCTTAAGTTGGCTTAACTGAACTTAAAATCTGTAAATTTATTTTTTATGAATTCTGAAAAAGTTTTTATTATTTCAACTATTATTGTTCATTCTCTATCTCCTTTCTTTGAGAACATTAAACATATGATTTCATTTGATTCCTCAAAAAAAAAAAGAATTCCTTGCAATGTACTTTGTATATGGTATACCATTTAGCAAAGAGTTTGTTAGCAAGATAAGAATACCATATTTTTCTCTGGTAATTCCAGATATGTTCAGACATCAAACTCCAATATTTGTAGCTGTTACTACATTAGTTTAAATATTAATTCTGAGATAGTTATTTAGTAAATAAAATAACCCCTTTTTTCAAAATGTCACTAAAAGAATAAAGTAAAGTTAATCATGGGACTAGATGAGTCAATGTAATGTTAAGGATATATTGAATAGTGAATCTACTTGTGATAAAATTAATTTAAACAGATTCTCTATGATATTTACTCCACACAGTATTCAAAGAAAAGGAAAATTGTAATTCTCTCAAACTAACTCCACTCCTCAAACATGTAGTGATAAAACAATCTGACAAACAACCATTATTAATTAGAGCCCAGTGTAGTAAAGTGTCATAAGTGAATGGTATCATACTGTCATTGTTTATTCACCCCATACTAAGAACTAAAACTTTTCTAATATTTTAAGGGTAAAGAATAGTCATCATGGAAAGTGGGTCTGTAGGGTATGAGAGACAGATAGGGTCTAAAGCAAAAGAAATAATTTATTATCAAATATTGAGAAAAATTTTTATTCCATTATTAAAACCATGAAAAGTAAGTGTTTGTGTTCAATACTAGATATACACCACTAAAAATTCACATTAATTCAGGACACAGATATGAAGCTATTATTTTACAAGTGAGAGAGGCAACATTTTCTGTAATTCTGTGAAAGTACTGAAGTGATATATATCATAGGGAATTTAAACTTGGAAATATCCAAGTATAGTTCTACTTTTGAATTAAATTTTTCCAATTTGTATTTCATTACCATGATATTGTTTCTAATAGTGTTTTGAACAAAGATGTTCCAACACCATTCACCACTAGAGTGTTAGCAGTCAGCCACTAACATTTTTGTGTTTCAGCCTCAGAGTACACTTTCAAATTTTAATGTCTTTGAAATGTCATTAAAATGTCCTTAAAGAAAAATGATTTTGCTTCTAGTTTAAGAAAGCAAACTTACATGATTGTCAATGATCCGTGTCAACTCTTTGTCTGCTTTTGTGAAGAAATCTGGATATGGGCACAAGGAGAGTTCTGCTACAGAAGAATGGACCCTTCAAAATAACATAAGAAAAGGTAAAATATTAGGTACATATGTTTCTTCTCTCATGTATATATAGATCACAAGTCATGATATATTATTACATATTTTGAGTCAATGTTGTTAATATAAAACACTCTGTGTAGACTACTATGCACTTTTATTTATACTATATTCTCTTAGTTCTTGTAAGCCAGTTTGGGTTACTAAAAAACTTTTAAGATGAATATGACACATAGAAATGAGATATTGAGAAATAGACCCTTTCCTCCTTGAATATATACATGTATATACACAACAGATAGGTAACAAATGTGATGTCAGCATGAAAAGGGCTGGAAAGACTTGTCTGCACTCTTGGGGATATTGCACGTTCAACTCCACAGCCTTGTAAATTCTGCTCTAAGTTTGTGACTAATAATCTGGTTGGTGATATATTAAAATGTATTTATTTTGGTACTTTTTAAATGATTCTTGAACTACTAGAAGTAAATGATGGAAGCAGCTTAACGGCAATTCCATGTTAGTGTTTGGATTCAAAATAGAGCTCTAAACTAGGTGGGATCTAGTGTTAAACTGTGCAAACAAGGGTTCTATTTTTTTAAAGTTAGAGTAAAGTAATTATGATGAGTTCAGAAAATGTAAAAGAAAATTCTAATAAAGAATATAATTCTGAATCTTAAAAAATAAATAAATAACAGGGGTTTTAAAGGAAAAACTCTTAAATTAGTCTGAGAACAGAAAGACAGCTGCTAGAAAATTCCACAACCAAAACCTTCAATTTTTAAGACTTTAATGTCTAACATATTAACATAATTTGTTTTTAATTTTTGGATCATGCCCAACTGTACTCAAGGCTTACTACTGGTTGTGCTCTCAAGGATCATTCCTACAGGGTCAGGGTACCATGTGATGTCGAGGTTCTAAGCCTGAATATAGTACTTGCTCTACTTATTATCTTGCTAGGCCCATAGAACATTCTCTTCTCAAGACTAGTCTATTATAACTAGATCTTCTACCTTTATATTGCATCAAATACTTCTCAGATGCTTTCCGATTATCTTCATAAAAACCACCATCATGGTTTCGTTAGTTGATACCACTATCACTTACATGGACTGTGGCCTCCTTTTCTGAAGTCTATGTATATACTAACCCATATTTAAATTCTAGTTACTATACCATAGTCAAAAATTTTCTTTTTTTCAAAATACACAGCAGATTATATCATTCTCCTACATTGAACTGTTTAATAACTTTATTATTTTATTTATTTATTTATTTATTTGATCTCTATTAAGATCAAATTTGTTGTTAAGGAAGCCTCATGTAGCCCTTGCATATTTTAATCAGGTTCTTCTGTTTTTCCCTTCTTGGCTTAGATCTGTGCCTGCTCAGAGCACAGCCCTTCTCATAGCTACTCGAATTGCAGATTGCTCTAGTACATTGTTTACACAAGCCACCACCCCTCTCTGAAGTGCGCTTTCCTCCTCTGTTTCTTTCCTTTCTTATAATTTACTTAAATTTCATTTTGTTATTTTACTTTTTTAATTGAATCGCCATGAGATATACAGTTACAAAGTTGTCATGATTGTGTCTCAGTCATGCAAAATTCCAGCACCTGTCCCTCCACCAGTATACATTTGCATGTGCGATTGAATGGCAGAATTCTCTCCTAACTTCTCTATTCCTGATGCAGACAGGGCTAGTTGGCACCTACTTAAGCTTCAGCTCTTAGTTCAACCCCAGTAGTGCAGATTTCAACTCACCATGTTTATCTAAGTTGTAGTTTTATATTGCATATATTTCTACAGTTTAGTTTTATATTTGTGGAAATCTTTGCTTGCTTATCATTATTTATTGTTATTGCTCCTCCATGCACCAAACACTGCCTCTAGGCATTCCGAGAATGTTTGTGTATTTGTGAATATTTAATAAATAGAAGTTGTGCTATAATTTAATCCCCTAAATTTTCCATATTATTCGTAATACGTCAGTAGAGCAGTCCCGGTGCACGAAGAGGCTGCAATCTCAAGAAACAAGCCAACGGGTGGACTTAGTAGCAATTCAAAAGGAAGCAACTTAAATGTCAAGTGATCAAGGGAAGTGGATGGAGGCTTCTCCAACATTTAAGATTGACTGTAATTGTGGTACAGAAAAATGATGACCTTCCACATTCATGTATAATAGACATTTTTAACTATTACATTTAAATATTAAAGTAGGGGCTAGGGCAATAGTACAGCATGTTGGGCACTTTACCTTGCACACAGTAGACCCAAGTTCAATCCCCAACTCTCTGTTTCCCTAAGCACAGCAAAAAGCAATCCCTGAGTTACAAACCAGGAGTAAACTATGAACATTTCCAGGCATGTCCCCCAAACCAAGAAGGTAAAATTATTCATGTAAAATACGACTCTAGAATGCTTGGAAATCTGAGTTTTAACTACATTCATTTAACAAATGGGAACTCCTGGGGGATTTTGATATTCAAAGTATTGTGCTTAATTTGAAGATAATTCATTAGAGGAAGGCATGACTTTTAAAAAGTACCAAAATAAAAGAGACTAAGTAGTAGAAATGGATTTAAACAAAACAATTCAGAATATCTTAATGAGATATAGAACTTAATATATGAATCTAAATGAGAAATGAAAATAAAGATGATGTGTTACAATACAGGTCTGTTGTAACAAATTACCACAAATTTGTAGAACTGAAAGACAAATATATTATCTCACAGTTCTAGAAGCCAAAAATCAGGCATTGTCAACGGCTGGTTTTTCTGGAGATTCTGGGGTGAATGAGTCCTGCTTCTCTGAGCTATTAGAAGTCCTAGCTACTAGAAGCACCTCGCATTCTGTGCCTTTTAGGCATACCGCTCCATCTTTTGTCTTTTACTTTTACTGGGTAAATTTTGGGTCACATCAAGCAATGCTCAGATGTTATTGCTGGCTCTGCACTCAGGAAACACAACTTGTGGTGCTCAGGGGACTATAGGGAATGGTAGGGACTGCGTGCTAGGCAAGCACCCTATTGCTGAGGGTATCTCCAGCCCCCTCCATTTTTGCCTTAACATGGAGTTTTTTTCTTTCCATTCTTTTATGTCTTCTGTATCTTATGTGATCCTCATCTAAGTACACAAAAGTACTGCCACTGGGTGTCAGGCCCACACAACTGACATAACCTTATTTCCCCCTCCTCTCCGCAGCTAGAATAAATCGTGTGCAATTGTAAATTCTTTTCTTCTAGTCTATTGCTACTTTTACAATGTTTCTTCTCAAAATCTTGACATAATTTGCATTAAAATCCAATCCTTAAGAATGGTAGTTAGTGCTCAAATATTAATTTCTTTTTTTTTTTTTTTGGGTTATGCCCGGCACTCCACAGGGGTTACTTCTGGCTCTGTACTCAAGAATTACTCCTAGCAGTGCTCAGAGGACCATATGAGATGCTGGGAAACGAATCTGTGTCGGCCGTGTGCAAGGCAAATGCCCTACCCGCTGTGCTATCTCTCTAGCCCCTCAAATATTAATAAATTTTTTGAATGTAAAATCCTCCTAATAAAAAAATACAAGATAAACTCATCACATTGACCAACTTTTTCTCCAATATTCTCTATTACTTTCCTACTAGCTCACTATACACTTTATATGTGTGTATACATACATACATACATATTATATTATAAATATACATACATAAAACATCAGAGTAAAGCAAAAACCTAATTACAAAATGGGCAAATATACTGAATAATATCAGTAAATAATATTGAAATATACCTGAATAATAGGTTTTCCCAGGGACTGAAAGATAAGAAGCTTTTCTTTCAAAGACTAAACCCAGTTCAACAGCCTCCACCACAGATGGCTCCCCGAATACCATCAAGAGTGAGCACAGATCCAGGAGTAGCTGCTGAATACAACTCTGTGACCAATCACACCCTAAATTTCTTTTCAGTGCTAATCATGATAAAAAACTATCCTTTAGTCATTATGTGGCTCTGACTCCCTTGTCAAATATTGAACACATATACAAGAGTTTGTTTTGGGTCTCTTGATCTTATTCTATGAGGTTATATGTCTGGCTTTATGCAGATATTATCAACTATTATAATTTTTTTAATACAGTTTTAAATCAGTAGGAGGGATACATTTATCTTTGTTTATCTCAGTATTGCATTGGCTAACTTCCTTCTTTAATAGTTTCATATGTGTTTCTGTGACAATTTTTATTACAATGTCATTAAAATTTTAAGGTTTTCATTGCTATTATAGCGTGAATATTTTCTTTTGCTTTGAGCTACTTTATTGTTCATGTAAGTTTTCATTCAAATCATCAGCAGATTCTTAATAGGTATGACTCAGCAAAATTCTGAGTTTTTATTGCTTCTTTATTCAATCTTGCTTAAGCTATACTGATCTGAGAATTCATCAATTCATTTTCATATAAGCATTTTTTTCACATATCCTTATAGTAGACTCTTTGATCTTTCATATTTCTATAAAATTTATTGTAATACTTTTATATTCTAATTTATTTGAGTTTTTAATACTTAGATTGTATATAATATATAGTTTATGTTTTCAGATAGCAAATACTTTGCTTAGTCCATCTTTTATGTGTTCTACTTGCTTTTCCTATTCTGATTTTTGCTCTTTTCTTTTCCTGATAAGTTTTAACTTTATTTATTATTCCCTTTCTAATTTTTTTTTTGCTTTTTGGGTCACACCCAGCGATGTACCACAGGGGTTACTCCTGGCTCATGCACTCAGGAGTTACTCCTGGCAGAGCTGGGTGTACCATATGAGATGCTGCTGGGAATGGAACCCCTGGGTCGGTCCCATGCAAGGCAAATGTCCTACCCACTGTTCTATCGCTCCAGCCCCCCCTTTCTAATTTTTTGAGGTATAAATTTATGCTATTCATTGGAATTTTTTCTTAATATAGGGATTTATTACTATAAACTTCCCTTTTAGAACTGCTTTTGTTGAATTTATTAGTTTTTGTAAAAGTTTTGTTTTTATTGTTATTAATTTCAATAACATTTTTATTTACTATTTTTCCTTCTTTGATACATTATTACTCAGGAAAAATAAATTCAAATTATAAATACACAACTATGTCTTCTTTCAACCACAGACTATAAAATAGAAAATAAGAGAACATCTAACTTACAGGTTTTTTTCGTGTACTAATTTCAGATAATTTACAGTTTTTCTTGTGTCTTTTGTTTCTGATAATTTGCAGTTTTCTCCCTTTTTCTGATTCATGATTATAATAGTGCTTTTACAAGAGATACTTGGCATATTTTCATTCCTTTAGATTTGCTAGAACTTGCTTTGTGACCTAACATATAAACTAGAACTTCTCATAGGGATATCATTTAAAGCATGAATATTTACAGAAATTTCACTCACAGTTAAAAACAAAATTAAAAAGGCCCTCGAGCGGGCCCAGTAACGTCTCCATTGGAGACTTTGTTGTTACTGTGTCTGGCATATCGAATACTCTCGGTAGCTTGCCGGGCTCTCCAAGAGGGGCGGAGGAATCGAACTCGGGTCGGCCATGTTGGCCGCGTGTAAGGCGAACGCCCTACCGCTGTGCTATCACTCCAGCCCAAAAAACAAAATTAACACCAAATAAATTTCCTTGGCTACTTTTGAAACGTAAAGAACTTCTCACCTTGACTGGCGTCATTACCCTTAATACCACATTTTAAACAGTTGGGGACTGTTTAACTGAGTTTGAGGAAAGACAGATAATTTCTTAATTTTAAAACATTCTATATATGTAGTCACTCCATGAGAGTGAAAATTTCGTTCTCCCACCCTCCAAGAGCTCCATGCACCCTCCGAGAGCTGATCCAGTCTCTGCCAGGCATGCAGCCGAGCCTGTCAAGGTAGGCTTCCATTATTGTCAACGATTTTATTCCAGGTGGCTGACAGCAGATTCTGCATTTTCAGTCTCATGCTTCATTGCCAGACAGACTATTGATCTCATGGTTCTCAAAAACAGTGACTGCTGAAAAGTGTTAGGTATCACTTTCATATTGACTAAAGCTTACTTACAAAGCAACTGATGAAATAAAAGTTAAGGCTGTCTAAGTTTTAATTTCCTTATAATTCACAAAGTCAAAATTCCCAATAAACATGGTCCACTGAAACAGTTATTCATGCATCCCCAGTCACAAAATTTGGGTCCCTGTGCCAAGGATGGTGTTTTCTGAGCCAGGCATCACAGATTCAGCTTCTACTTTAGTGTATCCCCTAAGTCAATTTCACCTTCATAGGTAGTGTTTTTACAACTTATTTTTTTAAATTTTAGACCTGTATCTATGTGGTTATCACAACAGGATTGATCTGTGGTCGATTAAAATATGCCAAAAGTCATATTAAAACAATGCTAAATTCCCTTTAAGGCAATTTATAAGTGCTTATAAGTCCCCACATGCACTTATGGAGATCGCATAAACATAATATGGTCCAAAACAGAAGCATAACATTAAAAATACAACTGATTGGATAAGCTGAAGTTAGTGTAGTATTAGTGAGAATAAGTTTGTATCTAAATTCAGCTAACATATCTATCAAACCTATTTAGGGATACGAGGGAGGATTTCAGTTGAGAAAATGTTGAATTTACCATTGAAATTACATATGCTAATTTACCAATTAGCACAGCCTGTCTTTTAGATCTGATCCATCACTGGAACCTTGGAAATATTTCTTAGCTCTATTCCACTGGTTATATTATTTCTTGAACCCATGATGTTTCTTTTTCTTAATTTAACTCTTTCTGTGAGATAAGATACTCTCTAACTGCTCCATCACTTATTCTTTGATAAAGGAGCAAGAGATGTGAAGTGAAGCAAGGAAGGCCTCTTCAACAAGTGGTACTGAAAAATTGAGCAACTGCATGCAGAACAATGAACTCAGACTTCTCTTTCTAATATCAGGCACAAAAGTCAGATCAAAATGGATTAAAAACCTCAATATCAGGCCAGAATTCGTGAAGTACATGGAGAAAAACAGAAACAGAACCCACCAGGACATTGAAGATAAAAGAATCTTCAAAGATGAAACACCACTGAACAAGCATGTGGGAGCAAAGATGAACAAATGAGACTATATGAAATTAAGTTTCTGCACCTCAAAAGAAATAGTGACCAAAATACAGAGATAGCCCACAAAATGAGAAAACTATTTACCCATGTCTTGTGATTTCAGTGTTATTTATTCTAAGATTTGGATATTTAATTCAAGAATTCCTTAACATTCAGGTGTACCTGATCTTTGCTTTCCACCCGTCTCTTCTTTCCAACCATCCCTGCCCCCGTTCCCCAGATCTCTTTCTTTCTCTTCTCTATGCATTGGGTCAAAGGGGGATCCAAAGCCTTTAAACCATAGTTTTTCTTTGTCCAGTTACCCTGAATACCACATATAAGCAATATCATCCATCCTCTGTTTATTCTTCTCGCTTACTCCATTTAACAGTACAGAGGATTCACAGAAAACTTAAAATTGAGTTACCCTATAACCCAGTTATTTCACTTTGGAGTATTTAATCCCAGAACAGAAATAAACATTTATTCAAAAGGACATATGCGCACACCATTACTCATTGCAGCACTTAGCATGATAGCTAGGAACTGGAATCAATTTGGGTATCCACCTACAGATCAGTGGATCATAAATATGTGATATATATATATGTACAATAGAATGCTAAACAGCTATAAGGAATGATGAAATTATGCATTTTGCTGTAACATGGATGGGACCAGAAGGAAATAATTTTAAAGTGTCTTTACAAAAACATCATGCTAAGCAGAGATGAAAAATGGTCAGATCTCATTTACTATTTGCTCATTGGGTAAATGAAAAACAACATATTCAGATATTTTACATGAAATCTAAATATTGCAAGCAAAATAAGTTAAATATTAAGTAATATACATGACCCAAGTAGGAGAATTGTCATCCCCATATAACTCTAGGGATGTTATTATTCCTCAGGTACTGAGACAATGGATGAATTCTCTTACTTTTGATACTGCTTTTGAGCTTCCAATGCCCCTGCAGTAAGCATTTTCATGGTAGCTTATATTCTCTCTGTTGAATGTATTATCCAAGTATACATTTATTGTTGTCTCAACAGTCAGATATGAAATGAAACCAAACAATCAAACAGTCAAACAAAAAATCATCTATTTTTCTCACATAAAATCTGTTGAGGTTCACTGGGTCCTCTTCTCCACTTGGTGACCCAAGACTAGGTTCTTTTCATCTTGTAATAGCCCACATCAACCTGCTAGCTTTCATGTTTACTTTCACAGTTGAAGAAGAATTTAAAAGTATAGGATGACATTGATTTGTCCTTTGTCCCTTGCCACAGGGAGCTTAGGTTTTTGGGCTACACCCATCACAGTGCCCATGAGGCACTCCCATTCTTCTGTGATTATTTTTAACTTCTTTTTTAACTGTGTAAATCACAGTTCTTTTTTCTTTTTTTCTTTTTAACGAATTACCATGTGATACAGTTAGAGACTTTCAAACTTTCGTGATTACGTTTCAGTCATACAATGATCAAGTACCCATCACTGCACCAGTGCCCATTCTCCACTACCAATGATCCCAGTATCCCTCTCACCACCCCCATCCCATCCCCCCCCCCCCCCGTGGCAGGCATATTTGTTCTTACTCTCTCTCTCTCCTTTTGGGTGTTATGATTTGCAATACAAGTACTAGGTGGAATAGGGTTGAATATCCTTACACACACTCACAAACGTATGATCATCCAATTGTTGGTAAGGGAGCAAGAAATATAAAATGGAGCAAGGAAAGCCTCTTTAACAAATGGTACTGGCAAAAATGGACAGCTCCATGCAAAAGAATGGGCTCAGACCTATACTTAACTCCATACATAAAAGTCAGACCAAAATGGATTAAAGACCTCAACATCAGACCAGAATTCACAAGTACCTTGAAAAAAGGTCAGCAAAACCCTCCATGACATTGAAGCTAATGATATCTTCAAAGAAAAAACACCATTGACCAAGCAAGTGGAAACAGAGATAAACAAATGGGACTATCTTAAGTTAAGAAGCTTCTGCACCTCAAAAGAAAGTACCAGAATACAAAGACAGTCTACAGAATGGGAAAGGGCATTCACCCAAATCCCTTCTGTTAAGAAGTTAATATCAAATATATACAAGAGACTGGTTGAACTCTACAAGAAGAAAGCATTGCAATCCCATCAGAAATGGGATGATGAAATGAACAAAAACTTTCTCAAAGAAGAAATCTAAATGGCCAGAAGACACATGAAAAAATGCTCTTCATCACCAATCATAAGGGAGATGCAGATCAAAACAACAATGAGATATCTCATACCACAAAGACTGGCCCACATCTAAAAGAACAAAAGCAACCCATATTGGCTTGAATATGGGGAGCAAGGGACACTTCACTGCTGGTCAGAATGCCATCGGTCCAGCCTTCTTGAAAAACAATATGGATGTTTCTCAATAAACTAGAAATAGAGCTCCCATTTTACCCAGCATTACCACATCTGGGAATATATCCTGGAGATGCAAAAAAAAAAAAAGCATAGAAATGACTTCTTCATTTGTATATTTACTACATCACTATTTACAATAGCCAGAATCTGAAAAAAAACGAGTGTCCAAGAACAGATTACTGGTTAAAGAAACTTGGTACATCTACATAATGGAATACTATGCAACTCTTAGAAAGGATGAAGTCATGAAATTTGCATATAAGTGGATTGACATGGAGAGTATCATGCTAAGTGAAATTGGTCAGCGAGAGAGGGACAGACATAGAATGACTGCACTCACTTGTGGAATATAAAGTAACATATGGGAAACTAACACCCAAGGATAGTAGAGGTAAGGGCCAGGAGGATCGCTCCACAGCTTGGAAGCCGGCCTCACATGCTGGGAGAAAAGGCATCTGAGATAGATAAGGAACCAGAAAGTATTTTTAACTTCTCTGTGTTTTGCTTCCCTTATCTGTTAATCATTATATTCCCAAATCAGATCTGGTGACTTGTAAGGTCAGATCCTTCTAAGGACCCTTTATTTTGTATTTATAAGTGAAATATTGCTTTTCTTTTTCCCTTCTATCCTTTGCATAGTTTAGATCCAGGCTCTTTTGTTTAGACACAGGAAGACAGTTAATGTTTTAGTAACTTGGGAGTTATTTGACTCGAACAATTTTTAGTCCTGGGCATCTGTCATATTTACTCAACGCAAGCATCAGTTGCCCTTAGTTCCTAGCACCCCGAAAGCAGTGTCCTGAGGAAGGGACTGGATAGACCCAGGACAAGCCGTAAGCTACCCTGGCATTGAAACAGGACAAGCCAAGTGCCATAAAATGTATAATAACTTGAGAGCATGGTTGAGGATAAATTCTGTCATGACCCTAAAAGAAATGACCTTACAAAGATTAGGAAGGACTAATCTGGCCTGAGAACTGTGATCTGGGATGTATAGAGAGATGTTTCTAGGAGAGTCACCTATAAACTTAATATATCTTTTGATTCTGTGCAAAATGACTAAAAAGATTATTAAGAGTAAAAAAAATAAAAAAGATTAAAAAAATAAACAGATACTTGTATATTTCAAAAAATAAATAAATAAGTTGACTGTTTAAGCGATAGCACAGCAGTAGAGCGTTTGCCTTGCACGCAGCCTACATGGCTGACTCGAGTTTGATTCCTCATCCCCTCTCGGAGAGCCTGACAAGTTACCAAGAGTATCTCGCTCGCATGGCAGAGCCTGGCAAGCTACCTGTGATGTATTCGATATGCCAAACACAGTAACAACAAAGTCTTCAATGGAGACTTTACTGGGCCCGATTGAATAAATTGATGAACAATGGGAGGACAGTGACAGTGACTGTTTAAATGGTTGTGAACTAAAGGAAGGAGAAATATGGCCTTAGATGAAATTCTGCCCTTGAGCAGATCTCCTAACAGGAGATCTTTGTCTTAGAAGAGCTTCCCCTGAAGGAAGGGCCTTCATATGTTGATTGTGCTTTCTGACCTGGGTGTAGTTGCTACCCTAAGCTTGGTTAAGACTGGAGACTGGGTGCAAGGTGAGTAGCATGGGGGACAGTAGGTGACTTTTGTAAAGTAGTGTTATGGCGCATTTTCTAAGATACTAAGAAAAAATACTTTTTTTTCTGGTTTCACAAACATCTGGTAGTACTTAGGTCTTCCTGGACCGGAGCTGTCCCTGTTCAAGGCTAGTGTCTTACCCACTGTACCCATTCTAGCCTATTCTTAGCCTAGGGTTTCTAAAACTTTTACATTTGTGTAAGTCAGACTTTTATGGTATGTGTTATTAAACTGCAAATTATAGGATCTTTATCATTATTTCTGGCTTCTGCCTACCAGGCAGCAGTAAAGCTCCCCCTCACTGATACTCATAGCTTTAACAACAAAAACATTGCCCATATCTCCTGGAAAGAAAAAAAATTCCTAATTGAAAACCAATACTCCAATATGAGTGCAAGCAAGTCTGAGGAGAATATAAAAATAGATGAAATGTTTTGATATTGCTAATGTCTTTGTCACAGAAATTTTAAGTTAGCAAAACATGAATTTGACTTCTTAGCCTTTATGCTTTGATGAATTAAGTTGCTATACTAGAAAGATCTACTGCCTCTCTAGAGAAAATGTCACGATATATGAGATATGGTCAACAGTCAGAACCTGTCTGAGGGTTTTGTGTAGCCTCCTGCAGATAATTTGTGAGTAATTTTAAAAGCAATGTTCATATCAATCTATCTCAAGAGACCTTAGTCTTGGTAGCTGCCTTGATTGCATCCTTATAAAAGACACTGAGCAGTGCATCTGGTGAACTGATATGTGAATTTGTACTAAATAAACCTGTGAGATGACAAATATATGTTGCTTCTAATTACTATATATTGTAGTCACTTAGATCAATAGATATCTAATCAATATAGTAGCACTGCATTGTAGCATTGTCCTCCCATTGTTCATCGATTTACTCAAACAGGCACCAGTAATGTCTCCATTGTGAGACTTGTTGTTATTGTTTTTGGCATATCAAATACATTAGGGGATATTTTTTATTTTATTTTTTTTATTATATTTTCACCTGAAATTCCCTTTATTTTAAAGTTAGACTTCTGGAATCATGACTCTTATTTTATTATCTACTTGTTTCCATTTCCTTCTACTTTGACTCTCTCACTTTCTGAAAGAACTTCTAAACATTATCTTCCAAACCTTTTGTGGAGTTTTTAGCTTTCACTATTGTTTTTAATTTCTAAAATTTATTTTTTCTCATATATTTATGACCATTTTATATATATATAGATCTTTTTCATTTATTTACAAGAAAGTAATTATAATATTTTTTTAAATTATGCCTTACTTTACTGTTTCAACCTTTTTCTGATTCATGTGTACATTTTATTTACTTTCATCCCTGTCTAATACACTATCCTCACTCATATAAATATGTTTTTTCAGGTATACTTAATAATAAATTATTATTCACAGGACATAATTTAATGCATTTTGCATATAGGCATATATGTATACTCATACACACATATATGGGCTGGAGCGATAGCACAGCGGTAGGGCGTTCGCCTTACAAGCGGCCAACATGGCCGACCTGAGTTCGATTCCTCCGCCCCTCTCGGAGAGCCTGGCAAGCTACCGAGAGTATTCGATATGCCAGACACAGTAACAACAAAGTCTCTAATGGAGACGTTACTGGGCCCGCTCGAGCAAATCGATGATCAACGGGAGGGCCTTTACCTTACCTTACCTTACACACATATATACATGCACACATACACATATATATAATTATGTAACACACCATATTTGAAAAATAAACATAAGCATAATTACCCAAGTTTTCCTTATGCCACTTTTTCTTTTTTCTCTCTTCCTTTCTTCCTCCTCCCTCCATTCCTCCTTCCCTCCCTTTCCTTCCTTTCTTCTTTCATCCTACCTCCCATCTGTCCATCCTCTTTTTCCCTCCCTCCTTTCTTTATTTCTTTTTTCTTTATTTTTCTTTCTTCTTTCTTTCTATTTTTTCTTTCTCTCCATGTTTCTCTTTTCTTCCTTCTTTCCTTCCTTCTCTATTTTCTTTCCTTCTTTATATTTTCTTTCTCTCACTCCCTATTTTTATACTTCCTCTTTTCTTCCTTCTTTTCTTTTTTACTTTCTTTTTTCATTCCTTCTTTCTTTTTCTCCTTCCCTTCCTTTTTCTTTATTTTTCTATTTCTCTCTTTCCTTCTTTCTTCCCTCTTTCCTTCTTTCTTCGTCCCTCCCTCCTTCCCTCCCTCCCTCCCTCCCTTCCTTCCTTCCTTCCTTCCTTCCTTCCTTCCTTCCTTCCTTCCTTCCTTGCTTTTTTCTTCTTCCCACTCTCTATCCCTCTCTCTCTCTTCTCCTTTCTGTTTTTGTACCACACAGGAGCTGTGCTGATCTTCTTCTCACTCTCTATCCCTCTCTCTCTCCTCTCCCTTCTGTTTTTGTACCACACAGGAGCTGTGCTGATCTTCCCACTCTCTATCCCTCTCTCTCTCCTCTCCCTTCTGTTTTTGTACCACACAGGAGCTGTGCTGATCTTCCCACTCTCTATCCCTCTCTCTCTCCTCTCCCTTCTGTTTTTGTACCACACAGGAGCTGTGCTGATCTTCCCACTCTCTATCCCTCTCTCTCTCCTCTCCCTTCTGTTTTTGTACCACACAGGAGCTGTGCTGAAAGCTTGCTCCTGGTCCTGTACTCAAAGGTCACTCCTAACCAAGCGCCCCACTGAATATACTATCTCCTCAGCCCTTCTTATGCCCCCTTTGCTCAATTACTTAAACAATGAATAATAAAAGAACAATGAAATGCTCTGAATAAGATGTTTGGTCTCGTGGAATTAATGTCCTCAGCAGAGAATGATTGGGTATTGGTGATTTTACTGCATATTATTGCATAAAATTATCCAAAGTTTAGAGCTGAAAGTGACAAATACTCATCATCTCAGTTTCTCTGTCAGGAGTTTGGACTTCAGCTTTGGTTCAAGTTGAAATCAAGGTATTTGATAAGGCTGCAAACAACTCAAAGCACATATTGGGGAAGATTCCCATTTAGATTTTAAAAATACAATTAACTATTGTTAAGTCTCAATCCAATCTGACTTTTGGTCAGAGATATGAATGACTACTCAAGCCTGGCTTAATGCACCAACGTAGCTATTTCTTATTTTATTTAAGAATGGAGTACCCAAGAGAGAATAATCTGTCTTTTTGCAACTTAATATTTAAAGTTGTGTCTTGGAAGACAGTTGTTAAGTCCAGCATGTGTGCAGAGAAGGGGATAGATATGAGAAATCAGGTGCCAAGAGAGACACTTTGCTAGGTGCTCACATAGGAGTAAAGTAATTTTCAGCAGGGACCACTATCAGCAACTGGAGGCTTCTTGTGTAAGAGACACCAGATAACCCTCTGCCTAGAGAGACGCAAAGGAAAAAAAGTGGAAGCACAAAAAAATAGACAGAAAACCAGGGTTCTGAGTTGGACTGTGCTTTTTAAGATTTTTTTCAAAGACATATTTTGGTCTTCGATGTTTTATATTATTAAAATAATATAGGCAGAATTTTGTTTAAAAATTATTACTCTGAGTGTTGCACAGATTGGACAAAAGAGTAATTAAAAGGAGGGACTATTTCAAGAGTTATGGAAACAGAGTGGGAGCAGAGACTGCCATCACAACTGTACAGATTTGGGGATGGGACAGTGAAGACGTTTAAAAGAAACATTTTCCCTTCTCTTAATCCTCTGAGTGAATCAGTGTTTTGCTGGATAAAGAAGTTAATAACTTGGTATTGGAGAGAGAAGCGTGATGCAAGATGCTTGCTTTGCATAAAGCAAACCCATGTTCAATCCCTAGCAGCCCATATAGTACTCCCCAAGCACTGCCAGGTGTAATCCTTTAGTGCTGAGCCAGGAATAAACCATAAAAATTTCTGGCTGTGGCCCAATAAACAAAAGAAGAATAAAGGAGGAGGAGGAGGGGAGGCTGAGAAGAAGGAGAAGGGGAAGGGGATGAGGATGAGGAGGAGGAGGAGGAGGAGGAGGAGGAGAAAGGAGTGGAGGAGGAGGAGGAGAAGAAGAAAAACAAGGAGAAAATAAGGAGGAGGAGGAGAAGAAAAACAAGGAGAAAATAAGGAGGAGGAGGAGAAAGAGGAGGAGGAGGAGAAGGAGGAAGAGGAGGAGGAGGAGGAGGAGAAGGAGAAGAAGAAGAAGAAGAAGAAGAAGAAGGAGAAGGAGAAGGAGAAGGAGAAGGAGAAGGAGAAGGAGAAGGAGAAGGAGAAGGAGAAGGAGAAGAAGAAGAAGAAGAAGAAGAAGAAGAAGAAGAAGAAGAAGAAGAAGAAGAAGAAGAAGAAGAGGAGGAGGAGGGAAGAAGAGGAGGAGGAGGAGGAAGAGGAGGAGAACGAAGGGGGAGTAGGGGAGAAAAGGAGGACAAGCAGGAGAAGGAG
This sequence comes from Sorex fumeus, assembly GCF_029834395.1. Taxonomy (NCBI): domain Eukaryota; kingdom Metazoa; phylum Chordata; class Mammalia; order Eulipotyphla; family Soricidae; genus Sorex; species Sorex fumeus. Next base: position 15,196,343 of record NW_026606188.1, read on the forward strand.
GAGGGGAAGGAGGAGTTTAGGCATGAGACTATATTAGTTTCCCACAAGTATTTTATTCCAGAGCTTCTCAATTTTGCTGTTTTAATATGTCAGCATATTTCTGTAACTTTGACTTACAAAAAATATTTATTACTTGTAACTAGGAATCAAATTTGGTGAATTGCCACTTTCAAAACACACTAATAGCCCTTTAGTAACACTCTTACCCAACATAATCTTTTCTCAAATGGAATTTGAGCAGTAGGACATACTGAAAATGGCATGCAATCTAGGATCTATATTAGCTATGTTGTAATCTTCAGTAATATATAATAATTCTATTTCAAAATATAATCAGTGACCTATTTGTGCTCTTCATCAGAAACAGTGGGGATGCGCACATAGAAGCATGCTGCCTTCATGCTATATTTCTCCTTAATAAATCTGTATTGGCCAACAGTACAGGTCATAGATTTGCAATAGTTAAAGGGCTAATTTTTCCCCAACCCCTTTCATTAGCTGCTCTATTTTAACTTCTTTTTCAATTTTAAAATCAAATCTAAATATATATATATATATATATATATATATATATATATATATATATATAGGCAGAACTTAGAAGTCCTCTTAGGGGGAAAAAACATGTTAACATGCACTAAATTGTACTGGGGAAGATAATTTTTTTTAAGTAAACACGCACTTTATTCATTCAACAAGAGAAATGATGTCCAGTATCTGAGCTGAGAGAGCAGCCAGCACTACTTGGGGCACACAATCAGACTTGACGCAGCCCGGTTTCCGACAGGAGGCCCCTCCACTCGGCAGCTGTTTCCCCTGGCACCTGCTGAGCGGCCACAGGAACACGTCCTCCTGTGTGTGGGCATCTGGGGCTGTGCAGGTCCCTGAATGCCAGCACAATTCTAAATCCTGGGGTCCAGGCGCAAAGGTCAGCAAGAAATCTATTCAGCTTCGGACACTGCCATACCGGGAGACGCTCAGCGGAGCCTGAAGACGCTCAGTGGAGCCTGGACCATTCTAGGCACCTTGGTTATTGGCGCTTCTCAGCCTAGAGAGAAGGAGGGACTTGGCCACACGCAGGGGGACATGGAGAGGCACAGCACAGTTTTATAAAACCTGAATTTTTAAGGAGAATGTCTGTGCAATATAGCTCTCTCTTCAATGTTTGGGAAAAGAAAATACAGGCTTCATGGCTGAAGAAAATTTCTCCCAAAAATGTCTAAGTTAACAAAAGACAAAAGCATAATGCATCACACTGTAGATTCAGAAAAAATTAAAATTATCGCAGAAATTGAAAGGAGATATGTATCTAACTAGTTGAGACTAAAATTGTGTGCAAGTTTCAATATTTATAGATCGCTAAAAATCATAAAATGAAAAAGGCAGTGAGAAATTAAATGAGATTCGAAACATGGTGTGAAATTATAAAGTGTCATGGTGAAAGAGTAATAAATAGTATAAGCATTTTTAAAACAATTGGCCACAAATTACTGGCTATAAAATGAAAAATAAATGATGTTTGTGAGTAATTTACTTAAAATTTACTTAATATTAGATAGCTCATAAAATTTTATGGGTATACAATATGAGAAAATAGAATAAAATGGTGCAAAATATTTTATTTTCCTTTTATGAAAAGAGAACTTCTCAAAAGGAGGATATACTATGAATATAAATGTGTAAATATTATTCATTAATTTTTAATTTAAAAATTATCCTTGCTTGACACCTCTGCAAGTAATTATCAGCACCCTCACCACTGAATTCCAGAACAATCCCACCACTACATTGACCTCTGACCTCCAACTGCCTCCAAGTTTTTTTTCTGATAAGATCAAAGTTTTCTCTTACTATATGAGTTAATATTTATTTCTCATCAGTTAGTTTTGCTTTAGTTATTCATATTTGACACATGACTGAAAGCAGCATTTCATTGTGTATAATTTCCTTACTTACTTCACTTAGCATAATTACCTGAAATTTCACACATTTTGTTTCAAAGAGAACAATTTTATCTGCTTTACTCTAAAAACAGCATTCCATTGAATATGTGCACTATATGTATGTATAGCACTGTAGCACTGTCCTCCTGTTGTTCATCGATTTGCTCCAGCGAACCCAGTAATGTCTCCATTGTGAGACTTATTGTTACTGTGTTTGGCATATGGAATACGTCATGGGGAGCTTGCCAGGCTTTGCTGTGTGGGCGAGATACTCTTGGTAGCTTGCTGGGTTCTCTGAGAGGGGTGGAGGAATTGAACCCGGGTCGGTCGGGTCGGCCGCATGCAAGGCAAACTCCCTACCACTGTGCTATCACTCCAGCATATATATATATATACATATATATATATATACATATATATATAAATTTTTGTTCTGCTATCTGTTGACACTTAAGTATATTTTTGTTTTATTTATTGTAAATAATGCTGCAATTCACAAAATGTGCAGACATCCTTGCAAATAAGTATCTTTGTGGTTTTTTTTTTTTTGGTAAATGCTTAAAAGTCATATAACTGAATCATATGTATTTCATTTAAATGTTTTTAAGGACTACCTATTCTATTTTCCACAGAGACTATACAAATTTCCATTTCCAATGCCTTAACTGTGGAGTGATATCTCACTATGGCTTTTATATTTGTTTCTCTAATAATAAATGGTGCTGAGCATTCTTTTATGAATCTTTGGGCCATTTCCATAAAATTTTAATTTTTAGTATACAGATTTTGAAATATGATTGAAATCATAAGAAAATTTTAAAACAAGGGCTGGAGCGATAGCACAGCGGTAGGGCGTCTGCCTTGCACACAGCCAACATGGCCGACCCGAGTTCGATTCCTCCGCCCCTCTTGGAGAGTTCGACAAGCTACCGAGAGTATCTCGCCCGCATGGCAGAGCCTGGCAAGCTCCCCGTGACGTATTCGATATGCCAAACACAGTAACAACAAAGTCTCCAGTGGAGACGTTACTGGGCCTGCTCAAGCAAATCGATGATCAACGGGAGGACCTTTACTTTACTTTACTTATACACCTTCTTAATTATTGGAGTAAATTAAAATAATAATGAAATTATTTATGTTTGTCTTTTGGGATATATCTGGATGTCTCAGAACTTATGATTGGTTCTGTTCTCAGTGATAACTCCTGGCAGGGTTCTAAGGACCACATGCGGTCCCTGGTGTCAAACCTTGGCTGACACATGAAAGGAAAGCACTTTAGCCACTATATTATTTTTCCGGGCTCAAGAATAAAAAATTTTAAATAAAAAAATACATAGAAAAATCATAAAAGCAGACAAAACTTAACATAAAAACAAAAGATAAGACAAGACAAACTGCAACAAAAAAATATTCCAGAGCTGTAAAGGAAAAGTTGTCTAGATGTAATTTATGAAGGAATGCAGAAGTAAAGCCAAGCTTCTTCAACAGAGATCAGGGCTTTGTGTTCCAGGGTCTGTGCTTGTGATGCTCAGAGAACAATATCGGGGTTCCAGGGATCAAACCAGGTCAGCTGAGTGCAAAGCAAGTGCTGTACTATTGCACTGGACCCAAAAGAAAAAAAGGTGATTTAAATCACTTGAATACATAAAGAAGATTTACCAAAGTTCAGTTTCTAGCACTGCCTATTCCTCCAGCACTGGCTGCTATAGGTCCTGAGCCCTTTTGTATGTGGCTTTATTTTTTTCAATGAGATACTATTAAAACAAAATTATGATAAATGAAAATGGACTGAAATGAAAAAATGATTTGTTAGAAAAATCAAAATATTAAGATATCAGGTTGGAACACTATTTTAAGACAATTGTTTTAAGGGAGAAACCATTAAACAATTAAAAGAATGTAAGTTTATACTGATATATGGCGCAGCTGACAAATGATGTATTCTCCACTGACTATTTAAAAATACATTTAGAATGACTGGAGAAATATCCCAAATGTAATAGCAATTATCTCAAGGAAATGCAATCATGGAAAATTCATACTTTCGTCATAGATTCAGTTAAGCATTTATATCTAGAAAATTTAGGGAAAAAAGTGAATTTTAAAATAAACCATTTATAAACATCTAAAAATATAACCAGTTTTAACTTCAAATTATGAAATTATTATTTCTTTGTTCTGAACATATTCGTATCTTTTAAAATGATGATTACCACTCTTAAAATTGATTCTTGGTTTTCTGAAGAATTTTTCTTTCCGACTCTTTTTCATCTGTGGTTTTCCTCTTAATTTTCTTCCTCTCTTTAGGGAGGGATTGTTCCATTTTTTTTTCCAACTTGCTGCTACTTTTTCTCTTGTAATTACATGGATCTAATTATTAACTTTCTGTAGATTTTTATTACCTCCTTACCCAAATTCTACCACTGAAGCTTAAACATTGTAATGAAACTTGGTGCATTTATAATTGAAGTAATTTTGTTTCATTTTACATTAACTGAATATTTATGAAGTATATTCTACATGCTCCCTTCTGGGATAATAAAACAAATCTCCGTCTTCAAGACAAACTCACAGGACCTTCAAAAATGTCCCCCTCAGGCCAGAGAAACAGAGACTTGGTCTGGTGTCGCCTTGCCTGAAGAAGACCCAGGATGGATCTCTGACATGCATCCCATACAGTCCCCAGCACTGCCAGGAATGGTCTTGGAGCACAGAGCTAGGGTGATCCCCAAGCAACACCAGATTTCCTTCAGCTTTTTTGATACTTTGCAAGAAATCTCACCGTCTGAACAATCAAGACTCAGTATCTGTACCTAGCTAGTCAATTTTCAGTTAACTTATTATTCTCCCCACCCCTAGCTTTTCTTTTCCAAATATCCACCCCAAGCTGTTTTCTGTTTATACTCTTTACAGTAAATTCAGTTTTCACAACTCTCACCTATACTTTTGAAATAACCTCTTAAATTATTTTTGTTACAGGTCTTTACAGTATTTTTGCATGTGTATTTTGTTTGTTTGTTTTTGATTCCTAGCCGCTGGTGTTCAGGGCTTACTTCTGTCTTTATACTCAAGGATCAGTCCCAGCAGAGCTAGAGGAACTCTATGTGGGCTGGAGCTACACATTGTTCTATTTATTAAGATCCAAATATCTGCACTTTTGATTCAACTTATAACTTAAACTAGCACAATATCCTGAATAGACCCAAATATACTCCAACACTTCCAAGATTAGCACAAGTGCTAGGGTAGTGAGGAAATTAATCAAAATATAACTGATGGAGGCTCCCATAGCCGTGGCACCAGATTCTGCACCAGGCTATTTTCACTCCGGGTGCCCCAGAGGGGGTGAGTGAGAGTCCTCCCTGCCCCAAGGGACCCGGCCCTGCCAGCTGATCTCCACTACCCAACCGCTGCCACTCTCCAGGCTGCTTTCTGGACTGTGTGGCCGCAAAGCAGCGGCGCAAAACATTATAAGACACTTCCTACCAATTTTCCATAATTAATACACCATGTTTGATGGGATTCAGACAGTAGGCAACAAATCATAAAGAGAAGTATATATATATCTGTCACTGTCCTCCCGTTGTTCATCGATTTGCTCGAGCGGGCCCAGTAAAGTCTCCATTGGAGACTTTGTTGTTACTGTGTTTGGCATATTGAATACATCACGGGTAGCTTGCCAGGCTCTGCCGTGCGGGCGAGATACTCTCTGTAGCTTGTCGAGCTCTCTGAGAGGGGCGGAGGAATTGAGAGCCCGGCAAGTTCCACATGGCATAATAAATATGCCCAAAGCAGTAACTATAACAGGTCTCATTTCCCTGACCCTAAAAAAGCTTCTAATAATTCGGAAAAATGAATAAGGAGAGGCTGTAGAGACGTTACTGGCACCCACTCGAGTAAATTGATGAACAACGGGATGACAGTGATAACAGTGATACCTGATGGACACCACCTCCAGCTTTTAATAAAAATAAAAACAGGTAATCCGAAGGTTTTAACCAGAGAAAGCAAATGTCAAACAACCAATGCACTGATTCCATCACCTGCTATCTTTACTGATCAACCCCACTCTATCTCATAGGTACCTTAGACGTGAGTGAGTCCTTGGAAACATGCTTCGCGCTCACCAGAACCTTAACTGCATTTGAACTGTGTACACTGTTAGACCACAATTGCAGTGTAATTGTGTAATCAGTATAATCCCACATCTTAGTGTTTACTTATAGGAAGACTTGTTTATAAACCAGTACTAATACTGGAAGAAGCTGCTATATCTGTAGGTGGTGATGCTGGCTTCACAGTGTAGCATGTCCCAGCAAAGTATGAGAGCACAGGCCCATATGCAAATTAAATTACTCCCCCACTTTAAGTTTCACTTCTAGATTAAACCTGACTACATAACCTTGAATTTATAACCTGCAACAATGTTCACATTTATAGTAGAATAACATCTGTCCATTTATCATAAAATATTATATATACTCAAAAGAAATATGACAAAATGCCACTTTTTTCTAATAATCACTACACAGAGTAAGATAAAATAATCATCCTATATGCAAAATATAATTTTCATCACAGGAGTAGGGTGTTTGCTTTGCACGCAGCCAGCCCGGCTGAGCTGGGTTCGATTCCTCTGCCCCTCTCGGAGAGCCCAGCAAGCTACCGAGAGTATCTCGCCTGCACGGCAAAGCCTGGCAAGCTACCCGTGACATATTCCATATGCCAAACACAGTAACAACAAGTCTCAAAATGGAGATGCTACTGGGGCCGCTCAAGCAAATTGATGAACAATGGGAGGACAGTGTTTTTTGTTTGTTGTTAATTAAACTTCAGTTTCTTAATTTTACCTTAGTGATTCTCTCTAATTTTGGTTGGGTGCGACACCCTGCAGTGTTCAGGGCTTACTCCTGGCTTTGCACTCTGGGATTATTCCTTGCAGGTGCAGGGGGCCACATAGGGTTTTGGGATCCAGCCCAGATTGGTTGTAGGCAAGCAAAAACACTACTGGCTGTACTATCTCTCCAGAGATTGTACTTCTTTCAAATTTGGATATGACTATGCAATGTAAGTTTATTTTCAGACTCCATCTTGTGCCAAGGGTATTCTAGACATCCCTTCTTTAAACCATTTCATTTACTCAGATTATAGGTAGGAGAATGAGATAAATATAGTGAAGGAGAAAGAAAAAGAGATAGATGAAAAATCACAGCGGTCAAGGGGACCTATGTACATTGTTACATGGTGGTGGTGTTAAGGAATGATGGAACTAAATGTCCAAACCATGGAGTCAACTCTGAAATCATGAGACCCACACCTTAAGATATGCAGGCTGGGTCTGGAGTAGGTGGTTTTTGTTGGAGAGGTGGGGAAGGAGGTGGAGGATGAAAAACATGTAAACACTGGTGGAGGGAAGTTTACACTGGTGGCAAGATTGGTGATGGAACATTGTATGTCAAAAATTTAACTATGATTAATTATAATTTATAATGTTTTAACAAAATTTTATTTGAAAAAATCCATCTTGATAATTTATATTTGCTTGACATTGATATTTTACATTCTCTGAAATACATTTATATGTGAACACGGAAAAATAATGGATTGATTAAAAATGAGCCAGGTCAATGTAGATTGTAAAAACCATGACAACCTATAAGGATATGAAAATTAGAATTATTCCACTAGGAAATACAATAAATTACATCTAGCCCTCTCTGAAAAAAAAATCCTGGAAATGTATCTTAAAAGAAGTAAACTTGAAAATCCTGAGTCTAGGGACCAGAGAAATTGCAGAACCAATGCCTTATATGCAATTGACCCAGGTTCTCTTGCTAAGACCCCTCTGACCCCATAAGTCCTTCCAGGAATGATCCCTGAGTGCAGAGCCAGGGATAAACCCTGAGCACCACCGCGTGTGGTTCAAAAACTTAAAACAAACACAAGATTATTAAACAATATGAGTAATTAATGGAAGGACCAGGGATCAAAAGATTTCAATAAGGAACAAAAGGACCAGACTGATGGCAGAAAATTTAAACCTCTAGCCTTGCAAGCAATCAATACCAGTTTTACCACTGACATCATATCTGGTCCTCTGAGCAGTGGAGGAATAACCCGTAAGTACAGAACAAAAAGTTTTTAAATTCTACTGATTAAATAAACTAATAAGAAATAATGTGTAAATTTAGGCCAATCAGCTTGGAAACAGAAAAGCAAACATTTCAAAAAACACTTCTATACCTAATGACTTCTGTACAGATCTTGGGTCCTAAATGCAAATTTTAAAACCATAGCTGATTTCCAGTGTAGAATTCCCTATTGAAACTGGGAGAGATTTACACCACTAAATTAGTTCTGTTAATACTGTGACACAGTATCATGGCATTCTATTTTGCACATCTATATTTTTAAATTTTGTTTAAATGGAATTTACCTGAAAGAGTGATATATATTCCTGAATTTGTAGGAATACTGCAGGAAAATAAAACTATTGGAATCAGTCAGGAGAAGTCCAGAGTAACTCCTAGGGCAATGCCTAACTTCTACACCAGTGATTTTGTAAAAAGCAACCTTGGCGGACAAGAGCGTGGCTCAGTTTGTACTGCGTGTCTCACATATTTGAGGCCTTGACTCTCTAGACTGAAAATATTGTAACATTGAGGAATTTTCCTTCTTTTTCCATGCTGTATTCCTTTTCTATAGTAGAAGATGATTCATAGTATAGATTTACAAAGTAGGTATCTGCCCAGTAGATATTTCATACAGTAAATTATGTGGGGATAAATACACACATGAATTATTTTTTAACCAATAACTATCATTGAGTATTTTATTACACGCAATTTTTTATTGTTGGTCGTAAGTTAGTTAACAAAAGTTCAAGTTTTAACTATTCAGCGGATTTACAGATCCACTATTGTATACCTTTTATTATTTATTAAATCCCTAAATTCATGTTAAACTCATCACTAACATATTTTTTATATTATTTATACACTGTGATACACAGATGTTAATCTAAACAGTAATTTGGAATAGAAGTCATCATTAAATAAATAGTGCATTTTTTTACAGTCAACTAAGTTTTATTTTCTTTTTTATTGGATCAGTATGACTTACCTAGTTACAAAGTTATTCATTATTAAGTTTCAGGCTCACAGTGTCCCAACATCAATCCCTTCATTATTGTCCACTTTCTTCCACCAATGCCCTGAATGCCCCCAGTTTCTCTTCTGCTCCCCAGACTGCCTCTATGGCAGGCACATTTTCCATTGTGCCTCCCCAGCCTGCCTCTATGGCAGGCACAATTGTCCTAGTGTCCTCTTCCTTAACTTATTCCCTACTCCTACCACAGTAGCAAGCTTCCTACTGAAGACCAGTTCTCCTGCTATTCATTTCTGTTCACGATCACCATCACGACCACCCTGTTGTTCCTCGATTGCCTTGAGCAGGTGCCAGTAACGTCTTCTTCGTCCTAGCCCTGAGATTTTTTTTTTAAGTGCCATATTCAAGGTTTATTCAGGGTTAGGAGAATAAGACCCATCATTGTTACTGGTATTTGGCATATTGGGTACGCCACGGGGAGTTTGCCAGACTCTGCCGTGTGGGCAGGTTACATTTGGTAGCCTGCCAGTTTGTCCAAAGTAAGAATGAGATGATAAGATTCGCGGCCGCACATTTCCAGGAGCTGAGTGTGATAGTCTCTGGATCCTGGCCGTTGTTGGAGTTACACGGCAGTTGGTGGGTGTAACTGTCTAGTTACTGGCAGGTCCAGTCCCAAACTGTGCAGGCTTGGAGATCTCAGCCCCGGGTCCTTTCTATTGCCTTTGGTTATTTGGGTGTATGTTTGTTTATATCCCACATATGAGAGACTAAATTTCCCTTTGACTAAATTTACTCAACATTATACTTCCAGATCCATCCCTGAAGTAGCAAATGGTATGATTTTATATTTTCATATAGCCTAGTAGTATTGCACTGTCTATATGTTCCAGTTTCTTTATTGAATCAACTATTCTTGGACACCTGGGTTATCTCCAGATTTTGGCTATTGTGATAATGCTCTAAGGAAACTAGAAGTGTAGATAACTTTTCTGCGTTGCAATTTTTGGTTCTTAACATATATTTCCAGAAGTGGAATTGCTAGATTGTAAGAAAGATCAATTCCCAGTCTTTGGAGAATGTCCAAATTGTCTTTCAAAAGGCTGAACTAGTCGACATTCCACTAGCAGGGGGAAGGAAGATGAAGGAAGGCCCCTTTTACCCACATCCCAGCCAACACTGGTTGTTATTCTTTATGATATGTGCCAGTCTTTCTGGTGTGAGATAGTATCTCATCATTCTTTTGCTTTGAATTGTCCTGATGATAAATGAGATTAAACATTTTATATGCCTTACAACCATTTGCACTTCTTTGAGAAAGTTTCTTTTCTCTCCATTTTTTGATAGGGTTTAATGCTTTTTTTTCTTATAGAATTCTACCAATGCTTTGTATATCTTGAATATTAACTTTTTATCAGATAAGTGGTGGGCAAATAAATTTTCCCAATCTGTAAACTGTATTTGTATCCTGGTCATTGTTTTTTTGAGGTGCAGACCCATCTTAATTTCATGAAGTCCCATTTATTTATCTTTACTTCCACTGCTTGGTCAGTGGTATTTCATCATGAAAACAGACTTTAGATTCAATATCATAGAGAGTTCTTCCTATATTTTCCTCTATGTATCTTATGGATTCAGGTCTGATATCAAGGTTTTCAATCCATTTTGATTTGATTTTTGTGCATGGTGTCAAATGTCTGAGGATTTTGCTTTGCTTCTTTTTTGTGTATGGCTGACCTTTTTTCCCATAACCACTTCCTGAAGAGACTTTCCTTACTCTACTTGTAGTTTTGCTCATTTGTTATTAAAGATTAACTGACTTAAAATGTAGGTCTTTCACTGAATTTTCAATTCTCCTCCATATATCTTAAAATAGGATCTATCTATATTGACTTCTAGGGTTGTTAAATGAACAAGGTGACTTCAGTTGTACCTAAGCCCTTCAATTCATAAGAAAAATAGTCACATACTGATTAAGAGGTAGTTTTTTAACAGTGTGACCTTATCTTAAGTAAATAAGTCTGAAATATCTCTAATTTAAAAATCAGCAGGAGGCAAATGCAATAGTACAGCAGGAGGACTCTTGCCTTATATGCAGCTGACCTGGGTTTGATTCCTAGTACCCCATATGGTCCTAGAGACCCTCCAGGACAGATCCCTGGGTACAGCCAAGAATCAGCCCTGTGCTAGGTGTGACCCAAAAGCACTAATAAAATAAAAATCATCTGAATCTGACAGCCCAGACAGTACAGCGAGTAATGTGTGTGCCTTGCATGTGGGTGATGCTGGTTCAATCCCCAGCACCTCATTTGGTCTCCTGAGAACTACTATCTGAGCACGGAGCCAAAAGTAAGCCCTGATTACTTCCAGGTATGGATCAAAAGAAAAAACAAAACAAAAAAAAGTTATCATTCTATTTTTTATTTTATTTAATTACCATGAGAATGTTACAAGCTTTCATGTTTGGGTTGCAATCACACAATGATCAAACACCCATCTCTCCACCAGTGCACCTACCCCACCAACAATATCCCCAGTATATCTCCATTTGCCACATCCCCTCCTGCCTCTATGGCAGACAATATTCCCCATACTCACTCTCTGCTTTTGGACATTATGGTTTGCAATACAGACACTGAGAGGTCATCATGTTTGTTCCTTTATCTACTTTCAGCACACGTCTCCCATCCTGACTGATTCCTCCAGTCATCATTTTCTTAGTGATCCCTTCTATATTCCATATGCCTTCTCCCCTCTGCTCATGTGACAGGCTTCCAGCCTGGGGCAATCCTCTTGGCCCTTGTATCTACTGTCCTTGGGTGTCAGCCTCATGTTATGTTATTCTATACTCCATAAATGAGTGAATACCTTCTATTTCTGTCCCTCTCTATTATACTCATTTCACTAAAAACGATAATGTCTATGTCTATTCAATTATAAGCAAATTTCTTGACTTCATCTCTCCTAACAGCTGCATAGTATTCCATTGTGTAGATGTACCAACGTTCCTTTAACCAGTCATCTGTTCTAGGGTACTTGGAAAAAATTATCATACTAAATTATAAAGTTCAACTCAAATAAAATCTGAGGCATTGCAATTCAATACCTAGCATAGACCACTCCAAAACTAAAGTAACATTACTTCCAAAGGAGAAAAAACAATCTTACAAGTAATTCCTCTGTGAAAATAACGAATCCAGAACAAGTTGCAATTAAGTATCTTTAGGTATGAAATGAAAACAACTACCTGTCCACAAGTATTTTATAAATATCTTTTACATAAGATAGAGAAATAATATTTTCAGGTGCACAAAAACAAGTATTGAATTACCAGCAAATCTATACTATTTTTAATGTTTAAACCTGTGTATTAGTAGAAGGAAAATCTTAGGCAGAAATTCTAGATAGAAAAAAAAAAGTGCCATTGCATGATTAAATGTAAATAACTATTGATTGTATAAAAACAGTTAACTACACTCTGAAGAAATATAGAAAAGAATTATTATGAAGGCAAGTGAAAGCTAAAATACGGGAAAATATTGAAATGACAGAAATGTCTCTCACATTGTAATGTGTAAATTACCATATATCTAGACTATTTCACTTAATCACTTAATCACTTAACTTCCCGTTAGTCGTTGATTTGCTCGAGTGGGCGCCAGTAATGTCTCCATTTGTCCCTGTCGCGTGCTAGTGTAGCCCAATGGCATCTTTTCGCTCCGGGAACATGAAGGGCCTCAAACCGATCATTCATGATCTTGACGAAGAAGTCTGACCATCTGGTAGGTGGGCGGCCACCCGGTCTCTTGACATCCCGTGGAATCCAATCAGTAACAGCTCTAGTCCAACGGTCCTCTTTAAATCTCATTACGTGACCAGCCCATCTGATTCTCGACACCTTGGCAAATGAGACAGCGTCCCTGATCCTTGATCGTCGACGGATGTCAGAACTCCGGATTCATTCTCTCATTTGAGTGAAACGTGATATTCCAAGCATAGCTCTTTCTATTCTTCTTTGGGAGACCTGAATAGCGTTCTCATCTTGTTTGCATAGGGCCCAAGTCTCTGAGGCATATGTTAATGCAGGAAGAACAGTGGAATCAAAGAGATGTGCCCGGAGCCAGAGGTTCTTCGTCCTCTTAGCTATTTCTTCGACGTTCTTGAAGGCGTTCCAAGCCGCTATCTTCCTCCTGCGCAGCTCGGGTGCCAGGTCATTTGTTATGTTGACCTCTCGACCTAGGTACACATAGCTGTTGCATTCGGAGAGGGTCGTTCCATTGAGAGCGAATGGGGCGTCAGGAACAAGGCTGTTTCTCAAAAACATTGTCTTCGTAAGATTCAGCTGTAGTCCTACCTTTCCACACTCACGGTCAAAGTTGGCCAGCATTTGTGCCGCTTGGCTGATGTTTGGTGTTATTAAAACAATGTCATCAGCAAAGCGGAGGTGGTGTAGTTGCCGACCATCTATCTTCACTCCCATTCCTTCCCATGCCAGTCGTCGCATATTGTTCTCGAGGGTGGCACTGAAGAGTTTCGGTGAAATGGTATCACCCTGCCGCACCCCTCTCTTGACATCAACGATCACTTCTTTGTAGAATGGTGAGATCCTGGTAGTGAATCCGCAATACAGCTCACGGAGGATCCTGATGTATTGGGCTTGAATGCCCTGATTGGCTAGGGCTTCAATGACCGCTTCCGTCTCAACAGAATCAAAGGCCTTCTTTAAATCAATGAACGTTAAGCAAAGTGGCATCTTGAACTCCCGAGAAACCTCAATGAGCTTGGTTATCATGTGGATATGGTCGATGGTGCTGAATCCTTTGCGGAACCCTGCTTGCTCGCATGGTTGTCCTTCATCTAGTGTTCTGCCAATCCTATTCAGGATGACTTGAGTGAACAACTTGTAGATGACAGACAATAGGCAGATCGGGCGATAGTTGCCAATGTCATGGATGTCTCCCTTCTTGAACAGTAGTACGGTCCTGCTGGTTTTCCATTGGGACGGAACCTCGCATTCAGACAGGTAACGAGTGAAGAGCCGAGCCAGTGTATTGATGAGTACTGACGGCAGGTTCTTCAGGTGTTCAGGTCTGACCTTGTCTGGGCCGGGTGCTGTTTGTTTCTTTACCGACGAAATGGCGTGTCGGATTTCGGAAGGGAGAACGTTGGGAACGACATACCCATCCTGTGGAATTTGGTATGTCGGCAAGTGGACATGGCTATCGAAGAGATTTGAGTAGAAGTCATGGATAATCTTCTCCATTGCTGTTCTGGAGGATGTGATGGATCCGTCAGGACGTCGGAGGGCAGTCATCTTGGTCTTATAGTTGGCGAAGGACAGGCGGGCGTTACGAATACTTTTCCCGGCTTCTGCCACATCTACCAGTACTTCTACTCTTCTCTCTTTGAGGTCTTCTAGACTATTTAGATATTTTTATATAGTGGGCTGGAGCGATAGCACAGCAGTAGGGCGTTTGCCTTACACGTAGTCAGCCCGGCCGAGCCGAGTTTAATTCCTCCACCCGTCTTGGAGAGCCCAGAAAGCTACCGAGAGTATCTCGCCCACATGGCAAAGTCTGGCAAGCTACCCATGATTTATTCAATATGCCAAACACAGTAACAACAAGTCTCAAAATGGAGATGTTACTGGGCCCGCTCGAGTGTAAATATGCATGTATACAATAATTTCTTTCTCTATTCCTCTCTCAATTTTGTACTTGATCTAATTCTGTATCTTGACTATTTTAAACTGCACTATAATTAACATAGATATGCTTGGTGTAAAATTATTTTTCACACCTGGGCTCTTGGATTACTCCTGAATATGTGCTCAGTGAGTCCTGGGGGTCCTCAAGGGACCATATGCGGTATCAGGCATAGGACTAGGCCTGACACAGGCAAGGAAAGCACCTACCCACTGTACTATCACTAAGACCATACATGGTGTGAACTTTTGAATTAGTGATTTTGTGTGCTAAGGATATTTCTAGGAATTAAATTACTGGGTCATATGGTGCTTCTATTATGTTTTTATTAAACCACTATGAGATACACAATAACAAAATTATTCATGATTGGGTTTTAGTCATACAATGTTCCAACACTTATCTCTTCACCCGTGTACATTTCCCACCACCAGTGTCCCAAGTTTTCCTCCTTCTGCCCCCCAACCCTAGTCTGCTTCTACAGCAGGAACTTTTTCCTTTCTCTCTCTTTTGCTCTCTCTCCCTCTTTCCTTTTGGGCATTATGGTTTGCAATACAGGTACTGAAAGGAAATTATCTGTATTTGTTTGCCTATTTCCAGCATTCAATTCTTGTCCCTGTTGTGATCATTTCCAACTATTATTGTCATAGAGGTCCCTGCTTTATCCTAACTGCCCTTTCCCCTACACTTGTGGCAAGCTTCCAACTTTCAGTCAGTCATCCTGGCCCTTGTTTCTACTGTCCATAATCTCATAAGTAAAGTAAAGTAAAGGCCCTCCCGTTGTTCATCGATTTGCTCGAGCGGGCCCAGTAACGTCTCCATTGGAGACTTTGTTGTTACTGTGTCTGGCATATCGAATATGTCACGGGTAGCTTGCCAGGCTCTGCCGTGCGGGCGAGATACTCTCGGTAGCTTGCCGGGCTCTCCCAGAGGGGCGGAAGAATCGAACTTGGGTCGGCCATGTTGGCTGCGTGCAAGGCAAACGCCCTACCGCTGTGCTATCACTCCAGCCCATAATCTCATATGATGTTTTTATATCTCACAAACTAGGACCCAAAACACAGCAGAAAATTCATCTAAACTACTATGTTTATTGCAGCACTATTCACAATAGCCAGAATCTGGGAGCAACCTAAGCGACCAAGAACAGACACTAAATAGAAAACTGTGGTATATCTACACAACTAAATACTACAAAGCCACCAGGGAAAATAGTGGTCTTATTTTTAATTTTTTTAAATATCTAAAATCTATTTGACATGGGATATGTGAATATATTGGGATTTTCACAATATAGCAAAACATAGCACTATTTTCACAAAACATAGCTATTCCTGAACCAGTTTTCATTCAAACCAATAATAAGTGAAGGTTCCTTTTTCTCCACATCCCTGCCAGGACTTACTGTTTCTGACTTTTTTTTTTTTGATTTAGGGCATTCTTACTGGCATGAGGTAATATCTCATTATTGTCTGGAATTGCATTTCACCAAATATTTAAAAAATTACTTTTCCTTTATTAATGTAAGTAGTAAAAAAAGATGTAGTCTTGCATTTTGCAACAAGATGAATAGAACTGGATGGTGAAATAAATCAGGAGGACAAAGATAAAGCTTTCCCTCTGAGAGGAAGATAAAGATGACCACTTTCTCCACTATTACTCAATATACATATGGAAGTCATTGCCATAACAGTATGATAAGTAAAGAAAATCAGAGGCATTCAAATTGGAAAAGAACAAGATAAACTATCATTATTTGGAAAGGATACAATAATACACATAGATCACCTTAAAGATTTTATTTTAAAAAAAGCATCCTTGCTGTAGGGGAGATGTGGTGGGTTTGGGGGTGGGGGTACACTGGGAAGTTGGTGAAAGCAAGTTGGCATTCTGGTAAAAGTGTGGCAAACCACACTTATTATTTGCATGAGACCCTGCCATTATCAATATTATAAGTTGCAGTGCCTAAAATAAACTTTTTAAGACCTCCAAGATCCAGAGACCTGCTTTTAACCACATGTTAGCTAAATATACAGTTTGGCTAAATATTCTATACTCTCATAGCCCAACAGCACACTAAGAGTGGGAAAAGTAATAGTGGAGCAGTTGTACAAATGCCTGTTCGTGAAACAGGTCTGAGTGCAGCAGCACGGGCGAGGTCGATGGTGACAGACAAGGGAAGCCTGCGGGTACAAGAACCAGCCACCTGCTCTCCTCTTCGCTGCCCCACCAGCTTGTCTGAAATTGCAGCAAGAAGTGATTGTACTTCTGTTATTTCTTATAACAAAATTATGATTGTAAAATGGTTTATAAAGATTATTCACCACTGATGGGGCAAGATGTGGGGAGAAGTTCAAGATGCCTCATTCTACTCAGTTTAAGGAAAACAACTATCTGATATAATAGCTTGGCCAACTGTTTACCACTTTTAACCTATGTAGAAAACCCCACAAAAGCTCTTTCACAATCTTACTACATCAACGAGAGGCTATTGTAATAATTTCTTTTATAAATATTATTTTATCTTACTGATAGCATATCCGGCTATCAGATGAAAACAAGTTGCTCAGAAAAGAATTTTATTTTTAATCTAAAAAATATACTCCAGTACAATGACTTTGATTTTGTAGTCTAAATTGATCATTTAATATTATTAAAATAAATTTAATTGTTCATAAAAATACTTATCTTTCTATGACAATTTTATCTGTAAATACTTGCGTGGGCACTATGTTGTTTAATGCTAATATAGCTAAGCTAAATTATTCTAACATTTTATTTAGAAACTGAAACTCTTCCTGAACAAAATACATTGCTTAAATTCACAGTGCTAGTAAGTAAAGTAAATCAATTACAAGATATGATTAATTTTATAACAGGTACCTCATGTCAAATTTTGACAACAAATTTAACTTAAATAATTGATCCTTAGGTGAAAATTATTTTGGAAACTACGTCCTCTTTAAATTTGAAGGAAAGCAATAATACAAGCACTGGTTTATTATACCAATAATGAATTTAATGTCAGAACCAGAGCCTGTATTTAACTATAGAATTAAATAATTTATTTTCACAGACACATTAACCTAATTGAGCTGCTCTGGTGCCATCAATGATATTTAATCAAAAGCACTGACAAATATGCTTTTCATATTTGTAAAATATCAAAAATGATTTAATGCATCACTATTCCCAATACATTTGCTCCAGTGTGCTACGTGATGACTCTTCAAAATAATTTATTTTTGAAGTAACTTCAAATTTTACTTATCCGTATTCTTAAGGAAAGTATTGACCCAGAAATTTTAATTCAGTCCTATCGATATATCAATTATATTAACTGATGAACATTTACTATCAAATCAATACATAAAAACAGTAATAAAATACATTATCTGAGTTCAAAGTGTTTTTAGATTCTTTACAAAGGTAGATATAACATAAAATGAAACATAAAAAGGCAATGAAATAAAACTAAATTTGAATATAAGTTAATAAATTTCAGTATATAGATCATACAATAACACCTTTTAATCTAAAATATGTAACTTGCTCTAAGATGTTTTATATTCTGAGATGGGAGTTTAATGTTCAGGAACATTCATGAACTCTAAAGATAATCATTACTATATTTCTTGGGAGACAACATAAAATGAAAGCATTTAATGCTTGTGTGGAGAGACTGTTACTATTCTTATAGAGGTTCATAATTAATAGTTCCCCTATTTCTCCATTCAGAGATAAGGAACTTCTATGTATTAATTAATAAATTGTTTGGCAAGATAAAATAATGGAACAATGGTAGAATACAATTGGATCTGAAGAGGGAGAAAACAGGCTACTTAATATTGCTGCCCAGATGAAATATGATGGTAGTTTTGACTTGGGAATTTTGAGTGAAATTGCTGAGATATGGATTATTCAAGAACATTTTATAGACAGAGCTCACAAGAGTATATTCAGTATTGAATTACTATTGAGAATACTTGGAAAGAAAAATCAATTCAAATTATTTAGTTTACTTAAGAAATATTTAATTGATGTAGTTCCATTTATTTTTCCTGTTAGCTTGGCCAATGGTACTGTCATTAAATATGTCTCTAGAGTGAGACCTGTTGTCGTTACTGAATTTGGCATATCGAGTACTCCACAGGGAGTTTGCCAGGCTCTGCCTGTGTGGAAGGGATATTCTTGGTAGCTTTCCGGGCTCTCTGAGAGGCATATATTTATATATTTGTCTCTATGATTTGTTGCCTACTGTCTGAACTACATCAGATATGCTGTAGTAATAGTTGAAAATGGTTAAAAAAATTTCTTATAATGTGTCTGGAAAGTGGCTTGGAGCATAGTGGTGGTTGGGTAGTGGAAGTTGGCTGCTGGGGCTGGGTCCCTTGGAGAGGGGAATGCTCTCACCTGCCCCACATTCTGGCTTGGAGTCCGGTGGCATGGTTCTAGAAGCCTCATTTTATGCTTCCATGTGGGAGGAGCATCCTGAGTTCTGGAGGGTGTCCAGCACCAGATAATCTCTTCATCAGCCACCCTCCAGAACTCAGGATGCTCCTCCCATATGGTAGTTTGAGGCTCCCAGAACCATGCCACCAGACTCCGCGCCAGGCTGTGGGGCAGGTGAGTGCCCTCCCTGCCCCCAAGGGACCCAGTTCTGGCAGCCGAACTCCACTATCCAACCACCACCATCCTCCAGGCCACTTTCTGGATGCTCAGGCCGAGCCTCACACATGAATGAAGTCCCATGGAACCCAGATAATGCAGAACTTTGTGACTTTGGACTCTGGACTCAACAGGACCCCAGAACAGAGATCCTCTGCCTGCTTCCCCCAGTCTCCAGTGACTCAAGAATCACACCCATAATTCACACCCTGCCTACAGATGAATTAATAAAAAAACCTGTTATATACAAATAGTTAAAGGTAAAGGCCCTCCCGTTGATCCTCGATTTGCTCAAGCGGACCCAGTAACGTCTCCATTGGAGACTTTTGTTGTTACTGTGTCTGGCATATCGAATACTCTCGGTAGCTTGCCGGGCTCTCCGAGAGGGGCGGAGGAATCGAACTCGGGTCGGCCATGTTGGCCGCTTGTAAGGCGAACGCCCTACCCGCTGTGCTATCGCTCCAGCCCAAATAGTTATATATGTATATATACACACACACATACACACACAGTGGAATACTACTTAGCTATGAAAAATGATGAACCCTAGCAGCTTGACACTATGTGGATAGAAACTATCATGTTAAGTCAGTTGTTGGAGGAAGGGCAAGTACAGGATAATCTCTGTGTTTGGGAAAAATATAGGGAGAAACAAGGGCCTAAAGGCAACACAACTGTAGAGTTAGTCTACAAAACACAGCTTATCTGTGAAGAGGGTGTGGGAGGGTCCTCTGAATCTTGGTAGAACCATGTCAGCACTTTGATAGTGGGCATGGTTTGGAATAATATATACATGAAACTATCATTAACAGTATTGTAAATGATATAATGACCAAAATCACATGTTCAACAACAAAAATGTGGGGGAAATGTTCTTTAAATAAATGCAAGGTGTTTAGCTTATGGTAGCAAAACCTTCATTTGTTTCAATATTTTCCACCCATTTGATTTGTAATGTGAAACTGTTGGCCACTGCGCTAGTTAGAATCTGTTTAGTTTTTTTTTTTTTTTTTGCTTTTTGGTTTTTATGGGGTTGAGGAAGGGGAGTGTGTTAGGATCCACCTGGTGGTTCAGAGACTATTCCTGTCTCTCTGCTCAGTAGTGACCATTTCAAATAGCTTTAATGTTGGGAATGGAGTGATAGCACATCGGATAGGGCAGTTGCCTTGCATGCAGCCCGACTCGGGTTTGATTTCCAGCATCCCATATGGTCCCCCAAGCATGGCCAGGAGTAATTCCTGAGTGCATGAACCTGAATAACCCCTGTGCATCGCGGGATGTGACCCCCCAAAAAAATAAACAAACAAAAACAAACAGATATAATGTTAAAATAAAGTAAAAACAAAATAGGCGCCATAAACAAAGCTCAAAGATCTTCAATGCATGCCTTCAATTCACTAGATATTCTATTCACTATTCTTACTGGTTCCCTAGCACCTCTGCATGTGAGCCAACCACTGAAATGTCAGGTCCACACAAGTAGCAAGAGTGGGCCTCAGGCCCTGATCATTGTATGCGAGGTTACCTTTCAGATAAAGTCTGTCTTAAAACTCTTAATGTATCACTGACAATAAACAACACATTATTCTAAATGATCATACATATGCTGCAAAGTACTTGGAGGGAACAAACATGAAACTAATTTAATTGTATAAGTGATAAAAATACAGGATAGGCAATAAAGATTTCAAATAACTATTAGTTTTTGAGGTATATTGTTTTCCAGAAACTATTCTAAGAATTTAATCTTCCTGGCAATAGTAATAGGCTGATAAAAATATGTTCTTCAAAATTTTTTATGCATTGTAACATTTTATTTTTCTTCTTATTATTAGTGAAACACCATGAGGTACAGTTGTAGATTTACAATTTTTTCTTTGTCTGGGTTTCGATTATACAATGATCAAATACTCATCTCTCCACCAGTGCCCATTCTCCACCACCATGGATAATATCCCTCCCACCCCCATCCCTCCCATACCTCTCTGCCTCTGTGGCAGGGCAATCCCTTGTGTTCTCTCTCTCCTTTTGAGTGTTGTGGTCTGCAAAAGAGGCATTGAGTGGCAAACATATTCAGTCCAGTCTACTTTCAACCTGCATCTCCCCTCCTGGGAGGATCCTCCAAACAACCTCCACTTGGTGTTCCCCTTTCTATCTGAATTGTCCTTTCCCCTAGAATACCCGGCTGGCCTCTAAGCTATGGAGTAATTCCCCTGGTGTTGATCTCAGCTATTCTTGGGAATTAATCTCATATTGTGTTACTTTATATCCCCCAGATGAATGCAATATTTCTATGTCTATCCCTCTCTTTCTGACTCATTTCGCTTAGCATGATACTTTCCATATTGTACCACTTGTATGTAAAGTTCATGACTTCATCTTTTCTAAGAGCTACATAGTACTCCATTGTGTAGATGTACCAAAGTTTCTTTAACCAGTCATCTGTTCTTGGGCACTCAGGTCTCTTCCAGTTTCTGGCTACTATAAAGAGTGCTGCAATGAACAAACAAGTGCAGATGTCACTTCGGCTACACATTTTTGCCTCTCGGGGATATATTCCCAGGAGTGGTATCGCTGGGTAAAATGGGAGCTCAATTTCTAATTTTTTGAGAAACGTCCATACTGTTTTCCAGAAGGGCTGAACCAGTCGGCATTCCCACCAACAGTGAAGGAGTGTCCCTTTCTCGCCACATCCGCGCCAGCAACGGTTGCTTTTGTTCTTTTGAATGTGGGCCAGTCTCTGAGGTGTGAGATGGTATCTCATTGTGGTTTTGATCTGCATCTCCCTAATGATTAATGATGTAGAGCATTTTCTCATGTGCTTTTTTTGCCATTCGGATTTCTTCTTTGAGAAAGTTTCTGTTCATTTCATTGCCCCATTTTTTGATGGGGTTGGATGTTTTCTTCTTGTTGAGTTCAACCAGTATTTTGTATATCCTTGATATCAACCCCATGTCAGATGTGCATTCGGCAAATATCCTTTCCCATTCTGTAGACTGTCTTTGTATTTTGGTCACTGTTTCTTTTGAGGTGCAGAAGCTTCTTAGTTTAAGATAGTCCCATTTATCTATCTCTGTTTTCACTTGCTCGGCCAGTGGCATGGCATCTTTGAAGATACCATTAGCTTCAATGTCATGGAGGGTTTTGCCAACTTTGTCTCCAATGTACCTTATGGTTTCTGGTCTGATGTTGAGGTCTTTAATCCATTTTGATCTTACTTTTGTAAATGGTGTTAGGCAGAGTTCTGAGTATCATATCATCTGCGAATAGTGAGAGCTTGATTTCTTCCTTTCCTACCTGAATGCCCTTAATATCTTTTTCTTGCCTAATTGCTATTGCAAGTACTTCCAGTACTATATTGAACAGCAGTGGAGAGAGTGGGCATCCTTGTCTTGTCCCTGATCTTAGAGGGAAGGCTCTCAGTTTTTCCCCATTGAGGATGATGCTTGATGTAGGCTTATGGTAGATGGCTTTAACTATGCTGAGGAAAGTCCCCTCTATACCCATTTTGGCTAGGGTTTTCATCATAAAGGGGTGCTGGATCTTGTCAAATGCTTTCTCTGCATCTATTGATATGATCATATGCTTTTTATCTTTCCTTTTGTTGATATAATGGATTATGTTGATTGATTTCCGAATGTTAAACCATCCTTGCATCCCTGGGATGAATCCTACTTGGTCATGGTGTATGATCTTTTTGATGAGTAGTTGGATTCTATTTGCTAGTAGTTTGTTGAGGATCTTTGCATCTCTGTTCATCAGGGATATCGGCCTGTAGTTCTCTTTCTTTGTGTTAC
This sequence comes from Sorex fumeus, assembly GCF_029834395.1. Classification (NCBI taxonomy): domain Eukaryota; kingdom Metazoa; phylum Chordata; class Mammalia; order Eulipotyphla; family Soricidae; genus Sorex; species Sorex fumeus. The sequence continues at coordinate 15,219,560 of NW_026606188.1, forward strand.
CTCTGTCTGCTTTTGGTATCAGTGTGATATTTGCTTCATAGAAACTGTTCGGAAGTGTATTTGATAATTCAATTTCATGGAAAAGCTTAAAGAGCATTGGGAGTAAGTCTTCTTTAAAGATTTGGAAGAATTCACTGGTGAATCCATCCGGGCCAGGGCTTTTGTGCTTGGGGAGACTTCTTATTACCATTTCAATTTCCTTGATGGTGACAGGTCTGTTCAGGTATTCCAGGTCTTCTTGGTTCAGCCTTGGGAGTCTGTAGGAGTCTAGGAATTTATCCATTTCCTCTAGGTTTTGATGTTCCGTGGCATAAAGCTTCTCAAAGTACTCCATGAGGATCCTTTGAATTTCTGTAGTTTCTGTTGTAATGACCCCCTTTTCATTTCTGATTCGGTTTATTAGGGTTTTCTCTCTCCCTTTCTTTGTGAGTTTTGCTAGGGGCTTATCGATTTTGTTAATTTTCTCAAAGAACCAGCTCTTGATTTCATTGATCTTTCGGATTGTTTTCTGGGTGTCCATCTCGTTAATCTCTGCTCTGAGTTTTATTATTTCCTTCCTCCTGTTCGGGTTGTGCTCCTTTTGTTGGTCCTTCTCCAAGTTCTTAAGCTGTGAGGTTAGTTTATTTATGTGGGCTCGCTCCTCCTTTCTGAGGAATGCTTGTAGAGCTATAAACTTTCCTCTTAAGACCGCTTTTGCTGTGTCCCATAAGTTTTGGTAACTCGTGTCCTCATTTTCATTCGTTTCTAGGAATCTTTTGATTTCCTCTTTAATTTCCTGTCTAAGCCACACGTTGTTTAATAGCGCACAGTTTAATTTCCATGTGTTTAATTTAGTTTTCTGTTTTTGTGTGTGATTTACTTCTAATTTCAGCGCATTATGGTCTGAGAAGATTGTTGATATAATCTCTATCTTCTTAATTTTATGGAGGCATGTTTTGTGGCTCAGCATGTGGTCTATCTTGGAGAACGTTCTATGTACGCTTGAGAAGAATGTGTATTCAGCTTTTTGTGGATGAAGTGTCCTGTATATATCCACTAAGTCCCTTTCTTCCATTGTTTCCCTCAGATGAAGTATGTCCTTGCTAAGCTTGAGTCTGGTTGATCTATCAAGAGGTGACAAAGCAGTGTTGAAGTCTCCCACTAGTATTGTGTTGCTATCAATGTCTTTTTCCAAATCTATGAGTAATTGTTTTAAGTACTTTGCTGGTCTCTCATTAGGTGCATATACATTTATTATTGTAAGTTCTTCCTGTTGTACAGATGCTTTGGTCAATAGGAAATGGCCTTCACTCTCTCTTATGAACTTCTTCACTCTGAAATCGATGTGGTCTGATATTAGGATAGCTACCCCAGCTTTTTTCTGTGAGCTGTTTGCCTGTAGGATTGTTTTCCAGCCTTTGACTCTGAGTCTGTGTTTGCTTTGACTATTGAGATGTGTTTCTTGCAGGCAGCAGAATGTTGGCTTCAATTTTCTAATCCATCCTGCCACTCTATGTCTTTTAATTGCTGCGTTTAGCCCATTGATATTGAGAGAGATTATTGTTATGGGATTTTGCCCCATTGTTCCGTTGAAATTTGGTGTATTTGAGAGGCCTGTCTTGCCTTAAAGTAGCCCATTTAGTTGTACTTGTAACCATGGTTTTGAGTCTATGAAGTTCCTGAGCTGTTGTTTGTGAAACTGTGTGTTGTTCCTTCTATTATGAATGAGAGTCTCGCTGGGTAAAGTATTTTTGGAGAAGCATTTATTTCATTGAGTTTTTTCACTATGTCCCACCACTGTTTTCGGGCCCTGAGGGTTTCATTAGAAAAATCAGCCATGAATTTTAAGGATGCTCCTTTGTAAGAGATTTCTTTCTTCGATCTTACTGCTTTCAGAATTTTGTCTCTGTCTAAAGTTTTGGTCATTTTGATCAGGATGTGTCTTGTGGTATTTTTATTCGGATTTCTTCTAGCTGGTACCCTTCGGGCCTCCTGGATGTGGTCACAAGTTTTTTCCAGCTCTGGAAACGTTGTAGCAATGATTTCTTTGACAGTTTCTTCTTCATCAAGGTTTTCTTCCCGTCCCTCTGGGACTCCAATAATTCTTATGTTACCCCTCTTGGCTTCATCAAGATCTTCTCTTGCCATCTGTTCTCGAACTGTGAGTCTCTTTTCCATTTTCTGCTCTTTTCTGACAAGACTCTGAACTTGATCTTCGAACTCACTGATTCTGTTCTCAGCAGCTGTTACTCTGCTGGTGAGGCCTTCCACTGTGGTTTTCAATTCGGCTACCAGGTTTTTCAGGTCCGACATTTCCGATTGCATTTTCCTCATTTCTGCCTTCAAATCCTCTTGTCTTTTATTGGCATTGCTTTCCATTGTTTCTTTTAGTTCCCTAAGCATCCTGAGTAGCTCCATTCTGAATTCCTTGTCAGAGAGGTTGTCTAACGCTATAGTACTGTTGGTGTCTTCTGGGTTAGCCTCGTGAATAAGAAAGTTTGGTGGGCTTTTGCGTTGCTTTACCATTGTGACCAGTGTGGTTTGGTCCTTCACACTCGCTGCTACTGTTCTGGTTGAGTGAGGAGAGACTGCCAGGAGCCGTTCAGCTTTGTTGCTGCTAGATGCGCCTCTTTTACCTTTCTGAGTCTGACCTTCTCAATCAGGCGTTATTCTTTGTTTTATAACTGACATTGAGTGAAACTTTTGGAGAAGTCGCTATTTACTACTGAGCTTGTATAGCTATTTTCAAACAGAACTTTTGTTGGAAATGGAGTAGGCGAGTGGGATTTTGTTGAATTGTAGTAGAAGAGGTGAGAAATTTTGGTTGGTATTAGGTAACAAGTTGATGAAAAGGATGAAAGGATGAAGGTCCAACTTGCTTGGAGTGAGTGATATACCTGCGGCCGCGTGAGTGGTGGTGCAGGGGATATCTTTCCATTTACTCATGCCTCTTTTATTTCCTGAAGTAGCGTTTTGTAGTTTTCTTTGTACAGGTCCTTTACTTCCTTAGTTGAGCTGATTCCTAGGTACTTGATTTTCTGGGGCACAATTGTGAATGGGATTGTTTTTTTCAAGTAGCTTTTTTCTCTCTCACTGTTTGTGTATAGGAAAGCCATGTACTTTTGGGTATTGATTTTATAGCCTGGATGCCCACTCTCTCCACTGCTGTTCAATATAGTACTGGAAGTACTTGCAATAGCGATTAGGCAAGAAAAAGATATTAAGGGCATTCAGGTAATAAAGGAAGAAATCAAGCTCTCACTATTTGCAGATGATATGATACTATATGTAGAGAACTCCAATAACCTCCACCAAAAAAACTCCTAGAAACAATAGACTTGTGTAGTAAAGTTGCAGTCTTCAAAATTTTAAGCATGGGCAGTATGGTGCCGCCAGCAGGCCAGCCTGTACCTATGGGGCGAGTGCATCAGCAGACTGATTCTGTCTTCAGACTTCCTGACACCCCAAAATTACCACTGTGCCTTTGGCTAGACCCCAACAACTTGGGGCCCAGTTTACCAAGAAATTAAATAGCCAAAAGTTAGGTATGCGCGAATCAAACCCACAAAACACCTCTGGCTCAGCTATACACACTTATTTATTGGCCTTTTTGTCGGAGACCCATAAATCACGAAAGAGATCAAAAGCCACCTTTAGGGTTGAAGGTGTTGTATGCTGCAGGAGAGTGGGCACACCCTGCAGGGCATATGCCAAGAGTCTATTTCTCTGGAAAAGATGGAAACAGGGGCCATGATCCAGAGACACACAAAAGAATCTTCAAAATGAGCAGCTCACTGCAGAGATTCCTCCGAACTTTAAGCCAGGCCAACTTCATGAGGGAGCCTCAGACAGGGACAGGCATTATCCTTCCATCTGCCTCCTAAAATCCCTGTGGGCACCAACTTCCAAAACCCAATGAGAAGTGCTGGTATGCAGATTCAATGACAGCAAACTCTAGGACTCAAGGGATAGGTAATGTGCCAATCCTTTTCATCCCCCCCTATCCCGATGGACCCTGGAGGTCACATGACAAACTGCCTCCCGCTACTACTTAAGCTCCTTAATTAGAAACACACAAAAGAATCTCCAAGCCAAGCAACTCGCTGATGAGATTTATCCAGACCCTAATTACCTAAATTTTTAGAAATCCAGAAGCATGTGGCTTCTCTCCCAACCACGCAACAACTTGTGCTATTCATAACAGGCAATTCAAGAGAGAGTTTGGGGGAGATTGTCTGCCATAGAGACAGGGGAAGGGGTGGGATGGAGGAGATACTTGGGGACCTTGGTGGTAGAAAATGTGCACTGGTGGAGGATTGGTTGATCAATCATTGTATGACTGAAACTCAAATAGAAAAGCTTTGTAACTGTATCTCATGGTGATTAAAAAGAAATAATAAAAAATAATAAAATTAACATTCTGAAAAAAAAAGTAATGTGGAATTCATTCCCAATTCAATCAACTTTATCAATGGCTGAATAAATGGCAGTACTCCTACATTCACTTGATCATTTGACACCCCGTTACTCCTCGATTTGCTCGAGAGAGTGCCAGTAACATCTCCATTCGTCCCTATTGTGTGCTAGTATAGCCCAATAGCATCTGCTGGCTCCAGGAACACTAAGAGCCTCAAACTGTTCGTTCAGAATCTTCACAAAGAAGTCTGACCATCTCATTGGTGGGTGGCCACAAGATCTTTTGAGGTAGCATGGAATCCAGTCAATAAAAGCTCTAGTCCAGCAGTCATCTCTAAATCACATTACGTGTTCAGCCCATCTGCTTTCAACACCTTGTCAAAAGACAGTGTCCCTGATTCTCGATTGTTGATGGAGGTCAGAACTCTGGATTCCTTCTCTCACATGAGTGAAGCATTATACTCTAAGCACAGCTATTTTGATTCCTCTTTGGGAGACTCATGAGAAAGCATGAGCTCTTAGTGGCAACCCCTTGAACTTTGTAATTTGTCTGTTAAGTTGACAGGAAGGGAGGAGTGAGGAGAAATATTTTTGATTCCTATAAAAGAAAGATGTGAATACTACTGGAAACATACAAAGCAAAATCTTGACTTTCATTGGAGCAGACTATAAAGGAAAATAACAAAGATATTAAAAGTTGCAAGGATTCCCAGATATACAGGTCCCTGCCCCTTGGGGGCTGGGATGGAGTCCCAAGTCCCTGCCTTGCCCAAATCCCAGCAGTCACACGTACCCCAACAGCTGCCATCAGGCCAATGGCTGGACTCCACTGCCTCACGACTACACTCCACAGAAATGCCAAACTGCCAAACCTTTCAAGTACACTGATTTGTTTTGGCTGAGAACTATGGGGTCTTCTCAGAGTAGGAGTGGATGACCTCCCCCGACCCCCTTACTTGCAGAAGCCCTGGTAGTAGCCCCCAAATTCCACAATGACTGCCTGGTAATCTCACTGCGCAGTTAAATATTCTGGAATTTCTTGAGCACATGACCACATTCAAGGCTGCACAACTCCCCAAACTCTCCAATACTAACACCCCAGTAGGAGCTCACTAAATTAGATGATAAAGTAACAGAGAAGCCAACTAAGCTCGATTAACAAAAAACGTTAATACCTAAGACTCAACTAGCCAGCAACAGCTAAGTAAACCCTTAGAGAAGGACTTAGGCTCCATGGTGAGCTAGGGCAATTTTCACATTTTCTCTTACAGAAGGATTTTTTGATATTCCATTAACCATTTAGTGGTACTAGGCAACATAAAATAAATTATTTTGGACCTATTAAGATGACAAGCTTGAGGGATGTTGGGGAAAATGGGGAGAATGGTGGTGGAAAGGTCGTAGTGATGGGATCAGTACTGGAATAGTGAATGCCAGTAACAACTCATCATGAACAACTTTGTAAATTACTGTGTTTTAAAAGAATGTAAAACGTAAAAAACTATATATATTATGAACATAACACTATTATAATGTTGAAAATGAAATAAGAAAGTTTTTTCAGAATTGATAATAGCCTAGATAGAATTCAAGTCAATATATACCAATAGTGTAAGTATAGTTTAACATTTAAAATGTAATTTACCATATTAATAAATTAGATTATCTGTCATATGAACTTATCTATCATAAGTTCAACTATCATTTCAATAGATGAATAAAAACTTTATTCAATCCTAAATAAACACATCTTAAATTTTTATAAAACTCTCACTTGAATATTCAAGACTATATATAAGTGAAAAATTGATCATATAAATATTATTGTCATTTATGGTACTGTGATATAAATATAGAAGTAAAATGTAAATATAGAAGTAGATGTAAAATGAATCTAATGTAAATATAAATGTAAATAGAAGTAGATGTAAAATGAATCTACAGGAAAACTATCAAAATTATTGAGAAAACCCTAATTCTTTATTAGATACTGTATAGGAGTACAGTGATCAATACTATAGCACTGCACTGCACTGTCCTCCCGTATTAGGCATTCATTAAAGAAGTCAAAATGTTATACAATTATATTAAAAAATTAAAGATAGTATCCAATGGGGCTAGAGTGATAGCACAGCAGGTAGAGCGTTTAGCTTGCACGTGGCTGACCCGGGTTCAATTCCCAGCATTCGATATGGTCCCCTGAGGACCACCAGGAGTAATTCCTGAGTGCCTGAGCCAGGAATAACCCCTGTCTATCACTGGGCATGATCCAGAAAAGCAAGAAAAAAAAATATAGTGTCCAGGGTGATGGCACAGTGTGAGGGGCATGAGCCCTGCATACAGCTGCCTGAGTTTGGTCCTAAGCACTACATAAGTCCCCGCTGAGCCTACCAGGAAACATTCCTGGGCATAGAGCCAGAAGGAAGACCTGAGCACAATCAACTGTGACTCAAAAGCAAAAATAAATAAATAAATAAATAAATTTAAAATATTTATATAAATTCCACAGCAATTAAAGAGACCAAAATCTTCTCTGATGATTTATAAAACTCAATTCCAATTCAAATAAAATCCTCATATGATTATTCACTGAATGGACAAAGTAATGCTAAAATATGTATGGAGAAATAAAAAGCCAATATTTAAGTCCAAGTTTTCAAAACTGGAGAAGGGACTTAACCTGTAAAATTCAAAGGATCATAATAAAGCTATGATCATTAAAGCTGTGAGTTACTGAGAAATGAATAGAAAAACAAAAGTATGAGCAAGGAAATACTCGAAAGATGTACTACTACAGCACAATTATAAAATGATTACTGTATGCTTGGAACTTTGCTAACATCATGGTGCTTAAATTAAATTTCAAACGTGTCTTTATGCTAATTTTTGCCTAATAAGTAGATTAGCACAGATTTTTACACATTGTTCTGTAAATTATAAAATTGCTTTGGAAAATATTTAGACAAACTCCAATAAATTTGCTTTTGTGACTCAACAATTTCTTTTGTGGGTGCGTCTTTGAGAAACTTTTACTCTTATTTCCAAGAAACCATAAATTTTAGTGTTCATCTAACACAGATTAGAATACAATATTTTAAGTGCTATAATGACTTAATTCTTAATTGCCCATTTGTAGCAGAATAGATAATTTGAGATTTAGCTATCCATTTAATTACCAGACTAAAGTTAAAAGGAATGAAAAAGAAGTTAAACTATCAACATAGGAAGTTCTAAAATATATGATGCTAAAAAAATTTCTGCATTAGTGAAATTTAAAAGGGCAAAAGGCACATTAAAAACATGCATTTTATAAAATATCTATATTACTGATAAATATAAATAAGTATAGCACAGTAGCACTGTCCTCCCGTTGTTCATCAACTTGCTTGAGCTGGCACCAGTAACGTCTCCATTGTGAGACTTGTTGTTACTCTTTTTGGCATATCGAATATGCCACAGGGAGCTTGCCAGGCTCTGCCATGCAGGCGGGATATTCTCGGTAGCTAGCCAGGCTCTCCGAGAGGGACAGAGGAATCGAACCAGGGTTGGCCACATGCAAGCAAATGTCCTACCCACTGTGCTATCACTCCATCAATATAAAATATTTTAAAAACTAATCACTTACATGAAGTAGATTTATGTTGACATATCTAGAATTAGAATAGATATGTGGACATGAATGATGCATTCATCTTTTATCAGAGTAATTTTATTTCTGAAGAGAAAGAAGACAAAAAAAGGAGATGTGTCATGTGCTTGTACTATGTTTTCTGTTTTCTTTGTTTTAGCTTGATTTTGGCACCACACCTGGCAGTGTTCAGGGCCAGCTCATAGCAGATGCATAGGGGTGATTCCAGGTGGTGCTCCGGAGACAGTGTTGTGTCAGGAATTAAACCTAGGACTCCCCATGCATAATGTGTTCCAGCCCTCTGAGCTCTCTGCCAAGCCCTAAAACTATATTTTGTTTGAAAAAGACCAAAGAGGAAGAAAGAAATATGAACAAGTGAAGAAAATGTAGAAGTAGCTCACATATACGCAATCTAAGTATATGGACATTTATGTTCTACTGTTTCCACTATTCAATTTATGTTTGAGGATTTTTATAGTTTTATTTATATTTACACTTAGTATTATTTTTAATAAGTTTTATTGGATCATCGTGCGATACAGTTACACACTTGTACGATTACGTTTTAGTCGTACAATGCTCGAACTCCCATCCCTTCACCAATGCACATTTTCCATCACCAATTTTCCGAGTATTTCACCCACCACCTCCAAGCCCTCTCACTCCCTCCCTTGTGGCAGGTACAATCCTTGTTACTCTCTCTCTAATTTTGGGCATTATGATTTGCAGTCCAGATACTAAGAGGCCATCATGTTTCATCCTTGGTTTACTTTCAGCATACATCTCCTATCCTAGGCAATCCCTCCAATCATCATTTACTTACTGACTCCTTCTCTATCTCAACTACCTTTTCCTCCCAGCACGTGAAACTGGATTCCAAACAATAGCGTGATCTTCCTGGCCCTTATCTTTAGTGTCCTTAGGTGTTAGTCTCATATTATGCTACTTTCCATTTGACAAATGAGTGCAGTCATTCTATGCCTGTCCCTCTCTTTCAAATTAATTTCACTTAGCATGATACTCTCCATGTCCATCCACTTATGTGAAAATTTTATGATTTCATCTCTTCTAACTGCTTCATAGTATGCCACTGTGTAGATGTACCAGTTTTTTAACCAGTCATCTGTTCTCAGACACTCAGGTTTTTTCCAGATTCTGGCTAATGTAAACAGTATTTACACTTAATAATTAAATATATAGTATGAACCATACAAAGTCCATTATAATTTTGCCTTCAGAAAATCATATGAATATGATTAATTGAAAGTAAGCAAATGCTATGATGAAACGGCAACCAAAATTTGAAAAAATATCAGGGCATATACAAAAATACAGTTTTGAATACAAAGTATTAAGATCTTTAACATATCTAAAAATGTTAGTTGATTGGCCTGGCAAAGGGAAGCAAAAATAAATGTGACTGCATCCAATCAAGACGTTTCTACACAACAAAAATATGATGACAAGAGTACAAAGGAATCCTACAGATTGGGAAAAGTATTTGCCCACCACCCATCTAACAAAATGTTAATAACAAAAACTTCAAAAACTAAAAATAAAATTAACCCTATTTAAGAACTGGAGCAATAGCACAGCAGGTAGGGTGTTTGCCTTGCATGTGGCCAACCTTGGTTTGATTCTTCCATCCCTCTCAGAGAGACCTGCAAGCTACAGATAGTATCTTGCCTGCACAGAAGAGCCTGGCAAGCTCCTCGTGGCATATATGATATGCCAAAAACAGTAACAACAAGTCTCACAATGGAGACATTACTGGTGCCGTCTCGAGCAAAATGATGAACAATGGGAGGACAGTGCTACAGAACAGTGCTACAGTGCTATTTAAAAACGGGTAGAAAGATGAACAAAAACTTTCTCAATGACAATAAACCTATTGGTATATGCCATTCATCATAAGGAAAATGCAAATTAAAACAACAATAATACATCACCTCTTATGAGTGAGAGGGGCACACATCCACAAGAGCAAAATCAACCAGACATGGCATAGATGTGGGGAAATGGGACCTTTATTTACTCCTATCTATCAGGAAAACAATATGGACACTTTTCACAAAACTAGAAATTATATCATAATTTCATATAAATCATATGAGCTTCTATATGATCCAGAAACTAATTTTCTTGGTATCTGCCCCAAGTGTTGGATAACAATGGGTGTCCATGCTCCTCCCGCAGGGAGTTTTAAGTTTATTGAGTTATTCCCAGCAACAGTGCCCTTTAGGCACACCAAATTCCACCAAGCATTAATAATCCTATATTGTTTTTCTTTCCTTTATGTCATTTGTATGGTTTATTTAGCAATGTCCTTTTTTGTAATGACACAGGAAGATGCAGGAAGACAGTTTATGCTATGCTTTGTAACATGGGAGTTAACTGACTCCAAAATAATATTTACTCCTGAGCATCCATATTTACTTGACTTAAGCCTCAATTGCCCTTAGTTCCTAGCACTCCAAGAGCAGTAGAGATGAAGGGACTGGATAGACCTAGGGCAAGCTGAAACTACCGTGGCACCAAAAGGAGACAAGCTAAGCACCATAAGGATAATAAGTTAAGAGCATGGTCTTGGACAAACTCTGTCATAACCCTGATAATAAAGAATAAGGACTCTGATGGAGTTAGGAAAGACTAATCTGGCCTGAGGACTGTGGTCTGGAATACATAGAAAGATGTCCCAAGGAAGAGCCAACCTTTAAACCTAATATATATCTTACTATGTTTATACAAAATGAATAGAAATATTATAAGAAATAAATTCACTATTATTGTTTAAGTGGATTACTAGCTGAGGAAAGGAGAAAGCAATATACCCTAGATGGAATCCTGCCCTTGAGCAGATCTCCTAGTAATCTGGAGTAATCTCCTGAAATGAGATTTTGCCCTTGAGTTAATCTCCTGAAGGAGGGGCTTTACCTCTGTTTGTTGTTATGATAATGTTCAACCCTACCTTTGTGTATCCCCACCCTTCATCATTTCTATATAACTACGCTGTAAGGGGTTAGAGGGTACTAGACATTGAGGACTAGAGAGCTATGAGGATTAAAATGTCGACAATTCGAAGGAGGATGAGAACTGAGAACAGAGATTGGGACTTTGAGGAGTAGTGGGAGGAGCAGATGACGACGATAACTGGAAGTAGAGGACTATGAGACTATGATGATATGTGAAAGATGAGATAAAGAAGAAGAGGACTCTGGGGTCTACAAGGAGACTAAGATGAGGGAACTATGATGACTGGGACTACAACCAAAACTACGGCTACGATTGCACCTTAACATGGGAGATCAGATGATGCTGGGGAGGAAAGAGGAATAGACTACCGACCAATCCAGTTCCTATTTCTCCATTCCCCCAGTCCTTCATCCATCTGTCACTGTCATCTGACCAAGGGAGGCACTGAACATTCTAGTTTCATGAGCCCCAGGGCTTTTCTTTGGAAATTCACACCCAAGGACCCAAAACTCTGTTCATAAATGATGTTTTTAGGACCTTCTGCTTGTTGCTCCACCATCCCTAGTAAAACTTGCCGTCAATTAGTATCACTGGGCCTATTTGTATGGGAGGCAGGAATAGACTTACTGGAATGGGAGACAAGAATGGAACTACTTTGGAATGGGAGATAGGAATGGGGTGACTAGGTCTCAGCAGCCTCCACACCTAACCTGCACCAACCATTTCAAGCACCCATATCAGAGCTCCCAAAACAACAGACCTACTCAGCAAATTAAATACTGCTTATAGTTGTGTTTCCTGTTATTCAGTGAAGATCGTCAGACAAGGAAGGGAGCAATGGCCAGCCTAATCCCTTGGTGTCTTCCAGGTAGTCTAACTATGAAGACTTACCTCTAGTGCAGCAAGAGCACTAGAAAAACAATGGAGAAAACATGTAGAAGCCCACCAAAATCAGGCAACTAAACAGTATCACCAACACAATAATACCAAGCAGTTCAGTAAATCCTCAATGTCTTTAGTAACACCATGATAAGGATGATCAATGAGCTCAAAGAAACACAGGAAAGTTCAAGAATCAAAACTGAAAACTTACTACAATCAGAAATGACAGAAATTAAGAGAATGGTAGATTTTATAGATAGATGATAGATAAATAGATACATACATACATACATACATAAATACATACATATATACATACATATATACATACATAGAAGCTCTAAATAGCAGAATAAATGTCTGAGCACAGGAACAAGGAACCCCAAAAGGAGAAGAAGGAAATCACTAGGAAACAAAAGGTGGAAAATCATTAAAAGTAATAAAGAGAAAAATAATAAAGAGAACACCAGAGAACTTGAGTATGAGTTTAAGATGAATAATACAAGAACAATCGAAGTGTCTGAAGAAGAGGAAGGTATACGTGATAAAGAATCAACAGTTAAAAAAATTATCAATAACTATTTCCCAAAATTGAGAAATATAGGAGTGGGGATCGAAGGGACCCAAAGGATTCCAGCAAAAGCTGCTCAACTAAGAAAACTTCAATATGCATTGTTCTCAAAATGGCAAAATCCAAAGGCAGAGACAATATTCAAATCAAGAAGATTAATAAAGGAAGTTACACACAATGGAAAGCCCTAAGTTGTACAGTAGATTTATCACATTAGACTCTACAAGATAGGAATGAATGGAGGAGTACAATACAAAAACTCAACAAAATGAACACCTCACCAAGATTACTTTTTCCAGTTAGATTATCATTCATTATCATATATATAATGTATATATACATTACATATATGCATATATATATATATATCACTGTCCTCCTGTTGTTCATCGATTTTTGCTCTAGTGGGCTCAGTAACATCTCCATTGTGACACTAGTTACTGTGTTTGGCATATTGAATATGGCACGGGTAGCTTCAGATCATTATTTGAAGAACTGATACAGAGCTTCCTGAACAGGCAACAGCTTAGAAAATTCACAGCCTTGAAACCAGTTTTGCAAGAAGTGTTAGAAGAACATCTTTGAAGGAGAGGACAAACTTCATAGCATGTGACATTTAGTAGGGCACTTGTGATTGGCATATATGGCTTCCCTCTACTAGATTAAGAAAGATTAAAAGTGTATAGAAATCAATCATCACAATTTAAGGGATTTTTATGTTTTCTTTGGTACCATACTTGGCAATTTCTATTTTTTTTTTCTTTTTGGGTCACACCCGGCAATGCACAGGGGTCACTCCTGGCTCTGCGCTCAGGAATTACTCCTAGCGGTGCTCAGGGGACCATATGGGATGCTGGGAATCGAACCCGGGTTGGCCGCATGCAAGGCAAACGCCTTACCCGCTGTGCTATTGCTCCAGCCCCATACCTGGAAATTTCTATAATCAGGGATCATTCTACCATTGTCAGAGGACAATGTGTGGTGCAGAGATGAGTCAAAGTCAGACACATGCAAGGCAAATACCCTAACTGCAATACTATCGCTCCAGTCCCATAAATGGATTGCTATTGGTATTCTGATAATTCTAACTGCCTTTCCCTTAAGTTTTGTTGAAGCAAGTAATATGGAATAAATTTGTTAGATGCCTGCCAAGAGGGCAAGCTGGGTTGTGGGAGGGAACCTAGGGATATTAGTGGGGGGAAGGGGGCTTTGGTGCCAGGATTGATGAATGAATATTTTGTGCCTAAAGCCGCTCTATTATGAACAACTTTGCAAATAACAGTGTATTAATAAAATTTAAAATAAATAAATAAAAAGTTAAAGTATTGAAATTTTCAAAAAGGCAATTTTCTTTGTTCATTGTAGAACTATTAACAACAGTTAAAACTGAAAAAAGACTAAGTGTTAAAGAATAGATAATTGGACAAAGAATCTATGGTACATACACAATAAAATTCTATTTAGCTATAAGAAAAACAAAATCATGCAATTGTCCAATAAATGATGGGACTGTAGTGTATAAATACTAAGTTAAGTCAGTTAGAAAGGGAGAGATAGATATTGGTGGACTATGAGGAAATGTAATAAAGCTATAAACAATGTACAAAAATTTTTTAAAAAAATCCAAGAACTGTAGATATTGGTGGACTATGAGGAAATGTAATAAAGCTATAAACAATGTACAAAAATTTTTAAAAAATTCAAGAACTGTTCTATAGAATTAAGCTAGCCACAGTAGAGAGAAAGGAGTGAGGGTTAGGGGCCCTTAAAGAAAGATCAGTGATGGAAGGAGAGGAACACAGTGGTGGTGGTGGGGTGTCTTATCCATGAAACCCTACCATTGGCAATAGTTTAAGTGATGGTGACTATAATAAAATTTAACATAAATGAATAAATAAATAAAATGAATCTTGAATCAACTTGAAAACACAGAGAATCTACTTTCTTAAAAATATAGGCCCTCATTCAACCAGGTACAGCCCGGCACCCAGGGCTTGGGACTCTCTCTGGGCATGTGCAGCTAGCCTGATCCCCTAGAATATCCAGTTTTCCCCCTTGATCTGCACAGGACGGGAACTGAGACACATCTTGCAGAAACAAAGCTGAAGGGCTCCGGGCACTCTCTCCTCATTCAACCAGGAACTGCCCGGCACCCAGCACCAGGAACCCTTTCCGGAGCCGCGGCAGCTAATGCGGCCACAAAGTATTCTCCACCTACATATCCCATAGGAACCATAAGTTACCCTCTTAGATGGAATCTTCTCTAGGTTAGCTCAACCACTAGAAACACATTAGTCAATAACTGGTTAAGCCTAACTCAATTCAGTCTGCATATCAAGCATAATAGTAACAATGAACGTGAAGGTCTAAACCAAACTGATCACAATGGTAAAGCAACGCAAAAGCCCACCACACTTTCTTATTGAAGAGGCTAAATCAGAAGATACCAACAGTACTGTAGTGTTAGACAACCTCTCTGACAAGGAATTTAGAAGGTAGCTACTGAGGATGCTTAGGGAGCTAAAAGAAACAATGGAAAGCAATGCCAATAAAAGAGAAGAGTATTTGAAGGCAGAAATGAAGAAAATGCAAACAAAAATGTCAGACCTGAAAAACATGGTAGGTGAATTGAAAAACTCAGTGGAAGGCGTCAGAAGCAGAGTAACAGCTGCTGAGAACAGAATCAGTGAGCTCGAAGATGAAGTCCAGAGACTCTCCAGGAAAGAGCAGAAAATGGAAAAGAGACTCACAATTTGGGAACAGATGGCAAGAGAAGATCGTGATGAAGCCAAGAGGGGTAACATAAGAATTATTGGAGTCCCAGAGTGACAGGAAAAAAAACTTGATGAAGAAGAAAATGTCAAAGACATCATTGCTGCAACATTTCCAGAGCTGAAGAAAACTTGTGACCACATTCAGGAGGCCCAAAGGGTATCAGCTAAAAGAAATCCGAACAAAAATACCCCAAGACATATCCTGATCAAAATGACCAAAACCTTAGATAGAGACAAAATTCTGAAAGCAGCGAGATTGAAGAAAGAAATCTCCTACAAAGGAGCATCCTTAAAATTTACAGCTGATTTGTCTGATGAAACCCTCATGGCCCGAAAATAGTGGTGGGATATAGTGAAATAACTCAATGAAATAAATGCCTCACCAAAAATACTTTATCCAGCGAGACTCTCATTCATAACAGAAGGAACAACACAAAGTTTCACAAACAACAGCTCAGGAACTTCATAGACTCAAAACCATGGTTACAAAACAACTAAATGGGGTACTTTAAGGCAAGACAGGCCCCTCAAATACACCAAATTTCAACAGAACAATGGGACAAAACCCCATAACAATAATCTCTCTCAATGTCAATGGGCTAAATGCACCAATTAAAAGACATAGAGTGGCAGGATGAATTAGAAAATTGAACCCAACATTCTGCTGCCTGCAAGAAACACATCTCGATAGTCAAAGCAAGCACAGGCTCAGAGTCAAAGGAAGGAAAACTATCCTGCAGGAAAACAGCTCCCATAAAAAAAGCTGGGGTAGTCATTCTAATATCAGACCACATCAATTTCAGAGTGAAGAAGGTCACAAGAGACAGTGAAGGCCATTTCTTATTGATCAAAGGATCTATACAGCAGGAAGAACTTACAATAATAAATGTATATGCACCTAAAGAGAGATCAGCAAAGTACTTAAAACAACTACTCATAGATTTGGAAAAAGACATCAATAGCAACACAATACTAGTGGAAGACTTCAACACTGCTTTGTCACCTCTTGATAGATCAACCAGACTCAAGCTTAGCAAGGACATACTTCATCTGAGGGAAACAAAGGAAGAAAAGGACTTAGTAGATATATATGGAACAATTAATCCTCAAAAAGCTGAATACACATTCTTCTCAAGCATACATGGAACATTCTCCAAGATAGACCACATGCTGAGCCACAAAACATACCTCTATAAAACTAAGAAGATTAGAGATTGTATCAGCAATCTTCTCAGACCATAATGCGCAGAAATTAGAAGTAAATCACACACAAAAACAGAAAACTAAATCAAACACCTGGAAATTAAACAGTGCACTATTGAACAATGAGTGGCTTAGAAAGGAAATCAAAAAGGAAATCAAAAGATTCCTAGAAACGAATGAAAATGAGAACAATGAGTTACCAAAACTTATGGGACACAGAAAAAGTTGTGTTAAGAGGAAAGTTTATAGATCTACAAGCATTCCTCAGGAAGGAGCAGCAAGCCCACATAAATAACCTAACCTCACAGCTTAAGAGCTTGGAGAAGGATCAACAAAAGGAGAACAACACAAACAGGAGGAAGAAATAATAAAACTCAGAGCAGAGATTAACGAGATGGAAACCCAAAAAACAATCCAAAATATCAATGAAACTAAGAGCTGGTTCTTTGAGAAAATTGATAAGATTGATAAGCCTCTAGCAAAACTCACAAAGAAAGGGAGAGATAAAAACCCTAAGAACCGAATCAGAAATGAAAAGGGGGCCATTACAACAAAAAGAAACTACAAAAATTCAAAGGATCCTCAGGGAGTATTTTGAGAAGCTTTATGCCACGGAACATGAAAACATTGAGGAAATGGATAAATTCCTAGACTCTTACAGACTCCCAAGGCTGAACCAAGAAGACCTGGAATACCTGAACAGACCTATCACCATCAAGGAAATTGAAATGGTAATAAAAAGTCTCCCCAAGCACAAAAGTTCTTGCCCGAATGGTTTCACTAGTGAATTCTTCCAAATCTTTAAAGAGGACTTACTCCTAATCCTCTTTAATCTTTTCCATGAAACTGAAATATCAAAAACAGATCCGAACAGTTTCTACGAAGCAAATGTCACACTGATAACAAAAGCAGACTGAGATACCACAAAGAAAGAGAATTACAGGCCGATATCCCCGATGAACACAGATAGCAAAGATCCTCAATGAACTACTAGCAAATAGAATCCAACTAGTCATCAAAAAGATCATACACCATAACCAAGTAGGATTCATCCCAGGGATGCAAGGATGGTTTAACGTTCGGAAATCAATCAACATAATCCATCATATCAACAAAAGAAAATATAAAAAAGCATATGATCATATCAATAGATGCAGAGAAAGCATTTGACAAGATCCAGCACCCGTTTATGATGAAAACCATAGCCAAAATGGGTATAGAGGGGACTTTCCTCAATATAGTTAAAGCCATCTACCACAAGCCTACATCAAGCATCATCCTCAATGGGGAAAAACTGAGAGCCTTCCCTCTAAGATCAGGGACGAGACAAGGATGCCCACTCTCTCCACTGCTGTTCAATATAGTACTGCAAGTACTTACAATAGCGATTAGGCAAGAAAAAGATATTAAGGGTATTCAGGTAGGAAAGGAAGAAATCAAGCTCTCACTATTCGCAGATGATATTATACTCTACTTAGAGAACCCAATGACCTCCCCCAAAAAACTCCTAGAAACACTAGACTTGTATAGGAAAGTTGCAGGCTATAAAATCAATACCCAAAATTACATGGCTTTCCTATACGCAAACAGTGAGAGAGAATAAAGCTACATTAATAAAAACAATCCCGTTCACAATTATGCCCAAGAAAATCAAGTACATAGGAATGAGCTTACCTAAGGAAATAAAGTACCTGTGCAAAGAAAACTGCAAAACACTACTTCAGGAAATAAAAGAGGACATGAGGAAATGGAAAGATATCCCCTGCTCATGGGTCAGGAGACTTAACATTGTCAAAACGGCAATATTTCCCAAAGCATTGTACAAATTCAATACAATCCCGATAAGGTTACCCATGACATTCTTCAAAGAAATGGAGCAAACACTCCTGAAATTTATATGGAACAATAAGCCCCCACGAATAGCTAAAGCAATTCTTGGGAAAAAGAAAATGGGAGGAATCAACCTACCTAACTTCAAGCTCTACTACAAAACAGTAGTAATTAAAACAGCATGGTACTGGAACAAAGACAGAGCTGCAGACCAATGGAAGAGGGTTGAATACACTGACATCTCCCCTCAATCTTATGATCATCAAATCTTTGATAAAGGTGCAAGAAATGTGAAGCGGAGTAAGGAAAACCTCTTTAACAAATTGTCCTGGCAAAACTGGATGGCTACATGCAAAAATGTGGCTTAGAACTCTGCCTAAAACCATGTACAAAAGTAAGATCAAAATGGATTAAAGACCTCAACATCAGACCAGAAACCATAAGGTACATTGAAGACAAAGTTGGCAAAACCCTCCATGACATTGAAGCTAAAGGTATCTTCAAAGATGTCACACCACTGGCCGAGCAAGTGAAAACAGAGATAGATAAATGGAACTTTCTTAAACTAAGAAACTTCTGCACCTCAAAAGAAACAGTGACCAAAATACAAAGACAGTCTACAGAATTTGAAAGGATATTCACTGAATACACATCTGACAAGAGGTTGATATCAAGAATATATAAAGTACTGGTTGAACTCCACAAGAAGAAAACATCCAACCCCAGCAAAAAATGGGGCAATGAAATGAACAGAAACTTTCTCAGAGAAGAAATCTGAATGGCAAAAAAGCACATGAGAAACTGCTCTACATCATTAATTATCAGGGAGATGCAGATCAAAACCACAATGAGATACCATCTCACACCTCAGAGACTGGCCCACATTCAAAAGAACAAAAGCAACCGATGCTGGCGGGGATGTGGCGAGAAAGGGACACTCCTTCACTGTTGGTGGGAATGTCCACTGGTTCAGCCCTTCTGGAAAACAGTATGGGCGATCCTCAAAAAATTAGAAATTGAGCTCCCATTTGACCCAGCAATACTACTCCTGGGAATATATCCCAGAGAGGCAAAAATGTATAGTCGAAGTGACATCTGCACTTGTTTGTTCATTGCAGCACTGTTTACAATAGCTAGAATCTGGAAAAAACCTGAGTGCCCAAGAACAGATGACTGGTTAAAGAAACTTTGGTACATCTACACAATGGAGTACTATGGAGCTGTTAGAAAAGATGAAGTCATGAAATTTACATACAAATGGTACTACATGGAAAGTATCATGCTAAGTGAAATGAGTCAGAAAAAGAGGAATAGACATAGAAAGATTACATTCATCTGGGGGATATAAAGTAACAAAATATGAGATTAATTCCCAAGAATAGCCGAGATCAGTACCAGGAGGATTACTCCATAGCTTAGAGGCCAGCCGGGCATTCTAGGGTAAAGGGCAGCTCAGATAGAGAAGGGAGCACCAAATAAAGGGTGTTTGGAGAATCCTCCCAGGAGGGGAGATGCATGTTGAAAGTAGACTATGGACTGAACATGATTGCCACTCAATGCCTCTTTTGCAAACCACAACACCCAAAAGGAGAGAGAAAAAAGGGAATGCCCTGCCACCGAGGCAGAGTGGGATGGGGGGATGGGGGTGGGAGGCATACTGGGATCCATGGTGGTGGAAAATGGGCACTGGTGGAGGGAAGGGTATTTGATATTTTATAATCAAAACCCAAGCACAAAAATTTTTAAATCTACAACTGTACCTCATGGTGTTTCACTAATAAAAAAGTAAAAGGGAAAAATATATAGGCAAAAATAGGAAGTTGTGGACAATATAATTAAAAATATGATAAATCATATAAATAAAACATTACTGCAATGTAGCCATATCTGGAGACATGTGTATTATAGCATTTATTATGATTTTTTTTTGCTTTTTTCAGGAAGGTCACACCTGGAGATGAACAGGGGTTACCCCTGGCTCTGCACTCAGAAATTACTCCTGGAAGTTCAGGGGACCATAAAGGATGCTGGTAATCAAAACCGCGTCGGCTATGTGCAAGGCAAACACCCTACCTGCTGTGATATTGCTCCAGCCCCTATTATATAGATTTCTTTACTTAAATATTTGGTTATGTGCCAAAAAATTTAACAGTAATGCCATATGGTGGAGTTGGAGAAAACACTGCTCATGAAGTAGGAAGAGAGCTCAAAAGATTGGATCACATCCATTGAACTGACACACTAAGGTTCCATTCCCAGCCCTTCATCATCCCAAGGCTAACAGAGCAATCCTAGAACTTTCTGAGAATAGCCCCAAGCATAGGCCAGTGTGACACTCAAACAAGAAGAAAACAAAGCAAAAATTATAGTCCACTTCTGGTGAGAATTCTAAATTGATAAATGTCTTTGCATGGTGATTTGGAAATACTTATCAATAACCATTAAATTATATGCCCTATGATGATATTAATACATTCTTACATATTCCTATTAAGAAGAAAATATGTTCACACAAGGAGAGTATCATGTTAAGTGAAATGAGTCAGGAAGAGAGGGACAGACATGGAATGACTGCACTCATTTGTGGAATATCACTATCACTTTCATTCCATTGTTCTTCAATCCACTCGAACGGGCCCAGTAATGTCTCCATTCATCCCTGTCACGTGCAAGTGTAGCCCGATAACATATTGGGGTTCCTTCAGGGTCAGGAGAATGAGGACCATTCATTGTTACTGGTTTTGACATATTGTGTACACCACGGGTAGCTTGTCAGTCTCTGCCATGCGGGCGGGATACTCTCAGTATTTTTTATTATATTTATATTGTGGAATATAAAATAACATAATATGAGACTGAAACCCAAAGGACAGTAGAGACAAGGGCCAGGAAGATTGCTCCATAGTTGGCAGACTGCCTCATGAGCTGGGGAGAAGGCAGCTGGGATAGAGAAGGGATCACTAAGTCAATGATGGTTGGAGGCAACTCTCGGGATGGGAGATGTGTGCTGAAAGTAGACTAAGGACCAAACGTCATGGCCTCTTAGTATCTGTATTGTAAGCCATAATGCCTAAAAGTAGAAAAAGAATAAGAAGGAAATTTTCTTCCATAGAGGCAGGGGCTAGGGTTGGAAGGGAGTGATGGAAGGGATACTGGGGACATTGGTGGTGGAAAATGTACACTGGTGAAGGGATGAGTATTCAATCATGTTATGACTGAAACTCAATCATGAAAGCTTTGTAAATGTGTCTCCTGGTGATTCAATTAAAAAAAAAAGAAAATATGTTCACAACTATTCTATTCCATGAATATTAACTACACTAAAGACTAATTTAAATAGGTATCAACTTAAAATAATATGTCATCTATAACAGAAAATAATTCATACAGATAATTACTCAATAGATTATTTTGATTTAATTAAAAATGATGCTGCAAAAAGTTATATTTATCATACAGCAATAAGAGATAATATAACCTGAAAGCAATCTGTCAAAACAGTAGGTTTGTGATGTGTATAACTCAATATATGTTTATTATGTGTCCTAAATATGATAAATACAGGTACATGTGCACATAATGCCATGAGGCAGAATTCTAATGCAAAAAATAATCCACATTAATCTCCCCCAGATTGTTCTCCAGTTTATTTATTAAATCACCATAATGCCATGCACAGAAGTCAAATCAAAATTGATTAAATACCTCAATATTAGACTAAAATCCATAACACAGATAGAGGAAAACATAGCCAGATTTCTCCATGACATTGAAACAAGGGTCATCTTTAAAGATGAAATGTATGTTTCTGGTCAGTTTTTTTTAGCACCAATTGTTAAAGAGGATTTCCTTGCCTCATTTCATTATTTTTTTGCTCCTTTATCTAACATTAACTGATTGTATGCTTCAGGGCATATTTCTGTATTTTCAATTATATTCCATTTATCATGAGGTATTTTTAATTGCAGCATCATGCTTTTTTAAACTACTATTGTTTGTAGTACAGTTTGAAGCTGAGAAAAGTCCTGTCTCCCATATTTTCCCCAAGGACTTCTTTAGCTATTCAGGGGAGTTTACTGTTCCATATGAATTTAATAAATGTTTGATCTATTCATGTTTATCACACAAATGTATCTCACACAATGGGATAAATTATTTGGCCATCACTCATCTAATAAAAGGTTAATGTTCAAAATTCCTAAAGCACTGGTAGAACTTGTTAAAAAATCCAATCCTATCAAAATATGGGGAGAAGAAATGAACAGACATTTCCTTAAAGAAGGAATACCAATGACCAAAAGGCATATAAATGAATACTGTCTATCACTAATCATCAGAGAAATGCAACTCAAACAGCAAGATATTATCTCACACCAAAGAGACCAGTACTCATCACAAAGAACAACAACCAGTTTGGGCATGGATGGGGGCCAAAAACAGACTCTCATTCACTGCTGGTGGGAATGTCAACTGGAGCAGGCTTTTTGGAAAACTATAGCGCTGTCCTCCCATTGTTCATCAATTTGCTCAAACGGGCACCAGTAACGTCTCACAACAAATTGTGAGACTTGTTGTTACTGCTTTTGGCATACTGAATACGTCACAGGGAACTTTCCAGGCTTTGCTGTGTGGGCAAGATACTAGTTTATCGGGCTCTCCGAGAGGGACAGAGGAATCGAACGTGGGTTGGTCGTGTGCAAGGCAAAACTCCCTACCCTATGTGCTGTCGCTCTAGCCCAACATTATGGACAATTCTCAGAAAACTAAGAATTGAGTTTCCATGTGACCCAGCAACTCCACTCCTTGGAATATACACTATGATCCCCAAAGCAGAATTCCAAAAAAACATCCACACTCCTACATACATCATTGCAGCACTACTCTCAGTAGCCAGTATCTGGAAACAACTCAAGAACCTGAGAACAGGTGAGTGGAAAAAGAAACTATGTACATCTGAACAGTGGGATACTACATGAATCTTGTTTATACAGGATGAATATGGAGAGCATCATGCTTAGTTATGTTAGTCAGAGGGAGAGGGACAGACATAGAATATATCACAGTCATTTATATCTATAAAAATAGGTAAAATTTAAAGACTAATGCCTAAAGACAGGACTCTTGGTCCAGGATAGGAAGCTTGACTCCAGGTGGGTGGGAGTTG
Organism: Sorex fumeus; assembly: GCF_029834395.1. NCBI lineage: Eukaryota > Metazoa > Chordata > Mammalia > Eulipotyphla > Soricidae > Sorex > Sorex fumeus. The sequence goes on from NW_026606188.1 coordinate 15,242,980, forward strand.
CGTTTAGGACAGAAATGGGACTACTATGACAAAGGTTGTTGGAAATGATCACTCTGTACAGGAACTGAGCACTGGAAAGAGGTAAAGTGATATTCATGATGCACATTCAGCAATAGTGTGTCAAATCACAATGTTTAAAAGGAAAAATCGGAATCAAAATGAAAGGAGTCTACCACAGAGGCATGCTGTGGGGTGGGAGGGAAACCAGAACATTAGTAACTAGAAATTAACACTGTGAAGGATGGGTGTTCAGATATTTTACAACTGAAACATGAACAACTCTGTAACTGTATCTTACCATGAAGAAGAAGGAGGAGGAGGAGAGGGAGGAGGAGGAGGAGAAAGAGAAAGAGAAGGAGGAGGAGGAGGAGGAGGAGGAGGAGGAGGAGGAGGAGGAGGAGGAGGAGGAGGAGGAGGAGGAAGAAGAAAGAACCACTGACCAAGCAAGTAGAAGCAAACATAAACCCTAAACAAATGGTATTACCTTTAATTAAGAAACTTCTGCAACTCAAGGAAACAAAGAGCAAAAGAGCAGAATGCAAAACAGCACATGGACTAGGATAAATTATTTACAGATTCTTTTTGATTACATACAATCACACTGGTTTCTTTGTTTCTGTTGCTTGGAAAGTGCTATCTAGTCATTGAAGATGCCTTTAGATTCAATGTCATGAAGGATCCTGCCTAGGTTTGCTCAACATAGTTTATGGAATATGGTCTGATATGAAAGTATCTAATCCATTTGGAACTGACTTTTATGTATAGTATTATAGAGGGGTCTGAGGTTCTTGTTTGTTGTTGTTTTAAGTCTGGATTACCAGATTTACCAGCAATACTTTTAACTCAGTTTTAGCTGATTTACATCTTTCCTGTATTGTTGACAAAATCTGTTTCAGGCCAGACCTAATTTGTCATCTCTTTAAGTAAATATTTCTCCAATCACTCTTGTTATGATTTAATATCATCAATTAAAACATATAGTCGTGTGTAATGGGCTAATGCCGTGGATTACTATTTTTGAATTACTGTTTTTAATCTCCTTTTGCTTGGAATTGCACTATTAGCAAAGGACATGAATGAATATTTTTTATTCTGAAATCTTTCATCTGACTTGGATTTTCCCAGGGTAGGTACATGTGGAAGTGTATCAAATAAAATTGGGTGAAGGAAGGAAACAATTTCTCTGGTCTGAGACTATCATGATGTGACACTGCCACTCTTTGGATTGGGAACTAGTCTCCTCTACATTCCCAAATGATCGAACAGTGATAAGACCTATTTTTTCCCTTTATATCCACTTGTACTGCTCCCTGGGCTATGGGTAACTGTTCTATTTTTTACCATTGTCTCTACTCCTGGGGATCCTGTAGTTTGTCTACGAAAACACTCATGGTCTTTTGGTCTGACACTTTTCAAAAAGTGCTGAATATTTCAAGTAAACCCCTTCTGGTGATGACACCACAGAGCAGTATGAATTTCTATGTGTGACCTTTGCTTGTCAGGACAGTGCAGAGCATAACCACCTTTAAAAGAATTTGTTCTCATGAACTCTTCTCAGAAGAAGTGCTTTTAGGAATGAATCCTTAGTCTTTGACAGCTAACGCCTATTAAAAATTCTCTATCTAATTCTCCTAACCCTAGTGCCATCTATCACAAGGATATTTGTTTTATTATACATTACTTTGTATCCTTGATAGACTGTCAGAAATAGATTATTTCCACACATTTCTTAATTTGTAAAATACATATATTTATATAGTTAAACAATGGGATATTTATTTCAGAAATGTCACCAGTAGTTTTCACTAAAAAGTAGAATTTTGTTCCAATCTTTTGTGTGTCATTTTTCTGAAAGAGGTGTTCAAATTTTTTTTGAATTCACATATATTGATTTAGATTTTAATAATTCTATTAAATTTAAAATATACATACTTGCTATTAAAGGGGAAAACATTTGTAAAAGTTGAATATAAATCTGTGCTCAGAGATTTGTGCTCAGAATACAGCTTTGTAGTAAAGGAATAAAAGAAATACAACTCCAGTCTCGCAAAATCAAGTTGCTGAGTATTTAACAGTCTAGTTCAAACACTGTATACGTCAAAACTTCATTGCTCTTTCTTTGCTCCTGAAAGTCATATGGGAAACTAAATAGATGTTTATGAGGAAGTATATAGTAAGATCCACCTGGATGTCAAGGCAGTATAATTTTATTTCTTTCTATTTTTGCAGAACTGTTTTTGCTGATAGCGTTGTAGTAAAATATTGGCCTGGCTCTTTTAAGAGCCAAACAGCTTAATAAACAATAAAGAATAATATTACTACAGTATTTTCTGTCATGACTAAGAATTTTCATCATCAGCAATAATAACATGTACAAAACAGCTAAAACACATCTTTATATTGATGAATTACTTGCAAATTAATTGACCTATTTGTTCATCTCTCTATCAACCAATTCAACTGTCCATTTACTTTCCTAATATTTACAGAGTACTTAGTTCATGTGCAAGGGTAAAATGCAATATATTCTTAAGTAAAAATGTGTTTCCTTTCTTCAAAAAACTAGATCTTTGAAGGAAAAATAAAATTTATAATATAACTAATTCAATGCAAACAGAAATAATTTACCAATTTACTATTGCATCAAAATCATATAATTGGGATATAAAATGATATAATTGGTTCAAGGGTTTAAAAGAATCAAATTGACAGACTATTTCAACACATTTTATTTTATATGCACTTCTAAGTATTATATATTTATAAAAAATTTCTAAGTAGTGTTGAACTACAAGTTTCACTACTCCATACTTTTGTTATTGGATGTATGAATGTGTGTTCTAGCATATCCTCAAATAATATTTTTTTGTTGTCGCTTCATTATAATGTGGACAAAGAAAAAAGCCTTGCCTACATTGATTGAAAAGGCCATGTAAGGACACAGAGATTGCAGCCATGTGCAAGAAAAGAGAGACTCATTTAAGGACAATCCAAACCCTGAAGATATTGCTGTCTTGGACTTTTCACCATGGAACTTTAAACCTTCTTGGATAAGTCAGTGAGAAACAAAACAACTGGAAGTTCACAAGGTTGAGATTCAGAGGCTTTCTGCAATCCCCATAGCCTTAGCCTTGGAATATACCTTCTATCTCAACTTTTCTAGAAAACTAGAGAAACAATGTATATTAAACAACTTTAACGTTGGGTTTTTTTTAATATATAAAAATGCAGGCCAAGATTTCCATTTTCTTTGAAGGATACTGTTTGGCTTGGCTTAAGATGATTGAGCTTTTATAAGCCCAAGTTTCTTGCTCAGTGGGTCGTTTTTATATTATTATAATGCTGAGAAATATTCAATGATGCTCTAGACTAGGGGTATCAACTGTTATTCAACAACCATTATTCAAAGTAACAAAGCTAGCTTTGTAAATGCTTTGTAAAGCATAGTAAATAGTTCAACTTTCTTTGTGCCATTTGGTTTTTTTCTCAAATAATTATATTTAATTACTATGTTTTGTCTGTCAGTATGTTGAAATGTAGAACTGTAATATTACTAAGACTATGTATTACACAAATCTTTTTTGGCATGACAACCATGCTGTCCCTCATTGTTATCTCAACTACTAATTTCTTAAGAAAAACCAACCACTCCTTGTCAGAAACCTTTATTTCCCCTCAACCTGAGAGAAATTTCTAACGCATCTGCATTTTCTTTAACAAATTTCCTACAAGAGTACAATTTAATAATGATGATAACCACTATCAATTTTCTGCATCAACATATATCAGATAAATTGATAAAATCTACATGCTCATTTTGGATAATAGAAATACAACCAGTACAATAAAACATTGCCATGGAATTAATGTCTTCTAGTCTGAAAGTGCAAGTCTTGCCTTTCGCTTGGTATTTCACAAAGCAGTAGGAGACCATTATCCTGTGACAACATTTTATTTCACTGACATTTCAGATATATTCTTAATATCTTTTATATTTATGTTCAGTTTATAATAAAAGGATTAGAATAAGTATTATTATAGCGGAAAGGCATTCATTATTACCCTCTGAATAGCATTAACATGTGACATGTCTTCAGCCCTAAGAATCTCTTAGCAAGCACTGTATCTTATATACTTGTTTGTTCATATAATACAATTTCTGATGCTATGAATTTTTCTCTATTAATCAACAATTACACGGTTTTGTTACTATATGGTGGCCATTTTTAAATTACATACCATCAATGTGAACTTGATTCCTAAACTATTTTAAAAAATTAAAAAGAAGGCTTTATAACTTTAAGACAAAATAATAACCATAAGTTCAAATCCTTACTTTACATTTATATAGGCTTTCCATTCATTTTGAAATCATTGCCCTCAGCACTTTTCCACATTAAAATATAAGGATTTTCCAATGCATTTAAAGTGCAGAATTGCACTAATTATTCTTACAACTCAAACTAAGAGAAATACAAATTACCTGACATATCTAGACAATTGAAACAATTTTTGATTTAGACTGTCTAGAAAATCATTTCAGTATTTTATCACATTTTGCATATGAATATACAGGAGCAGACAAAATGATAAAAATTTTGAGTAAATTACATAAATACAATTTAGAGTGTTAATGCTGAGTAGTATAAAAAAATAAACTATGATGACTCATCTGGATGCATTGATACTGAATCTGTATGCACAATGAAAGGAGTTAACACCATTTTCCAGGTGCTAGTAATCAAAGGAAATGTATTGAATTTATTGAGCTTTTATGGTAACAAAGTGGCCGTGTTTGTCCATTGCCATGCTTACAATTCTGCTAACTAATGAAATTTTAAGCAATGTTTTGTCTATGAATTGTTATAGAGTAGTAAAAGTGTTTTGATTAAAAGCAGATGTAAAGAATGTTTTGTTCCCCTATTCTTTGTCGTTTAAAAATAAAGTAGCAAAAAGCCATATATTTCTATTATTGGTTGGAAAGAAAGGTGTTAATGAATCTATAGTTAGGTAAATATTCTTTTGTCAACAATAAACATATTAGATGTCCTTGGCAAATAGATGTCATTGATACTATTTTTGCATTGTTTGGAAAAAATCAAAAGTAATTTTGAATACATGTTACAGGTGACCTTGAGGATCAGCATGTCTAATCTTTTGTGGGGATTACACTATTTTTAAATGATATCAAAGTGGCAGAACTATATACTTCTGAACTCTTTTGAGCTAGTTGTGTAGAATAAAACGAAACAAAACAAAACAAAACAAAACAAAAAACAACCTTAAAACTTGGTCTCAGTGTAGAAGCCTCATCAGATTAAATTCAGTATCCAATGTACCTGCGGCTTTATTAACCATAAGCATGTGGTTCTAGTTCAGGGGCAAGAAGGGAAGAAGAGGCTTTGAGAGAAGTGATGGCTTCATTCCAAAGAGCAGAAATATGAGGGATAAGAAAGGGATTAATGAGGTTTAATCACCAGACCTCAAGGCCTTTTCAGGATCCTTCTCAGGAACCAGGGATCCTATGCTATCTGGGGGTTTCCATAAGCAGAAAGGGGCTTCCCTGGAGAAGCTGCAGGCAGATCTGGTGAAGAAACCTTTTTACAGTGGAGTAATAAGTAATACAATGAACAGTTTGAGAATTTAAGTTATCGACACACCTTTGTAGAATATGAAATGGTTTTTTTCACTTTTCTTTTAAGAGAATTCATGAATGAATTTTAGTGATTCCCATTTTCTCCTAACATCTATAAGATTCTTCTTGCAACTAGAGTTATTTCTCACTCATTTCCTTTATGTTGATGGGGACAGGCTTGAACTGCTCGTGCATAGTAAATTATACACAAATGGAAGAGTGTTCAAGAACACTCCTATTCAAAACACAAACATTGCAGGCAGGCCTCTGCTTCTACCAGGTCACCCCTCCCAGGGCCAAGGTCAGTCCAGGCCCTGCTAGAGTCTGTGTCCATGCTGACTTACCCTCAACCTAGGGATTTTCTCCTACTGGTGTCAATCTTAAAACCTCCCAACCAGGTGTGCTGAAGGGAACTAGAAGCTGTTTCTTCCTCTTGGAAAGGCCACCAGGGACACCATCCACAGTGTTGGCAGTCACAGTAAAACCCAGAATGGTGCAGGCAGGTGAGCACTGGTATGCTGTGTTACAACACTCCCCTTTCCCCCACTACACACACACACACACACACACACACACACACACACACACTATGGTTGGGTGAGGAACTACAGACTCCAATTTCCATGAAAGAATAGTGCCTTAAATGCCCTAGTAGCTAAATGAGAGAATCTGTATGTACACCACCCAGACACACTCAAATACATGGCAATGAAAGTATTTTTAATACCAAAACATAAGCAGTAGCAAATTAGTATAAATAATGGATTAGATCAGTATTCAGGTGATCAGAATCTATTGCTCCACTGTCAGCACCCATAAAACTCTAAGAACAATGTGAAAAGAAAGGAACTAAACTGCACTAGCAGATGGACAAAAAGTTCAGGCAAGTCTTCAGTTCATCAAAATTATTGAGCCTGAACAAGGAAGAACTCAAATCAAAATTCTCTGCAATGATATTGGAAATTAATCATTCAAAAAAGAAATTCAATCAAGTTAAAAAAGAATTGATTCAGAGTATGACAGAATCTATACAAATGGAATTGAAGAAACCGAAAAATATAATAACAAGTACAGTAACAGAATTTTGAGTGCAGAGAATCGCATCAACAATCCTGTAAACAAAATACAAGCCAGCAGATATAATAAAATGGCAGAAGAAAAAGAAGCAAAAGACTGGGGGAAAAAGTAAGATAGTTAATGGAAAATAGCAAGAGGAATGATCTCTGAATTATTTTTTAAAATGAGATGGGGGTGGGGCAGGGGAGAATGATTCCTGGAAGAAGTAACAGCTTAGAGCTTTCCCAGTCTCTTTTGAGAGCCACAAGTTCAACAGGCCCAAAGAGGACAAGGCAAATAGATTCAGACAAAACAACACCAAGACAAATGATAATAAAAATGGCAAAAAAGGAAGACTACTTAAATCATCAAGAGAGAAGAAAAAACCCTCAAATATAAAAAAAAATCATAAAAATCACAACAGATGTCCCATATGAAACCATATATGCAATAATATAGTAGAATGACATAACGTATTAAATAAAAAATAAAACTTTCAACCTATAGCCCAGTACCCTGAAAAGCTGTTATTTAAATTTTAGGAGAAATTAAAGCATTCTCAGACAAAAACTGGCAACACTTTTTATAAGTGAACCAACTCAGAATTACTATGAGTCTTCCGTTTAAAACGAAATGGCCAGTTGTGGAAACAACAACTCCACCCAGAAAAAAATGACAACACAGCTCTTTATATCAACAATATCTCTGAATACCAACAGAGTAAACTTCAATCAATAGGCGTAGAGTGTCTTAATGGATAGAGAAACAAAATCCACCTATTTCTGTCTACAGGCAACACAAGCAAATTCCCATAAAAATAATGACTTATACTGAAAGGCTGAAAATAAACATAGAAACCAGTATTAGAAAGGTGACAGGGGCGGGAGAATGGGGGTGGTGAAAGCTGGGACAGCCACACTTATTTAAGATTAAAGAGCATTCTATCTAAAGACAGAAATCAGAGATAGTAAAAACACACTTAGTGCTTAGGTGAAAAAAGAGTTCAAGTATTCTTTCAACATACACAAAACAAATGTAGGACAGCAAATTTTCTAAGGTTTTCCCTCACTTATCTGAAGGGCTGGAGCGATAGCACAATGGGTAGTGTGTTTTCCTTGGATGCTATCACCCGTGTTCGTTTCCTTTATTCCCCTCAGTGAGCCTGGAAAGCTACCAAGAATATCCCACCTGCACGGCGGAGTCTGGCAAGCTCCCCATGGTGAATTCAATATGCCAAAAATAGTAACATGTCTCACAATGGAGACATTACTGGTGCCCGCTCAAGCAAATGGATGAACAGTTGGAGGACAGTGCTACAGATAGTGCTATCTGAAGAAACACATTAAATAAAATACAATAGTAAATTGGAGACTTCAGAACTCCACTGTTAGCCCTAGACATATCACAGAGTATCAGTAAAATAAGAGCTGTCCAACAAAGAACTAGATGAAATGATATTAATGAATTACATAGAGCCTTTCCTCCTCAAAAAACTGAATACACATTCAACTCTAGCACATAGAATATCCTCCAGAATATATCACATCCTCGGACATAACACAATCAGATTTAAATTTACAAATATGAAAAACACTCTAGCGTCCAGTCAAACCACAAGGCCATGAAGAGAGGAATTAATCATAAAAAGAGATGGAAAAACTCCAACACCTGGAGGCTTGAATAACATGCTGCTGAATAATAGTTAGATAAAATTTGAAATCAAGAAAACAAAATATTCCTTGAAATTAATGAAAATGAAGAACCAAAAGATCAGAACATGTGGGGCACACCAAAAACTATACTAAAGAGGAAATCCATAGTAATGCAGGCCTACACTAAGCAAAAAGAAAACAGCTCAAATCAACAACCTACATACACATCTCAAATACATGGAGAAATAGCAAAAATGAATCCCAAAACTGGAAGGAAGGAAATAATTTTAAAAACTAGAAAATATATTGATGATAGAGAAATCAAGAAAGCAAGCAGAAATTAATGCTATAAAAGCTAGTGAAACTAGAAGACCATTCCTAGGTAGAAGAAACAAGACAAACTTGACTTTACATATAAAGAAGAAGAAGAAGAAGAAGAAGAAGAAGAAGAAGAAGAAGAAGAAGAAGAAGAAGAAGAAGAAGAAGAAGAAGAAGAAGAAGAAGAAGAAGAAGAAGAGGAGGAGGAGGAGGAGGAGGAGGAGGAGGAGGAGGAGGAGGAGGAGGAGGAGGAGGAGGAGAAGGAGGAGGAGGAGGAGGAGGAGGAGGAGGAGGAGGAGAAGGAGGAGGCGGAGGAGGAGGAGGAGAAGGAGGAGGAGGAGAAGAAGAAGAAGGAGAAGAAGAAGAAGAAGAAGAAGAAGAAGAAGAAGAAGAAGAAGAAGAAGAAGAAGAAGAAGAAGAAGAAGAAACAACCCAATTTACTTGAATCAGAAACACAAGATAAAGAGCTACAACAGAAGCCTCAGAAATGCAAGATGTCATAATAATTTACCATATACAACATTACATTGTTAAACTGGATAATGAGAGCAATTGGGCAGATTCTTAAAATCAACTTGCCTGAAATTTAGCTAGGAGGAAATGAAAAACGTGTATAGGCCAATCACAAGCAAAGAAAATGAAACAGTAATTGAGAATCTCCCAAACAACAAGAGTTCTGGTCAGATGGTTCACTGATGAGTTCTATCAAACCTTCAAAGACAAATACAAAATATAGCGCCCTCCTGACAGGTCCGCTAATTAGGGCAAGCAATTACGTATTTGTAGAACAGGTTGAAATGAAAATGTGGATACTGGAGAGTAGGATAACATTGGTTTGTGCTTTCTCCTCTGCCACAAGGAGCATAGGTTTATTGGATTATACCCATCACAGCATTTCCAAAGCACTCCTATTACCACAGTATTCATCTTTAACTTTTTCATTGTGTTCTGCTTCTCCTGTCTGATAATCACTCATTTCCCCTAAGCAGTGACTTGTAAAGTGACTTGTAAAGTCAAACTCTTCAGAGATCTCTGGATTTGTAAGTGAAATGTGGCTTTTCTCTTTTCCTTATGCCCTTTGTATAGTTTAGAGCAATGTCCTTTTTGTATAGACACAGACACTTTTGTTATGATTTTTTAACTTGGAAGTTAATTGACTCTGAATAACTTCTGGGTATCTGTCATATTTACTCAACTTAAGCCTCGGTTGCCCTTAGTTCCTAGCACCCCAAAAGCTGGGTTCTCATGATGGGACTGGATGGACCCTGGGCAAACTGAGCTACCCTGACATTGAAATGGGTCAGACCAACAACCATAATACTTAACTATAAGTTAAGAGCACAGTCATGGACAAATTCTCGGCTACATGCAAAAAAATGGGCTCAGAACTCTGCCTAACACCTTGTACAAAAGTAAGATCAAAATGGATTAAAGACCTCAACATCAGACCAGAAACCATAAGGTACATTGAAGACAAAGTTGGCAAAACCCTCCATGACATTGAAGCTAATGGTATCTTCAAAGATGCCACGCCACTGGCTGAGCAAGTGAAAACAGAGATAGATAAATGGGACTATCTTAAACTAAGAAGCTTCTGCACCTCCAAAGAAATAGTGACCAAAATACAAAGACAGTCTACAGAATGGGAAAGGTTATTCGCCGAATACACATCTGACAAGGGGTTGATATCCAGGATATACAAAATACTGGTTAAACTCCACAAGAAGAAAACATCCAACCCCATCCAAAAATGGGGCAATGAAATGAACAGAAACTTTCTCAAAGAAGAAATCCGAATGGCAAAAAAGCACATGAGAAAATGCTCTACATCATTAATCATCAGGGAGATGCAGATCAAAACCACAATGAGATACCATCTCACACCTCAGAGACTGGCCCACATTCAAAAGAACAAAAGCAACCGATGCTGGCGGGGATGTGGCGAGAAAGGGACACTCCTTCACTGTTGGTGGGAATGTCGACTGATTCAGCCCTTCTGTAAAACAGTATGGACGATTCTCAAAAACTTAGAAATTGAGCTCCCATTTGACCCAGCAAAACCACTCCTGGGAATATATCCCAGAGAGGCAAAAATGTATAGTCGAAGTGACATCTGCACTTGTTTGTTCATTGCAGCACTCTTTACAATAGCCAGAAACTGGAAGAAACCTGAATGCCCAAGAACAGATGACTGGTTAAAGAAACTTTGGTACATCTACACAATGGAGTACTATGTAGCTATTAGAAAAGATGAAGTCATGAAATTTACATACAAGTGGTACAACATGGAAAGTATCATGCTAAGTGAAATGAGTCACAAAGAGAGGGATAGACATAGAAAGATTGCATTCATCTGGGGGACATAAAGTAACAAAATATGAGATTAATACCCAAGAATAGCTGAGATCAGCACCAGGAGGATTACTCCATAGCTTAGTGGCCAGTCGGGCATTCTAGAGGAAAGGGCAGCTCAGATAGAGAAGGGAACACCAAATAAAGGGTGTTTGGAGGATTCTCCCAGGAGGGGAGATGCATGTCGAAAGTGGACTATGGACTGAACATGTTTGCCACTCAATGCCTCTTTTGCAGACCACAACACCCAAAAGGAGAGAGAGAACACAGGGGATTGCCCTGCCACAGAGGCAGGGGGGGATGGCGGGATGGGGGTGGGGGGGATATTATCCAAGGTGGTGGAAAATGGGCACTGGTGGAGGGATGGGTATCTGATCATTGTATAATCAAACCCAAGCACAAAAAATTGTAAATCTACAACTGTACCTCATGGTGTTTCACTAATAAAAAAAAAATTAAAAAAAAAAAAAGAGCACAGTCATGGACAAATTCTGCCATGATCCAAAGAGTAACAATTGGATAAGAACCCTGCTAGGGTTAGGAAAGAGCTATCTGGCCTGAGCACTGTAATCTGGGAACTATAGCCAGATGTCTCCAGGAGAGTCACCCTATAAGATTAATATATCTTTTACTGTGTCCATACAAAATGACTAGATATATTATTAAGTAAATCTAAGCTCATTGTTTATGCACTAAGGAAAGGATAAGTATGTCCTTGGATAACATGCCCTTGACAGGATCTCCTAGCAGGAGATCTTTGTCTTAGAAGAGCTATCCCTGAAGGAATAACTTTACATATGCTAATTGTGCTATCTGACCTAGGAGTAGTTGCTACTAGGAGGGGAAGTTGGGCTGTAGACTAAGGCTATGAGACAGAGAGCAGAGAGGAGAGAGTGGGACAGGAGGAGACGAGAATGAGGGGCAGTGTGAGACTGGAAGGCGTGCTCAGTGAGATTGGAACAGGCACATAGGGAGAATGGGATAAACAGTGAGACAGAGATGAGAATAAATGGCAGCTGATCACCAACCAGAGTGGTGACCCTGTTCCCTCCTTCATAAGTCTGCTGGCAGTGGCTGCAGGCCAGGGTGGAGAAATGGCTCATGGACACTGAACACACTTGATGGGCGAGAGACCACGCACGGCTTCTCACTTATTTATTTTGTGATTTTACACACTGGAGGACCACCATTCATGATCCAAGGATCAAAGCTAAAGGGATAAGATGAGTCCCTGGTACTTTATATAACAGGAACCACACAGATTCATACCATTGAGGTTCAGCAATAAACACAACAGAATAAGCTCCAAGTGGAATTGGAGAAGATGAGTCTTAGGCTGCTACCCAGCCCTACTCAAAATAAGTCCCTCACCTATAGTGCTTATTATGTAATAGACACATGACAAAGTGTAAGAGTCCACCAAAATTAAGAAATGGAAACAACCGTCTTTAGTATCAAAGAACTCCTTGAACTCTCAGATCAGAGTGACACTTTAGAGTGACACTGAGAGGCTGCTTAATGAACTGAAAGAAACAGCAGTATAGGCTTCCAATAAAGAAGTAGGATAAAATGGATAAACATAAGGATGAACATGGGAAAATTGCAATCAGAAGTGACAACACTGAAGAGCCTGATGGCTGAAGTATGAAACTCACTGGAAGGTCTTAAGTGATATCATTGGACCCCCTGGTGACTCATGTGAGTCAGTAGGAGAGAAAGATAGTCACTTTCTCCCACTTCGCCTCTGCCACCCGGAACCTGCTGGGAAGATTAGGACCAGTAAAGTCTGCAATGAATCCCTGCTTGGCATGGGTCTGAGCCCCACCAGCCCTACCAGGTGTCTTCTCAATATGGGAGTCGATCTCCACCACCCAATTTCTTGGGGAGCCATGGACTCAGGCTGGAGCAAGAATTCACTCTTCACAGGAAAGGAGGAACCAGTTCAAGGCCTTACCTAGGGCTCCCCAGGTTCTTGTCTCACTCACAGAAAAGAATTTCAGGAGTAGATAAACAGTGAAGTAAGCAGATTTTATTTGGAGGATTTTTGGAGGCAAGGAGGAATAAAAAAGTAGGAGCGAGTAGAGAGTAAGAGAGACAGAGTAACACACTCAAGAGAGAACGCAGGCTTCTCCAAGGGTAGAGAGATCCCCTACACACATCCCAGCATTAGATAGGAAAGCATAAAAGTACACATATCAAGAGGGGAGATGCGGGCAACACGTGCTCAGGAACCACATGTGCTTGGTCACAAGGGTGCAAGAAGCACACAAGCTAGGGCAGCATATGAGGGCCTTTCCTTTGTTGATGGTGTCTTTGATAGGCTCTTCTTGGGTTGTCTTGATCCGGAAGTTCTGGAGTCTTCTCAGGGCTGGATCACATTTTAATAGGATTAAGGGAGAGGTTGGAGAGTTTGAGAAACTTCATAGGAGGGGTCCAAACTCCTCAGGGTCTGCTGAATTTCTTATCAGTTCTGTTTTCTGTATCCACAGTTTGATCAGTCTTAGGATTTTCCTCCCAGAAGTTCTATTGACCTAAGTTTCATTGCCGAGGGCCTTTCCCTATCTATCTGCCTACATCATTAGTAGCAGAGTGGCAGAAAGTGAGGCACAAATCAGTGAATTCAAAGGAAAACAGGAAACTATACAGAACATAAGATGGGAATATTCCTGGAAACAAATAAATAATTTTCCAGAGAATTGAGAGATTTTTAATCAAAACAATATAAGAATAAGAAATCATGACCGATCGTGACCATCCTGTTGTTCGTCAATTGCCTGGAGCAGGCCCCAGTAACATCTCCTTCATCCTAGCCCTGTGATTTTTTAAAAGGTACCATATTAAAGGCTCTTTCAGGGTTAGGAGAATGAGACCCATCATTGTTACTGGTATTTGGCATATTGGGTACGACACAGGGAGTTTGCCAGACTCTGCAGTGTGGGCAGGTTACATTCGGTAGCCTGCTAGTTCGTCCAAAGTAGGAATGAGATAATAAGATGTCGTGCAGCCGCAAATGCGGCCGCGCGCTTCTGGGAGTTGGGTTTTATAGTCTCTGAGTCTTGGCCACTGATGGGATTACAGGATGCCAGGGGGCCAGTTGGTGGGTGTGACCCTTGCCTACTGGAATTTGTAGGATCTGGGTGGAGGATGTTTAGCCCTGATCCGAGCAGGCTTGGAGATCTCAGCCCCGGGAGCCACATGCCTTTGTTCCTCTGTCGGTACCTTCATGCGTGTGGAGAGTGGTCTCAGCACGGTGGTGGCTGGTTCTGGAGGTCTTCGGCTGCTGGAGCCCTGGTCGGGGTGGGGAGGGAAACTCAACCCACTCCCCTCCAAGGGGCCCCGGCGAGGACAGCCAGGCGCAGGGGCAGGAAACTAAGAATAAGAGAAGTCCTTGATAAACAAGAAAGTGAGAGGTATGAAGAACTATTGGTCAGATAAATTAAAAATGAGAATTTCTTAGATTTGAAGATTATGTGTACTAAAATTCCAAAATACTTCAAGTTATAACACAAGGAATCCCAAATATATAAACTCTCAGACATGTTATATATAAAAGTACAAGCTATAGATAGGGAAAAAATCCTAACACAGCAAAATTTTAAAAGCATCTTACATACAAAGGATTTCCTATAAAATTCACAGAAAACCTACCAAATGGAACTTTACATGCCTAGAAGGGAATGTTGGGACTGATAAATTAGGTAAGTGGGAAAAAAATATCAGAATACCCTATCCAGCTAGATTATGATTCAGACTGGGTGGAATAATAAAAAACTTCATGGGCAAGTAAAAACTCAGTTAGTAGTCCTAAATCTAGTTTTGCAAGAAGCAATACAGTTTTGATTCCTCTAAAATGGAACACTAACTTCAGAAGCACAAACTTAACAAACACAAAATCTACAAAATGATGGTAAATAAATTCCATCATATCAATCATCAAATAACTGAACTCAGCAGCCCAAAGGCATGGAGTGGTAGAATGGATCAGAAAACTGAACCCAACTATCTGCTATCTACAGGAGACACAGTTTAACAGTCACAATATACAGAGATTGAAAGCAAAAATCTGGAAAGCAAGCATCAATCAATATCTTTTAAAAAGTTCAGGATGTATGGCTCTAACAATCACTCATACCACAAGTAGAACTAAAGCTCTGATGCCTCTCATCCATTATTCCCCATTATTCTCTTTTTATCCCTAATTTCTCTCCTTCTCTGTTCTCCTCTCTAAACACTGGGGTCAAGTGTGATCTAGGTATTCTTCCCATGTACTATATTACTTTTCTCTCTATTATTCTATATGAATGGTATAGGTATATATCCAAAACACAGACTCAACAACAGTGAAAAACATGAGATCTAAGCTGTAACTACTGGAACTTTATAACGTGTCTGTAAGTTGAGAGGCAAAGGATGGGGTAGGCTTAGGCGTGGGCATGAAATAGGGATAAACTGATGAAGGGAAGTTGAAATTGGTGATGAAATTGGTATTGAAATATTAAATGCCTAAAATTCAATTTATCAATAACTTTGTAGATCACAGTTCTTTAATTAAATTAAAAGTTATTTTTAAAAGTCCAAGATGGTCATTTTTCATTTCATTTCATTTCATCATCCTGTTATTCGTCGATTGCCTCGAGCAGGCCCCAGTAACGTCTCTTTCATCCTAGCCCTGAGATTATATTCAAGGCTATTTAGGAGAATGAGACCCAT
Source organism: Sorex fumeus (assembly GCF_029834395.1). Lineage (NCBI taxonomy): Eukaryota > Metazoa > Chordata > Mammalia > Eulipotyphla > Soricidae > Sorex > Sorex fumeus. The sequence continues at coordinate 15,258,703 of NW_026606188.1, forward strand.
CATTGTTACTGGTATTTGGCATATTTGGTACGCCACGGGGAGTTTGCCAGACTCTGCCCTGTGGGCATGCTACATTCGATAGCCTGCAAGTTTGTCCAAAGTGGGAATAAGACAATAAGATGTCATAAAAAAATGTTCTGTTAAGATGTCGCGCGGCCGCGAATGCGGCCGCGCGGTTCTGGGATCTGGATTTTATAGTCTCTGAGTCTTGGCCGCTGATGGGATTACATGGCGCCAGGGGGCCAGGTGGTGGGTGTGACCCCCGCCTACTGGAATTTGGAGGATCTGGGTGGAAGATGCTCGACTCCAATTCGAGTAGGCTTGGAGGTCTCGGCCCCGGAACCCACGTGGCTTTGTCCCTCTGCCAGTACCTTCATGTGTGCGGAGAGTGGTCTCAGCATGGTGGTGGCTGGTCCTGAAGGTCTTCGGCTGCCGGAGCCCTGGTCGGGGCGGGGAGGAAAGCTCAACCCGCTCCCCTCCAAGGGACTCCGGGAAGGAACACCCAGGCGCGGGGGCAGAGACTGCACTGTTCTCGTCCGGGATCTGGATTTTATAGTCTCTGAGTCTTGGTCGCTGATGGGATTACACGGCGCCAGGGGGCCAGGTGGTGGGTGTGACCCCCGCCTACTGGAATTTGGAGGATCTGGGTGGAAGATGCTCAACTCCAATTCGAGTAGGCTTGGAGGTCTCGGCCCCGGAACTCGCGTGGCTTTGTCATATTTAGAGCAAAAAAACAGAGACTACAAATTTAGAGTGCCTATAATGGTCATCATCTAATTTTTTTTATGTATCTAAAGACCTTTAACCCAAAAACATATATGCACTTAAGTTGGAACTACGAAATTTGTAAAGAATTGCTAATAGACCAGAAGAAAGACACTGACAGTTACACAGATGAAGAAGTTAATTTTAACACCTCACTTTGACTGTGAGAAAGATCATCGCAGCAAATATCTATAAGAAAATATTGTCCTTAATGGGATAAATGGAAAAGTTGGGCCAAATAGATGTGTATAGGTCTCTTCACTGTAAAATTTCCAGGTACACATTCTTCACTATCCCACAGGGGACAATATCTGAGATAAACTACATGCTGGACATAAAATGTGTCTCCACAAAGTCAATGACACAGAAATCATAACTGTCTTCTCAGCCCACAATGTTTTGAAAGCGGAAATTAATCACAAACAGAAACTGGAGGAAAACCCAAACACTTAGAAAATAAACCATTTCAGGCGTGACAACCAGTGAGTCAAAAAATAAATAAAAATAAAACAAAAAGATTCCTAGTAAAAGTTATTATGAAAATGCGAGTTACCAGAAAATATGTAATATAACAAAAGACTTTCAATGAGAAAAGTTTATAGCAATACAAGCATTCATCAGAAAATAAGAAAAGTCCCAAATAAATAGCCTAACTAAACAATTTAAGTTATAAGAAAAAGACTATCAAAAAGAATTCAAATTGACAGAAAAATAGAAATTTTAAAACAGCAGAAATCATAAATTAAAAACAAAAAATAGAACATCAATGAAACAAGAGCATTTATTTTTACATAGAATAAACAAATATAGAAACAAATATGAAAAAAATACCTTTCCAGATACCTACTGGCTTGGCTGCTTGAGATAGCAGCACCTAAGCCTGGGCAGCTGACCACTCCATGAAAAACAAGTGTGTGTGTTTTATGCATGGCATCGTACTTCTCTTATGTCCAAATTATCCTTAAGAAGTTCTGTGGTTTGCTAAAAGCATAAGGATGGAGTAGTGAGTAAATGCAGAGAGCCCTCGGAAAAGTTACTGAATTCTTAAGGAAAGAAATTGCTTGGAAATGTCTGGAAAGATATGGTGAAACTTCCATGCTATAATCACATTGCCAAGACCCATACATGGTTCAGTTAGATGATGACAAAGGGTTTCTAGACAAGATGGTTGTCAATAAACAGCAGTTTCACAAATAATATAAAGAGCCACCTATATTTTCACAAACCTGACTCATTTCATGCCCTGGAAAGCACTTGTTTAAAGGAGAATCAGCAACAAGAACATGAGCACCACAGTGTTAAGGAAACTGGTTAGAACCCAGAGGTGAAGATGAAACTTAACTATGAGCACCAGTAATGCTGATGAGGTAGAATTTTATTCAGCAGCAAGAACAGCTTCAGCAAACAGAGATGTAATTAGAAAGTGTACAAATGAAAGCAATTGGAGCTCAGTTTGGAGGAGCATAATCACCAAAAGGTAGAGATGTGGAGATAATAAGAAGAAATTAGGTAGAAAGGGACTTGTATTTAGTGTTGCTGGGAATGTTGATTCTCCAGACTTTCTGAAAAACAATAGAGACATTTCTGAAAAATCTAGGAATTGAACTTCCATTTGATTCAGCAGCCTTAGTCTTGGAACATACCCCAAGGACCTGAAAACAGAATAGAGAAAAGACATTTGCACCCCTATGTTTCTTGAAGCACTATCCATAATAACCAAAATCTGGAAACAACCTGTGTCCAAGAATTGATGAGTGGATAGAGAAACTGTGTTATACACTCACAATGAAATATTACTCAGCCATAAAAAGGATAAAGTCTTACAGCATAGTTATGTAGAAATCATCAAGGGTGGGAATATACCTAGGTGGGGTTGAACATTATCATAACAACAAACTTATGTAAATACCCTTCTTCAGGAGAAATTTTCTAGAAGATTAATTCAGGGACAAAATCTCATTTTGGGCTTAAGCACTCCAGATTACTAGAAGATCTGCTCAAGGGCTAGAATCCATCCAGGGTGTATTGCTTTCTCCTTTTCTCAGCCAGAAATTCATTTAAACAATAATAGCAAATTTACTTCTTATTAATATTTCTAGTCATTTTTTATAAAACACAAAGAGATATATTAAGCTTAAAAAGCGACTATTCCTGGGGGTATGGTGCTGCCAGCAGGTCAATCTGTACCTGTGAGGTTAGTGCATCAGCAGCCTGATGGTGCCTTCAGATTTCCAGATACCCCAAAATTGCTGCTGTGCCTTTGGCCAGACCCCAAAAACTTGGGGCAAAGTTTACCAAGAAAGTAAATGGCCAAAAGTTAGGTATGTGGGAGACACACCGACAAACCATCTCTGGCTCAGCTATATAATTGGAGGCATGACCTCTCTGGTTCCTGATCAAACTGCTTAATGGCCATGATCCCAGAGACTCAGAAACAAATCTCGAAACCCAGCGGCTTTTGGCAGAAATGCATCTGGTCCCTGCAGTAGGTTACTGGCGCGGGGCCAAACCATGTGGGAATAGGTTTTGTGCCTTGGCCTGTACTCCCTGGAAGCCTGGTGGCCGCCATCCTCCAGAGACCACTGGACAGTCTGAGCTCGCAGTGATGAGACACGTGGCGCCTCATGGGGTGGGAGTGGAGCTGGCCCTTTCCTCCCCACCCCAACGAGACCCCAAGTCATTACCCACAAACGGCCTCTCTGGCTCCTGATCAAGTTGCTTAACGGCCATGATCCCAGAGACTCAGAAACAAGTCTTGGAACCCATTAACTTTTGGCAGAAATGCATCCGAAACCTGCAGTAGGTTACTGTCACCGGGCCACCCCAGGAGGAAAGGGTGTTGTCCCTCCACCTGCTCCCCCTAGGAGGCTCAGTGGCCACCATCTTCTAGAGGCCACTAGACAGTCAGTTTTGGACCCACAGTGATGAGCCGCGTGGGGCCTCAAGGGATGGGGGTGGAGCCGGCCTTTTCCTCCCAGTCCCAACGAGATGCTGAGTCACTGCCCATGAACAGCCATTCTGGCTCCTGATCAAACTGTTTAGCGGCCATGATCCCAGAGACTCAGGAGCAAATTTCAGAACCCAGGAGGTTTGGGCAGAAATCCCTCCAGATTTAAGTGTTAAAATTTTGGAATTTCAAAATTACGCAGCCACTGCTGCAGTCATGAGACATCATATGTTATTCATAACCAGCAATAGAAAACAAATTGTCTACTGTTGCCTTTTCAGCAGATCTGAGTGTTGGGGTAAAATTGCAAATAATAATGGTGATCTGGTGTCAAAATATTTAATGTGATCAAAGTAAAGAGAGAGTAATGTGGAAATCATCTGCCCCCACAGGTAGGGGTAGGGTGTGGGATGGGGGTATACTGGGTTTCTTTGGGATGGAGAATGGGCACTGGTAATGGTACAGGTGTTTCATTGTATGACCGAGACTTAGACCCGAAAGCTTTGTAACTGCTCACATGGTGATTCAATAAATAAAATTATAAAAAGTGAAAAAAAAGTGATTATTTCTGGTGACATCTCTATATATCCCAGACCACAATCCTCAGGCCAGGTTAGTCTTTCCTAACCCCAGCAGGGTCCTTATTTAGTTACTTCTTTTGTGGATCATGACAGAGTTTGTCCAAGAATGTGCTCTTAACTTATTTTACTTCTTTTGCCACTTATCTTGAACCTTTTCGATGGCAAGGTAGCTTATATCTTGCCCTGTGTCCATAATTGTCCCTCCCCAGGACCCTCTTTTTGGTGGTGGTAGGAAGTAAAGGCAACTGAGGCTTAAGTCAAGTCAACATAATGGATTCACAGGAATAAATATTATTTCAAGTCAGCTAACTCCCATGTTAAAAAGCATAACAACAACTGTCTTCCTGTGTCTATACAAAAAGGACACTGCCAAAGAACATAGAAAAAGAGAAAAGCAATATCGGATTATTAGTGCCTGATGGAATTGGGTGTGTTTCAGGAGTTCTGCTGCAGGAGCAACTCAATAAACCTAAGCTTCCTGCAGAAAAAGCAATGACGAACCAGTGTTATGTGACAGAGCATGATAACTGGTATTCAGTAGGAAACATGGCACCTGGTGGGGTTAGGGGATATGCAGGAAGCATGCAGCATTTATGGTGGAAGGAAGCATTCAACCCAGAGGAGGTGCTGGTGTTGAAATGTGGTAAAGGCTTATGGATGAAACCCTATCATCAACAGTACTGTAAACCACAGTGCTAAAACTTTTTTAAAAGTTTCTTACAGAAGCAGGGTGGGAAGTAAATGGGGGATAGAAAGAAGAATTGGTGGAGGGAAGTGAGTTATGGTGAAGAAATCAGTGTTGAAACATTGTATACCTTAAACCAGGTCATGAATAACTTTGTAATTTCATGGTGACAAAATTAAAAATATTTTTAAAAATGCTATCTAAAATAAAAAAGGATGCGCAATAACAGAAAGCATTTTAGGAAACCACTACCGATGCAAGAAAGCAGGAGATACAGCCAGGTCAAATGACAGTAGGAGAGTCTGCTGTTAAAAACATCAAAGTGTCATGCTCCTGTGCCAGCTTGGATCCCCCAGGTCCTGGGGAACTGCCCGCTATGAAACCAGATGAAACTTTTGGCCACATCAATGACTCCTCTAAAGCTCCAAAAGATACCAGGGGATGTAACAGGGCAACTGGGAATCCCTTCTATATGCCATCACAGTTTGGAATACAAATTTACTCAGAACAAACATCACCTAGAGTAATAAAAATTCAGTGTCTAGTTTTCCAAAATCCTTAAAAGGACTTTTTTTTTTAATTGTTAAGCATTCTTCCATGAAAAGGTGTTAAGGACCCTCCTAATATTTAGGTCTTTCCTTCTTGTAATGCTCTAGGGTGTATGCTAGAGGCAGAAGGCAAAGCAGATAAGATTAAACCAAATAAATTCTGTGTACCGTATTGTTTTGCCAATTTTGTGTGATGCTTCCTTGAAGTCTCATGTTTGTTGAAAACCTAGGGGAGAACTAGAACAAAATGGATACTGTCTCTTACATTCCCATTAATCTTGATCATTCCATTCTTAGTTCATCCTATCTTACCTGCATGCATATTCAACTCCACAATTCTACAGACAGTACCATGCATACCACAAAATCTAACATGTTGGGGTCAAAGAGATAGTACCCAGATAAGGCGCTTGCCTTGCCAATTCCTAGTCAATCCTCAACACCACTTATGTTGCGCCAAGCACATCCCCTGATCCCTGAGCACATAGCCAGGGTCAAGCAATAAGCATTACCTGGCATGGCCCCAATACAAAAATAAGTAAGTAAGTAAGTAAATAAATAAATAAAAATAAAACATCTTACTATGATCTTATCCTACCGCTGCATTCACTTCCTTAGATGTTACTAGTTCCATTATATCCCATACATTACTTCATTTCCTAAGGAAAATTCTTCTCAGAGATTTTCATTTTAGTATATTGTCTTAAAAACCCTCATGTTAATTTGCTTCCATTATTTTTGTAGGTAAGGATACCCAATCATGTATCTATGATGTTGCTATTTCCAGCTTTTCTTGACAGGCCTACTATAATTTGGGAAACAAGTTTGTTATACACCAAAATCAGACAGTGGTTTTTATCTTTTTTTTTAACCATGTATTTATACTGTTGCATTTTTGAAATGATTTTTGAGACACTGTGATTTACAAAGTTGTTCATAATAGAGTTGCTTCAGGTTTACAACACTCCAACATCAGTCCCACCACAAATGTCCCTTTCCTTCCACTAATATCCCCAGGTTCCCTTCCACGCCCCAGCCTGCCCCTTTGCCAAGCTTGTAACAAATTTCATATTACTTTGTTCAATAAAATCTTAAGTGGCCAATAGAATTATCAGAGTATAAATCAATAAAAATCAATTCGTGATAACTGAGTACTATGTTTTTTGCATTTATTTTGTTTTATTTGTTTTTTAAAATTTATTAAATTAAATTAAATTTATTAAAGCGCCGTGATTTGCAAAGTTATAGTTGTGTTTTATTTATTTTTTAATTTTTTAATTTTATAAGGTAGTTCACAATATTTTATTACATTTAACATTCAAACACCAATCCCGCCACCATTATACCTTCCCACCACCATATTTGGGATATTTCAATCCCAAACTCTAATCCCTGTCCCAAAGCAGAACTGAAATAATATATTTTGTATTTTTTGTTATGAAAAACTGCTGATAATGCTACAAAAAGAGGTAACTGTGTGAAGATCCTTCTGTTTTTGCAGGGGCCATTAAGATATTCTCTAGGATATCACTAACATGTTGTTAAAGCTTGAGTGATGTGAACTTTTGTATATATATCTGAAAATATGCATATATGCATATATATATCACAAATGTGTGTGGTGCTTTTGAAGAATGGGTAGGGAGTATCTTATGATGTGTTGCAGGGCTGCGAATGTGGCCCTGTGGTCAAGGAATAGTAAGATTCTACATGTTTCCCCCATGTTTTTTTAGTTGCTGTGCTGGGTTGGGTCTTTGTAGTTATCTCGCCCCCGGAAGATACTGAGGAACTGAGCTGGAGGTTGCTCCAGGCTTTCTCTGACCAACCTCATAGAGAGACAGAAAGGTTAAGTGTGAACAGTGTGTGACAGGGCTGCACTTAAGGAGCTGCAGGTCAGGGATGCAGACTTCTGACTCACTCTGTAGGGAGGGGTTCTATCTTTTGTTCCAGAAGAGACCCAGTGATAATAGATGGGTGCAAGCCTTCCCTGGGATGGTGAAGGAGCAAGCAGGTCAGGCAGGAGCTGTGATGTGAGCTCTTAAAAGGGTGCAGGTCGGTGTAGGAGCAGCTAGGACCCACTGGGAAGGGATCATGCTCTTCAGTTTTAATTAATGTACTATGCTTGATTTTTACCACATAACCATTAGTTTTTTCCCTAAGACATGGACAGTAATGTAGCATTAACAGTGCAATTTAAGCCTTAATAATTAATCACATAAGCTAGCATTATCTTAATTTTAAAATGAAACACAGAAATTAATTTTATTATGTTTGCATAAAGAAATCTATACTTTTGTTAGAATCATTTACTTAATATAGCTATATAAAGCAAGATGCAAGGATCTCTGATCATGATATTAAGCAAAAATTAATAACCAGTCCTAGATACTACATATGTAAGTGAATTTTTTATAAATCATAAAATCAAGCTAAGCTAGATAATATTCTAGTCATAGAAGTCTACACAATTATAAATATTTCCATTAAAGAAGCAAACAATAAACCCAAAATTCAAGAAAGTGGTTATCTTTGAGATTATGCAAATAATTGAGGGGCTGTGATAAGAAAAAACATTATATTTTTCAGTTCTAAAATTGTAAAATTTATTATAGTCTCGTGGTTTTATAGAACACATTTTATTGCAAATATTTTATGTACAAAATATTACATTAAGTAAATTGAAGTTTAGAAACCTTAAATAAATCAGAATATGCAGGTAGAAGTAAAAGGAGAGTTATGAATTCAGCTTATCTTTAGAGAACTTCAGGATTTTCTCATTACTAATTCTTGTTCAAAGAGTTGAATGCTACTGCAAACAACTACGAGGCTGGTGTTGCTTTTCCATTATATCAGGATTCAGCCTATAGACAATTGATTTTAATTAAACTAAGTTAGGGCCTTGACATAAAATATCTTAAGGTTTTCCTGAGTTCTATATTAAATAAAGGATTAAAAATTACTAATACATTTAAAAATAAATTAAAAGACAATTTCAAGAGAACTTATATTATTAAAACGACAAAAGAAAAAATTCGTTAGTTAAATAAAAAAATAGGTTTGGCCAAAACAAAATAAGAAAATATTTAAATTGACACACAGTACTTTACAGATAAGAAAATTATAATTCACGACCCAAAAATCTAAATGAGATGAAATTATCTGCTAATATTAACATAATGCACATAATGGCAATTTATGCAAAATGCAATTGAGTAAAATACCTCATAGATATTGAGACACAGTTATTGTTGAGCTACTAAAAGGATAACCAATACAAATGACACATTTGCAGCAGTTCTTTTTACTAAAAACAAAATGAAATAATCTATCTGGTCCTTTTAGAAGACTTATAAATTTTTTTTGAACATCAATTGAAGAAATTTTAGGGGGGAGGGATAGCAAATGCATGCTTTCCTTGGTAGAAAATTGATACCGCCATAAAATATATAAATTAAATATTGAATGCAGAGCAGGGGCCATTCTTTTTTGTGTTATTTTCCAAATTACATGTTATTTTTAATTTATCCCTGTGATTTCTTAGTAAAAATTGATTAAAATCACAAAAGCATCTACTTATTCTTTTTTTTTTGAAATAATGTAGGAGTGGGCTGGAGCAATAGCTATCACAGTAGGTAGGGCATTTGCCTTGCACGCGGCCGACCCGCATTCAATTCCTCTGTCCTTCTGGGAGAGTCCGGCAAGCTACTGAGAGTATCCTGCGTGCAAATTCCTCGCAAGCTATCCATGACATATTTGATATGCCAAAAACAGTAACAACAAGTCTCACAAAGGAGACGTTACTGGTGCCCACTCGAGCAAATTGATGAACAATAGGAGGACAATGCTACAGTGAAATGTAGGAGTACTGCTATTTGTTCAGCCACTGACTAAGCTGATTTAATAGGGCATGAACAACTTCACATTTTTTTTTTGTATCACCGAGAGATAGAGTTACAAATTTTTCATGTTTGAGATTCAGCCATACATTGTGCATTGGTGGAAGTATGGGTGTTTCATCATGATGAAACACTCATCATATATTGATGAAACACCCATCCCTCCACCAACGCACATTTTCCACCATCCACATCCCAGTCCTCACTCTGCCTCTACGATTGACAATTTCCCCAATACTCTCTCCTTAATTTTTGGCATTATGTTTTGCTCAAAATTTTCCACCACGATTCAAGCCTACCTACCAGGGGCAGACGTTAGATAATTTATTTTCCATTGCTGATTTTGAATATCATGAGAGCGCTCATAGCCGTGATTGTAAATGTAAATTTCTAGATCATAAATGGTTGGGCTCCAGAGACATCTCTTTATGGCACTAATCCATTTGGGATTCAACTGGGAGTCTCTGGGCCAGGGCTGTTGTTGCGCAAGATGACACCCTGAGGCAAATTGTGGGTGTGACAACAAGTCTATTGGGCAGGTGGGGACCCTGAGAAAGACAGCCCTGGTCCTCTGCCACCATGTGACCCAGAGACTTAGTCCTGGAACGCGCATACAGGAGGGGGATGTGAAGGGGTGGACCTTGCTTGTGAAAGCTCTTGGTTGCCAGGATTCTATCTGGAGTGGGGGGGAGAGTACACCTGCTCCATCTAGGGTGCCCTGGTGAAATTGGAAAAAAAAATCTACCTTTTTCTTTCATTCACAAATTTTACAGTTATTTTATTTTTTTAATTTTTTATATTATTATTTTTTTCCTTCTTAAATTTTATCAGTGAAACACCATGAGGTACAGTTGTAGACTTACAAATTTTTGTGCTTGGATTTCAGTTATACAATGATTGAATACCCATCCCTCCACCAGTGCCCATTCTCCACTACCACCAGTCCCAGTATCCCTCCCTCCCCCCATTCCCCAATCCCACCCTACCTCTGTGGCAGGGCATTCCCTTTTGTTATCTTTCTCTTTTTGAGTGCTGTGGTTTGCAAAAGAGACATTGAGTAGCAATCTTGTTCGGTCTATAGTCTACTCTCATCACGCATTTAAGTTCCTATTAAACAAGGGTGATTTTAAAGACTTTCACAGTTACTTTGATTACAGGAAGATTTTTACTCTCCATGTGCTAAAAATGAACTGGTCATAAGAAATTTATTTGCATTTGTATAACATTTAAGTTCTTTAGCAATTCAAAATTACAGTGAATGCGAAGTCTTATTTCATACAATTTGTAGTTGTTTTTGCCATCAAACTCGGAACAGAGAAACTGCAAATAATTATTATGAATTGATTGTAATTTGAATAATTATCATGAATAATGCTACTCATTTATCATTTTGAATTAGAAAAGCATCAATTTCTTATATGGAAAGTCTCATGCTTGTACCTTTGAGTTGCATTTATAGAGATTGACTGATTTAGAATGTCATTGTATTTAATGACTGTTCAAAAGGCATTTACATTGAGAGTAGAATGTATATCTATAACAAAATATACTTTTCTCTAATAAATTTTAATTTTACTTTGGAATATATGATTCAAATTAGACAAAAAATTCTATTCTTTTACAGTTAGGTATTCTCCTGTCTAGATAAGTCATAAAGATAAATCCATGTTCTAGGCACAAATTTGAGTGAGAATCTTCCCCATTGCCAAATTAAAGTGATTGGGTGAGATTATAAGATACACCAAATTTCATGAAAAAGACATTTTACCTCTTCTGTTTGACCCAAAAAAATCATTTGCTATTTTGCAGGAGGTATATAATACAGGTTGCGTGACATTTGCCTCGCATGTGGTGGACTTGGTTCTCAACCCATCATTAACCCTTGTCATCATGAATGCTTATCAAAACACCTCCAGAATTACCCCTGAGCACAGGGCCAGACATAAATCAGGAGCCTACCAAGACCCAAAATGAAAGCAATAATCCTATCATATCTTATGCAGCTGCCATGAGAAGAGAGAATATGGAGGAACAACAGGAAAATATCCATATTTTGATATTTTGATGGGAAAGAGAGAAAATGAGATATTTAGATGCCTGATTGATCAGTATTAAGTCATTTAACTCAGGCATTAGTTCTCTCAGTTTTATGAGGCTATAAACATTATAGATTTCATAGACTCTCAGTAGCTTTGTGAGGCTATGAAAAATGAGTTGACCTATAAATGGGGGCCTTTGATAAACTTTCCAGGTCAGAGAGAAAGAGCAAAAGGAAGCAAGTAAACTGTTAAAGAAACAAAGACTTAGACTCATCCTTACAGATTGGATGTTTGAATTCCTGCAGGACTCCAGCTGTTAGCACCTAGTGTGACAGTATTTGGGAGTGGGGCCTTGGGAATGTGGTTAGGCCATCAAGCGGAACTCTTATGAATGCCACTAGTGGCATTATAAAGAAATTCCCACCAGGCTAACTTGCTCCTTTTGTCAAATGAAAATTTAGCTAGAACAAAGCTAGGAAATATTCGGAAGTAAGCCCTCACAAGGGATCAACCCAGCAGAGATCAAATCTGAATTTCTCTACCTCCAAAACTGTGAGAAAAAAATATATTGTATATTTGTATTATATTCCATTATATAGCCTTGGGATGTACCAAGATGCCTTCCAAACTATTTTTGTTATCATTTAACTGTCTGGCTTTTCTGAAGTAATGATCAAAGACAACTTATGCTGTGTTGCTGAATATTTTAGGCAGTAATAAAGTTTTTGATATGCCATTTTAAAAACTTCTCTTAAATGACATTTAGTATAGAATAATTTCCGTAAATTCATAATTACATTGAAGATACTTCCTTGTATTCCTAGCTTCCCTCCTTTTGGGAAAATGAGCAAGAAGTTCTGGTGAGGAAGGATGATTGCTGCATAATTTTCTTGAATAAAATTCATTCTCAAGAATGCTCTGTTTCCTCAGGCTGCCCAGCTTAATACATTTATGATAATTGTTTATTACTTTTTTTTATAATTTTATTTTTATTTTTTTCCTTAAATTTTTGTTAGTAAAACACCATGAGGTACAGTTGTAGACTTACATTTTTTTGTGCTTGGGTTTCAGTTATACAATGATCGAATACCCATCCCTCTTATTTATTACTTTAGGTTTTAACTTGTTGAGTATGCAATAATTGGATATAGAATCATCTAAGTAAAGATTGATAATAGACATATAGATAATAGAAAACTATTAGAAACTAGATAAGGAGAATGTGTGTGATTTTATTTAATAAAGGTTAAAGTTAATTTCTTTTTTTTTTTTGTTTTTGGGTCACACCGGCAATGCACAGGGATTACTCCTGGGGGTGCTCAGGGGACTGTATGGGATGCTGAGAATCGAACCCAGGTCTTCTGCGTGCAAGGCAAATGCCCTACCCACTGTGCTATCACTCCAGCCCCGTCAATTTCTTTTGTTGAATCTTAAAGTCACTTTTAAAAGCATGGGAATTTATGCTCAGTACATATGAACCCAAGCAGCCTTAAACAGAGAAACTTATAATCCTTGATATTATAAAGTGAACTTTATATTAAAACAAGGAAAACAGTAGAGTTTGTCTTAATCAATACACCTATAGCCATTCCAATTGAGCCTGTATTATGTTATGCACCTTAGTCTTCCCATCTCTCCCCCTCTCTTTAATTTTTTTCTTTCTTTTTAAAGAATGTTATGTTTTCATTTAGTCACTATGAAATCAAAAGTCATCATGTTGGGTTTCAGCATATAGAATTTCAAACACTACACCAGTGTCCACTTCCCTCCACCAGCCTCTTCCCATGCCCATTGCCTCCTACCCAAGTCAGGTTCTACTAAGAGCACTTCTTTTCTTTACTTTTATTAAAATAATTTTTGCCCTATTCCTGGTAGGGTTTCATACAAAATACCTTACCACCTATCAGCACCACCTCCTCCACCATATGTGTCGTCCCCTCCCTGTTTGTCCACCACACCCTCAAAATGCATGTTTTCTACTAAATACCAGTTCTCATGATTTTTTTTTCATTTTCTTTGGGTATTCACTATTTCACTATAATGTTTCTTTATGTCCCAAATACAATAGAGATAATTTTCTGTAGGTCTCTATCTAATTTCTTTCAGCATGATACTCTGCAGATTTTTCTAAATAGCAATAAATTTCATGACTTTATCTTTTCTTATGTCTGAGTAATATTGCATTGTGTATATGTACGACAGTTTCTTTGTCCAATCATCTGTTTTAGGACACTTGAGTTTCCAGATTTTGGCTATGTTACTGCAAGTAACATGGGGTGCAAATATATTTTCTTCATTTTGTTTTTAGGTTTTAAGGTATAGCGATAGCACAGCGGGTAGGGCGTCTGCCTTGCATGCGGCCAACATGGCCGACCCAAGTTCGATTCCTCCGCCCCTCTCGGAGAGCCCGGCAAGCTACCGAGAGTATTCGATATGCCAGACACAGTAACAACAAAGTCTCCAATGGAGACGTTACTGGGCCCGCTCAAGCAAATCGACGATCAACGGGAGGGCCTTTACTTACTTTACTTTAAGGTATATTAGAGCAAGTAGAGTTTCTGGGTCAAATAGAAGCTCAGTTTCTAGATTTTTTAGTATTGTCCATACTGTTTTCCAGAAGGGCTAAAGCATTAAAAAGCATTTCCTTCAGCAGTGAAAGAGAATCCCTTTCTCTCAGTATCTACATGGAGTTCTACATGGAGCTGGAGAAGTTCTATCAATAAGACCACACCTTCTACAAGATCATTGTCAGTGATTTTAATGCCAAAATAGGATCAAGAAGATCAACCGAAGAACTCGGGATGGCCTAGAATAGAACAAACAGAGTGAGAGACTCTCTGAGTTCATCATGTCCACCAAGACCATCCATGGCAACTCACAGTTCCAGAAGGCCGAATATAAACATTGGACATGGGAGCCTTCCAGTGGATGGTTCCACAATGAAATTGACCACATCCTATTCAATCGAAGGTTTTGCCTGACTGATGTCGCTATTGTTGCAAAACTCCAAATGGAATTGGACCACCATCTCCTTCGTGCAAAATTCTACTTCATGGAGCGGGGAGAAAAGACTGTAAAGTTTAAGAAGAGATCTCCCAGAACGACCACCAACTGGGAGCTCTTTGGCACTATTGCAGCAACATGGGAAGATGCCATCATTGATAATATTGACGACTGGTTCAGCAACTCCATGATTGTGCAAGGAACATGGAGAGAGAGAGAAAGCACAAAAAGATGCCTATCTTCTAAAACTCTTGAGCTCATTCACCAAAGTGGTTTGGCTCAAGTTTCAGGCAACCACAAGAAAAAGTCCGAGCTCGCAAAGCAGTGCAGAGAAGTGATAAAGGAAGACTTCAAAGAGAAGAGCAGCAGTGCTGGCAGATGTTGCAGAGGCCGAAAAAGGCATTCACATCACCCACCTGTCCTTCACCAACAACAAGACCAAAAAGACTGCCCTCTGACGTCCTGATGGATATATCACTTCTTCCAGAAGGGAAATGGAGAAGATTCACCATGATTTCTACTCGGATCTCTTCAATAGCTACGTCCACCTGCCCACATACCAAATTCCACAGGATGGATATGTCATTTCCAACGACCTCCCTTCTGAAATCTGACACACCATTTTGACAGTAAAAGAGCAAACAACACTCGGCCTAGACAAGATCATACCCTAACACCTGAAGAATCTGCCATCAAACTGAATTCTATGTTAATAAACTAACTATAGCCCTATATGAGGCCCATTGTATTTACTGGTTTTGGCAAATTGAATACACCATGGATAGGTTGCCAGGCTCTGCCGTGCAGGCTGGATACTCTTGGCAGCTTGAAACACCTTCAAGAGTGTCGAAGAAATAGCTAAGAGGACGAAGAACCTCTGCTCTGGGCACATCTCTTCAATTTCACTGTTCTTCCTGCATTAACATACACCTCAGAGACCTGGGCCCTATGAAAACAGGATGAGAACGCTACTCGGGTCTCACAAAGAAGAATTGATAGAGCTATGCTTGGAGTATCACGCTTCACTCAAGTGAGAGAAAGAATCCAGAGTTCTGACATCCATCGATGATCAAGAATCAGGGATGTTGTCTTGTTTGCCAAGCCATCGAAAATCAGATGGGCTGGACACGTTATGCGATTTGGAGACTACTGCTGGACTAGACCCATTAAAGGCTGGAGTCCACGGGATGTCAAAATATCACGTGGCCACCCATCTACGAGATGGTCAGACTTATTCATCAAGACCCTGAATGATAGGTTTGAGGCTCTTCGTGTTCCTGGAGCAATCAGATGCCATTGGGCTACACTAGCATGCAACAGAGATGAATGGAGACGTTACTGGTGCCTGCTCGAGCAAATCGATGAGTAATGGGATGTCAAGTGATCAAGTGATAACCCTATATATGTCAAAATTGAAGAATAAAGTTCAAATTCTTTATTCAAAAAAGAAATCAAAAGAGAAAGTATGAGCTACAATGAAAAATCCAACCTCTCAAAGCAAAGATTAGAAGGAAAATTGTAATTTTGAAGACCTATCTTAGAAAAGAATAACAGCTTTAAAACCAATGATCTTAATTTCTGTCTTCAGGAGCAGAGTGTGTGAGGGACACTGAGATATTGAAAGAGAATACCCATAATCAGCCTGAAAATCTAAAGGCTAGACTATCTCTAGTGCACTGGCAGATCGTATGAGTGCACAGACTAGAGGACAGCAAAGTCATCAATGAACCATAGGGCTTAGAAGACCACCTGGACAATTGAAATATCTCTCCAGATAAACTGGGATGTGAAATGCAAGGATTAATAAATCTATACATAGTTCTTTCACGCTGCAAAGGACTTTGATATTTCTAAAACACTTCAAGCAGATCAAAATACAAACTATTAAACCGTGCCTGGTTTGTGTGCTCTATAGGTATATGCATACTATTTCTAGAACAAATTTATATATATATATATATATATTAAATTTAGTAAATCCCATTGACATGTTTTCCGCAAAGACAGTGGTATCTTTCCCATTTTTTAAGGATTTTTTCAATCACAAATAAGTATAGAAACAAGATCTGTATATCTTTAGCTTGATTACAGTGAAAGGGAAAATAAAAATGTCTGTTATTTTATTATACTATATGCTATACCAAATAAAATTGCTGAGAAAGCATTTGAACTAAAATAAACCATAATCTAAGCATCTAATCTATTGTCTTGGTTTATAAATGCTTGTAAGAGAAAGGTAAAGTGTTAATATAAGTGCACTTATATTGAATCATACTTAAATACTTTTGTGTTAAAGTTAATAATCCTTAGAATTGAATGATGATGATTTTCAAATATCATAAAGAAAAAAATATTTTCAGTGATTACATTACAAAGGTGAAGTAACTTTTCATGAGACAAGTGTTATTGATCACCTCAGGATCAATACAGTTTAAAAAGACCATTTTAAGAGTTCTTGCAGCAGAATTATGTTAACAAATGAGCCCCTGAGATCCCAAGAAGTCCCACATGATGTGGTCATGTTCCTGGAATTTACCTTATTAAAAATTCATTCTGTAAGATAAATAGCTTTTCACGAGAACTTTATGAAATTTTTAGCAATTGTCTGGTAAAAAATAGTCACTAGGACATTGTGAACTTACACTCAACAGTCACTGGTGAAAGTCAGCAAAAAGATATGAGTGGTGTTGTGGACAGTATACTACATCTTACACAGGAAGGCAGCACCAGGGCCAATTTCTCTGCTTGGGTCTATCTGTACTGGAACTATCAGAGACAAGCAAGTTTAGTCTTGAGCTATTCTTTTTAGTCTTTAGCTATTCTTTTTGTTGTTGTTGTTCATCTGGAGTTGCCACGTTGGGAGTGCACAAGCTTATTCCTGGCACAGGGTCTCCTGGTATTCTCAGGAGACAATACACAGTGCCTGTAACTGAACCAGGATCAGTCTCATGCAAGCAATTACTTACCTTGCATTATTTCTCTGACCAAAGTTTAGTTTCATTTTCAGTAAAGGGATATTGAATTGCTTAGAGTCTATAGCATAAAAAGTTTATGTGATATAAAATAAACTTTAGAAATTAATCTACTGTCAAAACTTCAATTTTTCTTATTTGAAATTTTGTACAAATAGGAAAACAGATGAATACTTCAGAAACAGATTCTATTTTTTGCTATAATTTTCATGTTAAGTAGATATAAAGTAAACTAAATGTACACAAGTATCTGCATTAAAGACAAATGATTAATTAAGGACCAGATTGAAGAATATGACCTCTAAGGGTTATGATAACTTGATATATCAGTGCTTTTTTAAATACCATTCTACTCATTAATATTCCAATAAATAAATAAGTTGAACAAATATTGCCTTCATCAGCCCACAAATGGCTTACCATTTGCTAAGGACTAAAACTAAGACTAAATGCAAACTGAAATTACAGTCAGTGACTGGGAACAACTTTGGAAAGGAATTCTGGACAAGACATTTAATATAAACTTAAATTAATTTCAAGATAAGTTTTAAATCTCAAAAGGAAGGCAGAAAGTAAAACGACAAATACCATCTTAAATCAGTCTTCCCTTTTAGGCCATTTCTGTTGCTTTAAAAAGTAAACTGGCATTGCTTGTTTTGGGGGGAAAACCTTCCACAGACTTGCTTTCATGTTGGAATAAAAGTGAAAATCCTTAATGGACTGCAGAACCCAGTGTAGTCTGACTCCAAGTGTATCTTAGGCTCCTCTGCCCTCCCTCATGCAGGCACTGACAGAGTCCCCAGAATGCTCCCCAGCCAAGCCCCTCCCTGTGCTGGTTTTTCACTCCTTTTCCATTCTAGGTTCTTTACCCACACTTGACTCTTTTTTAAAAATTTCTTTTTCATTGAATCCCCATGAGACACAGTTATAAAGCTTTTGTGATCGGGTTTCAGTCATACAATGTTTCGCACCCATTCCTCCTCCATCAGTGTACATTTCCCACCATCAATGTCCACCATATCTCTACTGCCACCCCTCACCCCAGCCTGCCTATATGGCAGGTATTTTTCTTATTTTTCTTTCTGTCTGATTCTTTCTCTTTTTCTTCTCTCTCTCTCTCTCTCTCTCTCTCTCTCTCTCTCTCTCTCTCTCTCTCCTTTCCTCTCTGTCTCCTATCCTCTCTCTCTCTTTCCCTTCTCTCTCATTTCCTCTCTCCTCTCTCCACTCTTGTCTCTCTTTCTCCCTTTCTCTCTCTCACACACACACCCTCACTCTCTCTTTCTCTCTCTCTCCCTCCCCCACTTCTCTACTGTGGGCATTATGGTTTGCAATACAGATACTGAGAGGCCATCATGATGGGTCCTTTGCCCACTTTCAGCACACATTTCCCATCCAGAGCCGCCATCCCTTCAAACCATCATTGTCACAATTGAAACCCAAGCACAAAAATTTTTAAGTCTACAACTGTACCTCATGGTGTTTCACTAATAAAATTTTTTTAAAAATTGCACTTTCCCCTAGCTTTTTTTTTTTTTTGGACTACACCCAGCGATGCACAGGGATTACTTCTGGCTCTGCTCGGGGAATCAGATGGGATGCTGGGAATCGAACCTGGGCTGACTGCATGCAATGAAAATGCTCTACCCGCTGTGCTATTGCTCCAGCCCCTCCCCTAGCTCTTGAGGCAGGCTTCCAACCGTGGGCCAATCCAGACACTGCACTCTTCCATGGTTCACTCTGAATTCTCACAAGGCAGTTCCTTCGCAGGTCTCTGCCCCAATCACTCATTATGAGGCTTTCCTGGCTATGTAAAGTGGATTTTTCTAATTAGTTTCAATCTTTTTGTCAATTAAATTGATTTATGAGACAAAATAATATCAATGATATTATTTGTTTATTGATAAATCTTCCCCCTTACATTATAAACTCTATGCAGAGGGCAGCTTACATCTCTGGATCACCCATCTATCTCTAATAATGAGAAAGTTAACTGGCCTGCAATATAGATTTCAGCTTCTTTTTGCTTTGTACTAGTTTTTTTAATTATTGCAAGATTTTCAAATAGTAATCAATAGCTAGATTATCCCATATCAAGTGTGAATATATTTTGGAGCAAATAGGAATGAATGATTTTGGAAATACAATGAAGTTAAAACTACTGGATTATCTGGTATCTTATGCATAGAACACTAGAAAGATAAAGAGGATTTTGAGGTTTGGGTTAATGGAAGGACCAATTTTCCATTTACTGGGGAAATAATAAATAGAAAAGTTTGAGTCTGAGAAGATAAGGTAAATTTTGTTAGGTAAATATGTTATATTGAGCTTTTTAGAGATCTACCCATAGATTATTAATTTGAATACAAAAATTAATAAGGTTAATTAAAAATTCTGGGGGAGTAAAATAGCAAAATAAAAATTATTATCATTGTGAAAATTACTAACATTAATGTAACACTGTAGCACTGTCCTCCCGTTGTTCATCGATTTGCTCTAGTGAGCACCAGTAATGTCTCCATTGCGAGACTTGTAACTGTTTTTGGCATATTGAATATGCCATGGGGAGGTTGTCAGGCTCTGCCTTGTGGGCGGGATACTCTCTGTAGCTTGCCGGGCTCTCCCAGAGGGATGGAGGAATCAAACCCAGGTCAGCCGCATGCAAGGCCCTAACCCCTGTGCTATCGCCAGCCCCCCCCCCCCCCGCAAAAGAAATAAACATACGTATATACACAAAGAAACATATACACAAACACACACACAAACACACAACTATACACACAGCATGCACACACACAAATACACATACACGGGCCTGGAATTCCTCCCACATGCATCAGGCCTGCTCTGGGCCAGGGAGCAGGTGTTTCTTTTCTCTGCGGTCGTCACACCCAGCAGTGCTCAGAGCTCCCTCCTGGAGTGAACAGAGGGCCCTGAATTAATGAATTAAGTGATTTTTTTACTTTTTATCAAGAGCTTTAGCTAAATGCATCCAGGTCTAAGTTGCACTTATTTTATTGTCTAAATTTTTTAAAAAATCTAATTTTTTTAGTGTCCGCTTTATTTCTTTTTTTAAATTTTATTTTAATGAATTACCGTGAAATACCGTAACAGACTTACAAACTTTCGTGACTATGTTTAAATCATGTAATGTTCAAGTATCCATCCCTCCAACAGCCATTCTCTGCCATCAACCTTCCCAGTATCCTTCCCGCCACCCACACTTCTTCCCACCCCTGTCTCTGTGGCAGGCACATTCCATCTTACTCTCACTCTCCTTTATGGTTTGCAATACAGGTAATGTTTGGTCATCATGTTTGGTCCATGGTCTACTTCCAGCACGCATCTACCATCCTGAGCAAGCCGCCCAAACACCATTTACTTAGTGGTCCCTTCTATATCCCTCCTGCCTTTTTCCCTAGCACATGAGATCGCCTTCCAAGCCATGGAGTGATCCTCCTGGCCCTTGTCTCAACTGTCCTTAGGTGTTAGTCTCCTATTATGTTACTTTATATTCCACAAATGAGTGCAGTCATTTTATGTCTGTCCTTTTCTTTCTGACTCATTTCACTTAGCATGATACTCTCTATGTCATATGCACTTATATGCATATTTCATGATTTCATCTTTTCTAAGAGCTGCATAGTATTCCATTGTATAGATGTACTAAAGTTTCTTTAAATAGTCATCTGTTCTCAAACAGTCAAGTTTTTTCAGATTATGGCTTTTGTAAATAGACCGCAATAAACATACAAGTGCAAATGTTATTTCTATTGTACTTTTTGCATCTCTGGGATATATTCTCAGAGTGATATTGCTTGGTCAAATGAGAGCTCAATTTCTAGTTTTTTGAGAAGTATCCATATTGTTTTTCAAAAAGGCTGGACAAGTCAGCATTTCCACCAGCAGTGGAGGAGAGTCCCTTTCTTCCCGCATCCATGCCAATACCAGTTGCTTTTGTTCAGTCTCTGTAGCGTGAGATGCTATCTCATTGTTGTTTTGATCTGCATCTCCCTGATGATTAGTGATGAGGAGCAGTTTTTCATGTGCCTTTTGACCATTCGGATTTCTTCTTTGGAAAGTTTCTGTTCATTTCATCAACTCATCTTCTGATGGATTAGATGTTTTCTTCTTGTAGTATGTCCTTGATATTAACTCTTTACCAGAAGAGTATTGGGTGAGTATACTTTCCCATTCTGTATACTGTCTGTGTACCCTGGTCACTGCTTCTTTTGAGGTGTAGAAGCTTCTTAGTTTAAGATAGTCCCATTTGTTTATCTCTGTTTCCACTTGCTTGGTCAGTGGTGTTTCATCCTTGAAGTTACCTTTACCTTCAATGTCATAGTGGGTTTTGCCAACTTTCTTTATGTTCCTTATGAATTCTGGTCTGATGTTGAGGTCTTTAATCCATTTTCATCTGACTTTTGAGCATGGTGTTAGATAGAGGTCTGAGTCCAATTTTTATTGCATGTAGATGTCCAGTTTTGCCAGCACCATTTGTTAAAGAGGTTTTCCTCATCCACTTCACATTTCTTGCTCCCTTATAAAAGTTTACATACCATATGTTTGAGGGTGGGCTGGAGTGATAGTACAATGGGTAAGGCATTTGTCATTCCTGTGGCCGACCCAGGTTTGAGTCCTCCGCACCTCTTGAAGAGCCCAGCATGGCAGAGCCTGGCAAGCTACCGTGGCATATTTAATATGCCAAAAACAGTAACAACAATTCTCACAATTTGTTGTGAGATGTTACTGGTGCCCACTTGCGCAAATCCATGAAAAACGGTAGGACAATGCTACAGTGCTATGTTTGAGGGTGTGAGTGTAAGGATGGTCAACCCTATTCCACTGGTCAGTGATTCTGTCTTTGTTCCAATGCAATGCTGTTTTACTTATTATCCCTTTGTACTACAGTTTGAGATTGGGGAAAGTGATGCCTCCCATCTTTTTTGCCCCAAGAATTTAGTTTTTTGTGGGGGCTTGTTGTTCCATATGAATTTCAGGAGTGTTTGATCTATTTTCTGAAGATTGCCATGGGCATCCTTACGGGGATGGCATTTAATCTGTACAATGCTTTGATGAGTATTGCCATTTTGACAATGTTAATTCTCCCAATCCATGAGCAAGGGATGTACTTCCATTTCTTTGTATCCTCTTTTTTTTCTTGGATAGTGTTTTGTAGTTTTCTTTGTACAGGCCCTTTATGTCCTTCGTTAAGCTGATTCCGAGGTATTTGATCTTCTGAGGCATGATCGTTAATGGGATTGTTTTCTTCATATCATAATCTTCTCTCTCATTATTTACATATAGGAAAGCCATGGAATTTTGGGTATTGATTTTATAGCTGGACATTATTATACAAGTCTATTGTTTCTAGCAGCTTCTTGGTAGAGGTCTTAAGGTTCTCTACATATAGCATGTCATCTGCAAATAGTGAGAGCTTGATTTCTTCCTTTCCTATCCAGTAACTGTTATGGCAAGTACTTCCAGAACTATATTGAATAGAAGTGGTGAGAGTGGGTACCCTTGTCTTGTCCCTGATC
Source organism: Sorex fumeus (assembly GCF_029834395.1). Classification (NCBI taxonomy): domain Eukaryota; kingdom Metazoa; phylum Chordata; class Mammalia; order Eulipotyphla; family Soricidae; genus Sorex; species Sorex fumeus. The sequence continues at coordinate 15,281,676 of NW_026606188.1, forward strand.
TTAGAGAGAAGGCTCTTAGTTTATCCCCATTGAAGATAATGCTTGCCATGGGCTTGTGGTAGATGGCTTTGACTATATTGAGAAAAGTTCCTCCAATTCCCATTTTACTGAGAGTTTTCATCATATATAGGTGCTGGATCTTGTCAAAAGCTTTCTCTGAAGCTATTGATATGATCATATGCTTTTATCTTTTCTTTTATTGATATGATGGATTATATTTATTGACTTGCAAATGTCAAACCATCCTTGAAACCTCAGGATGAATCCCCCTTCATCATGATGTATAATATTTATGATAAATTGTTGGATTCCTCTCTTCATGAGAATATTTTGTTAAGGATCTTCGCTTTCATGTTCATCAGGGATATCTTCTTGTAATTTTCTTTTTTTTTGTGGTGTCTCTGTTTGCTTTTGGTATAGGGTGATATGTGTCTCATCAAAAATGTTTGGGAGAGTTTCTGTTTCTTCTATTTCCTGGAGAGGCATGAAGATAACTGGCAATAAGTCCTCTTTAGATGTTTGGAAGAATTCTCTAGTGAATCCATCTGGACCTACTTTTTGTTTTGGGGAAGACTTTTGATTACTGTTTCAATTTCCTTGATAGTGAAAGGTCAATTCAGGTATTCCAAATCTTCTTGGCTCAGTCTTAGGAAGTTATAGAAATCCAGGAATTTATTCATTTCTTTTAGATTATCTTATTTTGTGGCATAAAGACTTTTAAAGTAATCTCTGATGATCTTTTGAATTTCTTTGGTTTTTGTTGTATTGTCACCCTTTTCATTTCTGATTCGGTTTATTAGGGTTATCCCTCTCTTTTTCCTTGTGAGTGAGTATTGCTAGTGGTTCATCAATCTTGTTTATTTTCTCAAAGAAACAGCTTTTGGTTTCATTTATCTTTTGGATTTTTTTATTTCTATGTCATTTATTTCTGCTCTAAGTTTTATTATTTATTTCCTCCTGCCAGTTTGGACTCCTTTTGTTTATCCTTTTCTAAGATCGAGAGTTGTGAAGTCAAGTTATTTATGGACCCTTCTTCCTCCCTTCCTGAGAAATGCTTGCAGAGATATATATTTTCCCCTTAACACTGCTTTAGCTGTGTCCCACAACTTCTGGTAGCTTATGTCTTCATCCTCATTTATTTCCAGGTATCTTTTGATTTCTTCCTTGATTTTCTCTCTGACCCACTTGTGGTTCATCATAGATTTGTTTCAGGTGTTTAATTTGATCCTCTATTTCTATGTGTGATTAACTTTTAACTGCAGTGCATCATGGTCTGAAAAGAGAGTTAATACAATTTCTCTCTTCCTGACTCTATTGTGGTATGCTTTGTGGCCCAGCACATGTTCTATTTTATAAAATGTTCCATATGCACTGAAAAAGAATGTGTATTCAATTTGGGAGGGAATAAAAATCTCTGTATACATCTATTACACGTCTTTCTTCCATTTCTTCCTTCAAAGTCAGTACTTTGTTACTGAGTTTTAGTCTTGCTTATCTATCAAAATTTGACAGGGCAGTGTTGAATTCTCCTAGTACTACTGTGTTGCCACCAATATCCTCCTTGAGGTCTACTAGTAGTTGTTTTAATTATTTTGCTGGCCCCTATTGGGTATGTTTAGGAGTGTGATTTCTTCCTGTTGTACATATCCCTTGATTATTAAAAAAATTCCATTGCTGGTCTTCTAATCTTTTTCACCCTGAAACCTTTGTTTTTGGATACTAGTATGGCCACCCCAGCTTTTTCAAGCGAGTAGTTTGCTTGAAGGATTGTTTTCATCCTTTAATGTTGAGTTTCTTTTTGTTCGGACTGTTCAGATGTGCTTCTTATAGACAGCAGAAAATTGGGTTCAGTTTTTTAATACCTTTTGCCATTCTGCATCTATTATCATGGGGGTTTTGTGCCCTTTTTCTGTAGAGATTTGTTGTGCTTGTAGGAATTTGTCTTATCTTACAGTTACCCCTTTAGCCCTTCTGTTAAACTTGGTTTTGAGCCCATGAAGTTCCTGAACTGTTGTTTATCCATGAAATTATATATCATTCCTTCAAGTTTGAGTGAGAGTTTAGCCGGATAAAGTATTCTTGGTGAGGTGTTCATTTCATTGATTTTTTTCACAATTTCCCACCACCATTGTCTTTGGACTCAGTTTCCTCTGACACGTATGCTATAAATCTAAGGAGTGCATTTTTTTGTATGTGATTTCCTTCTTTGACCTTGCTGCTTGCAGTATTGTGGTATCTGTGGTATCTGTAATTCTGATTGTGATATGTCTTGGAGTCTTTTTATTAGGGCCTCTTTTAGCTGGTACCCTTCAGGCTTCTTGGATCTGGATGCCTATATTCTTCAGCACTGGGAACTTCTCAGCAATGATATCTTTAACTATTGCTACTTCATTGGGATTGCCTGCATGTCCTCTGATACTCTGATGATTCTTTGGTTGTTCCTCTTGAGTTCATCCCCTAGGTCTCTGATTCACCCTACAGCTATTTTAAAGTCTTTTCCAATTTTCTTTTGTTGCCTGTATGCTTTCTGCAGCTCATCTTCAAGATCACTAATTTTGTCTTTGGATGTTGTCATTCTACTGTTGAGAGCACCAGCTGAATTTTCAATGTCATCTACTCAATCCTTTATTAGTGATACTTCTGCTTTTAGCTTTCTTATTTCTGCTCTCATTTCTTCCTGTATTTTGTTGGCTCTCTGTTCCACCGTTTCTTTCATGTCCCCTTTTAATTTACTGAATGCCTGTTCCATTGTTTCTTTGAGCTCGTTGAACGTCCTCAACATTTCACCTCTGAATCTTTATCAGAGAGATTGCATTTGTGGGTATTCCCTATTGAGGCTTCAGGACTCTTTTCTTCATTCACTCCTCATGATGGGGATCTGTGCTGTTTCTTCTTGTTGCTGTGGTAGTATGGGTGTCAGTCCCTCTAGGACATTATAAGTGACTCCCTTCTCACTGCAAGGGAGGATTCTAGATGGGCTCAGTCAATGGTGGTCTCCTATTCCCCTTTAAGAATGCTACCTCTTTGGTATTCCTCTTTCCCATATGTGAGGCCACTGGTACAGCTTCAGGAGATGTGCTCTTTTACATTAAGCTTGTTTACTTTCTTGTGTTCACATTTATTTTGGTAAGTTTTGGGAGTATTCTGATTGGAATAGACTAGTGGACTAATGTGTTTGGGATAGCCAGACTGTCGTTCTCGCAATTCGGTAATGGAGGCCAAGCTGTGAGTCCAAAGCACTGAGCTGTGAGTCCAAGGCCAAGCTGTGAGTTCAAAGCTGTGAATCCAAAGTCCAACTCAAAAGGGAAAAATATCTGCCACCTCCTGACCTGGCACCGCCCTGGAGGCCACGCCCACCACTCCACCATACCTGTAGTGGGAGGAGGTGCTTCAGTGCCTGCACAGGGCTAGCAGTTCACTTCTGATGCATTTCTAAGACTTGCACTGTCCCCCTTTGGCCAGGTGCTGGGAGGGCACCTTAGCCGGGAAGGGGGCTCTTCGGGTTCCCAGGGACAGGTATCATCCTCATAACAGTCCCTTCCCTATCCCAACTGCCTAAGTTATCTCAGAGCCTAATTTCCTCAGATGTACTTAGACTGAAATTCTATGTGATGAATTGGGCCAAGATCTTTGGTTTTTAATAAGGGTTTTCTTCCAGTTTGATCATTTAAGTATGCAGAGCAAACTTTAATGTTTGTTGTTGGAAGTATAGCAAACTTTTCTTCTTTACCATGTCCTCATTTTTAAAAACCATACATGGCTGAGTGCTAAATGGAGCTTTGCTACATTTTTTAAGAGAAAGAATATGTCCTTGACTTTTTATCATGCCACATAAATATTACAAGACATTTATTTTAGAATTGACTCCTTAAACTGTATAAGAAATAAATTATTATTCTTTTATCCTTTTAAGTATGTCTTTTTTCCCTTCTTCTTCCTCTTTGTATTTTTCAAGTCACAAAGTATAGTCCTTGAGATATGGACTATAAGACTTTAAGCTTAAATCAATCAAGCAATTTGTAAACATGAAACGGGATTATGGGTATAGCGTTATATATACATATGTGTGTATGAATACATATGTATATATTATATATAACATATATTAAACATAGTGCCATTTCATCTTATTTAGTTTTTGTTTACTTTTGTGCCACACCCAGTAGTGTTAAGGGATCTGGGCTCTAGGGCACTCAGGCAGTGTTTGGGGGCATCATATGCAGTGCCAGGAATCAAACCTGAGTCAGCCACAAGCAAGGAAAGCACCTAAACCCTCATACTACCTTTCTGGTCCCCATAGTGAAATTGAAATTATTATAGAATTCTGTACTAGTTTTCATCTTACAACGTTCCACCCTTCTAACATTCATTCAAATTATTCTTTAGCACTAAAAAAGACAAATCAAAAGATAAATAAATAAATATGGCGTACACATATTAATGCTGTTTTAACAGATAAAAATGGTTCCATGAAAATTTTTAATACTGACTTTCAAATAGATTTGTTGGTGCTGGATAAGGTACAGAATATTTGTAGCAGCAAAAATTAATTTTATCGTGCCACACAGGCTGGAGTGATAGCACAGCGGTAGTGTGTTTGCCTTACAGGCAACCAACATGGCCGACCCAAGTTCTATTCCTCTGCCCCTCTCGGAGAGCCCAGCAAGCTACCGAGAGTATCTCGCCCGCACGGCAGAGCCTGGCAAGCTACCCGTGATGTATTCAATATGCCAAACACAGTAACAACAAGTCTCATGATGGAGACTTACTGGGCCAGCTCGAGCAAATCGATGAACAACGGGAGAACCATGACCATGATCGTGCCACATAAATATGACAAGACATTTATTTTCATATGAGAATTTGTGATGATTTTGGCTTAATAAATTAACAAGATTTTTGTTTGTCTATCATTGGAAGAGGGTCTTCTTTCTCATGACACTACTATATCTCTCTGAAAGTTATGGGGATTTCTTAAACATGAAGCCATATTGAGAGTGAGTACAGTTGGATTTTATATTGCAAGTTTGTTGTTTTGACCCTTATATCAAAAATCATCTTGGTGAAGTCACATGCTAAAAACATCTGTGATCTTAATTGCCGCAAATGTAAGAAGTCATTGAACCAAATGACGCCTGTGACTTTTCCTTGGAAATGTCTATTGAAAGGGGTTACAGCTGTGGTTGGATACCTCACAGGTGGAAGTGAAATCTCCAGTTAGTTTAAGAGAAGTATCTTGAAGTGATAACTACACTTTTCAGAACAGAGGAAGAAAAACAACATTTGCTACCCTGACTTTTTCAATTAACCATGGTGTGAAAAAGCTATATATTTGTAGAATTCCCAGATGTTTTCAACCAGGTATGAACTACGTAAGTATGAAAAGTAAATCATGCTTCTTTTGTTATTCCACTCAGATATCTAGTAAATGTGAGCTGGAGGAGAAGAATGACAATGAGGAAATAAAATATAGGAGTTATAGGAATAAGGTTGTATAACTGATCAGGAATTATACCCTTAGTTCCATGAGTTTCCTTATCAACGAAACTTAGATGTTTACAGTTTTAGACTAGTTTTATCTTCAATGACTCCCTAATAGTGACCTGTTTTCTTCCAAGATATCCAAGACTGTGCTTATTTTGGAAACCTCTCACTTCCATTGTTTTGCAAAAAACCAGACATTTTCTCACATCTTAAAGCTAACAGTAGAAGTTAATTAAATTAACCTATTTCTATCCACCGAACATACTGTCCTGGTGGTAGTAGCAATAATTACTGTGAAAATTGCAATTTTTGGTTTTACAAGCTTGTTCTTAGATTGTTAAGTGCAATTATTTTAAAACTTAACTTGTAAATGAATAATAATACAATCAATCTTTTTTCATTTCATTTCATCATCCTGTTATTCGTCGATTGCCTCAAGCAGGCCCCAGTAACGTCTCTTTCATCCTAGCCCTGAGATTTATATTCAAGGCTCTTTAGGAGAATGAGACCCATCATTGTTACTGGTATTTGGCATATTTGGTACGCCACGGGGAGTTTGCCAGACTCTGCCCTGTGGGCAGGCTACATTCGATAGCCTGCAAGTTTGTCCAAAGTAGGAATGAGATAATAAGATGTCATAAAAAAGATGTCCTGATAAGATGTCGGTTCCGGGAGCTGGATTTTATAGTCTCTGAGTCTTGGCCGTTGATGGGATTACACGGCGCCAGAGGGCCAGGTGGTGGGTGTGACCCCCGTCTACTGGAATTTGGAGGATCTGGGTGGAGAATGCTCGACTCCAATCCGAGTAGGCTTGGAGATCTCGGCCCCGGAACCCGCGTGGATTTGTCCCTCTGCCAGTACCTTCATGTGTGCGGAGAGTGGTCTCAGCATGGTGGTGGCTGGTCCTGGAGGTCTTCGGCTGCTGGAGCCCTGGTCGGGGCGGGGAGGAAAGCTCAACCCGCTCGCCTCCAAGGGGCCCCTCCAAGGGTCCCCGGTGAGGAACAGCCAGGCGCGGGGGCAGGAGACTGCACTCAATCAATCTTATACTGCAATCAATCTTATACCTCACCATTTTAGTTTCCAAGAGAATATAAATAGAAATGGGCTAGGAAATGGGATGACTAGCACTTGCCCACATAGTAGAGGGGATATATGGCAATTATTCTGCTATTGTGACTCACCCAAATATCCAAATGGTATCATTAGAATCCTAACAGGATTTTCAGGGGATGGAATTTTCCACTTTGGCTGTCTGCATTAATAAATTAACTGTTCTTTCCTCCAATTTTCATTCATTCAATAACATACAATGACAATTGGAGATGAATGATATGGATGGGTTTCTGACATGAAGCTTGCTCAGAAAAGAAGCATATAAGCATTAAATAATGTCCATTTCTGATTACTAGAAACCCCATTGATGGATTGAGGTCATGTAATCATGGTTGAATTAGATATATCCCTTTGGTAAAGAATAAAGGGGGTAGCTTGGGGGGATAAATTTTCAGTGTTTTTATTTTATTTAAGCATTTTATTCCCTAAATACATGCCTACCCTACATAGTCTCAAACACTTTTTTCTTATCATCCAGCCTAATTATAGACCACTTCTTTGGGTCCATCACTCTGAAACCAGGTTATGATTCCAGATCTACCCTGAAATATCTCTAACCTAGTGGTAATAAAACTGAAATACAGGATATAGGGCAGGAGAGATAATAGCTATTGCAGTCCAGCCTTGCTATGGTAGATGGTGATTCTATCCCTGCCACCCCATGCGGGATTCCTCCACCATCTCCAGGAGTGACCCTTTGAGCACAGAGGCAGTAGTAAGCTCTGAGATCCTTGGGTGTGGCCCCCGAATCAAACCAAAACCAATAAATAAATAAATAAATAAATAAAAAAGAACTGTGAAATTCAGGATCAAAGTGACCATTTACTGAGGCAAGGATGGGTACGGAGGATCAACAGCAGGTATATTCATTAGTCCTGTCTGCATTATTGTGGAATATCAATGGACGTTATGGTCCTAGAATAACCATAAGTGTTCTGGATCACAGATGTTCAGAATTTATGTTCTGGATCCTAGCATCCAAAATTGAAAGATTTTTGATATTATTGACATATTTTTAAATGATGATATTGTGATATTACAAAGTTGGTTGGGTTCCAGGCATAAAATATTTCAATGGCAATACTTGAAATACCAGTGTTCACTTCCTTCCAACAGTATCCCCTCATTTACTTCCCAGGAACCAGTCTGCTTCTACAGAAGGTGATTTTCAAAATATATTTTTTGCAATGTGTTTCCATTGACATTATTAATAAAATTGTATATGAAGAGAGAGGTTAAAGGGAAATTGTGAATTTTGTTTTGCAATTTTTCCCTTTCTTTTATATTAATGTGCTTGGTATTAGCCTATATTTGCTTGATATCAGTATGTTTAATATGTGTTTGTTTTTTTGACCAGTTTGTTTAGAATTCTGTGAGAGCAAGTGCTAATATATGATGACTGAAGACCATGAGGATAAAAATAGATATGGAAGAAGCTTTTGCAAAGTGGAGCAACAAGTCTTGAAGGTAGACTTAGAAAGCCCGAGTCTGTTCAGATCTTCTACTGTTCTGCAACCACTTCAACCACTTCATTACCTCTTCCACTTTCACTACCATTTATGATACTATACCTGAGAAGTTGTGATATGAGTTACAGTTATAACTATAGTTATAGTTATATATGGTTCCAACTTTTACTTCAATAAGATGCTTCTAAGAGCAATATGTACCAGAGTACTATAGGGAGTTTTGTTCCAAGTTCTAGTGGTGAAATAAGCTATGAGCCTAGCTCATGAGCTCATCTTTCCTAGCACTATGATTATTTCAGGTAAGGTGGTAGAATTCACCATTAAATTCCTTCTTCCAATATGTATCTATGGACAAAAGGTGGGCATAGAGATCTAGGAATTAATTAAAAGGCTGAAATACTTTTTTCGTTCTTCACGCCCTACCTAGGTCATGAGCTGTCACCCATGAGCAGCTCTCCTTCACGGCCATGGCTCCAGAGCCACAGAAACCAATCTTTGCAGAATTACCTCCAGGCTTAATAAGTAAAATATCAGAAAATCCAAAATCATCATATGGTCCTCATAACCAGCTATAGAAAACAAATTATTTCACTATACCTTTTAGCATAGTGAAACTTTCTGATTGTTGGGTGGAAACTCTAAACAATAATGGCACATCTGTTGTCGAAGTGATGAATGTAATCAAAGTAGATAGAGAGTTAAGTAGAAATCATCTGCTTCACAAGCATTGGGAGGGGTAGGAGGGGGGTATATTGGGGTTCTTGGTAGTGAAAAATAGATACTGGTGAAGGGAAAGGTGTTTGATCATTGTATGACCAAGACTTAAATGTGAAAGCTTTGTAACTCTTCCCATAGTGATTCAATAAATAAATATATAAAAAAAGGCTGAAATACTTTTTAAATGCTTAGATTATGGAAAGATTCTTGAAAATCAGTGCTAACTGAAACATAAGCTTTTACAGCCCAGAGAAAATGTTATTTAAATTATAAATTATATAAATTATAAAAATTATAAAAATATGTAAATTATAAAAATATATAAATTAATACAGAAGTTTTTACTATAATTAACTTATCTCAAGTTATTTTTATTTTTATCAATATGTTAATAGGTGACTGACTTACAGCGAGCTGTGTTCAGGCTCTGTGACATATTTGCTTACTTATATAAATTGTTAAAAGAACAATGCTACATATAGCTTTCATTTCACTACCATAAAGAGAAAAATAGCATAGAAGGAACTATTTGACAACTAGTTTTAGCTTGACACGACTTAGGTTAGTGAACAGCCAAGAATTCAGTGACATATCACTTCCAATATGATTGATGCTTAGCAATTACTGATCTTAAATTACAGTGACAGAGTTGGCATCGGAAGTGGAAGCTGTTCAGAGTGATAAATGGAAATGACAATTTGTTAAAGATATAAAGCCTGATTAGTGTTGAATGAAGATAATATTCTTTTAAGGAGGAAGTAGAAGATGAAGGAGAAAAAAAGGTCAAATAAAAGGGGAATTTAGAATCCAAAATTGAAGTTTTGGGAATAAAGATGTGCAGCATGCACCACATGTACATTTAAATTAAGAAAATGGAGCAGCATATACTTTAGGGACAATAAAGACGAACATGAAATAGATATAATGCTGTTTATTTCACTTATAATGCCATCCCCATTTCTGGCTCTTTCACGTCCTCCTTCTGCTCACTGCTGTTCACTCAAATACTTACTAAAGGATCCAAGTTGGGTGTACATTTTAGTTTGATGCACAGGATCCTCTAAAACATCTACTTTCACCACAATCTTTGGAATAAACATGTTCACAGTATAGTGAACTTCCTGGAGCCAAGACTTACTTTCTTAAATGAACATGGAGGTTGTAGTACTAGAACTAAATGTGCTATGAAAATAAATTAACTCTCCCATGTATAAATATTTCTGTGTTGGATATACTGCTAGAAGAGACTTTGTTTTGTAATTATGGTTCTATATTATTAACCAATGCTATTTAAAAAATATAAAGAACCTAGTAGAAACATTTTAAACACTGAAAGTCAGTGAATTAACCAGAAAAAACATTAAGTTTTGCTTCTACCTTGTTAAATTACATCCATATTTCTTGGTATTTTCATTCAGGCAAAATTTTTAATGAAATATACAGATTAATTTCTATTGTGGAAATATGTATATGTTCAATACATTATAATATTGCCCTTCATACTGATGGATTTTTATGGGCTTTAAAAACTTCATGAACTCTGTTTTTTTCTTCAGTTAGAAAGATCTGAAGTTCTTTGAAGTATGCCTCACATGTAAATAACTTTTTACAATTCTTTTGTCAACACATGTTTTATTTTGTGTTCAATAATCAGAAAGTTGTCCTTAAGACAGTAGAGATAGAAAATGTATCACTCTGTGGGTAGATTTTTTAAAAATGTTTCGATGTTTTTTTTTCCCTGACCAACCGGACAGCCTCCAGCGGGGGACACCGGCCGGAGCTCCGTGGGACTCACCATAACATTGGCCCCTCACTTACAGGTGGGTAGGGGGAGCCTGGACTGCTCCTCCTCCCGGAGTCCTGCATTCATCTTTTCCCGCTCAACCAGACACCCTCCAATGGGGACACCGCCGGAGCTCTGCAGGACTCCCCATCGCCCCTCCATTCCAGGGTCCTCGGTGGGAGTGACCCTGGGACAGGCCGGGGGCGTGGTCACTATGTAGGGGGCGTGGCCTCCCGAAGTGGGCGTGGCCTTCTCCAGGAGGGCAGCCGCTCCTGTGGCCACAGTTATATTTCCCAATCAGGATTTTCATCCCACCCTTTGTCACCTAATACCAACCAAAAATTTCTGACCACCTCTACTACAATACAACAACATTCCACTCGCCTACTCCATTTCTAACAAAAGACCAGCATGAAATAAGCTGTACAAGCTCAATATTAATGAGCACCTCCTCCAAAGCTTCACTCAATGCCCGTTATAAAACAAAGAATAATGCCTGACTGAGAAGGTCAGACTCTAGAAAGGGAAAAGGGTGGCTACTATCCACTGACCTTATCCAAAATCCTTTCCCACAATAAAAGGGAACAGTACCTGTGATTTCAGGGCTCTACCGCTAGACAACCAAAACAACATGAAGGAACAGCGCAAATCCCCACTACAAGGAGAATACGAAGAAAAGAATCTCTAATCCTCAACCCAGGTTGTCCACAATTATGCACTCTTTGATAAATAATTTCGGGATGAAAAGCAGATGATCGAGGATCTACTCAAAGAATCAATGAAAGAGATATCCATAAAACTAAAGGAAGAAATGAAAGAAACAATAGAACAGATAGTCAAGAAAATACAGGAAGAAATGAGAGCAGAAATTAAAAAGCGACAAAAAGAAGTGTCACAAATAAAGGATTCAGTAGACGAAATTAAAAACTCAGTAAGTGCCCTTAGCAATAGGACAAATGCAGCTGAAGAGAGGATCATCGTGCTTGAAGATGAGCAACAGAAATCCCACAGGGAACAACAAGCAATAGAAAAAGACCTCAAAAAGTCTCTAAGAAGAATCAGAGACCTAGGGGATGACGCCAAAAGAAACAACATTAGAATCATTGGAGTACCAGAAGGACAGGGAGACAACCCCAATGAAAAAGCCAGAGTCAAAGAAATCATTGCTGAAAAGTTACCAGAGTTAAGGAAAACAGACATCCAGATCCAAGGATCCAGAAAGGTACCAGCTAAAAGAGACCACGGTAAAAACACTCCAAGGCACATCACAGACAGAATGATGGATGCTGTGAACAGACACACAGTATTACAAGCAACAAGGTCAAAGAAAGAAATTACATACAAAGGAGCACCCCTTAGTTTCACAGCAGACCTATCAGATGAAACCCTCCAAGCCCGAAGGCAATGGTGGGATATAGTGAAAAAACTCAATGAAATGAATGCCTTACCAAGAATACTCTATCCAGCTAAACTCTCACTCAAATTCGATGGAACAATACACCATTTGTAGATAAACAACAGCTCAGGAACTTCATAGACTCAAAATCAAATCTAAAAGAAGGACTAAAGAGGCTCCTGTAAGATAAGAAGGAAAACACTTATAAACACAACCAACTACTACAGAAAGATGGCACAAAACCCCATGACAATAATCTCTCTTAATGTCAATGGTCTAAATGCACCAACCAAGAGACACAGAGTGGCAAAATGAAACCAGATACTGAAACCAACATTCTGCTGTCTACAAGAAACTCATCTGAACAATCAGAGCAAACACAGACTCAAAGTTAAAGGATGGAAAACAATCCTGCAAGCAAACAGCTCCCTCAAAAAAGCTGGGATGGCCATACTAGTATCCGGCAACATAAATTTCAGGCTGCAAAAGATTAGAAGGGACAGCAAAGGCCATTTTATCTTCATCAAGAGATACGTACAACAGAAAGAAATCACAATCTTAAATGTATACGCACCTAATGAAGAACAGCTAAATACTTAAAACAACTGCTAACAGATTTTAAGGAGGACATTACCAGCAACACAATAGTAGCTGGAGACTTCAACATCGCCTTATCACCTCTGTATAGATCAACAAGAGCAAAACTCAGCAAGGAAACATTGGCTTTGAATGAAGAAACAGAAGAGAAAGGACTTATAGACCTAAACAGGGCTCTACACTCCAAAAAGAAAGAATACACATTCTTCTCCAGTGTGCATGGGACATTTTTCAAAACCATGTGCTAGGCCACAAAACATACCTAAATAGAATCAGGAAGATAGAAATAGTATCAACAATCTTTTCAGACCATGATGCACTGAGAATAGAAGTGAATCACACACAGACATGGAGAACCAAATCAAACAACAGGAAACTACATTACAAATCTTTTGGGTTTAAGTCTTGGTCATACAACGAAACACCTATACCTTCACCAGTGCCCATTCTCTACCCCCCAAAACTCCACTGTACCCCCATCCCCCACCCTCCCCCTACCTGTGGGGCAGATGATTTCCATATTACTCTCTCTCTACTTTGATTACTTAAATATTTTGACACCAGACCCACCATTACTATTTGGGATTTTACCCCAACACTCAGATCTGCTGATAATGCAACAGTAGACAATTTGTTTTCTATTGCTGGTTATGAATAACATATGATGTCTCATGACTGCAGCAGTGGCTGCGTGATTTTGAAATTCCAAAATTTTAACACTTAAATCTGGAGGAATTTCTGCAAAAACCTGCTGGGTTTCAAGATTTATTTCTGAGTCTCTTGGATCATGGCCCTTAAGCAGCTTGATCAGATCTGGCCCTTAAACAGCCAGAGAGGCTGTTTATGGACGGCAATTCAGGGTCTCGTTGGAACGGAGAGGAAAGGGCCAGCTCCACCCCCATCCCATTGTTCCCATGTGACTCGTCACTGCGGGTCTAAACCTGACTGTCCAGTTGCCTCTGGAGGATGATGGCCACTGGGCCGCCAGGGGGAACAGACCAAGGCACGAAACCTATTCCCACCTGTGGTGACCCAGCGCCTGTAACCTACTGCAGAGATTGGATGCATTTCTGCTAAAAGCTATTGGGTTTCAAGATTTGTTTCTGAGTCTCTGGGATCATGGCCATCAAACAGTTTGCTCAGGAACCAGAAAGGCCATGCCTCCAATTATATAGCTGTGCCGGAGGTGGTTTGTCGGTGTGTCTCCCAGATATCTAACTTTTGGCCATTTACTTTCTTGGTAAACTTTGCCCCAAGTGTTTGGGGTCTGACCAAAGGCACAGCAGCAATTTTGGGGTATCTGGAAATCTGAAGGCACCATCAGGCTGCTGATGCACCTGCCTCACAGGTACAGCCTGACCTGCTGGGAGCACCATACCCCCTCTAATCAAATATTTTTAATAATAGAAATTAGAAAGACATTCCTCGTCATGGATTTTAAGAGTCAACATTATCAAAAGTATCATCCTACTGAAATTATTAAACAGTCAATGCTATATCATTAAAACACCAATAATATTCTTCAGAATTATAACAAACTCTACTATTATTCATATGGAACAAAAAATCTTCCTGAATATCCAAAGCAATCATAAGAAAAAAAGAATGGAACACATTGCATGTTTCAATTTTAACTTAAACTACAAAGAAATAATAATCAAGATGGCGTGATACTAGAATAAAGAATAACCTACAAACCAATGAAACAATTTAAAGTCCTGAGTTAAACCTTTAGATTTATGGACATATAGCACTGTAGCACTGTCCTCCCATTGTTCATTGATTTGCTCGAGCAGGCCCAGTAATGTCTCCATTGTGAGACTTTGTTGTTACTGTGTTTGGCATATCCAATATGCCATGGGTAGCTTGCCAGGCTTTGCTGTGTGGGCGAGATATTCTCGGTAGCTTGCTGGGCTCTCCGAGAGGGGTAGAAGAATCGAACCTGGCTCAGCAGGGCCGGCTGCGTGCAAGACAAATGCCCTACCGCTGTGCTATAAAAGACCTATGTTATACAAAACAAACAAAAGAAAATTACTTCAATTCAATGGTGTTGAGAAAACTGTGAACACACCTGAAGGACAGGAGGATGAACAGAGAGAGGCAATAACTATGGCAGAAAAAGTGGAGCTAAAGTGGAAAAATATTACTGCATGAAACACTATCAGTAACAGCACTATAAACCACAGCACAAAAACTTAAGTTTGCTTTAAAAAAGCAGGCTGGTGGGTGATAGGCAAATGAGGGGAGCAACTGATGGATAAAGATAAATTGGACAGTGGCAAAGATGTACATATTGAAACATTGAATGACTGAAGCCCAATCATAAACATCTTTGTAATTCCACAGTGACTAAATTAAATATTTTTTAAACTTAATGCGATAGCAATGTAAAAGAAAAATGAAATTAAAACTGCACCTCACACCATTCACAAAAGTAAACTCAAAGTGGGTAAAAGAGTTAAACAGTAAACCAAAATACATAAAACACACTGAATGAAACATCAATGGAAACTCCAGGAAGCTGACTGCAGAGATGTCCAACAATATGATGTTTTGTCAAACAACAAAAACAAAAATAAACGAAAAGAACTACATCAAATTAAAAAGTCTCTGTACCACAAAAGAAATACCAGGTACAGTTAAAGATAACATACTAGGGGGTATGGTTCTGCCAGCAGGTAAATCTGTACCTGTCAGGCAAGTGTATTAGCAGCCTGATGGCACCTTCAGACTTGCAGAAAAACTCAAAAAAATTGAGTTTTTTTCACTATATCCCACCACTTATTACTCGTCCTCTATTATCTAGTTCTTGCTCTCAGAAGGTACTGGCAGAGGGACAAAGCCACGCGGGTTCTGGGGCCGAGACCTCCAAGCCTACTCGGATTGGAGTCGAGCATCTTCCACCCAGATCCTCCAAATTCCAGTAGGCGGGGGTCACACCCACCACCTGGCCCCCTGGCGCAGTGTAATCCCATCAGCAGCCAAGACTCAGAGACTATAAAATCCAGATCCTGGAACCACGCGGCCGCATTCGCAGCCGCGCGACATCTTATCAGAACTTTTTTTTTATGACATCTTATTGTCTCATTCCTACTTTGGACAAACTTGCAGGCTATCAAATGTAGCCTGCCCACAGGGCAGAGTCTGGCAAACTCCCCGTGGCGTACCAAATATGCCAAACACCAGTAACAATGATGGGTCTCATTCTCCTAAAGAGCCTTGAATATAATCTCAGGGCTAGGATGAAAGAGACGTTACTGGGGCCTGCTTGAGGCAATTGACGAATAACAGGATGATGAAAATGCTCTCAGAGAACCCAGTAGACTACCGGGAGTATCCTGCCCACATATATGCCTGACTGGGAAAACCTGTAAAGGTGATTAGAGACTACCCCCAAAGCCTCCATCCCTCTTGGAGAGCCCGGCAAGCTACCAGGAGTATCTCGCCCACACAGCAGAGCCTGGCAAGCTACCCGTGGCATACTCGATATGCCAAACACAGTAACAACGATGGTCCTCATTCCCCTGATCCTGAAAGAGCCCTCTATTTGCCATCAGGCTACACTAGCACATGACAGGGACAAACGGAGACGTTATGGGCGCCCACTCCAGCAAATTGATGAACAATGGGGTGATAGTGATAGTGATAGTGTTAGTGACAGTGATAGTGATCCCACCACTGTTTTCGGGCCATGAGGGTTTCATCAGATAAGTCGGCTGTGAATCTTAAGGATGCTCCTTTATAGGCAATTTCTTTCTTGGATCTTGCTGCTTTCAGATTTTGTCTCTATCTAAGGGTTTGGTCATTTTTATCAGGATGTGTCTTGAGGTATTTTTCTTTGGATTTTTTCTAGCTGGTACCCTTCGGGTCTCTTGAATGTGGTCGCATGTTTTCTTCAGCTCTGGAAACGTCTTAGCAATGATGTCTTCAGCAGTTTCTTCTTCATCAAGGTTTTCTTCCTGTCCCTCTGTGACTCCAATAATTCTTATTTACTCCTCTTGGCTTCATCACAATCTTTTCCTGCCATCTGTTGCCGGATCGTGAGTCTCTTTTGCATTTTCTGTTATTTTCTAGAGACTCTCTGGACTTAATCTTATTGCTCACTGATTCTGCCTTCCACTGAGGTTTTCAATTTGCCTACCAGGTCTTTCAGGTCTAACATTTCTGTTTGTAATTTTGTTTGCATTTTCCACATTTCTACCTTCAAATCCTCTTGTATTTTATTGGCATTGTTTTCCATTGTTTCTTTTAGCTTCCTAAGAATACTCAGTAGCTCCCTTCTGAATTTCTTGTCAGAGAGGTTGTCAAGAACTTCATTGCTGTTGGGGGTCTTCTGGACTAGTCTCTTCAATAAGTAAGCTTGGTGGGCTTCTGCATTGCTTTACCATTGTGACCTGTGTGGTCTTCCCTTTGCACTGTTACTATTCTGCTTATGATGCAGGATTAATTGAGATGGGCTTAATAAATTATTGTCTAATGTGTTTCTGGTGGTTAAGCTAACCTAGTGAAAGTTCCAACTAAGAGGGTAACTTATGGTTCTTATGGGATATGGAGGGGGAGAATGACTCATGGCCTGTTAGCAACTGAGGTTCTACGAAGGAGCCCTGACACCAGGTGGGTACCCAGATGGGATGAGGAGAGGGTGCCCCAAAAGTTGGAAAGCTATAAATTTTCCTCTTAACATGGCTTAAGCTGCATCCAATAGGTTCTGTTACCTCATGTCTTCATTCTCATTTGTTTCCAGGTATCTTTTTGTTTCGTCCTTGACTTCCTTCCTGACCCACTCGTTCAACAATGAGTTGTTTAATTTCCAGGTGTTTGATTCTCCATGTCTGTGTGTGATTAGTTTCTATTGTCAGCACATCATGGTCTGAAAAGTTTATTGATACTATTTCTATCTTTCTTATTCTATTGAGGTATGTTTTGTGACCTAGCACATAGTCTCTTTTGGAAAGTGTTCTGTGTGCACTGGAAAAAAATGTGTATTCTTTCTTTTTGGGGTGTAAGTCCCTGTCTGTCTAGTTCTGTTAGCCCTCTCTCTTCTATTTCTTCCTTCAAATCCAATGTTTCCTTGCTGAGATTTTTTATTGTTGATCTATCCAGATGTGATAAGGCAGTGTTGAAGTCTCCGACTACTATTGTATTGCTCCTTAAAATCTTTTAGCAGTTGTATAAGTATTTAGCTGGTCCCTCATTAGGTGCATAAACATTTAAGAGTGTAATTTTTTCCTGTTTTGTGTATCCCTTGACAAATAGGAAATGGCCTTCGCTGTCCCTTCTAATATTTTTAACCTGAAATTTATGTTGTTGGATACTAGTATGGCCACCCCAGGTTTTTTTTGAGGGAGCTTGCTTGCAGGATCCATCCTTTAACTTTGAGTCTGTGTTCTCTCTCGCTGTTCAGATGTGTTTCTTATAGGCAGCAGAGTGTTGGTTTCAGTTTCTGGATCCATTTTTCCACTCTGTGTCTCTTATTTATTTATTTATTTATTTATTTGTGAAACACCATGAGGTACAGTGATGCATTTAGAATATTGACATTGAGAGAGATTATTGTCATGGGGTTTTGTGCCATCTTTCTGTAGCGGTTGGTTGTGCTCATAGGTGTTTCCTTCTTGTCTTACAGGAGCCCCGTTAGTCCGTTTAGTTTGGTTTTAAGTCTATGAAGTTCCTGAGCTGTTTATCTATAAAATGGTGTATCGTTCCATCGAGTTTGAGTGAGAATTTAACTAGATAAAGTATTCTTGGTAAGGTATTCATTTCATTGAGTTTTTTTTTTTTCACTATATCCCACTATTGTCTTCGGGCTTGGAGCGTTTCCTCTGATAGGTCTGCTGTAAATCTAATGGGTGCTCCTTTGTATGTGATTTCCTTCTTTGACCTTGATGCTTGCAGTATTGTGTCCCTATCCACAGCATCCATTATTCTGACTATGCCTTGGAGTGTTTTTACTAAGGTCTCTTTTAGTTGGGACCCTTCTGGCTCCTTGGATCTGGATGTCTGCATTCTCTAACTCTGGGAACTTTTCAGGAATGATTTCTTTCACTGTTGCTTTTTCATTGGGGTTCCCTCCCTGTCCTTCTGGTACTCCGATGATTCTAGTATTGTTCCTCTTGGCATCATCCCCTAGGTCTCTGATTTGCCTTAGAGCTATTTTGAGGTCTATTCCAATTGTTTGTTGTTCCCTATATGATTTCTGATGTTCATCTTCAAGCTCACGGATCCTGTCTTCAGCTGTAGTTATTCTACTGTTGAGGACACCCACTGAGTTTTTAATATCATCTACCGAATTCTTTATTTGTGACACTTTTTTTGTAGAATTTTTATTTCTGCTCTCATTTCTTCCTGTATTTTCTCGATTATCTGATCCACTGTTTCTTTCATTTCTTCCTTTAATTTTCTGGATGTCTGCTCCATTGATTGTTTGAGTTCCTTGAACATCCTCAATATTTAATTTCGGAATTCTTTATCGGACTGATCGTATTTGTGGATAATCCCTGTTAAGGATTTGGGACTCTTTTGTTCGTCCTCTCCTCGTAGGGGAAATTTGCACTTTTTGTTCATATTGTTGTGGTTGTATAGAGGTAGAACCTTGAAGTTCATTAGCACTGTTCACTCTTATTACAGGAAAGGGTTCTAAATGAGCTTGTTCAATGTGGTCACCCTTCTCCCCTTCTAGAATAAGTCCTTCCTCTCAAACATTATTCTGTGACTTATGATAGGCATCTAGTGAAGCATTGGAGGATGTGCTATTTTATATAGGGCTTGTACAGCTTTTTGTGTACACTGGTCTTTTGATGTAGTTAGTGGAGGCCAGTGGATTGTTGTTGTATTGTGTTTGAGGTGGCCGGGACGTTTTGCACACAATTAGGTTATATAGGTTGGGAATGTGTTGAGAATGCTGGGGATGGGGAAAATAACTGCGGCCGCATAGGTGTCCTCCACCACACAGAAAGTCACGTCCACTTTTGAGTAGGCCACGTCCCTACAGTGGAGGCCACACCCCCAGCCTTTCCGGTTGCTGGTACCCCATGCCCAAGGGCTTCTGCAGAAGAAAAGCGGGGGCTAGGATGGCAGGGCACTCAGCGAAACTACAGCAGGTGCCCTCAGGGATCTGTACTGTTGGCAGGTGGTCGAGGTTACAAGGCGGGTTGGGATGGGAGGGGCTCAGGCGCACAGATGGTCTCACCTTTGTAGCAGGCTCAACTTTAAATTATTTTAAATAAATTAGAGATAATAAGATTAAATCATATTTGATATAATGCTAAGGAGATATAGACTAGTTTCCTCCAGAAATAAAGAGGAGCTAGAAAGATTTAAGTCATCTTATTAAGAAAAATATTCGAGGTCTCTTCTCTTAAAATCTTAAAGGAAAGTGGCAGGAATGTGAGAGACACAGACACACACACACAAAGTGACAGAATACATAAATATCCATATGTCGCAATATCCATATGTAAAGGAATAGCCATATTTTACATTCAGAAAACTTCCTTCCTTGACTTTAGTTCACATCATATTTAATCTTTAACAGAAACTCTCAAGATGTTAATTTTCACTCACATCACATTAATGTAAGCTACATCTGGTTCTATCATTTTGAGCTTAGCACCTTTTATAAATGAAGCTGCAGAGGCGATGTAGCAACCTTTGGTTCCACCACACAGTTTATGATGTCCAGCATAAGAAACGTGCTGCTTAAATGACGGCAGTTTTTTTTTTTTTTTTCAGTTTCGCGCAGACTTTCTTCCAGGTTCGGGTCCTATGAATGATATCTTCTAACATACATTTTTTGAAAAAGCTAAGGTTTTAGTTTAACACTCTAGTCTTTACATATTTTCAGATAATTACTCTAAGCTTTTCAGGATTTAGGACTTAAGCTTGGAAAATACACATACAATAAAGTCTCGGGAGAACAGATATAGATATATAGATATATATTCTTTTCACACTTCTGAATTCCAAGTTTTAAAGTAAATTTGAGAAGTTTCACTGACAGAAAAGTTAATAATGTGCTGAGAAGTGGAGGTATTTTATGCTTTGTTTGCTTGCTTCAGCTTTTATGCTACAGAAAAGAACCACAGTGAATTTTCCATTTTAATAGGCAAAATTGCATGTATCCAATAGTATAGCACCCTACTCAAAACAAGCTCTTAAATTTAACAGAAACAAAATAATAAATTTTCTTTTAAAAAGTTTTCAAAAGAAAAGTGTCTGTTAAGTTGAGAGCAAAAATATTTATAAATTAAAAATAACAAAACTTTCAAGCAATGTGTATCAATGATATTCACTTAAATGAATAGTCATAGGAATATATCTTCAATAAAAGACAGAAAGTATAAGAGAATGTTTGAGAAAAATCTAAAGAGAAATAATATACCTACACTATAAAAATAGTATTCCATAATGAAAAAAAATGAGGGTTTAAACAGTAAGATAGAAGGCAAACTCAACCAATGAATTTAAGGTAACATAATAAAGTCAATCCCAAAATAACAGCAAGAAAGAAAAATCCTAAAACAATGACTCTAACTTATGGCTATGGGAATAACATTAAGAGGAACAACATTAATATCATAAAGTTCCCTCAAAAAGAGGTGTGTGTTCAGGAGCGGGGGTTGGGAGGGTGGGGGAATTCCTAACTGAAGAAATACTAGGCAAATATTTACCACACTGAACAGAATTTATCACCTGGATACAGGAAATGATAACAGCATATTAAAATTACAAAAAATAGGAAATACTGTTCTTGGGCACTCAGGTTTTTTTCCAGATTCTGGCTATTGTAAAGAGTGCTGCAATGAACAAACAAGTGCAGATGTCACTTTGACTATACATTTTTTGCCTTTCTGGGATATATTCACAGGAGTGGAATTGCTGGGTCAAATGGGAGCTCAATTTCTAATTTTTTGAGAATCGTTCATACTGTTTTCCAAAAGGGCTGAACCAGTCAGCATTCCCACCAACAGTGAAGGAGTGCCCCTTTCTTGCCAGCATTGGTTGCTTTTGTTCTTTTGAATGTGGGCCAATCTCTGAGGTGTGAGATGGTATCTCATTGTGGTTTTGATCTGCATCTTCCTGATGATTAATGATGTAGAGCATTTTTTCATGTGCCTTTTTGCCATTCGGATTTCTTCTTTGAGAAAGTTTCTGTTCATTTCATTGCCCTATTTTTTTATGGGGTTGGATGTTTTCTTGTGGAGTTCAACCAGTACTTTATATATCCTTGATATCAACCCCTTGTCAGACATGTATTCGGCGAATATCCTTTCCCGTTCTGTAGACTGTCTTTGTATTTTGGTCACTGTTTCTTTGGAGGTGAAGAAACTTCTTAGTTTAAGATAGTCCCATTCATCTATCTCTGTTTTGGTATATCTACACAATGGAGTACTATGTAGCTGTTAGAAAAGATGAAGTCATGAAATTTACATACAAGTGGTACTACATGGAAAATATCATGCTAAGTGAAATGAGTCAGAAAGAGAGGAATAGACATAAAAAGATTGCATTCATCTGGGGGACATAAAGTAACAAAAGGTAAAGGTAAAGGTAAAGGCCCTCCTGTTGATCGTCGATTTGCTCGAGTGGGCCAGTAACGTCTCCATTGGAGACTTTTGTTGTTACTGTGTCTGGCATATCGAATACTCTCGGTAGCTTGCCGGGCTCTCTGAGAGGGGCAGAGGAATCGAACTCGGGTCGGCCATGTTGGCCGCTTGTAAGTTGAATGCCCTACCGCTGTGCTATCGCTCCAGCCGGGAGATTAATACCCAAGAATAGCCGAGATAAGTACTAGGAGGATTATTCCATGGCTTAGAGGCCAGCCGGGCATTCTAGGGGGAAGGGCAGCTCAGATAGAGAAGGCAGCACCAAATAAAGGGTGTTTGGAGGATCCTCCCAGGATGGGAGATGCATATTGAAAGTAGACTATGGACCGAACATGATTGCCACTCAATGCCTCTTTTGCAGACCACAACACCCAAAAGGAGAGAGAGAACAAAAGGGAATTCCCTGCCACAGAGGCAGGGTGGGATGGGGGGATGGGGGTAGGAGGGATACTGGGATCCATGGTGGTGGAAAATGGGCATTGGTGGAGGGATGGGTATTTGATCATTGTATAATCGAAACCCAATAATAAAAATTTGTAAGTCTACAACTGTACCTCATGGTGTTTCACTAATAAAAATTATTTTTAAAAAATAGGAAATACTAAAGATAACTGGGGAAAAGGAAATAGTCATTATAAGGAAACCTCATATGACAACATAGTTCTAGACTGAAACTTCAGGCTTTCAGATTGTTTTGTGGTATATACAGTGTTTAATAAAAAGATCCCCAACCAACACAACTCTATCTAGTAAGGCCATCACTCAAATATGAAGGAGAGATAAAGAAATTTTCAAACTAATGACAGTTAAAGGAATTCATCACCTTAAACTGGATTCTAAATAATGCTTAAAAGATTTTTACAATAGAGAATAATGCCATGTTAAAGTAAAAAGAAAAAGAAAAAGAAACGCCCAAGAGGTGTAACGTAGGAGAGAAGGAGAACATTGGTGTTAACCTATACTGATTTTATTTCCCTTTGAGAATGGGGTCTGTTTCTGAATTTTTTTTTGAAAATTGTGCATTCTAACAAAGATATTTTATACATTCTCTTCTGTCTCTGGATTTTATTTCTCTTCTCTATAAAAGTACTGCCATTTTATTATTTATTTTCAGACTTTAACTCAGTTGGACTCACATTGTAAAGATCATATCCTGGGTAGAGCTCAAATATATTTGCTTATTTCTTTTATCTCTCCTTGGGATGCTTTACTAGGTATGTGTTATGTAGGTGTCAGTGAGATATTTCAGTCTAGGCTATAATCAGAAAGTGCTCTTTAACCTTCCAGCCACCCCTGCTTCCTATATACCTAATTTCTAGAGTACTGCCTTAAATTTCCAGTTGTTCAAGTTATCTCAAGCTATCTCCTGATATTTACTATTGAAAAACAATAAAATTTTAATTGAATTTTTACCCACTTAAATGGAATGTTTCTTACTCTCAAGACAGAAGTAAAAATCCCACTCTAGATCATTTTCTCTTCAAAGTCTCAAATCCTTTCTATAATCTGCCTAAATTTCTGAGACTCTGGTGATTTAAGGCCATTTTAGGGTTTTTATTTTTTTGCTTATATTTTGGACAATTTCAAAGTTAAAATAAATTAAAAAAAGAAATGGAGAATACCATTGATTAATGAATGAACATAATAAAATGATCATTCTATTTAAAAATATGATTATAATTTTAATATAAACCTATCAAAATAATGATGTTTTTAAGGAAATATTTTAAAACTCAAGAAGTTTTTATGGGTCCATAGAAGGTGACAAAATTGTGTCACAGACCTACTAATTACTCCACTCCTAATTATTATGGAGACCTACTAATCTCTTGCAATACTTAGCCTTGCTTAGCATCAGCATTCATTTCAGAAAAGGGCAGATCTTACCACTGGCCCTCAGTTGAACCTGCAACACTGCCAAATCATCAGTTGTACCATATACCCATTTATGGGAATCATCTGAAAAGGCAGAATTATCCCTCACCCATGTATGGGAATCAGCCAAAAAGGCAGAATTACCCCTATGTGAGTCAGCAGAGATAATCAGCAAATAACTGAATCTACCTAGGAAAAGGTCACCATACACTTTTAATGGCATACATCTCTGCCATTAAAAATATAAAAATAAAAAAGAAATTTTTTATGTGAACTGGTAGGTGTTCACGTAAAAAATTAATCTGAAGGGGGAAATAAAAAAAATTCAAAGGAGGAAGCCAAATACAGAATTATCTCACTCCTATGTAGATTTAGAGCAAGGAAAGGGAAAATATAAAACCAAATCAAGCCGGTGGGCATAAAGCACAGAGCTTGCTTACCAGAGGGTGGGACTGGGGGCACTGAAGCAGAGACGGGGAGTTAATGGGTCTTGTGGCAGAACTTTAATGCTTCTGTGGTGGGTGGGGTTCGTGTTTGTAGGTTAGCTTTTGCTGGTGGTGGTGATTTTGGACTACACCCGGCAGTGCTCGTTGCTTTTCCAGGCTCTGAGCTGAGGGACCAGCTGTGGGGAGGATGTGAGGGACGCTGCGATGCCCGAGTTCCAGTCCAGGTCAGCGGGTACCAAGCGACACTACAACTGCTGCACGAGGGCTCTGGGGGGCGTTGCTGATACATACTGTGAAGAAGCATGAAATGTATCTGTAAAACATCTAACAGCCAGCCCTCGCACCCCAGAGCAGCTCGCAGTTGCCAGGCAGCTGCCCGCGGCTTCCCAGCAGCCTCTCCTGCCCAGTCAACAGACAGAGATGCTACTGGGGACTGGCCTGATCCCCCTCCGTCGTCAGAATACTCAGACTAAAGTTCCTTCAACTGCACTTGAAGACACCAGCATTCCCACGGTCGTCCGTAATCCTTCAGGGACTGAATCATTAAGGAGCTCTCACCAGAAGAAGCTGTTGAAATTTACTCCAGAGAATAGTAGACAATGTGGAGAAACGGCGTAAAAGTCCAACAAGCTCAGGGGTTGAATATAATAATATAGGAAGCCTTACTAGCACAAACCTGCTCTGTAATCTCGCAGATAAAGACTAGGGATATTTAGTGAATATGTTTAATGAATTCAAAGAAACAGTGAAGCAAGTGCCAGAAAGTTTAAAAAGAAAGGAGAAAATTTTAATCAGAAGTGACAAATTGAACAGTCTGTTAGATGAAATATAAAACCCAGTTAAGATCTTAACAGCAGAATAACAACTGAGTGAAAAAAAGTAGTGAGCTTCAAGATGAGGAAAGCAACTATAAACCAGCAGAAGATGGAAGTTAGAAAAGAATTTGCAGCACACCAGAGAATTATGAGATGAGTTCAAGAGTAATTATGTAAGAATTATCAGTGTCTCTAAGAAACAGAAGGAAGAGCTCAATGAAGAACCAATAGCCCAAGAAATCATAGATTAGATTTACTAAGACTTAATACATTCAACCAAATTCAAGAGGCACGAAGGGTCCCAGCAGAAAGATCCGAATAGGAGAAATCTAAGGAACAAGGAAATTAAAATTATAAATGGGACAAAACTAAAGACAAGAGACAGAATACTGCAAGGAGAAAGATCAAAGAAAGAATTCACATTCAAAGAAAAATTCATAAGATTCACAGTGGATACACCAAATAGACTCTACGGGCCAGAACAAGAAGGGAGTGGGGATAAGTGAAAAAATGGAATAAAATGAAGGTCTTACAAAGAATACATTACCCAGTTAGATTATCATTCAGATTTGAAGAAATGATATAAAATTCGTGGACAAGAAACAACTTAAGAACTTCACAGCCTTAAAATGAATTTTGCAAAAAAGAATTAAAGGTTTCCTTAAAAGGCAAAACAAGCCTCACCATCATGCATAACTTCTACAACGTGATGTTAATAAATTCCTCCATCTCAATTATCTCACTCACTGTCAGGAGACTTAATCTATCAATCAATAGACACATGTAGAGGATGAAAAGTAAAATTGAAGCTAACTTTCTGCTGCCTGTATAGTGAGACAGTTAAGACAAAGCTTCAAGTCACAGGCTGGAAAACAATCTCTTTTTTCTTTGTTGTTGTTATTGTTGCTTTGGGAACACACCCCGAGATGCTCAGGTCTATTCCTGGTTCTGCAATCAGGAATCACATTTGGTCAGCTTGAAAGACCACATGGGGTGCTGGGAATAGAAAACAGGTTGGTCCTATGCAAGTCAAATACCCTCCCCATTGTACTATCTCTTCCACCCATGGAAAACAAGAGATAAACAATTCCTTTAAGAAGGCCAGAGTGACCATACTTTTATCTGACAGCATAGACTTCAAATTTTAAACGGCCATAAGGGACAGGAATAGTCATTCTTACTGACTATTCAGAAGATCAATACATCTTCTGATGATTCAACAAAATATTTAAAATAACTGCTAATAGACATAGAGGAAAATATTTACAGTGAGATAACAGTCCTCCTGTTATTCATTGATTTGCTCGAGTGGGCCCAGTAACATCTCCATTTTGAGACTTGTTGTTACTGTGTTTGGCATATCAAATACGTCACATGGGGAGCTTGCCAAGCTACTCTCAGTAGCTTGCCCGGGTCTCCGAGAGGGGTGGGGAATCGAACCCAGCTTGGCCGGGCTGGCTGCATGCAAGGCAAACGCCCTACTGCTGTGCTATAGCTCCAGTTCCAAGATAAAAGTAATAGGAAAATTTAATACTCCTCCTTCACCATTGAAATTTTGACATTTAGGCAAAAATCTCACCCTTATAAAAAACTACTAGCCTTGAAGGAAGAAATTAAGAGATGGGCCTAGCAAACATATATGGCACCCTTCATCCCACAAAAGTTGAGAACATATTCTTCTCCAGTACACACAAAACAGTTGCCAAGATATAAAATACTGGTTCACAAAACATAGCTCTAAGAAAATCAAAAAGAGAGAAATTGTGCCAATTATTCTCACAGCTCACAAAGCTTTAAAAATTGAAGTTAGCTGCAAAAGTTTCTTGGACATACATTTCTGGCTAAGACCACAGGGGTGATCACAGAGTGGAACAGAACATCTCCCACCCAAACAAAGCCCTGGCAGCCACCCCCACACCCCAAATCCATCACCATGCCTCTGACCTGCCCAGTTAAATATTCTTAATTTATTGGAGTACATGATCACGAAACATCTCCAAAATCTTTAACACATATCCCAGTAATATCACACCAGATTGGATGGGATATAATGCAAAAGTCAACCAATCTAGATTAACAAAAACATTAACACAGAAGGCTTAACTTGCAACAACAACATAGTTAACCCTCAGACAAGGAATTAATGTCTTCATGGTGAGATACAACAATTTTCATAAATTTTCTTCTACAAAAATATTTTTAATCATTTCATTAGCCATTTAATGGTCACTGTCCCTGGCTTCCCTTTGTTCATCATTTGCTCAAGCAGGCCCAGTAACGTCTCCATTGTGACACTTGTTATTGTGTTTGGCATATCGAATACGTCACAGCAGCTTACCAAGCTTTGCGGTGCGGGCAAGATACTCTCCATAGCTTGCCAGGCTCTCTGAGAGGAGCGGACGAATCAAACTCTAATCAACTGGGTCTGCCGCTTGCAAGGCAAACACCCTACCTGCTGTGCTATCACTCCAATGGTAACAAGCAATATAAAATAAATGATTGTAGGCTTGTCATGGGGGCAGGCATGAGGGGTGCTTGGGAAAATAGAGATCATGGAGAAGGAAAAGTAAGACTGTGGTGGGATTGGGGCAGGAATATTGGATGCCTGTAACAAGTCATCATGAACAACTTTGTAAACCATGGTGTTAAAATAAAGTTAGGAAAAATATTTGAAAAATAAAACTTGAAACTAATCATAAACAGAAAGGAGGAAAATCTAATACACTTGGAAAATAAACAAGTTGTTACTGAACAGCCAGTGGATCAGAAAGGAAATCAAAAGATTCCTGTAAACAAACAAAAATGAATATGAGCACCTGAACATATGCTGTACAGCAAAGGAGGAAAGTTAATAGTGGGCAATCATCATTAGGAGGCATTAAAGTACCCACAGAAATACCCTAACAACACAGCTTAAGCTACAAAAAGGCCAACAAAAGGAATACAAAGCAAGTAGAAGGTAGGAAGTAATAAAACTTAGAGCATAAATTAATTAAATGGAAAAAACATTCATATAATCAACAAAATCAAGACATGGTTCCTTGAAATAATTAAGAAGATCAACAAATAATTATCAAGACAAAAGAGAGAGAGAGAGAACTCTAGTATACTGAATAATGAATTAAAGATTAAAGGGAAGACTGCCTTTCAATAGGTAGCATAGAAACTCAGAGAATTATCACTGATTATTTCAAAACTCTATGTTGCATGAACTTGGAGAAACTTTACGAAATGGATACATTTTAAAATTCCTATAATTCACCAAATTTGAATCAAGAGGATACAAATCACCTCAACAGTTCAATTACCATCAAGGAAACAAGAATAATACTAAAAAGTATTCTCAAAAGCAAATCCAAGCCCTGGCGGATTTAGTAGTAAATTTGTCCTAACCTCTGTAGCCCTGTCCACTGTAGCACTGTCCTCCCATTGTTCACTGATTTGATCAAGCAGGCACCAGTAACATCTCCATTGTGAGACTTGTTGTTACTGTTTTGGGCATTTCAAATACACCATGGGGAGCTTGCCAGGCTCTGTTGTGCGGGCGGGATACTCTCGGTAGCTTGCCAGCCTCTCCAAGAGGGGCAGAGGAATGAAACCTGGGCCGGCTGTGTGCAAGGCAAATGCCCTACCCACTGTGCTATCACTCCAGCCCAGTCCTAACCTCTAAAGAGGAAAACTACCATGCACTTTTCAAGTTCTCTCAGATAGTTGAAGAAATAGGACTTCTCCCAAACAACTTTTATGAGGCTAACTTTATCCTGAGAGCGAAAGCAGATATACATCACAAAAAATAGGAAAACTATAAACCAATATTCTTGGTAAGCATAGAAATTAGGCAAGAAAGAAGTATTAAAGGCATTCAGATTGAAGGGCTGGAGCAATAGCACAGCGGGTAGGGCATTTGCCTTGCACGCAGTCAACATGGCCGACCCAAGTTTGATTCCTCCCCCCCTCTTGAGGAGACTGGCAAGTAATCAAGAGTATCGTGCCCACATGGCAAAGGCTGGCAAGCTACTCATGATGTATTTGATATTCCAAACACAGAAACAACAAAATCTCACAATGGAGACGTTACTGGGCCCGCTCGAGAAAATCGATGAACAACAGGAGGACAGTGACATTCAGATTGAAAAAAGAGAAAGTAAAACACCCACTATTTGCATATGACATGATACTATCTAAAAAACTCTAAAGACTCTACCAAAAAAAGAAATCTCCTTGAAGCAACAGATGTGTACAGTAAAGTGGAAGAGTACAGCATCATTGCAGAGACATTCTTGGCTTTTCTATTCAAATAGATAAATAAATATATAAAAATTTAGAAAACAATTCCATTTACAATTGGGCTTTAAAAATTAAATATCCAGTAATCCTTTTAACAAAAGAGGTAAAAAAAACTTTTACAAACAAAGCTGTAAATCTTTACTGAAATACATGAAAGCACGAGAAATGGAAACAAGTCCTTGTCATGATCAAGACTGGATTGGAAAGATTAGCATTGTCAGAATGAAAATCTTACAAAAGCATTATATAGATTCAATGTAGTCTTTCTAAAAATACTGAGACTTTTAAAACATAAAAGAAAGTAGACAAACAATTTATAATTTACATGGCGGAATGAGCCCTCCCAAATAGCCAGTGTAGTCCTACATAAAAAGAAGACTGGAAGCTTCTTTCTCCCCAATATCACAGCACGGTCCTCTCATCGTTCATCAATTTGCTCGAGCAGGCCCAGTAATGTCTCCATCATGAGACTTCTTGTTACTGTGTTTGGCATATTGAATACAACACGGGTAGCTTGCCAGGCTCTGCCATGCGGGTGAGATATTCTCGGTAGTTTGCCAGGCTCTCCAAGAGGGGTGGAGGAATCGAACTCGGGTTGGCCATGTTGGCCACTTGTAAGGCAGACGCCCTACCGCTGTGCTATGGCTCCAGCCCTCCCCAATATCAAACTATAGTATATAAGGAAAGTAATCAAAGCAGTGTGGTACTGGAATAAAGACACTCTCATATCAGTAGATATATTAAGAGTCCAGAGAAAGATTCTCAGACATACAAATGATTTATCTTTAACTAGGCATAGCTATAGTACAGAGGATAAGGATTTGCCTTGAAAATGGCCAATCACAGCACATGCTGTAGGAAAAGGAAGCTCATATAGAGAAGGGAACACCAAGTAAAGGATGTTTGCAGGACTCGCTTGGGATGCGAGATGCGTGCTGAAAGTAGACTATA
The DNA here is from genome assembly GCF_029834395.1 of Sorex fumeus. NCBI lineage: Eukaryota > Metazoa > Chordata > Mammalia > Eulipotyphla > Soricidae > Sorex > Sorex fumeus. The sequence continues at coordinate 15,312,214 of NW_026606188.1, forward strand.
GACTGAACATGATGGCTACCCAATACCTCTTTTGCAAACTACAACACCCTAAAGGAAAGAGAGAGCAAAAGGGAATGCCCTGCCACAGATGCGGGCAGGGTGGGGGGGTGATGAGTGGTGGAAGGGCTAATAGGATCATTGGTGGTGGAGAATGGGCACTGGTGGAGGAATGGGTACTCGATCATTGTATAATTGAAACCCAAGCACAAAAGTTTGTAAGTCTACAACTGTACCTAGTGGTGTTTCACTAATTAAAAAAAAAAAGAAAAGAAAATGACCAATCAGGGTTTTATCCCTTGTATCCCATATTGCCCTCCAAGCACATTCAGGAGTAATCCCTGAGCATCGCTGGGTATAGCATCCAAAAGACAAAAAAAAATAAAGAGAGAGAGAGAGAGAGAGAGATAGAGAAAAAAGTGCTAAGTAAGAAATCATCTTTAAAAAGTGGTGATGGGAAAGGTTTTCTAAATTTTTATACATTTAAAAAAAACAATTTTTCTAAAGGAAATATTTTTCTAAATTTTTATGCATAAAAAAACAAAACTCAGGCCCGTTTCTAACACCAGGAACAAAGGTCAAATCTAAATGAAGACGGGGTATAGCTCAAGGGTAAAGATTTGACTTCAAAATGTATTAAATATATCAATACCACACCTATATCTAATTTGATAGGTATATCAATATCATATCTATATCGAGTTCTCACTCTTGGAGAACTTGGCAGGCTGCCAAGAATATCCTGCCCGCATGGCAGAGTCTGGCAAGCTCCCCGTTTTGTATTAGATATGCCAAAACCCAGTAACAATGATGGGTCTCATTCCCCTGACCCTGAAAGAGCCTCCAATGTGGCACTTGCTAAAATTTCAGGACTAAGACGAATGGAGATGTTACTGGTACCTGTTCAAGGAAATCGATGAACAACGGAATGACAGTGATACAGTGATAGACCAATATCTAGAAATAACATTGAAGAAAACATTGGTTAAATAATGCATAACATTGAATCTAGAGTTATCGTCCATCTCTTAATACCATTGGCCAAACAAATGGAAGTGAAGAAACAAATGGACTATATAATACTGAGAAACTTCAAGTGAAATGATGAATAGAATAAAAAGATATTCCACATACTGAGATACAATATTTCCTACCATTTAACAGACAGGGGGATGACATTTTTTGATCATATTAACATTTGTTAACCTTTACCAAAAAAAAAAATCAAAAAAGGGTGGGAGGAGAAATAAACAGAAATTTCATCAACAAAAACATACTTTTGGTAAAAAGATAAGTGAAAAAAATACTCTTCTGCCTCAATCATCTGGGAAATTCAAAGCCAAACAGCAAGAAAATAACAAGATATCATTTCACACCTGTGAGACTGTCACACATCATAAAAGAACAAAAACATTACTGGCCTGGATGTGGGATAAAAGGGACCCTCATTTCCTGCTGGTAGAAATGTGAAAAGATGCGGCCTTTTTGGAAAACAATATGTATACTTCTCAAAAAAAAAAAAAAGACTTTGGCTTTCCTATGACCTTTAAATTCCACTTCTTGGCACCTGCTCCCAATGACCAAAATCGTGTTCATAAAAGACATTTGCACTCCCTTGTTCATTGCATCATTATTTACAACAGCTGAAATCTGGAAATAATCCAAGTTCCCAAAGACAAATGACTGGTGACATAATTTCTGGTACATATACACAACATAATAATACTCAGATTTAATAAAATGTGAAACTGCAACTTGCTGAAATACGGATTGCCTGGAGAATATCAGGATGGCTGGTTAGTTGGAGAAAAATAGGCCCAGATTTGGGGGTTTTTTTGTTTGTTTGTTAGTTTTTTTTTTTGGATCACACCTGGCAATGCACAGGTAATTACTCAGTAATTACTCCTAACAGTGCTCTGGGGACCATATGGGATGTTGGGAATTGAACCCGGGTCAGCCGCATGCAAGGCAAACGCCCTACCCACTCTACTGTTGCTCCAGCCCCAATAAGCACATATTTTTCCCCTTCAGGTATAGGACTTAAAGAAACATAGTAGGTGAAAAATGAATCCCCAAAGGCAGTATAAAATGAGAACTGGTCTTCAGTCGAAAAATTATCATGGCAGGAGGAACAGGACCAAACAGAAACACTAGGACAATGCCTCTAGCACTTTGTAGCTTAACCCTATCTACTCATTTTTTGTCATTTATCTACAACTTTTCATATTCTCTTTTCTGAATACTAAACCCTGTGGATAACTGTTCCATTGTACCTTTCATCTTAGTATATTTCTTTACTTACACCTTCTTCATTTTTTATGGTCTCCATTTTTCTTTCAGCTTATAGGTTTTTTTTTAATGTATACGTTTAGTTATTTTCAACTTTAACTATTTTCTTCTCTTTGTCTTTTCTCTTTGAATAAGCAGGTCCCATTCACTTCATCTTTTATTTTATCATTTATTTATATTTTCTTCTAAGTTTCTTTGATCTCATCTCTCAATATCCAGTTTCTTTTATTCTTCTAGTTTCCTACCGGGTCATGATGAGAACCAATCCTTTCTTTTTTAATTTACCCCAATTTGTCACTCTTGAGATTATGCAGAACATACTTGAGCAAAATTTTTATGATAACTTTGTGAGTTTAGTAATAGTCAGGAGAGTCCCCATACATTTGATTAGTTATAAAATTGTACGCCTGACACATAAAGTGTTGTTCAATAATTTACCTCTGTGAGAAGAAAGGGAAAAATGGAAAATAACAGGTAGAATGTTTAATATATCAATTCTCAGACAAACATGGAGAGATAATAGTACTACAGGTAGGGTACATGCCTTGCACACATCTGCCCTGGGTTTGATCCCTGGCATTCCATATGGTCCCCAGAGCCCACCCAAAGTAATTCTTGAGCACCAAGCCAGGGGCAAGCCCTAAGCACAGCTACGTTTGGCCCTAAAACCAAAACCAAATGTGGTGATATGTAGTACTGTACTCCGGCTGTTCATCGATTTGCTCAAGCGAGCACCAGTAATGTCTCCATTGTGAGACTTGTTGTTACTGTTTTTGGCATATCAAATATGCCAGAGGGAGCTTGCCAGGCTCTGCCATGCGGACAGGATACTCTCGGTAGCTTGCCAGGCTCTCCCAGAGGGACGGAGGAATCAAACCCGGGTCGGCCGTGTGCAATGCAAATGCCCTACCTGCTGTGCTATCGATTTATTAGGGCAAAAGATACAGTATAGTGATAGGGGTGCTTGTTCTGCATGTAGCCAAGCCAGATTTAATCCCTGACATTGCATGCAGGGATGCAATTGAAGCCCCACCAGGCAAAATCCCTAGCAAAGATCCAGGAATAGGTCCTGAGCACCTCTAGGTATGGCCTCCCAAACAAAACTATGTACAATTATTTACACACACACATGTGTATACATATACATATACATATACATACATCTTATGTTTTAGTAGTCCCTGGATGGTCTGATAGAGAAATATGGAGTAAAATTATATGGATGAAAGTCAGTAATTGGTGGGAAATTTCTACTTTACTGAAGAACTGCTTTATATGAAAATATACTACATAAAATATAGATATGAGAAAATAGTTTCTGAGAAGAGAATAGTCGTTTGTGGGTCAGAGAGATAGTATAGCAGATGGGGTGCTTGCCAAACCACATTCGATCTACATCATTGCATATGGTACCTGAGCAGAGTTAGGCCTGACCTGAGTTCAGAGCAGTGACCACACCTGAATACTGTCAGGTGTGGCCTCAAAACAAAAAATAAAATAAAATACTTATGATAGACTACCTAGCAGGAGGTAGTGTCAATTTTTCTCCTAAAAAGACTGAGCTATATAATTCAGTGTAGCACTATAGCACTGTCCTCCCATTGTTCATCGATTTGCTTGAGCCGGCCCAGTAACATCTCCATTGTGAGATTTGTCACTGTTTTTTGGCGTATCAAATATGTCATGGGGAGCTTGCCAGGCTTTGCCGTGTAGGAGCTATAATAATATTTTACACAGATGACTTTAAAAGAAATTAATAGAGTAACAGTTATTCTGTCTAGTTTTTTAAAGTCCTGTGATTTAAATACTGTTAATGATAGAGCTTCGTGGATCCAACACCACACCCCTCACCGATGTGTTGCTGCCTCCACCATTGTCCTGGGTCCCCTCTAAAGAGTCTCTGAGCCTTGGTCCTGTAAGCCCAGTTCTCAAGTTGACCACCCACTAGTCTCATGTGGCATTATCCCACATATGGGAGAGATCATAGTGTTTCACTTTACCTGGTAGTAAATTGTAAATTTCTTTTCTTCAGAAACTGCTGGCTTGTCTTCAGATGTTTCGTTTGATCCTGTTTTATCACTGGCTTTTCCAAAGGAAGCGTATGGGTATCCAGACAGGGGAAGAACAGATTGGAAAGTGTATTGGCAATTCTCCATCCTATGAATTTAGAGAAAATTTCATCTCCTACACTTGATGGCACTTTTGAATTATAACTTGTGAATGGGTCATTTGAACTGTTTATCTCAGCCTGTTGAAACAGGAGAAAAAGAAAACATGTTCAGTATAATAAAATGAGAGAAAAGCTATATGTTAATAATTAAGAGAAAATCTGTTGTCTTTCACTAATTCTCTAGTCTTATTGTTAAACAAAAATCTCTATAATAAAAATTTGAGTAATCCCAAAAGTTATAAAAATTATAGCAATTTTAATAAAATAAACATTACCAGAGGGCCTGGAGAGATAATAGCATAGGAAGGGCACTTTCCTTGCATGTGGCCTGACCCTGCATGGTTCCCTGAGCCTGCCAGCAGTGATCACTAGAGCAGAGCCAGGAATAAGCTCTGAATATTATTGTGTGTATGATCCACACACTCCAACACCCACCAAAAATAAAGAAGGAAAAAAAGAAAAAAAAATGCAACCATAAAAAAATTGTCTTAAAATTTCAAAAGTGAAATGATTTCTATCTATATGGTGAGCTTCCTAAACTATAATTTTATAAGAATTATAATGCTTATTTAGTAAAAATTAAGAAATGAAGTGTGACGTGAATTGTATCACCTATTTAAACAAAATTTAGAACCAGAAAGAGAACTTAAAGGGCTGAGCATTTGATTTGCATGCTTGATATGCTAATTTGATCCTTGGCACCATCTGATACCACAAGAACCACCAGAAGTGACCCTCAAACTCAGTGGTAGGAGAAATCATAGTTTCATGCACAGTGCACTCTTGCCTCCCCAAGTAATCAGAATTTAATGTTTCTACACATAATCACTGTTGTCACTGTTCTCCCATTGTTCATCAATTTGCTTGAGCGGCCATAGTAACATCTCCATTGGAGACTTTCTTGTTACTGTGTTTGGCATATCGAATACCTCGCGGGTAGCTTGCCAGGCTCTGCCTTGCGGGCAAGATACTCTCGGTAGCTTGCCGGGTTGGAGTGATAGCACAGTGGTAGGGCATTTGCCTTGCAAGCGGCTGACCCAGGCGACCAGGGTTCGATTCCTCCACCCCTCTTGGAGAACTTGGCAAGCTACCAAGAGTATCTCGCCCGCACAGCAAAGCCTGGCAAGCTACCCGTGACATATTCAATATGCCGAACACAGTAACGACTCTCTCAATGGAGATGCTACTGGGTCTGCTTTAGCAAACTACACATAATATTCTTTGAAATCAGAAAAACACTTCTATAGGAAAAAATAAGTGAAAAATAATGTCTTACAGCTCAAGAGATGATATAGGGTGTAAGGCTGACACAATGCAACTCATTAACAATACCTTGGAGTTCATTTTGCATGCAGTTCATTTTTCATGCTAACTGATCCTATAGTATAAAATGAAGGACCAGAAATGTTCTTCTACATTTGAATTAACCTCTTTAGGATTGTAAGATGAAATTTAGCTAAATGAATTATTTTGAAAGATTGTCTGCTGTGTTATGAAGACAAAATAAGTAACAGGACAGGCTCATAAAAGAAAGTAACAGGACAGGCTCATAAAAGGAAGAAAGAAGACAGACAGACAGAAAGAAAGAAAGAAAGAAAGAAAGAAAGAAAGAAAGAAAGAAAGAGAAAGAAAGAAAGAAAGGAAGAAAGTGCTGTAACAGAAGTTCCTGAACTTACTTTAAAAGCAAAGAAAATTATTTAGCATCGCTCTGCCCTGTTGGAGTATCTGCTTTCTTTGTTTTTGTTGTTTGTTTTGAGGTCCACACCTGAATGTATTCCTTTGGCTGTGCTTTCGGATACTCCTGGCAGGACTCAGTGCCAGGGATGCCACCATTGGACCCAGGAAAGTCCACTCTGACCTGGACTATCAGCCAGGCCCACTATTTCCAAAGTGCCCGTAACTACACCAGACTAACCAACCTAGTCTCAGGAAATACTATCACTATCTTTAGGAAGCACTTGGCTGAAGCTATCAGGAAAATAAAAAGTCAGATCAATACAGATAACTCTGAAATACACAGAAAATGGGAAGGTAGCATGCAAAAACAAGTATTTTAAAACACTATGGAATTTATGTAAATCAATATAAGGCCCCCCAAAAAATATTCACAGAGCCTCACTCACAGTGAGTAGAAGTTAATACTAAAGTTCACATTGAGAGGAGTCATGACGCAGCTCCAAGTGCCGAAGTGGATGCCTTGCTCTGTCCTCATCACCACAATGGTTGGCTATGTGTCTTCAGGTGCCTCCTGCTGAGCCCCAGGCACCACTGTGCTGGTGGCACCCCCACTATGCCAGGCTCTCTGCAATGCTGCAGCACCAAGCCCAGAACTGCCATGCAACATACACACGCCAAGTTTCATCGGGAATTTATTGAATTCATGCTGTGTATGCAACATATCATCTCTGATTTTACTATATGTTAATTTTATTTTAGGCTTTGTTCATTATTTGCATTATTTGGTAGCAACCACAGAAACTAAATATTTACTGTATGAATTAATGTTAATTGCTTTAGCTCTGGACACACTTGGCAACTGAAAATTCTCAGAGAACACTTCACTTTTGGATAGTGACTTTAAACATATTTGTGATAGTGGAAAGATTTTTATAAAGCATTGTACAAATATGTGTTTCTACATAGAAGCATATAAGTAAATGAATGGGCCAACACATGCATTTTAAAGTCTTTTAATGACCTCTTTTCTAATAAAATACATTGTTTTCCTGAGTAGCATTACCCATCTATTATAGAATCTTAGTTTTTATGCCATGTCTTATTTAGCTATTTCTTCTTTCCTCTGGACTGGCATAGGTTTAAATTCAAATGTCAGCTGTCGTAGGATACAAAACGCATTCCTGCATTATTCACAGTGGTTTCCTTTATAAATTTTCCTTTCCCCACTAATACTCAGGACATTCAGATTACAGAAATGTAGTTTTAACTATCAGTTAAACACATATTTATCCTACCTGTTAAAGGTTTTGTTTTCTTTCAAGAAATATTTCCTGGAAAGAAAATGTGTTTCTAGTTGAAAAGAGCTAAAATTAGATTTTGTTTTTCTACTTCCTAGTTAGGGCTGGAGCAATAGCACAGTGGTAGGGCGTTTGCCTTACACGTGGCCAACTTGGCTGAACTGAGTCGATTCCTCTGCCCCTCGAAGAGCCCAGCAAGCTACCGAGAGTATCTTGCCCTCACGGTAAAGCCTGGCAAGCTACCCGTGATGTATTCGATATGCCAAACACAGTAACAACAAGTCTCACAATGAAGACGTTACTGGGCCCACTGGAGCAAATTGATGAACAACAGGAGGACAGCACTACTTTCTAGTTAACAATGCAAACTTGAGAGATTTAGCCTATATTTATTGAGTGTAGGTCCATCTTGGATTTTGCATGTAATATGGAGCTAATGATGAAAGTGCTTTCAGTGGGAATTAATTTAGACTATAGAGGATGAGCTGTAGAGCAGTGAGACGCTCAGCAGGTATTGTTCCTTCAGGTTTCTAACACCCAGAGAGCACTCTGCTTGCTCCTCCAGAGCCCAGAAAGAAGAGCCTGACTTCTGCTGAGGGTTCCCACTCTGCTCTATTGTGCTGGCCCTTAACCTCCTGCTCTTTCAGCAACTATGAAGTGAATTTACACAAAATACCAATGCCATTATTCACAACAAATTGCGAATCTGTCAATTTACTCTTTAGTCTGACAATGAACATTTCCATCTGTAGGCATTTCTACTACTATCCCTTACCCATATAGGCCATAAAATTCAGAATTTTTCTATTGCTGTAGAAATATGGTCTTTTTACTAAGAAACAAATGATAGTTTTTAATTAGCTAATTTTCTTAATAGGATTCAAAAAGCTTTTATTCCTAAAGAATATGCGGTTGTTTAATAATACAGACACAACATACAGGGAATTATGTCCCTCCTATGTCTTTGTATTGGGAATAAAGATATAGGATTTGTCATCATAAGAGGAAATCCTTCCAAGGAATTTGTATATTTATGATACTAAAGAGAATTTCAGTGCTGGAGCGATAGCACAGCAGTAGGGCGTTTGCCTTGCACGCAGCCAATATGGCTGACCCCAGTTCGATTCCTCGGCCCCTCTCGGAGAGCCCGGCAAGCTACCGAGGGTATCTCACCCGCACGATGTATTTGATATGCCAAACACAGTAACAACAAAGTCTCCAGTGGAGACGTTACTGGGCCCGCTCGAGCAAATCAATGAACAATGGGAGGACAGTGACAGTGACAGTGAAAGAGAATTTCAAAAACTGAAAAAGTTCTGCCTTCATCTATTCTTTACGAATCTTAGAGCTAGAACTATTTAACTAGTATGAAAAATGTAATTTTTTAATTTCAAATTTTAAGTTTAACTATGCCTGAGCAAATCGATGAACAATGGGAGGACAGTGACAAATTTAACTATAGCCTCAAAAATACTGTTTCTCTGATTTGTAAAATCTCAACAAGCACAGTCTCTCCTTATCACTAAGACTGTAGTCTTTAGACCAATTCGCTTTTATTACCAGGGAGCATGTGAGACATAGTGATTCTGATCAACTTTTTTATTTAAGTTCAAGAAGGATGAGTGAATGAAAGCTAAAAAAGGTAGTAGATGAGAATATTCTTGCTATATCCTCCATAAGTTACTTAACTTTAAATTTATGTCCTTATTCCTACAATGAATTGATAATAGTACTCTTTTAAGGGTTATTGTAAAATTAAACCTAAAAAGTTATTCATACTTTCTAAACAGGGTCTGACACATAGAAATTCTTCATTAAAAAGTTAGCAGGATAGTAAAAAATGAATCTCATAAGTGAATGTACCCCACGATATACTTTTAGTCCTGTTTATCCTACAGCTCCCAGTGATAAGGCTAATGATGGGGCAGGGTCTCTGAAGTGCTTCTCCATACTCACAGTTTCCACTAATATAAAAAGATGAGCCATAGTTAGAGGAAGGAGGAGAAATAGAAGTACTGAAAAAATAAAGATTAATTGTGTTGTTTGTGCTACTTTGCTGTTTTTAGAGTATGTTAGAGGTACAGAAATATCAGGAAAAATAAAAACCAATTTTATTCTAAAATCTTTCCATGAAATGTTAGCTACAAATCCCTTAACCTGATGATTTAAAGGTAGTCTAAATAATATCAAATATTAGCTTTCACTGCACATATTTCTTTTTATATTTTATGTCCCATACCAGATGGCAGGAAGCATTTATACATGATGAGTTTTGCTAGATATGACAACATATGCTGCTGAATTGCCTAGACAGGAGAACTTTGCTCATTGCAAGTCTCCTGAAAGTATTTCAAATAAAGCACATCAATTAACATTTGTTTACTACACCACTGTGATAAAATTTCTTTTCCAAATTACGAGGCAATAGTTGGATTTATGTTGAATTTGTCAGATAAGGAACTCATGTTTAGGGATCCATTCAGAATTAGTTTTCACTCAAATGTTTTGTGTCAGATATCTCACCCTCCCCTAGCCTCCATTAAGCATTAAATGTTATGAGCCCTTTCAACAGTAATTATAGATGATAAAACGCTACTACAGTTAAAAAGTAAAAACTAAAATAAAAGAGTACACGCTCCAGCTAGGAATGGATTTAATCTGTGAAGTAGGTAAATTGAGATACTATCATAAAGTTTTATTCATTTTGTATTCTGACATGTGAATGATGCATTTTTTATTTTTTTTTATTTTTTGGTTTTGGGGTCTTATCCAGTGATACACAGGGGTTACTCCTGGCTCTGTACCCAGGAATTACTCCTGGCTCTGTACCCAGGAATTACTCCTGGCAGTGCTCAGGGGACCATATGGAATGCTGGGAATCGACCCTGTGTCCACCACGTGCAAGGCAAACTCCCTACCCACTGTGCTATAGCTCCAGCCCCGAAGGATGCATATTTAAGTAGAAAAAAATAAAATTGATTGGAAATAGAGTTAAGTGGGTTGGAGTTCATGCTTTATCTACAGAAGACCCAAATCGGATTTTCAGAATTATGGCCCTTGACCTCCAACAGGAGGTCAACCCCAGAACAGAGCTGGGAACGGCTCCTGAGCACTTCCAGATGTGACCCAAAGACAAGGAGAGGAAAAAGTCTACTTCAGATCTAGAAACTTTCAAGTTTCTTCAAATATTATTAAACAAACCATCCACACTATGATTTATAGCAGTTTATGGTCATATTTCACTGTGTTATCTATTAACCTTATATGTGAAAGGTTGGAAACAGGGTGATATGAAGTACAGAATAATGGCCGATAATGCTTTAAAAAAATATTTGTATTAATTGAAATAAGAGAAAAAGGCTTATTTTAGACCAAGGCATCTTGACTCACAAGCCTTAATAACATATCATTTTACAGATGTTCTGTTAACATCTTTACGATGTGTGTTTTCAAGAGGTCCTGCGGTGCTCTGTCTCTCCCGCTGTCTGTGTTTGGTAATCTCGAGCCACTTCCTCCACCCTAGGGAGGTGGAGGGCAAAGGAAGGAACAAGGGCCAGGCTGGTTGGTATCAATTGTACTTTATTCCAATCTTCACTCTCACCTCTGAATCTGCCCTCTGGAGCCCAAGCTCTCGAGCCCGAGCCTGCGCCTCACCCTGAGCCTCTGCCTGAGCATCAGCAGGTCAGTCTCTGCTCTCTCGAGCCCAAGCCCAAGCCCGAGATTGAGCCTGAGTCTGAGCCTCAGCCTCCTCCTCAGCCTGAGCCTTCTCTCGTCCTGCTCTTGAGCCCAAGCCCCTCTGAGCTTACAGTCTTAGTTTATATAGCAATCACATAGAGTGGTGACACAAAGGTGGGTTGAACATTAACAAATCAGCAAAGAGGTAAGACCATTCCTCAAGGAGATTAACTCAAGGATAAAATCTCATCTAAAGAGATTATTCCAGATTACTAGGAGATCTGCTCAAGGGTGGGATCCCAACAAGGGTGTGTTCTTTCCTCAGCTAGTAATCCACTTAAATAGTTGTAGTAAATCTAACTCCAATATTTCTAGCAATGTCATTCTGTATGAGCACAGTAAGAGATGTAAACTTATAGTTTGGTTCTTCCTGAGGAAATCTCACACTATATATTCTGCCGTCCTCAGGCCAGGTTAGTCTTCCTAGCCACAGCAGAGTCCTAGTCTTGTCGTTACAGGATTTGTCTATGATCATGCCCCCAACTTGTAGTTGAGTATCATGGCACTTTGGCCTGGACCATTTCAATGCCTGGTAGCTCACAGTTTGCCCTGGGTCCATTCAGTCCCTCGTTGGGATCCTGCTTTTGGGGTGCTAGGAACTAAGGACAACTGAGTCAAGAAAGCAGGTGCCCAGGAGTAAATGTTATTTGGAGTCAATCAACTCCCAAGTTACAAAGTATAATATTAACTGTCTTCCTGTGTTCATACAGAAAGGTCATGACCACAATCATGACCATCCTGTTGTTCATCGATTGCCTGAGCAGGCCCCAGTACAGTTCCCTTCGTCCTAGCCCTGAGACTTTTAAAAAGTGCCATATTCAAGGCTTTTTCAGGTTTAGGAGAATGAGACCCATTATTGTTACTGGTATTTGGCATATTGGGTATGCCACGGGGAGTTTGCCAGACTCTGCCAGCCACCACCATGCTGAGACCACTCTCCATACACATGAAGGTACCGGCAGAGGAACAAAGGCATGCGGGTCCCAGTGCCGAGGTCTCCAAGCCTTCTCGGATCGGATCGGGGCTGAGCATCTTCCACCCAGATCCTCCAAATTCCAGTAGGTGGGGGTCACACCCACCAAGTGGCCCCCCGGTGCCATGTAACCCCATCAATGGCCAAGACTCAGAGACTATAAAACCCAACTCCCGGAAGAGAACAGTGCAGAGCCTCCTGCCCCCACACCTGGCTGTCCTCGCCGGGGCCCCTTGGAGGGGAGTGGGTTGAGTTTCCCTCCCCGACCAGGGCTCCGACATCTTATTATCTCATTCCTGCTTTGGACAAACTTGCAGGCTACCGAATGTAACCTGCCCACACGGCAGAGTCTGGTAAACTCCCTGTGGCGTACCCAATATGCCAAATACCAGTAACAATGATGGGTCTCATTCTCCTAACTCTGAAAGAGCCTTGAATATGGCACTTTTTTAAAAATCTCAGGGCTAGGATGAAGGAGACGTTACTGGGGCTGCTCTAGGCAATCGACGAATAACAGGATGGTCGTGATCGTGATCGTGATCAAGGCTCTTTTAGGGTTAGGAGAATGAGACACATCATGGTTACTGGTATTTGACATATTGGGTATGCCACGGGGAGTTTGCCAGACTCTGCCGTGTGGGCAGGTTAAATTTGGTAGCCTGCCAGTTTGTCCAAAGTAAGAATGAGATAATATGATGCCACGCAACTGCGAATGCTTCCGGGAGCTGGGTTTTATAGTCTCTGGGTCTTGGCCGTTGATGGGATTACACGGGAGCTGGGTTTTATAGTCTCTGGGTCTTGGCCGTTGATAGGATTACACGGCGCCAGGGGGCCAGTTTGTGGGTGTGACCCCTACCTACTAGAAGATGGAGGATCTGGGTGGAGGATACTAAGCCCTGATCCGAGCAGGCTTGGAGATCTCAGCCCCGGGACCCACATCCCTTTGTTCTTCTACCAGTACCTTCATGCATGTGGAGAGTGGTCTGAGCATGGTTGTGGCTGGTTCTGGAGGTCTTCGGCTGCCTGAGCTCTGGTCAGGGTGGGGAGGGAAACTCAACCCGCTCCCCTCCAAGGGACCCCAGCGAGGACAGCCAGGCATAGGGGCAGGAGACTCTGCCCATACAGAGGGGACATTGCTTTAAGGTAAACTATGCAAAGGACATAACTTACAATACAAGTTTAGTGTCCTTAGAAGGATCTGATCTTACAAGCTAACAGAATCTGATTAGGGAAAAAAGGTGATTAACTGGCTAGGGAGGAGAGCACAGAGGAATGGGAGTGACTAGGGAGCACTGTGATGGGTGTAACCCGATAAACCTAAGCTCCCTGTGGCAATGTTATCTTACAATTAAGCTTCAAGAATCTGACAGTTACTAACATTATTTTCTTTTTAAGAGTTCTATATAGTTTCATATGACAGAACTTGTTTCCCAAAGAAGTACAACTGATCAATAATGTAATTGTTTTAATGGAATTAAGAATTAGTAGGTATCAAGGAATGCTAAGAATGGGAATAAGTAATTAACCTTTGAACTGATTTGAACTGATATCACAGTAAATAATTATTACTATAATAGTGACAAGAAAAAGAAAAAAGTACAAAACATTGATTTTATCATGCTCACATTTTATTGTAAATTAAACACAACTGAAAATAAAATATAAACTACTACAGAGAACAAAACACAATTTTCACTGTCACTGTCCTCCCGTTGTTCGTCAATTTGCTTAAGCGGGCCCAGTAACGTCTCCATTGTGAGACTTGTTGTTACTGTGTTTGGCATATCGAATACGTCACGGGTAGCTTGCCAGGTTTTGCCATGCAGGCAAGATACTCTTGGTAGCTTGCCCGGCTCTCCAAGAAGGGTGGAGGAATTTAACTCCAGTCAGCCATGTAGGCCGCGTGCAAGGCAAACGCCCTACCACTATGCTATCACTCCAGCCCAAACCACAATTTTAATAAATTTAAAATATTTGTTATAATATGTAGGCAAAATTTCACTTATTCTTTTGAAATCATATTGTTTTCATTTATTCATATGTTTGTTATCATGCAGTATAACTCCCTTAAGAAAAGAGTTTTCATTTGTTTGTCTGTTTGTTTTGTTTGGAGCACACACAGGGATGTTCAGGGCTTACACCCAGCTCCGCACAAAAGAAGTTCTGAATGTTTGAAATAAAAATAAATATCATTTTCCTCAGATAATGAATAAATGTGAGAATGTTTCAACTGTAGAATTTGGAAAAGTTAGCTTGTCACATGCTAATAGAAAAAGAACAGTCATATGCACAGGGATGAAAGAAAAATAAGAACCATATATATGCCAATAAACTTTATCTTTAGAAAATTATATAGGAAAATTTAAGGATTAGCTTGATATTTTTACTATAGAAACCATATATAGATATGGTAATTTTACATCATGTATACCCAAGTCAAATTCAAAAAAAACATTTAGTTAAGAATAGCACTGAACTTCATGTAACAGCTCACTAACACAGAATTCTATGCCAATAAAACTAGTTCTCAAAACTAAAATGAATAAAAACTTAAAATAAGTAAAAATTGAATTAGCCTATGCTCATTAAAATATGAAAAGTTTTTCTTCACGCAGAAAATAATAATCTCTTATAGAAGGTCAGAGATTCAAGAAGAAAGAATAGGGGCTGGAGTAATAGTACAGTAGGTGGGGCATTGCCTTGCATATGGCCACGCTAGCTTCATCTCCAGCACTCCAGATGGTCTTTGAGCCTGCAAGGAGTAATCCTGAGTGCAGAGGCAGAAGCAAACCCTGAGCACAGCCATGCGTGATCAAAAAAAAAAAGTAGTAGTATTAATTCTGTCAGTATTAACTTCATGATTTTAATGATTAATTTTGTAACATCTGTTACCATGGTAAAATAAAGGGTGTAATATTGGATGCTAAAGCAAACACACACACACACACATACACACAGAGAGAGACATACAAACTTCTCCAAGTGGCAGAAAATGAGACTGTTTTTAAAAGAACAAGGATGGGTGGGAGGAATAATGCAGTGGCACTTGCCCTGTAGACCTGAGTTCCACATCCAGTATAACACATGACTCCCTTAAGCACTGTCAGAGTGTTGCCTGAGTATAGACCAAAGAGAAAGTCCAGAGACCTGAAGGCTGTGCCCCTAAAAACCTTCAAATTACTAAGACATCAGAGAGAGAGAGAGAGAGAGAGAGAGAGTACAAGGGTTATGGCCAGATGAAACTGCATCTGGCTAATGCTAGTTCAATTCCTGAGCACCACAGAAGACTGTCCTGGACTCCTGAGCATTAGGGGTGAAACTCTGGAGACTCCAAGTATAGCAGAGTGACCTAGCCTGGAATTCTCGGGCCCTTATATTGAACCCACACCCTGATGACCAGAATAACTGATTAATTATGCAACTTCTAGCATCCATCTAAGATTTTGTGGAGAGTTAATTAAACTCTTTTTAAGAAGAGAGTTAATTAAAATCTTTTTAAGAATATAACTCAAATCACTGATAAGAACTGTAATAAACTTAATTTTAAAATAACATTAATTACATGGAAATTAGCAAGAAGAAATACAAAACTAATACAGATGTTCTCCACTTCTCACCACCACCAGACTTAACAGAAAGCCTTGTGTCCAGGACTCTGCAGGCTTCCTGCTTGCAGACTCCAGCCTCTAGATCAGACACCATCTGAGGTCAATTCTAATTCTCCCAGTTCAAAACCATGCCAACACATCTGCACCAAATTATTGCTGAACACACTCTTTATATTGAAGGTAATGGATGCAACAGCCATTCGTCACTGACCATACGCAGTCAAATATCTCAGTCATCTAAACAGAGTGACTAGTTCAAAACTCCCTTTTAATAGTCTAATAGTAATGCATAGAAAAGGAAATAATCTGGACAACAGAGATATCAGTAGCACTCTGGTATAAACAACTGAAGAAATTAGCTCTTAAATAACTGGGAATCTAAACCTCCAACAGCAAGCCACATCAAACTCAAAGAATAATGATGAACTAAACCAACTGCTGTGTCAAACAGAGATAAAAACCCAGGCAACTCTTGAGGCCATTAAAACTTTCAAGTCTGATCAAGAGGATCTGAAATCAATACTCACTACATTGGCAATCAAGTTAAGCAAGCACTGGTCAGTGAAATCAAGCAATCACTAGAGGAGAAATTCAACCAACTGAAAGAACAACTTAAAGGATGAGAGATTTCACACAAAATGAACTTAAGGCAGTAAAGAACACAATAGCAAGCCACAGTAGCAGAATTGCACAGAGAGAATAATATAGACAAACTTGAAGACAAAATACAAGTCAGTGTTAATAGGGGACTGGCAAAAGAGAAGAGAAGCACAAGGATGGAAAAGAATATAAGGTCCTTAATGGATCACAGCAAGAGAAACTATCTTCCAACTATAGGAGTAACAAGAGAGGAAATGGGAAAGGGAGAGAATAAGTGGTGGAAGAGACATACTTCTTAAAGCTTCTATGAAGAAGAGAATCCTTAAATATAAAGGAAACAGCAAAAGAATCATGACAGATCTCTCATAAGAAATGGTAAAGGAGACAAAAGAGTGGAATGACATAGTCAAATTACTCACTGAATAAAAAACATTCAACCTAGAGTCCATTGCCCTGTAAATCTTTCATCTAGATGGGAGGGAATAATATTCTCAGATAAACAAAGTCAACGGGACTTGTCATTACTAAACTAGCCCTGAATAAAATGCTGAAAGACATCATATAAAGGAAACAGCAAATTGAAGAAACAACCTCACACAGTGAAAGGTCAACAAATTCCTTAATATCAATAATTTCTCTGAATGTCACTGAACTGAACTCTCCCCTAAAAAGACTCAAAGTAGCAGAGTAAATAATGAAACAAAATTGCTGCTTACAGGAAACACATATTTATACCTGACCAAACAGTATTGAATTTTTTAAAAAGTAACCAGAGATAGAGATGGGAGAGACATTTCTTTTTTTCTTTTTTCTTTTTTCTTTTTTTTTTGAGGGGGCAGAGTGGGAAACTGGTGAATGGTAGGGTGAGCACATCCAGCAGTGCTCAAGCTCAGAGTTGATTTTTGGCTCTGCACTCAGGTATCACTCCTGGTCGTCTTGGAGAACCATATGGAGTGCCAGGAATTGAACATGGATGTGCATCATGCAAGGCAAGTGCCCTACGTGCTGTTACTATCACTCAGGCCCCAGACTGAGTGAAGGCAGACAAAGTTTTTCTTTCTAAAAAAAAGAAGACTTCAGACCAATCTCTTTGATAAAAATCAGTGCAAAGGGGCCCTCTGGCTACTCAACCAGCAGCTTAAGCCATGATCTCAGAGACTCAGAAACAAATCTCTGAACTTAGAGGCTTTTAGCAGAAATGCGTCTGGACTCCACATTAGATTACCGGCCCTGGGCCTCCCCAGGTGGGAAAAGGTGCCGATCCACCACCTGTTTCCCCTTGTTCAGGGTCCGCCATCTTCCAGAGACCAATGAGACCCTGAGTTGCAGCCCACACACGGGCCCTCTGGCTACTCAACAAGTGGCTTAAGCCATGATCCCAGAGACTCAGAAACAAATCTCAGAACCCAGTGGATTTGGGCAGAAATACCTCCAGATTTAATTATTACGATTTCAGAATTCCAAAATAATATCATATGCTATTCATAATCAGCAATAGAAAACAAACTATCTAATGTTGCCTTTTCGGCAGTTGTGAGTGTTGGGGTAAAATCTCAAATAATATTGTTGGGTCTTCTGTAAAAATATTGAATGTAATCAAAGTAAAGAGAGAGAGAGAGAGAAATGTCAAAATCATCTGCCATGCAGGTAGGGGGAGGGTGTGGGATGGGGATGTAATGGGATTTTGGTGGTGGAAAATGTGCACTGGTGAAGGGACGGGTGTTTCATCATTGTATGACCAAGACTTAAAGCCAAAAGCTTTGTAACTGCTTTCACAGTGATTCAATAAATAAATTTTAAAAAAATGCAAAAATCCTCAGTAAATTTTAACAAACCTAATCCAACAGCATATCAAAAAAAAATGTACATCATGATAAAGAGAGATTTATCCCAAGGGAAAAAATGATGGTTCAATACATGCAAATCAGTTAGCATAATACACCACATCCATAAACGGAAATGTAATCATACAATCATATCGATCAATACAGATAAAGCTTTTGACAAAACACCACATCTATTTATGTTTTTAAAAAATCCTCAAGAAAATAGTGGTGGAAGGAAACTTCCTCAAGCTAACAAAAGATATCGATAACAATCCCAGAGCAAATTTATTCTTAATGGTTAAAAACCGAACTCATTCCCACTAACATCAGGTGCAAAGCAATAATAATCACTTTCTTCTCTCTTATTCATCATTGTATTAGAAGTCCTAGAAACAGCAATAAGTCAAGAAAAAGAAACCAAAGGGATCTTAGTTGGAAAAGAAGTCAAATTATCTTTATTTGCAATAGCACAGCGGGTAGGGCATTTGCCTTGCACGCAGCCAATATGGCTGACTCAAGTTCGATTCCTCTGCCCCTCTTGGAGAGCCCGGCAAGCTACTGAGAGTATCTCGCCCGCATGGCAGAGCCTGGCAAGCTACCCGTGATGTATTCAATATGCCAAACACAGTAACAGCAAGTCTCACGAAGGAGACGTTACTGGGCCCGCTTGAGCAAATCGATGAACAACAGGAGGACCGTGACCGTGACATGATGTTACTCATAGAAGACCCAAAAGTGTCCACAATAAAATAAATCATTATAGATACAATAAGTCAATACAGCAAAGTGACTGGCTATAAAAAAATTGGTTGCATTCTTAAATACAAATAATGAATCGGAGGACAAGAAGATAAAAAAGTTATCTATCCCTTTCAAAATAGTGTCCAAAAACATTAATTATATATGAACCAACTTAACAAATGAGCTGGGGATCTATTCCGTGAAAATTTCAAAGCAATTAAGGCCTTAGAAAATGGGAAAATATTCCATGCTCATGGATTGGAAAAATCAGTATTGTGAATATTGATCATCTTACCTAAACTACTATGTAGATTCAATGCAATCATTGTTCAATTCAAATGACATTCTTCTAGGAAAACCCCATAATAAAATGTATTTTATCACAAAGGACCCTGAGTAGACAAAATCATACTGAAAAATAGGAAACTGGCGTTATCTCATTACCTAACTTAAAACTATACTATAAGGCTATAGTGATCAAAACAGCATAGCATGAGGAAAAGGACAGTTCCTGACCAATGGGTAAGAATAGACTATTCAAGGACAACCCTCCCTTATATATATTCAGCTAATGTTTATAAAAGTACTGAGAGTATTAAATGGAGTAAAGACAGCCTCTTAAACAAATGGTGCTGGAAAAACTGGATAATCACCTGTAAAATATTACAACTGGATACATATCTCAAAAACCCTTACACAAATTGCAATTCAAAGTGGATCAAAGACCCTTCAGATCAGACCACAATTTATACAATACATTGAGTACAATATAGGAAAAAAGCTCGAAGATCTGTACTTCCAGGTTATCTTCAATGACACAATGCCACTGGAAAAGGCAAAAGAATAAAAAATAAATGGGACTACATGAAATTAAAGTTTCTGCATGGCACAAGTAATACAGGCTAAAACTAAGAGAGACAGGTGAACTGGAGCAAATATATGTGGTCAACACATCAGATAAAGGGTTGATAGCCAGTATATATAAAGTACTCACAAAAGATGAAAAAAATCTCCAAAAATCTCATTCAAAAATGTGAAGAGGAAGTAAACAGGGACTTCTCTGAAAAGACCAAGGGATTACAAGGCCAAGGCACAAGCAAAAATGTTCATAATCACTTATTATTAGTGAAATTTAAATCAAGATGACAATGAGATACCATCTCACGCCAGTGAAAGTGGTACTTATCAAAAATAATGGGAACAATCTGTGTTGGTGGGATGTGGTGAAAAAGTAACTTTCATCCCACTGCTAATGAGAATATCATCTGTTTCAACTCCTTCCATGTTGAAACAGTATGGAAGACTCTCAATAAATTTATAATTGAGCTATTTGATCCAGTAATTCCACTCTTAAGTATCTACCTCCAGTATCCACTCTTAAGTATCTACCTCCAGAATGAAAAGTATTCATTCAAAAGAACACATGCTCACCATTATTCTTTGCAGCACTCAGTACAATATTTAAGATTTGGAATCAACCAATAACAATAACAGGTAAGTGGTTCATAAAGATGTGGTATATATACACAAAGGATTATTACACGGATGTAAGGAATGATTAATTTATGCGATTTGCTGCAATTTGGATGGAACTGGAAGATACATTAAATGAAGTGATCCAGAAGAATAAACACAAGATATCATTATATGTGGCACTTAGAGTAACTTGATTAATAAAGGCAGTGGTTAAAGGAGGGCATTCCTAGATCACATTTGGCCCCAGAGTAAAGTTGGGAGAACCAAAGAAATAGAGTGAACAGGATGGAGGAAGAGATAGATGAGAAGCATCAGAGGAAGGAATAAGAAGTATTAAAGTACATCAGTGATATTATTAAGAAATATAGAGCTAAATATCCAAACCACAGAGTCAACAACACTGAAATAGCAAGACCCAAATTATTGATCAAACCTAAAAGATGTCAAGCAGGACTTGGAGAGGGTTGGGAGGGGTTTTATTAGGTGGAGGTGGAGGGAAGTGGACACTGTTACGGGATTGGTGATTAGAACATTGCATGTTGAAAACCCAACTATGAATATCTTTGTAATTCATTGTGCTTAATAAAATAAAATTGGGAGGGAGGGGAAGATTGATGGTGTGCAAGTCATGAGCTGGATTATCTTAGTTTAAGTGTAAATGTTCATTTAAAGAATTGCTTACCAAATTTGTATTTTTTTAAAAAAAATGTATCAGATGCTAAAGAAAGAGAGAATTTGGGGACAAAGAGAGAGAGAGAGAGAGTACAGGAGGTGGGCACCTGACTTGCAAGTGATTGACCCTAGTTCGATCTCTGGTATCACATATAGAGTACCAGCAGGAGTAATACCTGAGTACAAAGTCAAAAGTAATCCCTCAGCATCATCATTTTGGCTCAAATACAGAGGCAGAGACAGAGACAGAGACAGAGAAATGTATCATGTAGACTGTAAGTTTGAAGGTGATTTTTTATTATTTTTAATTACATAGAAAAATATTTTCATTAATTTATCATATATTAGCAAACTGTGAAAATTTACTAATCATCAACACTATTCTCCCCAACCTAATTTCTTTATATTATGTATCTATTTTTATGAAACCATTCCTATATTTCCAAGACATGCCTTTCAAATTTAATTCCTTCTGCTGCTCAATCCCAAATAGGCAACTCAGTCAATAACTTCCTTTTACAAGGTTCTCTTTAATGTTTACAAGTTTCTCTTTAATGTTTTTTTATAAAGTTTGGTTCTGTATAATTATCACCCCTTAAAACATTTACACTGAACATTTACATTTCCAGTTCAGGTATTACTTAAACATTACGGATATTTAGTACAAGAAAAACAGAATAGAAAACAAACATCTGAAATCCTATGTACTCCATAAAATTCAAAGGAACTAGTTACATTTATCATATTCCATATGTGTGTGTCATTCATAATCTTTTTATGAATAATGTGTCTTCTGGACATAATATCAAAATTAACTATGTAAAATCATTGTTTGGCTTTTCTACATCTTCCAAAAATTGGGTATAGAAAAATAGATTTTGTAACTACTCAGTGTACACATATTTATTTCCCCTCTTTTTCTAATTTTGCTGGAGAATTCTGCATATTTCTTTTAGTATTTTATTATTCAGGGAAATCAAACTTAGTTAAGTGATATCTCAAGTCAAAATATATAATGCATTATATTAATCTGTAATCATATATTTATCATTTAACATTCAAATTTCTCTAGGGCCTGGAACAATAGTACAGTGGATTGAGTGCTTGCCTTGCTCTCTGGCCAACCCACGTTCGATCCCTAGCAATACAAATGATGCTGCAAGCAAGGCCAGGAATAATTCCTGAGCTCAGAGCCAGGAGTAAACCCTGAGCATCACCTATTCTGGCCCCCAAATAAAAACAAAGCAAAGATACAAGTTTCTATATCTCTAGTTAGGTTTTCTGTCATAATTTTAATCTACCTAATTCAAATAAAATTTATCACTCACACTAAATCTAGATTGAGGAAAATGTCTTTCCTACACAGCTATTTAAAATGAGTGAAACCATTCTTTATAATTCTTCTCATAGAGCATAAAAGCAAATCCATTGACTGTGCTTTATTTATTATTTCTCTTTGCTGAATGCTAGAGCAATGAGGTATTTGCTCCTATCTAGCTTCTAAAAAATATTTGCTGTCTGATTAACTGACTTATGAATTTCAAATGTAATTATCTATAGATATTTACCAAAATTTTGAAAAAAGACTACATTAAAGTAAATGATTGCCCCTAAAAATAAGGATATAAATAGTTATAATTATAGAAATTACAAATTTGAGGTGACATATTAAGTTAAAGTATTTGCAATATTTGAGATATAAAGTGACAAATGAAAATTGAAACAAAACCATAGAATAATATAAATAATTGAACAAATCATGGAAACAGAATTAAAAAGTTTAAAACTGGGTGTAATGAATAAGAAGAAAATTGGCTGAAAATTTGTTTGGATTATTTATTTATTTATTTATTTATTTATTTGGCGCCACACCTGATGGCCTGCTGGTCTCAGAGACACCTCCTAGCTCCAGGTGTAGGAGTTGCTGCTGGGTGAGCTCCAGGAACTCAGCAGTGCTTGGGACTGAACCCATCCCCCCATATAAGCATGCTTGTAGTCATGAAGCTCTTTCTGCAGCCTAATTTATTTCTTGTTTTAATCTCCAGCAAGCACCATGAAATTAATTCAACAATACAGCTCAGAGAATATATAAAACTAAGGAGGATTTATTTCCTAAAAACCTAATAGAGAATGTACTGGGAATTAAAGTGATTGTAAGTGTGGTAGATATTATAATTCTTTTTTTCCTTTCTGTGATCCCTGATCAAAAATGAAGACCAAAACTGAAACATGGTTGCAAAACAGCCCATTTCATAAAACTCAAAAACAAGCAGGAAGTTCTCTGTTCTTTTCTATGAAAAACATTAAAAATCCAGATAAAAGACACACTATTTTAAATACCTCCTTAAAAAGTATAAATCGAAATTATGTTCGCTATTAAAACATAGAGAGTTCAATAAGACCCAAAATTATAAAAGGGAAATTACTAAATAGATGGAAGCAATATGGGAATGCAGGAGAATGGTTCAGGACTCTTACTGGTGAATTTAAGAGCTTCATGACTACAAGCATGCTTGTATGGGGGGATGAGTTCAGTCCCAGGCACTGCTGAGTTCCTGGAGCTCACCCAGCAGCAACTCCTACACCTGGAGCTAGGAGGCATCTCTGAGACCAGCAGGCCACCAGGTGTGGTGCCAAATAAATAAATAAATAACCGTTTGTATATACTTATGTTGTCTTATAATGACACATCCTGGAACCTATATAAGGTTAGAATGAAATTTCACTGCAACCAAATGAAAATTGAGAGAGATGGAGAGAGAGAGAGAGAGAGAGAGAGAGAGAGAGAGAGAGAGACAGAGACAGAGAGACAGAGAGAGAAAAAGAGAGAAAGAGAGAGGAGAGACAGAGAGAACTGAAAAGTAGAGAAATTGCTCGAAGGACTGGAGTGCATGCTTTGTAGGAACCTTCATTTGATTGCCATCAATACATGCCTGAGCTTGGCAGGGAGTGACTCCCCAAGTACCAGGACCAGGACTCTCAACACTGCCCTGTATGTTTGTTGTTTTTCCCAAACAATGAAGTAAAATTCTATTTTAAAAAGTAAAAATGGAAACAGAGCAAAGAGTTTTGTGTTTTTTCTTCTACTGCACTGGCCCACTCATATGCTTGACCATCAATTAGGCAAAATGAATTCACTATTTCTTTTTCTTCATAATGTTAACGCACATCTATTGGTTATTAGAAAATAGAAAACAGGACTTTGAAAGCATCAAGATCCAGAGATATAATTCAGTAGTTGAGCAGATGCTTCAGCATATTTGCTCAGTACAAGTCTTAGTTTCAATACTGGTAAAACGCACACACACACACACACACACACACACAAAGCTATCTTCCTTCATGATAATAAATATTAATTAGTATTTATAATATAATATCATTATAGCGATAGCACAGCGAGTAGGGCGTTTGCCTTGTATCCCGTCGACATGGCCGACCTGAGTTTGATTCTTCTACCCCACTCGGAGAGCTCAGCAAACTACCGAGAGTATCTCACCTGCACAGCAAAACCTGGGAAACTACCTGTGGCGTATTCAATATGCCAAACACAGTAGCAAGTCTCACAATGTTACTGGGCCCACCCGAAGCAAATTGATGAACAACAGGAGGACAGTGACAGTGACAGTGACAGTGACATTTATAATATAATATACTTATAAATAATATAATTTAATATGTGAAACTGGGGACTGGAGCAATAGCCCAGCAGGTCGCATGTTTGCCTTGCATGCAGCCAACCCAGGTTCAATTCCCAGAATCCCATATGGTCCCCCAAGCACCACCAGCAATAATCCAGAGGGTAGAGGCAGGAGTAACCCCTGAGCATCGCTGAGTGTGAAACTCAACAGAAATGGGAACTTTCGGTGATGGGAAAAAATGTCTTCTGGACCACAAAGATGTAATATAGTACATGCCTTCATTTGGATAGCCCCCTTTTGATGCCTGGTCACATTTTCCTCCAGGCATTGCAGGGGAGAGCTCTGAAGGCCACCGCAGCACTTCAAAGTATGCCACTAGCATGGCACTATGGACCTGTGTAGCAGCAGATTCTTGGACCAAGAACCAGCCAAGTTCATCAAAAGTCAAAAAGAATGGCCCCTGGGGTTTTTTGGTGTTTGTTAAATAGTTTGTGTCACACCCAGAGGTGCTCAGGGATTCTGGTTCTATATTCAGAGATCACTCCTTGTGGTGCTCAAGGGCCCACATGTGGTACAGGTGTTTGAAGTGGATCGAACCACATGCAAGATGTTACTGGTGCCTGCTAGAGCAAATTGATGGACAACAGGAGGACAGTGCTACAGTGCTACAATTAATACTCATAGACATTTGAGAATTAACTCACTATTCAAAGAAAGCATGAAAATTAGGCACATACACAGGCTCTCATGAACAAGTTGAGATGCCTGAACAGCATTCATATAAATGTCTTCCAAAGGCATAGATTCAAAGTTCATTGCCCCCAAACCAACTCAAGCAGTTTATGCAAAAGGACTATGAATCATTTTAACTATATTTTTATTAGACCATTGTTAATGATGTTAAATGCTAAAGTCAACAGTAGTTAATGATACCAAATATGAACATATTTTTTCTTAGAAAGGATAAACATATTTCTGGATGATTTTAGTAACAATATATCCCTCTGTCATATCTTACCTTGGCTATATTTATTGCTCTCTGGGCTATCCCACTTTTATCTTCATCTTTTATTTTCTGTAATATTTGCCAGATTTTGTTTCTAAGTCCATTGTGTTCCTCAGCATCCTGGAGTTCCCACGACATTTTTACTAGATTATACACTAAGCAATAGTATCCATTCTGTATCTCTTGATCACCTGTTTTTAAAATATATATATATCATTTTATTTATGTTACTTCCTTTTCTCTCAGTATTTATCCTTCAATTTAAAAATATCACAAATCATTTACAAAGTTTAATTGTAAGAAAAACACAGTCATATAACTAATATACCTCAAATTAAAGTTAAGCAGTAAACTGTGACCAACAAAAAGCACGTGCAGATCTTGATAACTCAAGTAAGCTTTTGCTTCTGGTGATATGAATACTAAGACCACCATTGTAAATTTTTAGATTAAATCAGACAAACAAAAGAAAAACTAGTAGCTAGTGGGATTATAAAACCAGCTGAGGTGCTTTGCCTTGCAGGCTGCTGATACAGGTTCGATACCTAGCATCTCATATAGTCCCCTGAACCAGCCAGGAGTGAACCCTGAGAGCAAAATCAATAATAAGCACTGCCCATCTTGGAGTTAGGATGGTGGTGGAGTTACTTCATACTTCCAGAAGACCTAGCAACTACACTCACGTACCACCACTGCAGCCATGTAAGCTCATCTACCTTCCTTGTTCCAGCAACTCATTAAAAAATACCTAGAAAGAGATCAGCTAGCCACAAAAATTTCAGAGACACTATTCTCAGTTGAGACCATTGGGGCAATCTCAGAGCTGGGCTGGCCATATTCTACTCTAACAAAAACCTGTCATTCACCCTAAAGGCACTGCCATGCCTCAGGCTGGCTGCCCAGTTTCATATTCTGGATATTATGAGGCAACACCAACAAACTCTATAACACCAGCATCCCAGTAGGAGCACACCAGATTGAGTGGGATGTAACAGAAGCCAACCAATTTAGACTCACAAAAACATTAACACAAACTTAACTTGCAACATTGTAGCAAACCTTCAGACAAGGACTTAATGTCCACGTGGTGAGATACAATTTTCATAAATATTCTTCTATGGAGGCTCTTTCAGGGTCAGGGGAATGAGAACCGTTACAGTTAATGTTTTGGACATTTTAAATACGTCACAGGTAGCTTGCCAGGTTCTGCCATGTGGGCGGGATACTCTTGGTAGCTTGCTGGGCTCTCTGATATATATATATATATGTATATGTATATATACATATATATATATATATAATTTGTTGATGAGTAAGGAGAGGCTGCGAAAATCTCAGGGCTGGGAGGAATGGAGACGTTGCTGGCACCTGCTCGAGTAAATCAATGAACAGGATGACAGTGATACAGTGATACAGTGATTTTTCTACAGAAATATTTTTTGATCATTTCATTAGCCATTTAGTGGTAAGAAGCAATGTAAAATACATTATTATGGGTGTCTACAGGGGCAGGCTTGAGGAGTGATTGGGAAAATGGAGACAATGATGGAGGGAAGGTGACACTAGTGGTAGGATTGGGATTGGAATATTAAGTGCATGTAACATCATCATGAACAGCTTTGTAAATCAAATGTTTAAAGAAAGTGGGGAAAAATAAAATTAAGAGCAATATTATAAACATGCACTGTTGCACTGTCTTCCTGTTGTTCATCGATTTGCTCAAGCTAGCATCACTAACGTCTCACAACAAATTGTGAGACTTATTACTGTTTTTGGCATATCGAATATGTCACGTGGAGCTTGCCAAGTTTTGCCATGCGGGCAAGTTACTCTCGGTAGCTTGCCAGGCTCTCCGAGAGGGGCCGTGGAATCGAACCCAGGTCAGCCAAGTGCAAGGCAAACACCCTACACGCTGTGCTATCACTCCAGCCCACTGTAAACATAAAACCAAGTAATAATCCCTGAGCACCACTAGTGTATGATCCCAATAAAAAAGAAAAATATTACTAATTGCTATAAAACAGACCAAATGCCACCAAATCTGACATTAAACCAAAAAGAAATTATAAAGTTAAATGCATGTGAAAATTGCTAAACATAGGTTAGATTTTTTTAACAAGTCAGTTGATATAGGAAAAAATCGAGAAAAAAAATATAGACTGTATATGTATACATTGCACGTAGCACTGTCCTCCCATAGTTCATCGAATTGTTCGAGCAATATGGTATCAATAGGTGTAGAGGAAATAAACTTTTGGGGGCCACTATTGACATTTTCCCCCACTATTGACTTTATTGCATTTTGCATAAAATAATTTTTGCTGTAATAACAAAGAATAGCAAGATAGAAATATGGCTTATTAATGATAAAAAATACATTAAATCAAGTGCTAATCCTGACATTTGTTTTCTTTTTTGAACTAAATCACCATGCTATACACAGTCAGAATGTTGTTCATGATCGGGTTTCATCATCCAATGTTCCAATACCCATCTCGTCCCTTGCTCAGTGTAGTTTCCACCACCAGTGTCCCCAGTTTCCCTCCTCCCACCCCCACAGCCTGTCTCTCACTGTAAGGAAATATGACCGTGAGTAAAATAGTTTTGCTATGTTTTACTGGATTATCAAATCTGAGGGGAGACTTGGGAATTCTCAAATTTGGAGGTGGTTCCAGGGTGAGGGTAATCATTGTGATTCTTGTAATTCATAGTACAGAGATACTGAGGGAGAGGTCCCAGGGACCAAAGCAGTTTGGCCACAAGCAAGGCAAGTGCTCTACCAGCTATAAAATTGCTCTTTCCTGTAATATGCCCTTTTCTGGGTAATTATAAAAAATAATCAGTTAAAAACAAATTAGTTGCTTCTTTTATTAAACTGGCAGCTGGTTGAACCGTGATGGCAAGTATGATGCCAAAATATCAACACATATTAGGAACTCAATAGAACTTGCCTGACTTTTTCAAATCTTTTTCCAGAGGCAATTATGGAAATGTATGTTAATTAAAAATAATGATCTTATGATCATTACTAGAAACCAACGAAGAAAGTAGAAAGTAGTTCATTTGCTTTTCAAGAATATCTGTTTCTTATAAATAGACTTGTAAAAATAGACTTCTAATTCATACATTTATTTTAATTTCATTAAAGTACGTTATACTACTAAGATACAAACACTATCTCTATAGAAGCTGTTAATACTCACAGGTTTTTATACCCAAAGAACAACAACAACAACAACAACAACAAACAGAACAGTAGCAAAGATTCTTTATGGAATTCAAAAGTGAATAATATTAAAAATATGTTTTTTGTAATTGGATAAGAAATGGATCCTATTAAAGGGAAATCCCTACATCACCCTTGACCCCAGAGTTTAAATGGGAGAAGGACAAAAAAGGAAAGAAATCAAGGAGGAAAAGAAGAGAGAAAGGGAAGGACCAGGTGAATGGGCATGGAGCATCGGTTGCACTGGGGGAGAGAAAGTGGTTAAGTCACCCAGTCTACAAATACGCTGAGAAGCACAGAACTCAGGAGAGCGAAGTTACAACAGGAAGGAAGACCTCAAAGAGAGAAGAACAGCAGTGCTGGCCGATGAGGCAGAAGCCAGAAAAAGTATTCGCAATGCCCGCCTGTCCTTCACCCAGTATAAGAGCAAGATGACTGCCCTCCACATCCTGATGAATCTATCACATCTTCCAGAAGGGCAATGGAGAAGATTATCCATGACTTCTACTCAGATCTCTTAGATAGCCACGTCCAACTGCCCACATACCAAATATCGCAGGATGGATATGTCATTCCCAGTGTTCTCCATTCCAAAATCTGACATGCCATTTTGTCAGTAAAGAAGCGAACAGCACCCAGACCAGACAAGGTCAGACCCGAACACCTCAAGAATCTGCCATCAGTACTCGTCAATACACTGGCTTGGTTATTGACGCACTATATGTCTGAATGCAAGGTTCCATCCCAATGGAAAACAAGCAGGACCTTTCTACTGTACAAGAAGGGAGACATCCACGGCATTGGCAGAAATCGCCGGATCTACCTGTTGTCTGTCATCTACAAGCTGTTCACTCCAGTCATCCTGAATAGGATCGGCAGAACACCAGATGAAGGACAACCATGTGAGCAAGCTGGGTTCTGAAAAGGATTCAGCACGATCAACCATATCCACAGAGTAACCAAGCTCATTGAGGTTTCTCGGGAGTTCAAGATGCCATTCTGTCTAACGTTCATTGATTTAAAGAAGGCCTTTGATTTTGTTGAGACTGAAGTGGTCAATGAAGCCCTAGCCAAACAGGGCATTCAAACTCAATACATCAGGATCCTTCGTGAGATGGATTATGGATTCACCACCTGAATCTGACCATTATACAAGGAAGTGATCATCGAAGTAAAGAGAGGGGCTCAGCGCGGTGCTACCATTTCACCAAAACTCTTCAGTGCCACCCTCGAGAATGTCATGAGACCTCTGGAATGGGAGTGAAGATAGATGGTGGGCAACTACAGCACCTCTACTTTGCTGATGACACCGTTCTAATAACACCAAACATCAGCCAAGCAGCCAAATGCTGGCCAACTTTGACCATGAATGTGGAAATGTCGGATTGCAGCTGAATATCATGAAGACAACGCTCATGAGAAATGGACTCGTTCCTAATGTTCCATTTGCTCTCAACTGAACTAACACCTCCAAATGCAGCAGTTATGTGTACCTAAGTCTAGAACTCAATGTGTTGAACAACCTGGCACCTGAGATGCTCAGGAGGAAGAGAGAGGCATGGAATGCTTTCAAGACCGTCGAAAAAATAGCTAAGAGGACGAAGAACCTCCGGCTCTGGGCACATCTATTCAACTCCACTGTTTTCCCGGCAATAACATATGCCTCAGAGACCTGGGCCTTATGAAAACAGGATGAGAACGCTAGTCAGGTCAACCAAAGAGGAATCAAATGCTTGTAGTATCACGCTTCACTCAAGTGAGAGAAGGAATTCGGAGTACTGACCTCCATCAATGATCGAGAATCAGGGACACTGTCTCATTTGCCAAGGCATTAAAAATCAGATGGGCTGGACACATACTGCAATTTGAAGATGACTGCTGGACTTGAGGCATTACCAACTGGATTCCACATGATCTCAAAAGAACGCATGGCCACCCACCTACTAGATAGTCAGACTTCTTCGTTAAGACCCTTGAACAAATGGTTTGAGGCTCTTCATGTTCTTGTAGCGAGCAGACATTGGGCTACACTAGCATTTGACAGCCATTGGGCTACACTAGCATTTGACAGGGACAAATGGAGAATTTCCTGGCACCCGCTAGAGCAAATTAATGAGTAACGGGATATCAAGTGATCAAGTCATATCTTTTAAATACCTCTTTATATTTTTTCAATACCAGAGTCCATATTCACTTGCTCTAAATAAATTTAAAAAATGCAAACTTAGACAGCAGAATTAAAACTGCAAAAATGCAAGAAATATATGTGCAAATAAAATACTGTTATTCTTGGGTGGGGTTTTTTGTATTTTTCTACTTATTGCTGACTTATAGGAAAGCTATTCATAGTTATGCATGTTTATTACAATTGGCCACTTCATTTAATTAGCTAATCTTATTTTCACACTCTTGATTTTTTAGAGAAATTAGAGAACAAGAAAAGCTTTATATTATAACTTCTTATTCTCTTATACTTCTAATTTTTTTCTTATGTTATGCAAGAATTCAAGTAATAGTGTAAACTTATCAATAGTTAATATCAATATATCAAATTCTTCACCTTTTACATAACCTAAAAAGAATTATCTTTAGTTTTTCATCCTTGAGAATGATGCTAAGTTGGTATCATCAGTCTAAGAAAGTACATACTACTTCAGCTTTAATTCTGTTTAAATTTACCTTTCCTTTAATCAGATATATTTTAGTTTAATCACTTCTTTGGATTCTGTTAAAAGTAATACCTTTACCTTAATCAACTATAAAAGGTTGTACAGTAAAAACAGTATATTATGGCAAATTTGATACTTTAGTGTTGCGCTTAGGACTTGGGTGGGGGGAGAGGGGACCATACCTGGCAGCAACCACAGCCTGTTTTTGAGCTGAGGGGGCCATGTCAGCTGTGTGCATGGCAAGAAAAGCCGTGACCCATATAGTATCTATCCAACCCAGAATTTGGTATCTGTCCATTCAAACATCAGAATTGCTGTATTTTTAATAAACTCATCACAAATTTGGGAATTAAAAGTAGATTTTTTTGAATTATAGAATATTTCCAGAATTTGTTCTACATATGGTGAGTTTAATTCTCTCAGCATATTTCTTTCAGATGTTTATATGCCTAAAGAGATAGAGCCCAGAGACCTCCATATTGCCATTGAAGTAGAAGTTCTGGCAAAAGTAAATACACATGTGTAAATATATTTATATGCAAAACATGTTTATATGTAAAACTATATTCTCTGACTTCTCATTGTAAAAATACCTTGAATAAATCACTTTAATGTCAAATTTTGAGACCAGAAACTACCTTAACACTTTCATGAAGGAAAGGTATATTCATTATGATTCAGAAATTATTTCAATAATAATACCATTAAATTACTATTCAATTATAATTACCAAATTCTTGCCAACTATAATTATCTTCATCACATTGAAAGATCTTTTGGTTACCCTATAGAATTTAAGTTATTTAATTTAATGCATGTGAACCTGATAAAATATTTCCTGAATATAAAGAACAATGTAAATATGTGGAAACCTATGAGATTTTAATTTTTTAAAAGTTTAAATAATTTTAATTTTAACCTTTTCCAAAAACTATTAGAAAACTTATTTTTCAAGCCTAAGAAAAATATTTTCTGCAATGAGGCAGTCCCTGAAGATGCATCTGACTCTGTTTGATCAGGGTATCATGTGGCTGGAGTGAGAGCCTAGTGGGTAGGGCATTTATCTTGCACATGGCCGACCTGGGTTCAAATCCTCCGTCCCTCTCAGAGAGACTGGCAAGCTACCAAGAGTATCCCACCCACACAGCAGAACCTGGCAAGCTCCCTGTGGCATATTCGATATGCCAAAAACAGTAACAATGTGTCACAATGGAGACGTTACTGGTGCCAGCTTGAGCAAATCGATAAACAATAGGAGGACAGTGCTACCTTGCTGCAGTGCTACCACATGGCCATCCAGGCTCCGTGTGGTGAGCTCTGGAGAACCTGGACAGCAAATTCTACTCCTCCTCCTAACATCAAAGACCTGAGCAGATGTCCTGGGGCTCTAGCCCGAAACTGCTGCTTCAGCTGGTCAAGCTTTTCCTGGAGTGTCCCTAGAATTCATGAACAGCAGTTGGTAGAACCAAAGTAGATGAATTAACTAATTTAATTAATTAATATGTATATATTCCACGAAAAATATATTTCTAGTGTTTCTCCTTAGACTTTGGAAGGGCCTTGTATGGTGAAAGGTACTGGAAATTTCATGTATGGTTTCTCAAAATAAAGGTATGCTGAGGGGAAGGTAGATTAAGAATATATTCTACAAATAATTGAAGGTATTTCTCAGTTAAATATGTATAATCATCACTAAGCCTGTCTTTAGTGAAGTAATGAAATACCAAATTTCAAAATGAGTTTAATATTTTATCTGAATGTCTCTATTACTAGTTAGCTTGTGTGCAAAACTAAATTTTCTTCACATTAAAGTGCTCTTGAATACTTTACTAAAATTTACATTACTAAACTATAATGTTCACAAAACTTACTAAAGTTTACTTTAATGAACCTGGAACTGTGTGTTCCCAAAAGGCTGGATGTGCTCTATCTCTCTCGCCACCCGTGTTCAGTGGTCTTGGGTCGCTTCCCCCACCCCAGGGAGGTCAATGGCGATGGGCAGGCGAAGCAAGGAACAAGGGCCAGGCTGGTCGGTATCAATTGTAGTTTATTCCAGTCTTTACTCTTACCTCTGACTCTGCCCTCTGGAGCCCGAGCTCTTGAGACCGAGCTCGCGCCTCAGTCTGAGCCTCTGCCTGAGCCTCAGCCTGAGCCTCAGTCTCTGCTCTCTTGAGCCCAAGCCCGAGCCAGAGCTTGAGCCTGAGTCTGAGCCTGGCCTCAGCCTCCTCCTCAGTCTGAACCTTCTCTCGTCCTGCTCTTGAGTCCAAGCCCCCTCCGAGTTTACAGTCTTAGTTTATATAGCAATCACATAGGGTGGTGACACAAAGATGGGTTGAACATTAACAAATCAGCAAAGAGGTAAGACCACTCCTCAAGGAGATTAACTCAAGGATAAAATCTCATCTAAAGAGATCATTCCAAATTACTAGGAGATCAGCTCAAGGGTGGGATCCCAACAAGGGTGTGTTCTTTCCTCAGCTAGTAATCCACTTAAATAGTTGTAGTAAATCTAACTCCAATATTTCTAGTAATGTCACTCTGTATGAGCACAGTAAGAGATGAACTTACAGTTTGGTTCTTCCTGAGGACATCTCACTATATATTCCTCTCTCTCTCTCTCTCTCTCTCTCTCTCTCTCTCTCTCTCTCTATATATATATATATATATATATATATATCTCCTTACTAAAGTTTACTCAACTTCCATGCTTTACATAGAAACTCAGATAATCATTAAATTTGCAGGTATTTGTTATTGTATATATCAGACTTTAAACACCAGAACTAAGGCTCCACTTTGAATGGGCTATTTTCATAATTATTAATTTTTTTATTTATATAATTCTGTCACCCTTGTTTCCCACTGCTGCTGTCTTCTTCCCTTCTCCAAATTCTGAAACTCTTCAAACTGCTTATTGAATTCTCTTTCCTTGATCCAATCATATTCATATTTATCAAGTTTTGTAAAATTTCCTTTAGTGCTACATCTGAATGATGAATATAAAGGATGTTGTGTCTGCATTAGTGCAAGAAAGTAAGTGGATTTAAAAAAGTAAATTTCTCTCTTCTGGATTTAGAACTGGTCCTATATATATAGATATATATATTTAAGATAATTATCATAAATTATAAAAATGATATTTAATAGCCATTTAAATTGAAAATGTATCATAATCAGTTTTTAGTATAAATTCAATTTTATTTTCTTCATCTATTCATATATTAATTTTTTATGAGTGCCTTTTCTGAGTAAGAGAATATGTTGGGTAATAGAAATAATGTAACAAAGACTTAAATGTATTTAATTTCTTAAAGGAGAATAAAACTTGGTAAAAGAAAATAATAAGCTTTATATAAATGGGATATTTAGTTGCAATATCTATTTTCTCCTTAATATATAGTATAAATCATATATTTCAGCTTGGCTTATTGACATTTAGGTTCTAAAAATATTATTGTCATATTATTATAGTTAAAACAATAATATTTCAGTAATAATGTTATGTAATACTTTCTATTTAAAACAGTTAGTAGAAAACAGATATTATTTTTTTCCTTCAACACTCCAAAAAATATAAATGGCTCATTTTTTAACTTATCTATATGGAACAATCTTTTCATTTTTAATATAGCAAAATTTTGCTAAATTGAAACTATGTGTCATAAAATTATCATTATAATTACAAGCTATTAATTTTTGCAGAAAATTTAAAAATTTATTTTCTTTAAAATGTGTTCTAATTTAAAAAAATATTTTCATGCACTTTATTTCATGTTCCATATAATATAGAATATAAAAGTAAGAGTGGCAGAGAAAATAAATATTTTAAACCGTTGTTTAATTGAACAGGTTTATCTTTGTAAGGCATAAGATATTCTCTGCACTTTCCTAAAATGAGTAATTGAGAAGGAATGATTTATATTGTCAGTATCTTTATATCATAAATATTATCCTATATTTTTAAATGTCATAACTCTAAATTAACTGATTTTTTAAAAATATGAGCTTTGAGTTATTTACAATGATTTGTAAGCAATCATGTTGCCTGTATTAATAAGCAAAATACTGTTTCAGATGCAGTGACTTTAAAGAAATTATGAGGCAAATCATAGAGTGTTAGAAACTTTTTTTTCATTCAAAGGATGAATGAAAAAAATAAAATTACATACCAAGCAAGATATGGACCTACAAGTGCAATGACTCTCCACCACCAAAAAATGCAAGATTGTGGTATGAGAGGAGATAAAACTTCCAACATACTCAACACTGAGCACTGAGAAATAATATAATTTATCCTAGAATATGTAAAAGATTATTCCTGAGAAAATATCTTGAAGAGGAAAGGAGACAGTAGCAGCTATGTCAGCACCCAAGGTTTCAATTTCCAGTCCCACACAATCCCCTGGGACCACAGTCAGGGTGAGACCTGAGTACCTCTGTTCCACCAGAGTGCCCTTGGCTGCCCATCTGTGGCAAAGACTGGCTTCGCATCCTTAAATCGTCTTTGCTCCTGTATTCTCCAACTCTGGAGTCTAATTTCCCCCATCAATATTTGTAATAACATATTCAGCTGTTAATCTTTTTCAATCTCTTTGTCAAAGGATCTTCAGGTAAATAGACTAAGGATATTTACAATTAGGGGGGAAAAGTTTTATCTACAGAATTTTCTGAGTATGATATCCCAAACTAAAAGAAATGTTCCAAGGAGAAAAACAAACCCTTAAATTCATAAACTGATGGGGCATGACACCCTCGAGGAAGTCATGTAGCAATCACAGTTGGTCTAGAAGAACAGAACGAGATTTAAATATGTTAAATGTTATACTGCTGTGTGACATAATGACTGATTAAATCTAACTCAAGATTGTAGCAGAATTCCAGACCAAAAAATGCCTATTTACTGTAAGAATGAAGGATCAAAGGAGATTCCTACACTATGCCCATCATTTCTGTACTTTAACTGAAACTCTCACTCACATCTATTCTTAAAATATTAGTAAATCTCGATACAAGGTATGATCACTATATAAAAACTTGATTTGTCAGTTCTTGTAAATGCTTGGTGTTTATGTAAAATTGTTATTATATGGGATCACACATTTTTCTTAACATAACAGTCATTTGTGCTATGTTTTACTAGCCTAACACTTCCTGCAAAAACATATTTATACCATGAATTGATGCCAGAAACTACATTTTGATCCAACTAGAGGCTACATTTATTGCATGTTCTAAACTATTTTCATAACTTTTAAATGCCTAAATGCCATTAAATTTTATTTTATTTTTTATGTAGGAGTGCTGCTATTTATTCATCCACTGATTAGCTGATTAAATTGGGCATGAACTCCACCTTACTTTTTTTTTCATAATTTTATTTATTTATTCATTTTTCTTCTTTATTTTTTGAATCACTGTGGGAAAAGTTACTAAGCTTTCAGGTTTAAGTCTCGGTCATGCAATGATCAAACACCTCTCCCTTCACCAGTACTCATTTTTCACCACCAAGAACCCCAATATACCCCCCTCCCACCCCTCCCAATGCCTGTGAGGCAGATGATTTCCACTTAACTCTTCTCTACATTGATCACATTCATTATCTCGACAAAAGATGCACCATTATTGTTTAGAATTTCCCCCCCAACAACCAGAATTGCTGAAAAGGCATTGTGAAATACTTTGTTTTCTATAGCTGGTTATGAGAATCATATAATCTTGTGTGGCTGCAATAGCAGCCTTGCGATTTTGGATTTCTGCAAAGAACCAGATAATTATGAGATTGGTTTCTGTGCATCCGGTGGTATGGCTGTGCCAGAGAGCCGCTCGTGGGGGCAACTCGTGACCTCGGTAAGGCGTGAAGGATGAACTGGTACTGCCTCCCTTCCCATGAGACTGCAGTTACCCCATCACCCTGGCTCATACCTGGCTTTTCAATAAGCTCTGAGGTGGCGGCCACCTTGCTGCTTGGCTGGAAAAAGGTGGAAGGGAGCAACATCCTTTCCCTCCCAGGGAGGCATGTAGCCGTAGTTTAATGCATGGTCCATTCACTTTTCTGCCACAAGCTGCCGGGCTCTGGATTAAGTCCTTTTGCCTCTGGAGCCATGGGGGCAACTCATGACCTCAGTAGGGCGTGAAGGACGTGCTGGTACCACCCCCCTTTCCATGAGACTGCAGTTGCCCCATCAACGCTGGCTCATACCTGGCTTTCCAAGAAGCTCTAAGGCAGTGGCCACCTTGTATATGATCCAGATACATTTCTGCCAAAAGCTGGGTTTTGAGATTTGTTTCTGAGTCTCTGGGATTATGGCAATTAATTAGCTTGATCAGGAGGCAGAGAGGCTGTTTGTAGGTGGCAACTCGGGGTCTCGCTGGGATGGGGAGGAAAGGGCTGGTTCCACCCCCATTTGGCGAGGCCCTGCATGTCACATCACTGCAGGCCCAAACCTAACTGTCCAGTAGTCTCTGGAGTATGGTGGTCACCGGGACGCCAAGGGGAACAGACCAAGGCACGAAACCTGTTTCCACCTGGACTGGCCCAGAGCCAGTAACCTACTGCAGGAACAGAATGCATTTCTGCCAAAAGCCTTTGGGTTCCAAGATTCGTTTCTGAGTCTCTGGGATCATGGCCATTAAGCAGTTCAATCAGGAACCAGAGAGGCCATGCCTCCAATTATGTAGCTGGACCGGAGGTGGTTTGTGGGTGTGTCTTCCACATACCTAACTTTTGGCCATTTACTTTCTTGGTAAACTTTGCCCCAAGTTTTGGGGGTCTGACCAAAGGCACAGCAGCAATTTAGGGGTATCTGAAAGCCTGACGGTGCCATCAGGCTGCTGATGCACTCGCCTCACAGGTACAAATTGACCTGCTGGCAGTATCACACCCCCTGAAATGCCATTATATTTTAGAAAGATAATTTTATGAGAAAGGATGATAATTTTTCATAAGAATAAAATTAATGGATATGCCAATCACATAAGGACAACAAAAAAATTCATTAAAAGTCAAAGGGAAAGGAGTGGGTCCAGCTCGGTTTGAGTCCTCTGCAATTTCTGAACCTTCAGAGGAGCATGGAACTTCCCCATCCAGCACAAATTTCCCCACATCTGATCTAGGAAAGCAACACTACCTGGGCCTGCATTGGCACCCTCACAGGATATCCCTCTTCACACTCCACAGGGAACAGACCTGAAATTCCTGCTGTGAAACCACAGCGTCCAGAGTGACTCATGCTAATAATATCTTAAATTCAAACTCTAATCTATTATTCTCACAAAAACTCACAAAAGTAACCTTTGTAATAATACATCACAGAACTTTACATTACAACTTGGGGAGAGGCAGCGTCAGTGACATTGTAAGTTACCCTACAATCTTCACATGAAACTCCTAACTAATAGGTAGAAACAACATAATTGATTGAGATTGCTCTGGCAGGGAAGAATAGAGCAACACTCATCTGGATTCCTCAGAGATCTTCATGGGGTGAGGAGGGGAGACACCAGTGGCAAATTAGAAAGATTCATCTCCAGAGTGCAATAGACACAATGGCGAAGCAGCTTAGAGCTCCACCTTACTGTTAAGGTTAGAAATGGGAAAGCACAGGAAGTCCCTGAAGAGCAAGAAGCAAAGTTGATGAAGAAACAATAGTTAAAGAGATCATTAAATCACCAATTATAATTTTCCAAACTTGAAGAATACAGGTGCCAAGATATGAGTCCTGAGGCATCCCAGTAAAAACAAATTCAACTAGGAAAGCTCCAAGACACATTATTCTCAAAATGAAAAACTCCAAAGTTAAAATATTTAAAGCTGCAAGATCAAGAAATGAATTTACATACAAGGGAAAGATCATAAGATTCACAGATCTAGTAGAAAAGGAGCCCGAAAAGAATGGTAGGATACACATGCTAAGCGAAATGAGTCAGAAAGAGAGGGATAGACATAGAAAGATTGCATTCATCTGGGGGACATAAAGTAACAAAATAGGAGATTAATACCCAAGAATAGCTGAGATCAGCACCAGGAGGATTACTCCATAGCTTAGTGGCCAGTCGGGCATTCTAGAGGAAAGGGCAGCTCAGATAGAGAAGGGAACACCAAATAAAGGGTGTTTGGAGGATCCTCCCAGGAGGGGAGATGCATGTCGACTATGGACTGAACATGTTTGCCACTCAATGCCTATTTTGCAGACCACAACACCCAAAAGGAGAGAGAGAACACAGGGGATTGCCCTGCCACAGAGGCAGGGAGGGATGGGGGGGGGGGGGCATATTATCCATGGTGGTGAAAAATGGTCACTGGTGGAGGGATGGGTATTTGATCATTGTATAATCAAACCCAAGCACAAAAAATTGTAAATCTACAACTGTACCTCATGGTGTTTTCACTAATAAAAAAAAAAATAAATTAAAAAAAAAGAATGGTAGGACACAGCACAAAAACTAAAGAAGTATCTATCCAGCTACATTATCAATCAATCAGTTTTAAAGGAACCATACATAGCTTCATGAGCAGATAACAGCTTAGGGAATTCATAGTTTTAAGACCAATTTCACAAGAAGTTTTAAAAGAGCTTCTTTTGCATCACCAAAAAAACACAAATCCGCAAAATCTACCCTGGTAGACTGTCTGCCAGAGAAGTCTTGGGCCTTCTTGGATGGGGACAGGCAGGTTCCCCTTCTGCCTGAATGTTCAGTAGCCCACAGCCATACCCAACACCCTCTGGAAGAAAAATAGCCCAGATCCAAAACTGAACCTCATCATACTGCCAAATAACCAAGTTATTCCATATCTATCCCTACTGAACCACAAAGCATATGACACATCTCAATATGTCACAGTACTTTTCACCCATTAAGATCACAGCAAATCTGGGGCTGTAGTGATAGCACAGAGGGTAGGGCATTTGCCTTGCATGCAACCCGACCCGGGTTCAATTTTCAGCATCCCATATGGTCTCCTGAGCACCACCAGGAGTGGTTCCTGAGTGCATGAACCAGGAGTAACCTCTGAGCATTGCAGGGTGTGATCCAAAACGAAAAAAAAAAAATCACAGCAAATCTGATGGGAAAGTTGCATAGAAAACCACCAAGTTCAATGATCCTAAACAAAACCAAGGAAGGCTCGACGAATCCTAGCACAGTTGATCTCAGACAATAACTTCAGTAACATCATTGTGATATAATTATCACAAAATTATTCTATTGATCTAAATTTTGATTTGCCATTTGCCTTTGTATTGTAACAAATAATATGAAGTAAATTGTTCATGCCTACAAGGGGTCAGACTGGAGTGGTGGGTAGGAAACTTGGGACATTGGTAAAGGGAAAGTTAAACTGGTGGTGGGCTTAGTTTGAAATTTTTAATGCTTGAAGCAACTGTATTATGAACAACTTGGCAAATTTTGGTGTTATTTTCTTAATTCTATTCACTCTTACTAAGTTTGAAGGCTTTACCTGTTCCATGTTAACTATAAAATATATTTAAAGATAATTTTTAAAAGTTTATAAGATCCCAGAGTGATAGTGCAATGGGTAGGGCACTTGTCTCTCAGCTGGCTGACCTAAGTTTGATCCTCAGCATCCCATATGGTCTCCCAAACCCCACCAGGAGTGACCTTGAGTGCAGAGCCCTGTGTAAGCCCTGAGCACAGGCAGGTATGGCCCCAAAACAAAAAGAAAAAAAAACACAAGTTTTATTAATTACGGGCTGGAGCAATAGCACAGCGGGTAAGGCGTTTGCCTTGCATGCAACCGACATGGCCGACCCAAGTTCGATTCCTCCACCCTTCTCAGAGAGCCCAGCAAGCTACTGAGAGTATCTTGCCTGCACAGCAAAGCCTGTCAAGCACCCCGTGACATATTAGATATGCCAAACACAGTAATAAGTGTCACAATGGAAACGTTACTGGGCCCACACGAGCAAATAGATGAACAACGGGAGGACAGTGACAGTGATTATTAATTACAGGAGCAATATGATGAGATCCAAGAACAACATAAAATTTAATGCAACATATTTTAGATGTCAGAGTTGAAAACTGATTTTTGTAAATAATAAGAATTTTGCTCGAGCGGGCCCAGTAACGTCTCCATTGGAGACTTTGTTGTTACTGTGTTTGGCATATCGAATACTCTCGGTAGCTTGCCAGGCTCTTCGAGAGGGGTGGAGGAATCGAACTCAGGTCGGCCATGTTGGTCGCTTGTAAGGCGAACACCCTACCGTTGTGCTATCGCTCCAGCCCAAGAATTTTATTATTATATTGTAATTTATTATTATATTATATTATATATTATTATTATATTGTAATTTAATATTATATTGTAATAAAATTGCTTGAATTTACATAAGTTAAAATCATATAGCATCAGTTAGCACAGATTTACTTTTATTGATTTATTTTCTTATTATTCCATTTGTCATTCCTTTTTTGTT
Source organism: Sorex fumeus (assembly GCF_029834395.1). NCBI lineage: Eukaryota > Metazoa > Chordata > Mammalia > Eulipotyphla > Soricidae > Sorex > Sorex fumeus. Next base: position 15,354,254 of record NW_026606188.1, read on the forward strand.
TTTTGCTTTTTGTTTTTATTGAATCAAGAAATACAAAGTAAATTTGTTTAGTGTTTGCTAAGGGGACAGGTTTGAGCAGTAGGGAAAAAAATGGGGACATAGGTGGAGAAAATGTCACACTTACAGTGTTGTAATATCATAATGCCTAAAATAACTATTATTAAAAATTGTAAATAATTATTGTAAATAATGGTGTTTTAATTTAAAATATTTTTAAATATTATAAGTATAATTCTGGTCATTTCTTAACCATCAAGATATACATACATCTTAAACAACTTACATTCCTAAAAATTTCATTTTTCATTTCATCATCCTGTTATTCGTCGATTGCCTCGAGCAGGCCCCAGTAACATCTCTTTCATCCTAGCCCTGAGATTATATTCAAGGCTATTTAGGAGAATGAGACCCATCATTGTTACTGGTATTTGGCATATTTGGTACGCCACGGGGAGTTTGCCAGACTCTGCCCTGTGGGCAGGCTACATTCGATAGCCTGCAAGTTTGTCCAAAGTAGGAATGAGACAATAAGATGTCGCGGCCGCGCGGTTCCAGGATCTGGATTTTATAGTCTCTGAGTCTTGGCCGCTGATGGGATTACACGGCGCCTAAAAACAGCCCGCACCTATAAGGAGCCCATCCAATATTTAAAACAACTGCTGAGACCTAAAGAAATATATTTATTGCAATAAAATATTCATGGAAAAGCCTGGCAAGCTACCTGTGTTGTGTTCAATATGCCAAACACAGTAACAACATGTCTCAAAATGGAGATGTTACTGGGCCCGCTTGAGCAAATCGATCAACAATGGGAGGACAGCCAGTTTAATAAAATATTAGAGAGAACTCAACATTGCTTTTTATCTCTGCATAGATCAACAAGACTAAAACTCAATGGGAAATCACTGGAGGATGAATCGGCCCTCTGGCTACCTAACAAGCTGCTTAAGCCATGATCCCAGAGACTCAGAAACAAATCTCAGAACCCAGCTGTTTTTGGCAGAAATGCGTCCAGACTCTGCATTAGATTATCGGCCCCGGGCCTCCCCAAGTGGGAAAAGGTGCTGATCAACCGCCTGTTCCCCATGGAGGCTTGGGGTCTGCCATCTTCCAGAGGCCAATGGACAGACAAGTAGGGGCCCACAGTAACAAGTGCCGCCTCATGGGATGGGGATGGGGCCGGCTCTTTCCTACCTCGCCCCAACAAGACCCTGAGTTGCAGCCCACAAACAGGCCCTCTGGCTACTCAATGAGTGGCTTAGGCCATGATTCCAAAGACTCAGAAACAGTCTAGGATTCAGTGGCTTTTGGCAGAAATTCCTCCAGATTTAATTATTAAGATTAAAGAATTTCAAAATCACTTGCTATTCATAATCAGCAATAGAAAACAAATTGTCTAATGTTGCCTTTCCGGCAGATGTGAGTGTTGGGGAAAAATCCCAAATAATAATGGTGGGTCTGATATCAAAATACTGAATGTAATCAAAGTAGAGAGAGTAATATGGAAATCATATACCATACAGTTAGGGGGAGGGTGTGGGATGAGGGGTATACTGGGGTTTTTGGTGGTGGAAAACGTGCACTGGTGAAGAAACGAATGTTTCATCATTGTATGACTGAGATTTAAACTTGAAAGCTTTGTAACTGCTCTCACAGTGATTCAATAAATAAATTTATTTTCAAAAATCACTGGAGGCCTTGAAGGGAAAAAGGCTTTGCATAAATTTTCTACAGCCCCCAAAAAATACTAAAAAATATTCTTCTATACATTCTCCAGTGGGACATTCTCCAATTTCAACCACATATTAGCTTACAAAACATACCTCCATAAATAAAGAAGATAGATAACGTATTAAATTTCTTCTCATAGTTGAATATGAAAGTTAAATTCAAACAATAATGAGAAAAAAACTCACAAAATTGGAAATAAAAGAGTTCACTTATAAACAAGTGGGACAAAGAGGAAATCAGAGAGGAAATTAAGATTTCTGGAAACAAACAAGAATCAAAACATGAGCTACCAAAATATGGAACATAATAAAAGAAGTATTAAGAGGAAAGTTTATAGCAATTCAAATGTTCAATAGGAGGCAAGAAAAGAAGCTCATAAATAACCTAACTGTACAGCTTAATCAGCTAGAAAAAGACTAAAAATGGGAGCTAAAAGAAAATAGAAGGCGATAACAAAACTTAAAGTAGAAATTAATGAAATGGAAACTAAAAAAATTTTCAAAAGATCAATGACGCCAAGAGCTGCTTTTTTGAAATAATAAAATTGGCAAACCATTGGCAAGACTCACAAAGAAAGAAAAAGAGAAAACACTAGAAATTCAATCAAAAAGGAAAGAGGAAATGTCTCAATAGATGCCACAGAAATTCAAAGGATCATCAGAGATTACTTTGAAAATATTTTTGCTACATAAATATATATCCAAAATGAATACAATTTGGGACTTCTGTGACCTCTCAATGTTGAATCAAGTGAAATAATAGTTGAACAGGCCAATATTAAACCTAAAACCATATCTTATATTGAGTAAAACATTGGTAGACTGTTTCATGACATTGGATCCAGAGATATCTTCACTGATTCAATACCACTGGCTCAGCAGTTGAGAACAAAGTTAAACAAATGGGGCTACATTAGATTAACTGTACTGCCAAAGAAATGATGACCAAAATAAAAAGAAATCCCATATACTTAGAGAAAATATTTTCCCATGTAATAAAGGATTAATATTCAAGGTATATAAGCACTGGTAGAACATTACAAGGAAAACAACCAATCCCATCAAAAATATGAAGGAAAGAGATTTTTAAAACTTCCTCAAAGAAGACACACAGATATGGAAAAATATTCTGCATCTATTATAATCAGGGAACTGCAAATAGAACAACAATGAGATACCATTTCATGCCACTAAGACTGGCACACATGTCACAGGAAACAAAAACAACCAGTGTTTGTGTACATGTGAGGAAAAGGGACCCTCATTTACCCCTCCCAGGAATATCTACTATTCCAGCCTTTGAGGAAACAATATAGACACTCTTCCAAAATACTATTCATTGAGCTTTCATAGAGAGAGTAAAGAAAACATAATATATACCTAACACTATTCAGCCTTTGAAATGAAGAGAATTATGCCATTGTTGAGACAAATTTTAGGGAGATAGAATGCTAAGTAAAATTAGTCTAGGACAGGAAAATTCCGCATGATTTTACTTAAATAGAGTTTCTAAGATGGTTAAGCTTATAAATACTAAGCAACTGTCATAAAATTTCATTAAGGCAGATATGAATAAACATCACAGGTGTACGTAATTTTGTATAAAATAACAAAAATTAAGTATATCAAAAGTATAAAGTAACAACATCAAAAGTAACATGTAATACAATTAAATTTTTGTTGAGAGTGGAGCTCATGTTAACTTTTCTTGCTGCAATAAAATAAAATAATTTTTAAAATATACACAAATATATATTTGACTAACGTGTTCATGTACATAGTACACAATCAGTGATATTAATCCTTTATATTTGTTAACAATATATTATTATATTGTTATTATAAGGATTATATATTATAAGGATTGTCTTTATTGTGTTATTATGTGTATCACGGTCATGGTCCTCCCGTCGTTCACTGATTTGCTTGAGCGGGCCCAGTAACGTCTCCATCATGAGACTTGTTACTGTGTTTGGCATATCGAATACGTCACGGGTAGCTTGCCAGGCTCTGCTGTGCGTGTATGTGAAATGTAAAATATGTTTTTTGGTTTGCTACTTGCAACATTATTTCTGAATACTTCTGAATGACCTTAACAAAAGTAAACAGTATATTAAAGAGTTAATATACTGCAATTAAAAGTTTCAAATGTTCTAAGATTTCAAATAATTTTCACATTTTGAAAACAATTATTTCTCTGTGCTGTTTTTCTAATGAATCAAAATTAAATACACACGGTTAATTTTATAAGTATGATATATTTCTTCACTAGAATAATTGTGGAAACAATGTGAAAAAATAATTCTCAGCAAAATAATAAGTAGAATATAACATTTGGAGACACATGCCCTCAAAGATTGGAAAGATTAACATTGTCAAAATGGCAATTCTCCCCAGAGCATTGTGCAATTCAGTGTGGTCCCTATAAGGATATCCATGACATTTTTCAAAGAAATAGATAAAACACTCTTGAAATTCATATGGAACAATAAACTCGCACAAGTAGCTAAAGCAATTCTTGGGAAAAGAAGATGGGTAGCATCACTTTCCCAAACTTCAAACTACACTATAAAGTGGTACTAATAAAAACAGATTGGTATTGAAATAGAGATAGACTTGCACCATGGAATAGAGTTGAATACACTGGCACAGACCCTCAAATATATGATCCCTTAATCTTTGATAAAGAAACAAGAAAGGTGATGTTGAACAAGGAAAATCTCTTCACCAAGTGGTGCTGGGAAAACTGTACAACTACCTTCAAAAAACTGAACTCAGATCTCTCTCTAATGCAAGGCACAAAAGTCAGTTCAAAATGGATTAAAGGGGTTGGAGCGATAGCACAGTGGGTAGGGTTTTTGCCTTGCAGGTGGCCAAACCAGGTGCCATTTCTAGCATCACATATGGTCTCCCAAGCACAGAAAAGAGTAATTCCTGAGTGTAGAGCCAGGGGTAACCCCTTAGCATTGCCAGGTGTGACCCAAAAAGAAAAATTATGGATTAAAGACCTCAGTATTAGACCTGAATCCATAAGGTACATGGAGGAAAACATAGGAAGAACCCACCACGACATTGAAGCTAAAGGCATCTTTAAGAATAAAACACTGCTGACCAACAAGTCATAAACGGGACTATATTAAACTAAGAAACCTGAATCTCAAGAGAAATAGTGGACAAAATACAGAGAGAACTCACAGAATGGGAAAAATTATTTACCCAATAAGCATCAGAAAAAGGGCTAATATCCAGGGCAGGTAAAACATTACAAGAAGAATTCTCCAACCTTTTCATTAATTGGGGAGAGGAAATGAACAGAAATTTCCAGAAAAACGAAATACAAATGACTAAAAGGCACATAAAAAAATTCTTCACATCCAGTGCTTTGTATATCCTTGATACCAACCCCTTATCACATGGATATTGGGTGAATATCCTTTCCCATTCTGTAGATTGTCTTTGCATTCTGGTCACTGTATCTTTTGAGGTGCAGAAGATTCTTAATTTAAGGTAGTCCCATTTGTTTGTCTGTTTCCACTTGCTTGGTCAGTGGAGTGTCATCTTTGAAGATACCATTAGCCTCAATATCATGGAGGGTTTTGCCGACCTTGTCTTCAATGTACCTTACGAATTTTGGCCTGATGTTGAAATCTTTAATCCATTTTGATCTGAATTTTGTAAACATATAAACCCATTTTTTGAAAATGGGGTGATGAAATGAGCAGAAATTTTCTCAAAGAAGAAATCTGAATGGCTAAAAGGCACATGAGAAGATGCTCTAAATCATTAATCATCAGAGTGATACAGATCAAAACTACAATGAGATATCATCTCACAACACAGGCCCACATTCAAAAGAACAAACGTAACCGGTGTTGGCGTGGGTGTGGCGAGAAAGGGACTCTCCTTCACTGCTGATGGGAATTTCGACTAGTTCAGCCCTTTTGTAAAACAGTATGGAAGATTCTTAAAAAATTAGAAATTGAGTTCCCATTTGATCCAGGAATACCACTCCTGGGAATGTATCCTGGAGAGGCAAAAATGTATAGTTGAAATGACCTCTGCATTTCTATGTTCACGATAGCCAAAATCTGGAAAAAACTTGAGTGCCCAAGAACAGATGACTAGTTAAAGAAACTTTGGTACTTCTACACAATGGAGTTCTATGCAGCTTTTAGAAAAGATGAAGTCATGAAATTTACATACAAGTGGTACAACATGGAAAGTATCATGCTAAGTGAAATGAGTCAGAAAGAGAGGGACAGACATAGAATGATTGCATTCATCTGGGGAATATAAAGTAACAAAATAGGAGACTAACATCCAAGAATAATTGAGAAAAGTAGCAGGAGGTTCACTCCATGGCTTCAAGGCCAGTCTCATATGTTAGGGGAAAAGGCAGCTCAGACAGAAAAGGGAAAACCAAGTAAAGGGTATTGGGAGGATCCTCCCAGGATGGGAGATGCATGCTGAAAGTAGACTATAGACCGAACATGATCGTCACTGAATGCCTCTTTTGCAAACCTCAGCACGCAAAAGGAGAGAGAGAACAAAAGGGAATGCCCTGCCAAGAGGTGGGATGGGATGGGGGTGGGGGAATGGGAGGGATACTGGGATCATTAGTGGTGAATGGGCACTGGTGGGGGGGATGGGTATACTCGATCATTGTATAACTGAAACTCAATCACAAAAACTTGTAAGTCTACAACTGTACCTCATGGTGTTTTACTAATAAAATTTTTTTAAAAGATGCTCCACATCCCTAATTATCAGGGAGATGCAAATCAAAACAACAATGGGATATCATCTTATACCACAGACACTGGGACACATCAAAATAAACAAGAACCAGTGCTCATGTGGATGCAGGGAGAAAGGGACTCTATTCATTTTTAGTGGGAATGCTGACTGGTTCAGTCATTTTGGAAAACAATATGGGAATTACCAATAAAACTATAGATTGAGCTTCCATCTGACCCAGCAATATCACTTATTAGAATACATTCGAGGGGTGAAAAAATGCACAATAGAAATAACATTTACACCTGTATCTTCATTGCAGCACTGTTCACAGTGGCCAGAATCTGGAAACAACCCAAGTGCCTGAGAACAGATGACTGGTTAAAGAAACTTTGGTACATCTACACAATGATATATTATTCAACTGTTAGAAAAGATGAAGTCATAAAATTTGCCTACAAGTGAATGGACGTAGACAATATCATGCTAAGTGAAATAAGTCAGAGAGAGAGGGACAGACTAAAAATGACAAACTTGTTTGTGGAATATAAAATAAGAGTGTGAGACTAACACCCACAGACATTAGAGACAAGGGTTACGAGGATTGCTTCATGGTTGGAAGCCTAACTCATAAGCTGGGGAGAAGGCAGCTGTGATAGAGAAGGGATCACTAAGTCAATGATGTTGGATGGATCACTCAGGATGGAAGATGTGTGCTGAAAGTAGATAAAGGACCAAACATGATAGTCTCTCAGTCTCTGTATTGCAAACCATAATGCCTAAAAGTAGAGAGGAATTAAAAAGGAAAGTGCCTGCCAGAAAGACAATGTGTGTGTGTGAGGTGTGGTTGGCAGAAAGGATACTGAAGAAATTGGTGGTACAAAACGTATACCAGTGGTGGGATGAGTGTTCAATCATTGTATGACTGAAACTCACCCATGAAAGCTTTGTAGTTGTGTCTCACGATGATTCAGTACAAAATAAATAAATAAACAAATAAATAAATAAATAAGAACATAACATTAACTTTTTTCATTCGTAGAAAGCATTGAATAGAAAAATAATGAAACCCACACAAGAACTTCACACCACATTATAATATCAATAAATATTATTAAAACTTCAGTGTTAACAATAATACAATCTTCCCAGAAACTTAAGAATCATAATATATGTAAAATTTGTTTTCCTTTTATTATACAAAGTTGGGCTGGAGTGATAGCACAGCAAGTAGGGCGTTTGCCCTGCATGCTACAGACTGGGGTTCGATTCCTCTGTCCCTCTCGGAGAGTCCGGCAAGCTACCGAGAGTATCCTACCCGAAATGAAAGCTGATGGTTGAGTGCAGAGGTTTTAAAAGAGAACCATTTAATTATACTCAAATGTTTGAAAAACTAGAACATAGGAAATGAAGTAGACATTTTTTATTGCCTTCAGAAGGTTAAACTTAACCCAAAGTTATCAAGCGTTGAAAAAGATTTCATTTTAGAACAAAAAAGGTCTGAGTTTAGGTCTAGTGACAAAGTACATGCTTTCCAGCAGGACACCTTAGCTTAGTCCCTGAAAATACAATTAAAAAATAAAGAATTTCTCAATGTTCAAATACAAACTGATCTGACTTGGGAGGAGAAGGTCACATTTATGTTGACTCATGAGCAGGAAATGACAGCCCACCATGCGTGAATGGGTCAGAAGAGAATTTGCTATCCAGTAAGAATCACAGGGTCAGGATGAATGCTATTCCAGTACTACATTAATGTCTTCTCATGTTATAAACATTAACTTTTTAATAAAAATATCATTGCTATATGTAGCACTGTAGCACTCTCCTCCCGTTGTTCATCGAGTAGGCCCAGTAACGTCTCCATTGTGAGACTTGTTACTGTTTATTTTTTGCTATCTGTAATTTTTTACTATATGTAATTGCTATATGTAAATGTGAATATTTAAAACAATTTCTTTGTAAGTTAAAAATAATTCACTTACAGTTATCTGACATTTTTGATGAGAAATAATCCAAAAGACCTAAAATACTTGTATTCCTTAATTCTGGCTCTTCTGATTTCTCCAGGACTAAAATCTTCTGAGAGGATCTTTTACATTCACAGAAACCAATAAGAGCAGTTTTTTGCATATTAGAAGTAGCTGCATATAAGCAAATTTCTGCAAGAATTGTTGTATATATGTAGACTAGATTCCATATCCAGGAAAAGTCTCCTGCCATGCCACTTTCTTCCTAAAATAATAAAATAGTTATTAGGCAATCAAAGTATGTTCTCTCATATGTAAGAACTCTGAGGCATGCAAACCATAATGCCCAAAATTAGAGAGGAAGTAAAATATCTTTGAATTTAGTAGAATTGTTAAAAGACCATAAATATTTTATTAAAATGTATTAAAATGTACCAATCTTGACTTTTCCAGCCCCGGGAATCACTTGTGATAGAAGGAGATGCAGACTCTGGGTGAATTTCTAGGAGGTAACCATGTGGGATTCAAACCCCTGGATCTCTGCTAACCCCCACCAACAGTTTGGAAAGGCCAAGGCCGTGACTCTTCCAGTGTCAAGGCCATTTCTTATATAATCAAGGGATATGTACACCAGGAAGAAATTATACTCCTAAATATACATGCACCTGATGAGAGGCCAGCAAAATGTTTAAAATAACTGCAAATATAATTCAAGGAGAATATTGACAGCAACACAATAGTAGTTGGAGACTTCAACATCGCTTTGTCACCTCTTGATAGATCAATGAGACTAAAACTCAGCAAGGAAATACTGGCTTTGAAGGAAGAAATGGAAGATAGAGGGCTAGTTGATATATACAGACTTTTAATCCCCCCATATCCGAATATTCGTTCTTCTCCAGTGCACATGGGACATTCTCCAAGATAAATGACATGTTATGCCACAAAACATGACTCTATAAGATCATGAAGATGGAAATGGCATAAACTATATTTTCAGACCATAATGCACTTAAAATTGAAGTTAATCACACACAGAATCAGAGAACCAAAGAAAACACCAGGAAATTAAACAGTTCATTACTGAACAAGTAGTGGGTTAAAGAGGAAATTAAAGAAGAAATCAAAAGATTCCTGGAAACAGACGAGAATGAGGACACAAGCTACCAGAACCTGTGGGACACAGCAAAAACATGTTAACGTTTACTGCTCTGCAAGTATTCATCACAAAGGAAAAAAGGGCACATATAAACAACTTGACTTCAACAGTTTAAAATCTTAGAAAATGACTAACAAAAGGAACTAACAAGAAGAAAGAAAGAATAATAAAACTCAGAGAAGAAATTAATGAGATGGAATAAAAAATGCAAAGATCAATGAAATCAAGAGCTAGTTCTTTGAAAAAAGTAAATAAAATTTATAATCCACTAGCAAGGCTCACAAAGAAAGAGAGAGATAGAACCCTAATAAACTGAATCAAGAATGGAAGGGGGAGCATCACAACAGAAACCACAGATTATCAGAAATTACTTTGAAAATCTCTATGGCATGAAACAAGAGAACTTTGAAGAAATAAATTTCTGAACTGCTCTAACCTCTCAAGTCTGAACATAGAACAATTGGAATACCTGAACAGACCTATCATCATTGACAAAATTGAAATGGTAATTCAAAGTCTTCCCAAAATTATAAGCCCAGGCCCACATGGATTCACTAGTGAGTTTTTTTCAAACATTTAAAGAGAATGTACTTCCAATTCTCTTCAAGCTTTTCCAGGAAATTGGAGAAACAGAAACAGTCCTAGTTTCTATGAAGCACTCATCAGCCTGATACCCAAAGCAGAGAGTGATACCACAGAAAAAGAAAACTACAGACTGATAACCCTGATAAACACAGATGCAAAGATACTCAACAAAGTACTCGCAAATAGAATCCAATGACAAATCCAAAAGATCATACACCATGACCAAGTGGGATTCATCCTGGGTATGCAGGGTGGTTTAACAGTTCTCAAGTCAATCAACATAGTATACACCATATCAATAAAAGAAAGTACAAAACCATATGATTGTAACTTTAGGTGCAGAAAAAGCATTTGAAAATGTCTAGCATCTGTTCATGATAAAAACTCTCAACAAAATGGGAATTGAAGGAATTTTCCTCATTATATTCAAAGTCATTTACCACAAGCCCACGGCAAGCATTATTCTCAATGGGAAAAAGCCAAAAGCTTTCTCCCTAATATCAGGAACAAGACAAGGATGCCCACTCTCACCACTTCTGTTCAAAATAGTACTGGAAGTACTTGCCATAGCAGTTAAGGAAGAAAAAGATATTAAGGGCATCCAAATAGAAAGAATGAAGTTAAGCTCTCACTATTTGCAGATGACATAATACTATATTTAGAGAATTCTAAAAACTAAACAAAAAAGCTCCAAGAAACAATAGATTTGTATAGTCGAGTGACAATTATAAATCTATACTCAGAAGTCCATGGCTTTTCTATACACAAACAATGAAATAGAAGAGAGATAAATTAGAAAGACAAAACCATTCACAATCATGCCTCAGAAAATAAAGTACCTCAGAATCAGTTTAACTAAAATGGTAAAGGACCGATAGCAAAAAATGGCATTATATAAATTTAATGCAGTCTCTATAAGGATGTCCGTGGTATTTTCAAAGAACTAGTTCAAAGAATCCTGAAATTCATATAAAACAATCCCCCATGAATAACTAAAGTAATACTTGGGAAAAAGAAGATGAGTGGCGTCACCTTCCCCAATTTCAAACTGTACTGCAAAGCAGTAGTAATTAAAACAGCATGGTGTTGAAATAAAGACAGACCCCCAAATCAATGGAAAAGAGTTAAATATCTTGGAACTGACTCTCAAATATAGGGTGACCTAGTCTTTGATAAAGGAGCAAGAAATGTGAAATGGAGCAATAAAAACCTCTTCAACAAGTGGTTCTGGGGAAACTGGACATTACATGCTAAAAATGAACTCCAACCTCTTCCTAACACCAGGCACAAAAGTCTGATCAAAATGGATTAAATATCCCAATATGAGACCTGAATCTATAAGGATCATGTAGGAAAATGTGGGTGGGATAAAGCTAAAGGCCTCTTCAAAGATGAAACATCACTGATCAAGCAAGTGGAAGTGAAGATAAACAAATGGGACTACATTAAACTAAGAAGCTTCTGAACCTCAAAAGAATCAGTGACAAAGATAAAAAGATAGCCCACAGATAGGGACAAAATATTTATCCAATGCCCATAAAAGGTGTTAATATCCATGATATACAAGCACTGGTCGATCTTTGCAAGAAAATAATCCAACCCCATCAAACAAATTGGGAGAAGAAATGAACAGAAATTTCCTCAAAGAAGAAATACAAATGGCCATAAGGCATATAAAAAATGACCTACATCACTAATCATCAGGGAGATGCAATTCAGAACAATAAGATACCATCTCACACTACAGAGACTGTCACACATCAAAAAGAACAAGAGCAACCAGTACTTGCATGAAAGTGAGGAGAAAGGGACTCTCCTTCATTGTTGGTGGGAGCGACAAATAGCCCAGCTTTTATGTAGAACAATGTAAGCATTCCTCATAAAGCTATAAATTGAGTTTTTATATGACCCAGCAATGCCACTTCGGGAATGCAGCCTGGGGGTCCAAACACACTGCACTGTCCAGTATGGTCAGTTTCCATTTCTGATTGCTCATTAACCTTCTCATACTATACTGTGCTTCATTGAATTTCTTGCAGCTCATTAGACATCTCCATCAGATACAGTTTAAAGTCGTTGTCCTACAAGTTGTATACAGAGTTTGTTGTTGTTGTCAGAGCCTTCGGGATAATGCTCTGGAATCAATGAGTTCGGTGGGCTTTTATATGTCAGTATTGCAATTGTGGTGCTCTGACAACTGTGAGGTTCTGTTTCTATAGTTCCCAGTGCTTCACCATCACCTCTTTGCTTCAGTTCTTGATTTCAACTTTTGGTTTTCCAGAGTCCAGAAAACCTTGGATCAGATTTTGTCCTGAGCAAAGACGTAGGTGGGACCAGGCGAGGGTACTAATTTTTTAATTGGTCGGTGGTATGTAGTGTCAGAAGCTTCACGTGGGTGTGAGGTGCTTCCCAGACAGCCTGAGAATATTTCTGTCTTTTACAACTCTTTTCTGGCTCTTAAACTATTCCCTATGCTGTTGGATATCTGAAAGCCCGGGTAGGGGGTTGTCACTGCGACCCCCCTACCCCGCCCCCGGTTCACTTCGCTTCCTTACTGTACACTGAGGGTTTCTGAAACCAGCCGCAGGCTGAGGCCTCTTCAGTTTCTTTGCCCTCCACTGCTGTAGTGGCTGTGCTAATGTTTACCCACTCATTCCTTCTGTCCCACATACAAAAAAAATAAAAATTTAAAAACAAATTTAGTTATTTTATGTATTTTTATGTGTCTACGTATGTATATATAAACTTTGTTTCTATGTATGTGTTCATTGATACCAGGATATAATTAAATATGCACTTGATTCTATGCTAAATTAAAGTTACTATTCACATTTATACTCATGATAATACATATCAGATATCCAATGTAAATAATATTTTAAAAATTGTTTCTGGGCTGTGCACCACATATGGTTTCTCTGGGCATGACGGAGAGCGATACTTGAGGGGGCTGAAGTGATAGCACAGCGGGTAGGGTGTTTGTATTGCACATGGCCGACCTGGGTTTGATTCCCAGCATCCCATATGGTTCCCCAAGTACCACCAGGAGTAATTCCTAAATTCATGAGCCAGGAGCAACCCCTGTGCATCAATGGGTGTGACTCAAAAAAATAAAATAAAGAGTGATCCTTGAGTGCAACACTAGTTGTAAGCTCTGAGTACAAACAAGTGTGCCAGGAAAAAAAAACTTCTGAATGCCCTCCCCAATGTTTTTGCTTTTGTTGAGGTATTTTAATAAGCTAAATTAGCAATATAGTTACCTGATTCTGAATAGAGTTAATGCTGGGAAGAAAATCTCTCATTAAGTCCAGGAAAGCTTTCAAGCAGGCCATGTTTAATTTTGCAGCCTCCCCAAGGACTATTAATGCCAGTACTGAGTCCAACCTAGAAATGTTGAGATAGAACAATAAAGGTGTTAATGTGAAATTACAATAATCAACTTTAATGAAAAAAATCAGTACGACAAAGGAAATAATAGGTATCCTGGATTACACAATACTTTTACTTTAAGTAAAGTACAGTATGTCCTCATGTAAAGTCCTAAATAATCCTTATAAACTGACTTTTAAGGAATTCAACACATAATCAGTCCTCTAATAATTTAACATTGACTGGAATCTCTTTTTGCTTGGTGCTATATGAAATAAAATTACTATTGAACAAAGTAGGCCAGAGGGATAATAAGGGTCAAGAGGCTTTCCTCACACTTCACCTACCAAGATTCAAATTCTTACACAATGTGTGGTCCCAAAGCACCTCCAAGAGTTTTCCTTGAGCACAAAACCAAGAAAAGCCCCAGAACCACATGGTGTGACCCAAAAATGGAAAAAGTGACTGCTGAACAAAATGATGAAATTACAGAATCTCTAGTTGAGTTGACACTGCTTATGGTTAAAGCCTACTAGAAAGTTATGTTTGGTAATATGTTTGAATTGAATGTAGTTTTTTTTTATTTAATCACTATGAGATGCACAGTTACAAAGTTGTTCATACAATGTTCAATACGAGTTCCTTCCTCAGTGTACATTTTCAGTCACTATTGTCTCCACTTTCCCTCCTGCCTTGCCCCTCATCATGCATCAATGGCAGATACTTTTCTTTTCTCTCTCTTTTTCTCTCTCTCACTCCCTCTCTCTTTTTCTCTCTTCCTCTCATTCTCTCTCTCCCTCCCTCCCTCCTTCTCTCTCTCTCACACACATTTTCTCCCTCCCTCTCTCTCACTCTCCCTCCCATTCTCTCACTCTATCCATTTTGTCTATTTTATTCTATTTTAGACACTATGGTTTGCAATACTGTGTGTCGCTGTACCTCTGTTCAGCACTCAGTTCTTGTCCAGAGTGATCACTTACAATTACCACTGTCATAGTGGTCCCTTCTCTGTCCTACTTGCACTCCCACACAAATTGTGCCAAACTTCTGACCATGGACCAGTCCTCCTGGCGCTTGTTTCTTACTGTCTTTGATATTTTTCTCATATTATATTGTTTTTTATCCCCTTTTTGGGGGGGGGTTGCCACCAATGAATTTTGATTTTTATTTGCATCTCCCTAATGATTAGTGATATGGAGCATTTTTTCATGTTCCTTTTAGTTATTTGTATATTTTCTTTGAGGGAGTTATATTCCTTTCTTCTCCCCATTTTTTTATAGGATTTGTGTTTGTTTCTTGCAAAATTCTACCAGTGCCTTATATAGCTATGACATTCACCCCTTATCAGATGGGTGGTGGGTAAATAATTTTTCCCATTTCGTGGGATATCTTTGTATTCTGGTTATTTCCTTTGAGAGCAGAAGCTTCTTTGTTCAATGTAGTGTCATTGTTAATCTTTGGTTCCACTTGCTTGGTCATTGGTGTTTCATCCTTAAAGATGTCTTCATCTTCAGTGTCATGGAGAGTTCTGCCTACATATTCCACTATGTACTTTTATGGATTCATATCTGATATCACTTACACTTGATCACTTAACTTCCCGTTAGTCGTCGATTTGCTCGAGCGGGCGCCAGTAACATCTCCATTTGTCCCTGTCGCGTGCTAGTGTAGCCCAATGGCATCTCTTCGCTCCGGGAACATGGAGGGCCTCAAACCGATCGTTCATGATCTTGACAAAGAAGTCTGACCATCTGGTAGGTGGGCGGCCACGCAGTCTCTTGACATCCCGTGGAATCCAATCAGTAACAGCTCTAGTCCAACGGTCGTCTTTAAATCTCATTACGTGACCAGCCCATCTGATTTTCGACACCTTGGCATATGAGACAGCGTCCCTGATCCTTGATCGTCGACGGATGTCAGAACTCCGGATTCGTTCTCTCATTTGAGTGAAACGTGATATTCCAAGCATAGCTCTTTCTATTCTTCTTTGGGAGACCTGAATGGCGTTCTCATCTTGTTTGCGTAGGGCCCAGGTCTCTGAGGCATATGTTAATGCAGGAAGAACAGTGGAATCAAAGAGATGTGCCCGGAGCCGGAGGTTCTTCGTCCTCTTAGCTATTTCTTCGACGTTCTTGAAGGCGTTCCAAGTCGCTCTCTTCCTCCTGCGCAGCTCGGGTGCCAGGTCATTTCTCATGTTGACCTCTCGACCTAGGTACACATAGCTGTTGCATTCGGAGTTGGTCGTTCCATTGAGAGCGAATGGGGCGTCAGGAACAAGGCTGTTTCTCATAAACATTGTCTTCGTAAGATTCAGCTGTAGTCCTAGCTTTCCACACTCACGGTCAAAGTCGGCCAGCATTTGTGCCGCTTGGCTGATGTTTGGTGTTATTAAAACAATGTCATCAGCAAAGCGGAGGTGGTGTAGTTGCCGACCATCTATCTTCACTCCCATTCCTTCCCATTCCAGTCGTCGCATGATGTTCTCGAGGGTGGCACTGAAGAGTTTCGGTGAAATGGTATCACCCTGCCGCACCCCTCTCTTGACATCAACGATCACTTCTTTGTAGAATGGTGAGATCCTGGTAGTGAATCCGCAATACAGCTCACGGAGGATCCTGATGTATTGGGCTTGAATGCCCTGATTGGCTAGGGCTTCAATGACCGCTTCCGTCTCAACAGAATCAAAGGCCTTCTTTAAATCAATGAACGTTAAGCAGAGCGGCATCTTGAACTCCCGAGAAACCTCAATGAGCTTGGTTACCGTGTGGATATGGTCGATGGTGCTGAATCCTTTGCGGAACCCTGCTTGCTCGCATGGTTGTCCTTCATCTAGTGTGCTGCCAATCCTATTCAGGATGACTTGAGTGAACAACTTGTAGATGACAGACAATAGGCAGATCGGGCGATAGTTGCCAATGTCATGGATGTCTCCCTTCTTGAACAGTAGTACGGTCCTGCTGGTTTTCCATTGGGACGGAACCTCGCATTCAGACAGGTAACGAGTGAAGAGCCGAGCCAGTGTATTGATGAGTACTGACGGCAGGTTCTTCAGGTGTTCAGGTCTGACCTTGTCTGGGCCGGGTGCTGTTTGTTTCTTTACCGACGAAATGGCGTGTCGGATTTCGGAAGGGAGAACGTTGGGAACGACATACCCATCCTGTGGAATTTGGTATGTCAGCAAGTGGACAGGGCTATCGAAGAGATTTGAGTAGAAGTCATGGATAATCTTCTCCATTGCCGTTCTGGAGGATGTGATGGATCCATCAGGACGTCGGAGGGCAGTCATCTTGGTCTTATAGTTGGCGAAGGACAGGCGGGCGTTACGAATACTTTTCCTGGCTTCTGCCGCATCTATCAGTACTTCTGCTCTTCTCTCTTTGAGGTCTTCCTTGATCGCATCTCTGCACTGCTTTGCAAGCTCGGACGTTAGCTTGCGGTTGCCTGAGGCATGCGCCAAACCACGCTGGCGAATTAGCTCAAGAGTTTTCGAAGATAGGCGACTTTTTGTGGCTATCTCTCTCTTGGCGTTCCTCGCACATTCATGGAGGTGCTGAACCAGTCGATCGTATTCCTTGTCAATGTTGTCAACAATGGCATCTTCCCATGTTGCCGCAACTACTTCCACTACCCAGCCGTCGCCACACTCCAGGACGCTTTCCGGACCCGCGCGGCCGCTTGTCATAAGACACTAAATACCCATCTTCTGGAATTGTCGTACCATATTTGATAGGGTTCAAATATGGTAACACCTACAAGGGTGATTGGAGGTCACCCCAAAAGCCTCTATCCCTCTCGGAAAGACTGGCAAGCTACCGAGAGTATTCTGCCCGCACGGAAGAGCCTGGCAAGCTATCCGCTGTGTATTCGATATGCCAAAACCAGTAACTACAACTGGTCTCATTCACCTGACCCTGAAGGCTTCACCGACATGGCAGCACTGAGAAGGATGAGAAAGGAGAGGCCGACAAAATCTCAAGGCCGACCTAGGCTGCCACAACGAAGGAAGACAAAAATGATCGTCTGTACTTTCAATGCACGTACGCTAGCATCAGATGCATCCATCGAGGACCTGATGGTACAAGCGCGAATGATCAAGTACGACATCATTGGTCTGACCGAGACAAGAAGGCACGAATCTCACCATGCCGTTTTCGACACCGGAGAAGAATTGTTCCTCGGAACATGCGATAAAAGAGGCGTTGGAGGCGTCGGTGTCCTTGTCAACACAAACTTGGCCAAGAGCATTGATTCATTCGAAAGCCTAACAACCCGAATCGGACGTTTACATTTGAATAGATGTGGCTCACTGCCTGCAGTTTCTATCTTCGTTGTCTATGCACCAACATCTCATTATGATGAAAGAGAAATCGAGAAGTTCTACATGGAGCTAGAGAAGTTCTATAAAGAAGACCACACCTTCTACAAGATCATTGTGGGTTATTTTAATGCCAAGATAGGACCGAGAAGATGAGCTGAAGAACTTCACATCAGGACCCATGGCCTAGAATGGAACGAACAGGGTGAGAGACTGTCTGAGTTCATCATGTCGACCAAGACCATTCATGGTAACTCACAGTTCCAGAAGGCAGAATCTAAACGATGGACATGGGAGTCTCCCGGTGGACGATTCCACAACGAAATAGACCACATCATATTCAATCGACGGTTTTGCCTGACTGATGTCGCTGTTGTCCCAAAATTTCGAACGGGATCGGACCACCGTCTCCTTCGTGCAAAATTCTACTTCACAGAGCGGGGAGAAAGGGCTGCAAAGTTCAAAAAGAGACCTCATCTGATATCAAGGTCTTTAATATATTTTGATATGACTTTTGTGCATGGCATTAAAATGAGGTCTGGGTTGTTTTTTTTATTTGTTGTTATTTGTGCATGTAGCTTCCCAGTTTTCTGAGCACCGCTTGTTGAAAACAATGACAATTGTCAATGTCAAATGACAAATATATTATTCAATACTATTTCCTTGCACTTTTTCATATTACTTGATCATTTATTGAAGATTAACTGATCAAATACCTGAGGATCTGTCTCAGAATATTCAACTCAATTCCATTGATTGAGTTTCTGTCTTTATTCCAATGCTCTTTTATTTACTACTGCTTTGTAGTACAGTTTAAAGTTTGGCAAAGTGAAGCCTCTCATCTTTTTCTAAGGATTGCTTTAACTATTTGGGAGTGGAGATTGTTCCATATGAAGACTTAAATATTTTACTAACACTATAAGAGTGATAAGTACTACAAGTTTGTTTGTAGATCTGTGTAGCAATTAACTAAAGACTGTATCTCAAGGAATATTTCCAAAATGTCACAGTAGATTTTTAAAATAATTTTGTAATATATTTAATGAACTGAATTTTAGGAAAAAAAATTTCATATCAAAATAGAAAAGTTTTATATAATGGTCTTCCTAACACTTTTTAAATGCAGCTTGTTTTGATTTTATAAAAAGTATAGTTTGTAAATTAAATATAAAAATTTAACTTATATTTTAAAATATATATATGTATGTATATATATATATATATATATATATATGAAAGAGACGGTGGTCCGATCCCACTTGGAATTTTGAGACAACAGCTACATTGCTCAGGAAAAACCATCGATTGAATATGATATGGTCAACTCCGTTGTGGAACCGTCCACCGGGAGACTCCCATGTCCAACGTTTAGATTCGGCCTTATGGAATTGTGAGTTGCAATGGATGGTCCTGATTGACATAATGAACTCAGATAGTCTCTCACCCTGTTCCTTCCATTCTAGGCCATGGGTCCCGATGTGGAATTCTTCGGCTGATCTTCTTGGTCCTATTTTGGCTTTAAAATCACCGACAATGATCTTTAGAAGGTGTTGTCTCAACTATTCTTGGGTATTAATCTCATATTGTGTTACTTTATATCCCCCAGATGAATGCAATCTTTCTATGTCTATCCCTCTCTTTCTGACTCATTTCGCTTAGCATGATACTTTCCATGTTGTACCACTTGTATGTAAATTTCATGACTTCATCTTTTCTAACAGCTACATAGTACTCCATTGTGTAGATGTACCAAAGTTTCTTTAACCAGTCATCTGTTCTTGGGCATTCAGGTTTCTTCCAGTTTCTGGCTATTGTAAAGAGTGCTGCAATGAACAAACAAGTGCAGATGTCACTTCGACTATACATTTTTGCCTCTCTGGGTTATATTCCCAGGAGTGGTATTGCTGGGTCAAATGGGAGCTCAATTTCTAATTTTTTGAGAATTGTCCATACTATTTTCCAGAAGGGCTGAACCAGTCGACATTCCCACCAACAGTGAAGGAGTGTCCCTTTCTCACCACATCCACGCCAGCATCGGTTGCTTTTGTTCTTTTGAATGTGGGCCAGTCTCTGAGGTGTGAGATGGTATCTCATTGTGGTTTTGATCTGCATCTCCCTGATGATTAATGATGTAGAGCATTTTCTCATGTGCTTTTTTGCCATTCATATTTCTTTTTTGAGAAAGTGTCTGTTCATTTCATTGCCCCATTTTTGGATGGGGTTGGATGTTTTCTTCTTGTGGATTTTAACCAGTATTTTGTATATCCTGGATATCAACCCCTTGTCAGATGTGTATTCGGCGAATATCCTTTCCCATTCTGTAGACTGTCTTTGTATTTTGGTCACTATTTCTTTGGAGGTGCAGAAGCTTCTTAGTTTAAGATAGTCCCGTTTATCTATCTCTGTTTTCACTTGCTCGGCCAGTGGCGTGGCATCTTTGAAGATACCATTAGCTTCAATGTCATGGAGGGTTTTGCCAACTTTGTCTTCAATGTACCTTATGGTTTCTGGTCTGATGTTGAGGTCCTTAATCCATTTTGATCTTACTTTTGTACATGGTGTTAGGCAGAGTTCTGAGCCCATTTTTTTGCATGTAGCCATCCAGTGATGCCAGCACAATTTGTTAAAGAGGATTTCCTTACTCCACTTCACATTACTTGCACCTTTATCAAAGATTAGATGATCATATAATTGAGGGGAGATGTCAGTGTATTCAACCCTGTTCCATTGGTCTGCAGTTCTGCCTTTGTTCCAGTACCATGCTGCTTTAATTATTACTGCTTTGTAGTACAGTTTGAAGTTCGGGAGGTTTATTCCTCCCATTTTCTTTTTCCCAAGAATTGCTTTAGCTATTCGTGGGGGTTTATTGTTCCATATAAATTTCAGGAGTGTTTGCTCCATTTCTTTGAAGAATGTCATGGTATCATGGGTATCCTTACAGGGATTGCATTGAATTTATACAATACTTTCGGTAGTATTGCCATTTTGACAACGTTAAGTCTCCCAACCCATGAGCAGGGGATAGCTTTCCATTTCCTCATGTCCTATTTTATTTCCTGAAGTAGCGTTTTGTAGTTTTCTTTGTACAGGTCCTTTACTTCCTTAGTTAAGCTTATTCCTAGGTACTTGATTTTCTGGGGCACAATTGTGAACGGGATTGTTTTTTTCATGTTGTTTTCTTCTCTCTCACTGTTTGCGTATAGGAAAGCCGTGTACTTTTGGGTATTGATTTTATAGCCTGCAACTTTACTATATGAGTCTATTGTTTCTAGGAGTTTTTTGGTGGAGGTTATTGGGTTCTCTATGTAGAGTATCATATCATCTGTGAATAGTGAGAGCTTGATTTCTTCTTTTCCTACCTGGATGCCCTTAATATCTTTTTCCTGCCTAATCGCTATTGCAAGTACTTCCAGTACTATATTGAACAGCAGTGGAGATAGTGGGCATCCTTGTCTCGTCCCTGATCTTAGAGGGAAGGCACTCAGTTTTTCCCCATTGAGGTTGACGCTTCTTGTAGGCTTGTGGTAGATGGCTTTAATTATGTTGAGGAAGGTCCCCTCTATACACATTTTGGCTAGGGTTTTCATCATAGAGGGGTGCTGGATCTTGTCAAATGCTTTCTCTGCATCTATTGATATAATCATATGCTTTTTATCTTTTCTTTTGTTGATATGATGGATTATGTTGATTGATTTCCGAATGTTAAACCATCCTTGCATCCCTGCGATGAATCCTACTTGGTCATGGTGTATAATCTTTTTGATGAGTAGTTGGATTCTATTTGCTAGTAGTTTGTTGAGGATCTTTGCTTCTGTGTTCATCAGGGATATTGGTCTGTAATTCTCTTTCCTTGTGGTATCTCTGTCTGCTTTTGGTATCAGTGTGATATTTGCTTCGTAGAAACTGTTAAGAAGTGTTTTTGATATTTTAAATTCGTGGAAAAGCTTAAAGAGCATTGGGAGTAAGTCCTCTTTAAAGATTTGGGAGAATTCACTAGTGAATCCATCCGGGCCAGGACTTTTGTGCTTGGGGAGAATTTTTATTAACATTTCAATTTCCTCATTGGTGATAGGCCTGTTCAGGTATTCCAGGTCTTCTTGCTTCAGCCTTCGGAGTCTGTAGGAGTCTAGGAATTTATCCATTTCCTCAAGGTTTTCATGTTCCGTGGCATAAAGCTTCTCAAAGTACTCCATGAGGATCCTTTGAATTTCTGTAGTTTCTGTTGTAATGACCCCCTTTTCATTTATGATTCGGTTTATTAGGGTTTTCTCTCTCCCTTTCTTTGTGAGTTTTGCTAGAGGCTTATCGATCTTGTTAATTTTCTCAAAGAAACAGCTCTTGGTTTCATTGATCTTTTGGATTGTTTTTTGGGTTTCTGTCTCGTTAATCTCTGCTCTGAGTTTTATTATTTCCTTTCTCTTGTTCGGGTTGTGCTCCTTTTTTTGGTCCTTCTCCAAGCTCTTAAGCTGTGAGTTTAGGTTACTTATGTGTGCTCGCTCCTCCTTCCTGAGGAATGCTTGTAGAGCTATAAACTTTCCTTTTAACACAGCTTTTGCTGTGTCCCATAAGTTTTGGTAATTGGTGTTTTCATTTTCATTTGTTTCTAGGAATCTTTTGATTTCCTCTTTGATTTCCTGTCTAATCCACTCGTTGTTCAATAGCGCACTGTTTAATTTCCAGGTGTTTGATTTAGTTTTCTGTTTTTGTGTGTGATTTACTTCTAATTTAAGCGCATTATGGTCTGAGAAGATTGCTGATACAATCTTTATCTTCTTAATTTTATGGAGGCATGTTTTGTGGCTCAGCATGTGGTCTATCTTGGAGAATGTTCCATGTACACTTTAGAAGAATGTGTATTCAGCTTTTTGTGGATGAAGTGTCCTTTATATATCTACTAAGTCCCTTTCTTCCATTGTTTCCCTCAGATGAAGAATGTCCTCGCTATGCTTCAGTCTAGTTGATCTATCAAGAGGTGACAAAGCGGTGTTGAAGTCTCCCACTAGTATTGTGTTGCTATTGATGTCTTTTTCAAAATCTATGAGTAGTTGTTTTAAGTACTTTGCTGGTCTCTCATTAGGTGCATATACATTTATTATTGTAAGTTCTTCCTGTTGTAAAGATCCTTTGATCAATAAGAAATGGCCTTCACTGTCTCTTATGACCTTCTTCACTCTGAAATCAATGTGGTCTGATATTAGGATGGCTACCCCAGCTTTTTTCTGGGAGCTGTTTGCCTGTAGGATTGTTTTCCAGCCTTTGACTCTGAGTCTGTGTTTGCTTTGACTATTGAGATGTGTTTCTTGCAGGCAGCAGAATGTTGGGTTCAATTTTCTAATCCATCCTGCCACTCTATGTCTTTTAATTGGTGCGTTTAGCCCATTGACATTGAGAGAAATTATTGTTATGGGATTTTGTCCCATTGTTCTGTTTAAATTTGGTGTATTTGAGGGGCCTTTCTTGCCTTAAAGTAGCCCATTTAGTTGTTCTTCTAACCATGGTTTTGAGTCTATGAAATTCCTGAGCTGTTGTTTGTCTGTGAAACTGTGTGTTGTTGCTTCTGTTATGAATGAGAGTCTCGCTGGGTAAAGTATTTTTGGGGAGGCATTTATTTCATTGAGTTTTTTCACTATGTCCCACCACTGTTTTCGGGCCATGAGAGTTTCACCAGAAAAATCAGCTGTGAATTTTAAGGATGCTCCTTTGTAAGAGATTTCTTTCTTTGATCTTACTGCTTTCAGAATTTTGTCTCTGTCTAAGGTTTTGGTCATTTTGATCAGAATGTGTCTTGGGGTATTTTTATTCGGATTTCTTCTAGCTGGTACCCTTCGGGCCTCCTGAATGTGGTCACAAGTTTTCTTCAGCTCTGGAAACGTTGTAGCAATGATGTCTTTGACAGTTTCTTCTTCATCAAGGTTTTCTTCCTGTCCCTCTGGGACTCCAATAATTCTTATGTTACTCCTCTTGGCTTCATCACGATCTTCTCTTGCCATCTGTTCCCGAATTGTGAGTCTCTTTTCCATTTTCTGCTCTTTTCTGGAGAGTCTCTGAACTTCAACTTCGAGCTCACTGATTCTGTTCTCAGCCACCCTTACTCTGCTGCTGAGGCCTTCCACTGAGTTTTTCAATTCGCCTACGAGATTTTTCAGGTCTAACATTTCCGATTGCATTTTCCTCATTTCTGCCTTCAAATCCTCTGGTCTTCTATTGGCGTTGCTTTCCATTGTTTCTTTTAGTTCCCTAAGAATCCTAAGTAGCTCCCTTCTGAATTCCTTGTTAGAGAGGTTGTCTAACACTACAGTACTGTTGGTGTCATCTGGGCTAGACTCTTCAATAAGAAAGTTTGGTGGGCTTTTGCGTTGCTTTACCATTGTGACAAGTGTGGTTTAGTCCTTCACGTTCACTGTTACTATTTTGCTTGATATGCAGTGTGAGTTAAGATAGGCTTATGAGTTATTGGCTACTGTGTTTCTAGTGGCTGAGCTAAACTAGAGAAGTTTCTGTCTAAGAAGGAATCTTATGATTCCTATGGCATATGTAGTGGGAAAATATTTTGTGGCCGCGTTAGCGGCCGCGGCTCCGGAAAGAGTCCCTGGCACTGGGCGAGGAGTTGGGAACGTCTCCTGGTTGGAATGAGGAGCCGTTCTGCTTTGTTGCCCAGAGCTGGGCCTCCGTGCCCGTCCCACGCAGATCAGGGGAGAGAACCGGCTTTCTAGGAGATGGATCTAGCTGCGCATGCCCAGAGAGGGTCCCAGGCCCTTGGGGGTGGGCTGTACCTGGTTGGAATTGGAGCCGTTCGGCTTTGTTGCCCAGAGCTGGGCCTCCGTGCCCATCCCGCGCAGATCAGGGGAGAGAACCGGCTTTCTAGGAGATGGATCTAGCTGCGCATGCCTAGAGAGGGTCCCAGGCCCTTGGGGGCGGGCTGTACCTGGTTGGAATTGGAGCCGTTCAGCTTTGTTGCCCAGAGCTGGGCCTCCGTGCCCGTCTCCGACAGTCATTTTTGTCTTTTTTCATTTTGGCCTTGAGATTTTATCAGCCTCTCCTTTCTCATCCTTCTTAACCCTGCCCTATTGGTGGTTCTTTCAGGGTCACGGTAATAAGACCCATTGTATTTACTGGTTTTGGCATATTGAATATGCAATAGATAGCTTGTTAGGCTCTGCCATGAGGGTGGGATATTCTTGGTAACTTGCCAGGCTCTCTGAGAGGGATAGAGGCTTTTAGGGCGGCCTCTAATCACCCTTTCAGGTGTTCCCATGGTTCAACAGGAAGAGGACCTCTGTTCCCAGGTCCCATTGAGCCTGGAGTCCAAGGTCACAAAGTTCAGCTTACCTGCTACTGTGGAGTTTCACTCATGCACGAGTCTTGGCCCGAGCATCCGGAAAGCATCCTAGAATGTGTTGGTGGCTTGGTAGTGGAGGTAGTGGAAGTAGTGGAAGTATGTCAATGAGGTATTTATCTGGTACTGGTGGGGTGAGTTTTATGTATATAATCCCTGGGTCGCTGGACATTGGTGGGAGCAGGCAGAGGATCTCTGTTCCTGGGTCTCTGTGCAAAATATTACTTCACGGAGCAGGGGAGGAAGGGCTGAAAAGTTTAAGAAGAGAACTCCCAGAGCCACCACCAACTGGAAGCTCTTTGACATTATTGCGGCAAAATGGAAAGATGCTGTCATTGACAACATTGATGAAGAATATGATCGACTGGTTCAGCACCAGTGGTTCATGATTGTCGCGAAGAATGCTGAGAGAGAGATAGCCACAAAAAGACGCCTGTCTTCAAAAACTCTTGAGCTGATTCATGAATGTGGCTTGGTGCAAGCCTCAGGAAACCGCAAGCAAATGTCCGAGCTCACAAAGCAGTGCAGAGAAGCAATAAAGGAAGACCTCAAAGAGAGAAGAGCAGCAGTGCTGACAGATGTGGCAGAAGCTGGAAAAAGCATTCACAATGCCCACAACTACAAGACCAAGAGGACTGCTCTCTAATGTCCTGATGTATCTATCACATTTTCCAGAAGGGAAATGGAGATTATCCATGACTTCTACTCAGGTCCCTTTGATAGCCACATTCAGCTGACCACATACCAAATTTCGCAGGATGGGTATCCCAATGTTCTCCATTCTGAAATACGACACACCATTTCATCGGTAAAAATAAGAACAGCACCCAGCCCAGTCAAGGTCAGACCAGAACAACTGAAGAACCTGCCGTCAGCAATCATCAATACACTGGCTCAGTTCTTCACAAGCTATCTGTCCGAATACAAAGTTCTGTCCCAATGGAAAACCAGCAGGACCGTTCTACTGTACAAGAGCGGAGACATCAACAACATTGGCACAATCTCCAGATCTGCCTGTTGTCTGTCATCTACAAGCTATTCACTCAAGTCATCCTGAATAGGATTGGAAGAACACTAGATGAAGGACAACCATGCGAGCAAGCCGGGTTCCGCAAAGGATTCAGCACCATCAACCACATCCACATGATAACCAAGCTCATTGAGGTTTCTCAGGAGTTCAAGATGCCGCTCCGTCTAATGTTCATTGAACTAAAGAAGGCCTTTGAGTCTATTGAGACTGAAGCAGTCACTGAAGCCCTAGCCAAACGGGACATTCTAACTCAATACATCGAGATCCTCCATGAGCTGTATTACAGATTCACTACCAGGATCTCACCATTCTACATGTTGGCCGCTTGTAAGGCGAACGCCCTACCGCTGTGCTATTGCTCCAGCCCTCCTTAGTCAAGGCAGACGCCCTACCCGCTGTGTTATGTAAGTGTTACTATCTGTAAAAAATTTCTTCTATCAGTCATCTAAGATAGAAAAATGCTTCATCAAAAATGATTATGTTTAATCAATACTACTGATTACAAACTCTGGATGGTAGGGGCTGGAGGATGTTCGGGTTATTCCCAATAATGATGATAAGCTGTTCCTTGCTCTGTTCTCAGGGGCTACTCCTAACATTTCTTAGGGAACCACAGATGGTGATGGAGACCAGG
Source organism: Sorex fumeus (assembly GCF_029834395.1). Classification (NCBI taxonomy): domain Eukaryota; kingdom Metazoa; phylum Chordata; class Mammalia; order Eulipotyphla; family Soricidae; genus Sorex; species Sorex fumeus. Next base: position 15,381,119 of record NW_026606188.1, read on the forward strand.
CTAGCTTGGCTCTGTGTAAGGGAAGTGCCTAAACCCCGTACTATCTTTCTGGCCTGCAAGGCTGCAAATTTCCTTTAAGATTTAAAATCAATATAAGAGACAAGAAATATATTTCATTGGTAGTGCACATGTCATTTGTGTGAGACCCTGATATTTTTCCCTAGAACCATAAAACAAAAACACTAAACCCCATACCTCCTTCCCCACAGTTCATGATAAACAGGAAAATAATGTGAATAAGTCTTCTAGCCAGACAGTACTAGATCCAAAACTAGACTTTAGCTATACTGACTCCAATGTATTCTTTCTACATTAATATAAGTAAGCTTAAATAACAATTTAAGCTCCACAATAAACTTTCAGCATATCTATCTATATCACTTAATCACTTAATCACTTAATCCCCGTTATTCATCAATTTATTCGAGCGGGTGCCAGTAACGTCTCCATTCATCCCGGTTGCGTGCTAGCGTAGCCCAATGGTATCTGTTCGTTTTAGGAACATGTAGAGCCTCAAACCGATCATTTAGGGTCTTGACGAAGAAGTCTGACCATCTTATAGGTGGGCGTCCACGTGATCTTTTGATGTCTCGTGGAATCCAATCAGTAATGGCTCTAGTCCAGCGGTTGTCTGTAAACCTCATTACATGTCCAGCCCATCTGATTTTTGATGTCTTGGCAAATGAGACAGCGTCCCTGATTCTTGAGCGTTGACGAAGATCAGAACTCCGGATTCTATCTCTCATTTGAGTGAATCGTGATATTCCAAGCATAGTTCTTTCGATTCCTCTTTGAGAGACCCGAATAGTGTTCTCATCCTGTTTTCGTAGGGTCCAGGTCTCTGAGGCATATGTTAATGCAGGAAGAATAGTGGAATCAAAGAGATGTGCTCGTAGCTGGAGGTTCTTTGTCCTTTTAGTTATTTCTTCAATGCTCTTGAAGGCATTCCAAGCCACTCTCTTCCTCCTGCGCAACTCAGGTGCCAGGTCATTCATCATGTTGATTTCTCGACCTAGGTATATATAACTGTTGCATTCGGAGATGGTGGTTCCGTTGAGAGCGAATGGAGCGTCAGGAACAAGGCTGTTTCTCATAAACATTGTCTTCGCAAGATTCAGCTCTAGTCCGACCTTTCCACATTCACGGTCAAAGTCGTTCAGCATTTGTGCCGCTTGGTTGATGTTTGGTGTTATTAGAACGATGTCATCAGCAAAGCGGAGGTGGTGTAGTTGCCGACCATCTATCTTCACTCCCATGTTTTCCCATTCCAGCCGTCGCATGATGTTCTCGAGGGTGGCACTGAAGAGTTTTGGTGAAATGGTATCACCCTGCCGAACCCCTCTCTTGATATGGTTGATTACTTCTTTGTAGAATGGTGAGATCTTGGTAGTGAATCCGCAATAGAGCTCACGAAGGATCCTGATGTATTGAGTTTGTACGCCCTGATTGGCTAGGGCTTCTATGACCGCTTCCGTCTCAACAGAATCAAAGGCCTTCTTTAAATCAATGAACGTTAGACAGAGTGGTATCTTGAACTCCCGAGATACCTCAATGAGCTTGGTTACTGTGTGGATATGGTCGATGGTACTGAATCCTTTTCGGAATCCAGCTTGTTCACATGGTTGTCCTTCATCTAGTGTTCTGCTAATCCTATTCAGGATGACTCGAGTGAATAGTTTGTAGATGACAGACAATAGGCAGATTGGGCAATAGTTGCCAATATCGTGGATGTCTCTTATATGTCTATCTATATAAGTATCCTTATTAAAAAGGCCAGGAATGTTTGCACTTTATAATGTTCTTAGGTTCTCCCTATAGCCCTGGGCAACTTGGACTATACTCAGTTTGATCAGGGATCAAACTCAGGCTCTTTTATATGCTAATAACAGTCTCTATCACAAATCTCCATCACTAATACTGATATCTTGTCAAGAGTATTATCTCCCTGGTTCATCCTGTTGTTCATCAATTATATCGAGCAGGCCCCAGTAACGTCTCTTTCATTCTAGCCCTGAGATTATATTCAAGGCTCTTTAGGAGAATGAGACCCATCATTGTTACTGGTATTTGGCATATTGGATATTGGCAGATTCATCCTGTTACCCTCATATATATTCAGAAATCACAACATCTAGTTTAAAGTTAGAAAACCATATTTTGTTTATGTAGCGTGGATACGTGAATAAGGTAGGTGGTAGGAAGAAGTGCTGTAGGCAGGATACTGGAGCATAATTTCTCCTTCAGCAGTAGAAGGCTGTGAGGAAGCACCTGGCTTCACTGCACATTGAGCCTTACTGCTTCATGGGATTCTATTGTGACTCTACTGCACGTTGAGCATTACTGCTTTGCGGGATTCTAGTGATTCTTGTGCGCTTCGAGCAATATTGCTTTAAGCGACTCTACTGTGTGTGTTGTGGACATAGATATTTCCCTTAAAGTACCAAGATTTATTGATTTCTCTTAGTTCTAGGATGATAAATGGAAAATGTAGAGGGGCTCTTTGTAAGACTACTGAAAAGCATAAATTAGCAGGGGCTAAAGAGAATATAAATTTGAATGAGCACTCAGAGAACACTGCACCACTATAAATGCTCTCTTACAGGATACCAAATATATTTTTACTATAGACTTAAGGTTATTTCATAAATCCCACGAAGAATAAATGACAATGAAAAGACATGCTATTAAAATGCACACCTAAATTTACTGCAGTATTATTTATAATAACTAGGATCTGGAAACAACCCAATTGTCCAATGATAGTTGAGTAGGTAAAGAACTTATGGTAAGCATACGTACATAACACAATACACAGCTATAAGAAAAAAATAAATTCTTTCTTTTTTCTTCAATAAAATGTAACTGAAGGGGGTCAGGGGCAGGGGCAGGGGCCAGATGTTAGGCTAAGCAAAATAAATCAGAAAGAGAAAGAAAAAATACTAGATTATCTCGCTAATAGTTGATATAGAAAGCAATCAACAGACCATGTCCAATGAGAACAAACCTTTAACTATGAAAATAAAACTTGTTACTTAGTGATTAGTTTTGTGGGTGCGTTGGTGGCCAGGATGAGTAGAAAGAAAGAGTCCAGTGAACTGCCTGCACTTCAGTGGTGAGTGTGGTGTGGCAACATTGTACCTCTAAAACACAAATATCTGTACTCAAAAAATTAAATAAATAAAATTAAGGCAAAAGTTTTGTGAAAATAAAAGAAATAAGGTGTTCTTGAACATTACATTATAACTTGATGTCTGAGATTCCAGCATGATAGGATTTCCAGGCACTAGCCAGTTTTGTGTGAGCATAACTAAATGAGTATGACCCCAACAAGCACTGTAAGTATGGGAACCCACAACAAAGTCAACACAAAAGGGGACGGAACAGGTTAAAGGGCTATTTTTGCTGAGGTAATATTGATTTATGAAACTATATCTGTTCCACGGGTGTAATTTCACACCTCCTCAGAATGTATGTTACATTCCATCACCATCAGCATCCCTCCATCACATTCCCTCCATCTTATAACCCTTTTTTACCACCTTCCTTAGTAGTCTTAGTTCTATGCTTAGAGATCAAAGAGTTTGTTTTCAAAAAACAAAAACTAATCGTAAGTAAAATTTGATAAGTGATCTATAACTCATTTAACAATAAAGGTTATTATTATTATTATTATTAGCATTAGAAATGCAATTAAAAACTTCAGATTACCACAAACACTAGAAAGGGAGACAGATTCGTACTTTAAAATTACTCCATAGATTAGAGGCCAGCCAGGCATTCTAGGGGAAAGGGCAGCTCAGATAGAGAAGGGAGCACCAAATAAAGGGTGTTTGGAGAATCCTCCCAGGAGGGAAAATGCATGTCGAAAGTAGACTATGGACTGAACATGTTTGCCACTCAATGCCTCTTTTGCAGACCACAACACCCAAAAGGAGAGAGAGAACACAAGGGATTGCCCTGCCACAGAGGCAGGGTGGGATGGGGGGGATGGGGGTGGGAGGGGTATTATCCATGGTGGTGGAAAATGGGCACTGGTGGAGGTGGAGGGATGGGTATTTGATCATTGTATAATAGAAACCCAAGTACAAAAAATTGTAAATCTACAACTGTACCTCATGGTGTTTCACTAATAATAATAATAATAATAAAAAAGAACATTGAGGCAGCAAAAAAAAATGTTCCTTAAACAATATTCTCCTCAATGTGTCCATACCCTCTCTTCTAGTAACTCAGGGTATTTTTTTCCTTCTCAAATTCATTTGAGTACAGACAGAAATAAGCAAATAATTGTCATATTTTACAAGCAAGGCATGAAAAATACAATGTTAGTATATTTCATCCAAAGATAATAAATTGCTCTTCACTGCTGTTTAAAAAGAGTACTTGGAAAATACTGAATGTTTTAAATGTGAGCATAGACTGCTTATCAATAGCAAATTATATTTAATAAGAAAAATGTATACAAAACTTATTCACACATCTAGCCACAAAAAGGGAGAAGTACAATTTATTTGTGAAATGAATGGATACAAAATCTATAAATTGCTCTTACCTTTGGAATTGGAATTATAAATTATTTTCATAGTCAACCAAGGTGTAATTAACATTTTATTTACATAGTTTATTTAACATTTAAATACAAAGATTTCTCCATGAATTACTGTGGATTGAAATACTTCCTCTTACCAGCTATTCTTTTGAAGCTGTGTCTTGTGAAGGATAAGATGTTTCAGCACCTTTTCCAACTGCGGACTATCCTTCTCCACACAATACCAGGCAGCCACACAGTGCCAAAACAGTTGGTCAATTTCATATCCTCTTTGATTGAGGTTGAGCTGTTCCTAGAGTTAAAATATAAAAATGCATCTTGGAAACAATATTCTTGGAATATTCTAATCTTGGAAACAGTTCTTAAATTTGTATAATTATGGCTATAAATTGAAAATGTACAAACAAATATGCATCTGTTCCTACACTTGTTTCACTGAGTAGAACAATTTACTCAAGCATATTTTAAGTACATATTTGTATTTTTAACTCAATGTCTTAATATATTTTCATATGGGACCATTGAGCTCAATAATATGACAAAAATTTGATGTCCTTTAAAGGATTAATAATTAGACACAATTATATTTTAATACCGCACGAGTTAGTTACTACAGCAGAGGAACAATGAAGAGGGCAAATATTAACAATGAGTAAACACAGCCAGGGGTCACTCCTGAACAGAGGGCCATAATTAGCTGCTTAGAATTATGGGTGCATGGCTACAACTCTCTTTGACAACAGTTTTAAATAAGAAAACAATAACCAAACAAAAATTATGCATGACAACATAATTCTGACAGCCAGCACCATGCTGATTCACATATCACCCTGTTCTTCTCTCATAAACTAAACATTCAAGAAGATTCAAGTCAAGTAGCTAAAATTTATGGACACACCAGTTCATGAAATTCTTCACTGAAAGCTCTTGGATGCCCTGGGAGGGGGTGGATTGAATCCCCGCACTGCTGAAGCCCCTTCAGCTGCACGCACACTCCACTGCTACAGTCACACCCACAGTCCAACTCTACAGATTCACTAAAAATTTCTGCAGACTCAACCCAGTTCTACAGATATTGAAACTTCTAAATACCTCCAAATTCCACATTACTGAAATTCTAGCAGGATCACACCAAATTAGATGGAAAAGTGACATAGAAGCCAACTAAATTAAACTAGCATAACCCGTAACACAGAAGGCTCAAATAGCAATAAACAGCTTGGTTAATTCTCAAAGGATTTAACATCAGACAAATAAATCCTTAGATGTTATATATATGCATACATATGCATATATATAACTATAGTTAGATTAACCTAAACTGTGGTTGGATATAACAATTTTCACAAAGTTTCTTTCAGCCATTTGGTTCTAACAAACAATATAAAACAAATTATTTTCTGTCCGATGAGGGGCTGGTTGGAAAATGGGTACAATGGTAGAGGGAAGATCACTCAGGTGTTGGTGTTGGAGCATCGAAAGCCCATAACAACAGCATCATGAACAATTTTGAAAAACCATGGTGTTTAAATATAGTAGTAAAAAGAAAACGTAATTCTTTTGCGGCTGGGAAGATAGAACAACAGGTAAGATACTAACCTTGAATGCAGCTGACCTGGGTTTGATCCTTGGCACCCCATATGATCTCTTAGCCCCTCTAGAAATGATCTCTAAGCAGAGTTAGAAGTAAGCCCTAAGTACAGATACTGAAGGCCCCAAAGTAAAACTAAACTAATAAAAAAAAGAAAATGTGATTCCATTTCTTAATTAAAATATGTGCATAACTGGACATGATCAATGTGTGTTACATAGTTATTTAAAAGTCTGTGAGTTCACATAATACAAGTACTGTTTTCTTAGAATGCTTCCTAACAGTTTTATAGATTTAACTGGTCTTGTAAAAAGTTGCTATAAAGAGTCCTGATTTTATTCTTAGACAATGATAACAGCACCCTCATTGAATTTTTGTCAACATTAAAGAATCAAACACACATATCCTCTAATTTGTTCTCAAACAATTCAAAATAAATTCAAATGACTTTATAATTTTTATTCATGATATAAAATAACATCACCACTACAAAATAAAGTTAGTTTTTTCTGTACTCAGCATAGAAGTCCAGAAGTTCATGCATAAATTTAAAACTATGCTTTTGGTCAACTCTTTTATTAACTTCCACAGACTTGTATTGATCTCATTTATGTCAAGAACTCAGTTAGATGCTGAAATCAAGGCAAGAGCAAGACAATCTCTGCACAAAATATTGACCCCAATGAACAATCATTCAGAAAAAAACAAATAAAAACAAGTCCGTATTAGGTCTGTTAGAATATTTCATAGAAAGCTTCATTCTTAAATAACGTGAAGAAGATATCAATATAATGTATTTTGATGTCATTAAATTAACACATTTTGTGCAATCAGTTAAATTTCACACTTTGTGGGAGAGCATCTCCACAAATCAGTGGAACACATATAAGTGAAGTTCAAAGAGCTGTAAGATAATGTGTAGAAACCCTCAGCCTGCAAGGTATTCTGAATAAACATGTAAGTGGACAGACCTTGCCAATAGCCTGACTAAAACTAACCAAATCTTCATTTAGATTTTATATATTGTATGGGTACTTTACAATTTAGTTAGTTTCTTATAAATCTTTTCTTAACAAACTTACATCACCAGAGAAAATTACCAAATTTCAGTAAAGATTAAAATTTAGACAGTAAAAAACATTCAAGTCTTGATTCCAATTTTATGTTATTCTGTTTTCAATCATAATTGAGAAAGGAAAAGCAGTTTCTGATTTGCAGTACCAGTTTGGCATCAATATTCTCTCAAACTGGTCTCATGATCATAACCCAGGTCATTTTTTTTATGTAACAGTATTGCTATTTATTCAGCCACTGATTAGCTGATTGATTGTTTATGAACTTCACCTTACTTTTTTCCCCCATTTTTTTTAATTTTATTTATTGAATCACAGTGAGAGCAGTTACAAAGCTTTCGGGTCTAAGTCTCGGTCATCCAATGAAACACCCGTACCTTCACCAGTGCCCATTCTCCACCACCAAAAACCACAGTATACCCCCATCCCACACCTTCCCCAAACCTGTGGGGCAGATGATTTCCACATTACTCTCTCCCTACTTTGATCACATTCAATATTTTGACACCAGACCCACCATTATTATTTGGGATTTTACCCCAACACTCAGATCTGCTAAAAAGTCAACAGTAGAAAATTTGTGTTCTATTGCTGGTTATGAATAACATATGATGTAGCGTGGCTGCAGTAGGGCCATGTGATTTTGAAATTCCTAAATTTTAACACTTAAATCTGGAGGGATTTCTGCCAAAAGCCACTGGGTTTCAAGATTTGCTCCTGAGTCTCTGGGATCATGGCCGTTGAACAGATTCATCAGGAGCCAGAGAGGCCATTCATGGGCGATAACTTGGGGTCTCGTTGGGGTGGGGAGGACAGGCCCGGCTCCACCCCCATCCCTTGAGGCCCAACAAGTTTCATCACTGCGGGCCCAAGCCTGACTGTCCAATGGCCTCTGGAGGATGACGGCCACCGAGCCGCCAAGGGGGAGCAGGCGGAGGGACAACACCCTTTCCCTCCTGGGGTGGCCCGGCGACTGTAACCTACTGTGGGGTCCGGATGTATTTCTGCCAAAAGCCACTGGGTTTCGAGATTTGTTTCTGACTCTCTGGGATCATGGTCATCAAGCAGCTTGATCAAGAGCCAGAGGGGCCATGCCTCCAATTATATAGCTGAGCTGGAGGTGGTTTGTGGGTGTGTTTCTCACATACCTAACTTCTGGCCGTTTACTTTCTTGGTAAACTTTGCCTGAGTTTTTGGGGTCTGGCCAAAGGTGCAGCAACAATTTGAGGGTATCTGGAAGTCTGAAGGCACCATCAGGCTGCTGATGCACTCGCCTCACAGTAGAGATTGACTTGCTAGTGACACCATACCCCCAACCCAGGTCATTTTTTCCTTTGGGGATACAACTTACAAAATATAACTGTCACTGTCACTGTCACTGTCCTATCACTGTCCTCCCATTGTTCATCGATTTGCTTGAGCAGGCCCAGTAACATTGGGAGACTTGTTACTGTGTTTGGCATATCGAATACGTCATGGGTAGCTTGCCAGGCTTTGCCGTGCAGGCAAGATACTCTAGGAAGCTTGCCGGGCTCTCAGAGAGAGGCAGAGAAATCAAACTCGGGTCGGCCATGTTGGCTGCGTGCAAGGCAAACACCCTACCCACTGTGCTATCGCTCCAGCCTCGCAAAATATCAATCTCAGATAATACTACTAGGATCCCATTCAAAACACAAGCAAGATCACTACACCACCACAAAATACCTAATCATAAAATTGTCCCTACTTTCTGAAAGTATAAGATTGACTTTGGACCACTTCTGGCCTAGAGTGACCTGCAAATCATCTGCATAAGAAGCACAAAATTATAAAAGACACACTCAGACACCCAATTGCTGAAACAACCTGAAGTTCATGGGAAATGTGGTTTTACCTGATCACAAGTAATGATTTTCAGTTTTCCCCCACTCACTTATAATTCTGGTGAAGTGGGAACAGGATCAAATGGACTTGCATACCAGTGAATTCCTAGCTGACTGAAACTTGTTAGTTATCCTCAGACATGTTAAACTTGCAGATATTTGCATAAAGACCTTGATAAAATTTCTCTCTGACATTTTTCTAAAGAAAATAATCTTCACCAACCTTGATCATGATAATGATGAGACTGAATACAATCACCACCGTGTCTACCAACAGTCTGGCAGGTGTATAGGGATAGGGAACAGTGCTAGTGAATCCCAGCTTATTGGAAAGTCAGGTATGAGCCAGCAGTGACAGGGCAACTGCAGTCTTATGGGAAGGGGGGTGGTACCGGCTCATCCTTCACACCCTACAAAGGTCATGAGTTGCTCCTCACGAGCGGCTCTCTGGCACGGCCATGGCTCCAGAGGCAAAAGGATTTAATCCAGAGCCCAGCAGCTTGTGGCAGAAAAGTGAATGGACCATGTGTTAAACTATGGTTCCATGCCTCCCCAGGAGGGAAAGGGTGCTGCTCCCTTCCACCTTTTTCACGCCCAGCAGCAAGGTGGCTGCCACCTCAGAGCTTAATGGAAAGCCAGGTATGAGCCGGCAGTAACGGGGCAACTGCAGTCTCATGGGAAGGGGGGTGGTACTGGCTTGTCTTTCACGTCCTGCCGAGATCATAAGTTGCCCCCACAAGCGGCTCTCCAGCAAGGCCATGGCTCCAGAGGCAAAAGGACTTAGTGGAGTTCATATCCCCTTCTCATTGATAGGAAGAATTAACATAGTCAAAATGGCAATACTCCCAAAAGCATTACACAGATTGAATGCAATCCATTTGAGGATATCAATGAAATTCTTCAAAGAAATATAGCAAGCATTCCTGGAATTCATATGGAACAAAAAATGCCCACGAATAGCTAAAGCCATTCTTGGGAAAAAGACATGGGGAGGCATTACGCTCCCCAACCTCAAACTCTGCTAATGCGGTAATAATTAAAATAGCATGGTACTGGAACAACAGCAGGTCTGCAGACCAATGAAACAGGGTGGAGTATCTGCAAACACAACCCCAAATGCATGAACATCTAATCTTTGATAAAGGAGGAGGAAATAAGAAGTCGAGCAAAGATAACCTCTTCAACAAATGGTGCTAGCATAACTGGACAACCACGTGCAAAAAAAATGGGCTTAGACCTTGACCTAAAACCATGAACAAAAGTCAGATCAAAATAGATGAAAGATCTCAACATCAGGCCAAAATTCATAAGATAACATCGAAGACAAGGTCAACAAAACTCTCCAAGATTTTGAAGCTAACGGTATCTTCAAAGACAACACTCCATTGATGATCCAAGTGAAAACAGAAATAAACAAATGGGGCTATCTTAAATTAAGAAGTGTCTGCACATCACAATATATAGTTACCAGAATACAAAGACAATCTACAGAATGGGAAAGGATATTCACCCAATACCCATCTGCTAAAGGGTTGATATCAAGGATATATAAAGGTTGAACTCCACAAGAAGAAAACACCCAACCCCATCAAAAAATGTTGTAATTAAATGAACAGAATCTTTCTCAAAGAAGAAATCCAATTGGCTAAAAGGAACATGAAAAAATGCTCTACATCACTAATCATCAGGAAGATGCAGATCAAAACAATAATGAGATATCACCTCACTCCACAGAGACTGGCCCACATTCAAAAGAACAGGGGCAACCGATGTTGGCGCGGATATGGCGAGAAAGGGACTCTCCTTCACTGCTGGTGGGACTGCCAACTGGTCCAGCCCTTATGGAAAACAGTATGGAAGATTCTCAAAAAATTAGAAGTTGAGTTCCCATTTGATCCAGCAATACCACTTCTTGGAATATATCCTGGAGAGGCAAAAACATATAGCCAAAATGACACTTCTATGTTTATTGCTGCACTGTTCACAATAGCCAAAATCTGGGAAAAAATCTGAATGCCGAAAACAGATAATTAGTTAAAGAAACTTTGGTACATCTATACAATGGAGTACTATGTGGCTGTTAGAAAAGATGAAGTCATGAAATTTATATAGAAATGGTACTACATGGAAAATATCATGCTAAGTGAAATGAGTCAGAAAGAGAGGAACAGACATAGAAAGATTGCATTCATCTGGGGAATATAAAGTAACAAAATAAGAGACTAACACCCAAGAATAGCCGAGATAAGTACCAGGAGGTTCACTCCATGGCTTGAAGGCCAACCACACATGCTACAGGAAAGGACATCTCATACAAAGAAGGGAACAACAAGTAAAGGGTGTTGGGAGGATCCTCCCAGGATGGGAGATGCATGCTGAAAGTAGACTATAGACCGAACATGATTGCCATTCAATGCCTCTTTTGCAAATCTCAGCAACCAAAAGGAGAGAGAGAACAAAAGGGAATGCCCTGCCACTGAGGTGGGATGGGATGGGGGGAATGAGTGGTGGGAGGGTTACTGCGATCGTTGGGGGTAGAGAATGGGCACTGGTGGAGGGATGGGTACTCGATCATTGTGTAACTGAAACTCAAGCACAAAAACTCGTAAGGTCGGCCCCCTACAAGCAGCTCTCCAGCACGGCCATGGCTCCAGAAGCACAAGGACTTAATGAAGAGCCCAGCAGCTTGCGGCAGAAAAGTGAATGGACTACGGGTTAATCCATAGTACCATGCCTCCCCGGGAGGGAAGGGTTGTCACTCCCTTCCGCCTTTTCCCCCCTGGGCAGCAAGATGGTGGCGACCTCAGAGCTTTTTGGAAAGTGAGGTATGAGCTGGCAGTGATGGGGCAACTGAAACTTCATGGGAAGGAGGGCGTTCCTGGCTCGTCCTTCACGCCCTACCGAGGTCATGAGTTGCCCCCCACTAGAAGCTCTCCAGCACGGCCATGGCTCCAGAGCCAAAGAAACCAATCTCGTAATTATATGGCTCTTGGAAGAAATACCTCCAGCCTTAATAACTAAAATATCAGAAATCCAAAATCGCCTGCCGCTATTGTGGTTGCACGACATCATATGGTTCTCATAACCAGCAGTAGAAAACAAATTATTTCACAATGCCTTTTCAGCAGTTCTGATTGTTGGGTGTAAACTCTAAACAATAATGGTGCATCTTTTGTTGAAATAATCAAAATAGATAGAGTGTTAAGTATAATTCTCCTGCCTCACAGGCATTGGGAGGGGTGGGGGGTATATTGAGGTTCTTGGTGATGAAAAATAAGTACTGGAGAAGGGAAAGGTGTTTGATCATTGCATGACCGAGACTTAAACCTGAAAGCTTTGTAACTTTTCCCATAGTGATTCAATAAATAAATATTTTTTAAAAGAATGGAAAGATTTTTGAAATAAATGGTAATATTGAGATTTAAAAAAAAAACTTGTCATCCCAGATAGATTTCTCCATAGCTGGAAGCCTGCCTCATGAGCAAAAGGGAGAAGGCAGCTGGGATAGAGAAGGGGTCGGTCACCAAGAAAAAGATGGCTGAAGAAATCTGTCGGAATGGGAGATGTGTGCAGAAAGTAGACCAAACATGATAACCTCTCAGGGTCTGTATTGCAAATCATAATGCCCAAAAGTAGAGAGAGATTATGAGGAATACTGTCTGCCATGGAGGCAGAGGGAGGGTGGGAAAGGGGGGTTATACCAGGGATATTGGTGGTGGGGAATGTGCACTGGTGGAGGGATGGGTGTTTGATCATTGTGTGATTGTAAGCAAAACATGAAAGCTTTTAACTATCTCACAGTGATTCAATAAAGTTAATAAAAAAAACTTGTAAGGTCAACAACTGTACCTCATGGTGTTTCACTAAAAAAAAAAAAGAATAGATTGAATTGAACAGAAAAAATCAGAGTACATAAAAAAACATTTCTTTGCCTTGATACTCAATGGACAACTAACTAGAATGCAAAGATAAAGTGTAAGTATACATATTTACTGATTTATTTAAGTTTGGAACCATACTAAGTCTATTGACATTTAGCTCTGTTATTATGGATCATACCTGAAATGTTCGGGGTACCATATGAGGTATTGATATCAAACCAAGGTAGGCCACATTACAAGTGCCTAAACCTGTCTACTATCTTCCAGACTCAGAATAATGATTTCCAACCTTTTAATCATTGGACTGAGTTCATTTAATATCTTTTAATCATTGGATTTAGTTCATTTAATATCATTTAATATCTAAATAAGAATTAACATTTGGGACTGGAGAGATACTATAGTGGGTATGCCTGATTTTCTTCCAGCCTAGGTTCAACCCCTGGAGCCCTGTGTAACTCTCTGAGCCCCTCTAGGAGTGACCCTTGAGCACAGAATCAGGAGTAGGGCCTAAGCATAAAAACAACAATAAAGAATTACAACTTGTATTTGTATGTCATTTTTGTTTTGTTGTTGTTATTAATTCTTTTTAGTTTTATTTTGTAATTAGATTGTGTTAGCTTGTAAAAAAATTGGGAGAAGAATCTTTACGCCTTGATAACTTGCAAAGCACTGAATATTGCATTAAATAATTTTCATAAGATTTTTTCTCTTCTTTCCTATCTTCTATCTCTCTCTTTTCCTCCCTTTCTTTTAGCTTTATGATCACATCATTCTTCTTCTTGATGTATAAAGTTTGACAATTCCTCTACTGAGAACCTCACCTAAAAAGCATGCCAGACACAGTAACAACAAAGTCTCCAATGGAGACGTTACTGGGCCCGCTCGAGCAAATCGACGATCAACGGGAGGGCCTTTACCTTTACCTTTACCTTTACTAAAAACTCAGGTGCCACAAAAGCTGGAAGCATGCAAATTTAAGTATTAATGCACTAAAAAGACTCTCTTTTATAGTAGGAATGAGCTTTATATCGTAGATGTTACTCAAGATCTGCATTGACAGGCTTTGGGATTTGAACCTTTTTTTGGTCATTTTAGGAAAATTGATTTTGCCATGACAGGACCTCTCAAATAAAAAGCTACTTGAATAATATGACATAAATTATAATCTAATCTTAACTTTAAAGAACTATGTCTCTGACTATCCCAATTCCTAGTGCCTATGTACAATTGCAGCATAGCACAAAACATACCAAATTTAAATAATTTGTATAGCTTTGACCTGCTCCGTTTCCGACCTGGGCCGGTTCACCCCTTCTTAAACAACCTGGTGGTCATTCGCTCCCGGAGGGTCACCATATTGATGCTGAACTTAGTGCGGACACCCTATTGGCATAGCGCGCTACAGCCCAGATCTCCTGGACTCAAATGATCCTCCAGCCTCAGCCTCCCGAGTAGCTAGGACTACAGGAGCGGTGGAGTGATAGCACAGCAGGTAGGGTGTTTGCCTTGCACGCAGCCAACATGGCCGACCCAAGTTCGTTTCCTCCGCCCCCTCGGAGAGCACGGCAAGCTACTGAGAGTATCTTGCCTGCTCAGCAAAACCTGGCAAGCTACCCGTGAAGTATTCAATATGCCAAACACAGTAACAACATGTCTCACAATGGTATATATATCGAATATATTCGATATGCCAAACACAGTAACAACAAGTCTCACAATGGAGACATTACTGGACCTACTCAAGCAAATCGAGGAACAATGGGAGGACCGTGAGTAAGTAGCTTAGTAAGTACCGTAGAGAATGAATTGCTATTTTTTACTTGAATAAAAACTTCACATTTTCAAGTTTACAGAGGCATTTTTACTTTAGCTCAGATGCAACTATTAAATTAGGGATCTTCTAAGTTTTAGTAAAGTTTAAAACTTTTTCCTAAGTACCATGTTATTATTGTCATGTGACAACTGTTCTCAGTTAAATTCAGTTGTGTTAGTGAGCAAAGGACATAGTGAAAAACTCAACCCTGTGTTCTGGTTCTGCAACCCACAGAGCTGATTAAAGTGTGTCATTTGTCAAAGTCAGCGGAAACTATGTGTTCAGATAAGCTTAAAAGGACATTAAAAGGAGACATTGGGTTCAGTACTGAGGAAGCGAAATTTTTTATTCTTAAACAGAAAAAAACACCTATAGTGTATATCCTAGAGATTTTTCTGGGGAATTTTATAGCAGCACCTTGAAAATAAGTAATTTGGCTTTACTCCAATGTCTGTAAGTGATTTAAAAATAAATCATTTTTACAATGGTCAAAATCTGCTATTACATACCTTTTAGAATTTTCAGATGATGAGAGCTATAAAAATAAATCCAAAGATCCTCTCTATAGCACACTAATAATAAAGGAAGGAGAAAGGATGAATACAAATATATACTTTATACTCCAGCTTGCTCTCTTTTTCCGCTTTTTCTTCCCAGAATGTCAGCAATGGTAATTTAATGGGTTAATTCTCAACCCTCAACAGAACCAGAGTGACTGATTTAGATTAAGCTGTACTTGGGAAATTTGGCTGGAACTTGGATATCTTAAAACAAGCCACAAAGCACAGCATCAGCTAGTGGACTCAGGAATTTAGAAGCACAGTGGATATATACCAGAGTTCATATCCTGTACATTATGAGGTAATGGGAGAAAAAAACTAAAGACAAAGAAATTTGAGGCCAAAATCTGTTATAATTTCCTCAACTGTCACTGCCACTGTCTTCCCGTTGATCATCAATTTGTTCGAGCGGGCCCAGTAATGTCTCCATTGGAGACTTTGTTGTTACTGTGTTTGGCATATCGAATACATCACGAGTGGCTTGCCAGGCTCTGCCGTGCGGGCGAGATACTCTCGGTAGCTTGCCGGGCTCTCCGAGAGGGGTGGAGGAATTGAACTCGGGTAGGCCATGTTGGCTGCGTGCAGGGCAAACGTCCTACCGCTGTGCTATCGCTCCAGCCCACAGAATCACAAATATAGATCTGAGTTAGAAAAGATTAAAACTTTGCCCTTCGTTCTAAAAAGTGGCAAAAGGCATTAAGCCTTAATGACTCTTCCAAACTCTAAGCAGATCTTTACCTGCATTTGTGTCATTATTATTATTATAGAGCAATCTAGAAAAGCATCAGTATTTATGCCTTTGCCGTGCAATGCTACTGTGCCCAGCACCAAAGTAGCCATCATCTCTGACAGTTTCACTCTTTTCCATTCGGGCCGACCTATGCATTAGTGAGCTTTCATTTCCCTTGTGCATGCGCACCGAGAGTGACAGAAAACAGACTGGTTCCTAAGGAAAGGCAGAGTTAACATCGCGTAGAACAAGATTGTGCGTGTTTTCAAGATTTTGCAGTATCTCGTTTTTTAAAGGGACTCAAGTCATTATATTTAGTTGAAGCACAACTAATGACAGCATAGTTCAGCACATTAATTTAGTCAGCATAATCACTTTCCTAGGTGCAAATAATTAAACTACTAAGTTCAGGTATTAAAAGTTCTTAGATATTTTTCAATAATTATTGTACACAGTTTCTTGGTACTTAATTTACAAAACACAAATTTTTGGAAATGTTACAATCTTGTAGATCAGTGCAAATGAGGATGATGGTGATGATGGTTAATGACAATAAAAATGAAATGAAATGATTTGTGATAATGACTTGGCATCTTTTTAAAATAAATAAGTAGGGGTCAAGAATGTAACTCAATGGTAGAATGTTTGCATATGCAAAGCTCCAGATTGGATCCTTAGCACCACTAATAATAATAATAATAATAATAACAATAATAACAACAACAACAACAATGAGAAAACAGGTGCTGTGTTTGGAGAGTTATAAGTTTCTCTCTGTTTATAGTCAGCGGGTATTTTTTTCTTTATTATTAGTACTTAATGAGCAATTGCAATTTCTCAATGTCTTAGATTATTATATACTTACTCATTTGATGTTATTGGAACATTTTATAGTAAATGAAACCTGCTTTATATATGATTAATTTGTATTTATTAGTATTGATAAGCAAAACATTCAAGCAACTGAGCATACATCACTTTGTATATGAATTTTTCAACAAGTAGTAAACGCCAGGGAAGAGAGAAAACACTAAGACATAGAATGATTCCAAGTAGAAGTGGTTAAATGTTTTTCCCCTTAGCACTGAGATGAGTTAGCTTCAGAAGCAACCCTAGCACAATATGGAAAAACCATGTTGTAAATCACAAATTAAACAATTAAGCTATTTAAGAGAATATTTAATTTCCTGAAGTGTTCAATTTGTAGTGTCAAAAATTCCTTCTAAAATATTACAGAAATATATTTTATTAATAATACAACAAAATAAAACAGGAAAAGAAGATTTTCACTTTTTGTTGAAATAAAGAGAAATAAAGGCATTATGTGCTCCAGAGACTGAAATTGATCTTCTAAAGTATATAAATCTGTATGTGATCTGAGCAATTATTTGGCTTTATGCAGTTTGTGTCTACATAATGTGTATTATTACACACCAAAAAATTATAAAATTAGTACAGGATTTTGACTTATATTAAGATGAGCACAAATCAAAGGGAAATTTCTCAAATTTCAAGGAATACTCTAATTTTCCAATTTGATATATTAAAAATGTTTGATTTTAATAGCAGATTAATGTGATTACACATGAATCATAGGAGCATAAAAATTATAATTGTTCTAATAAAAAGTCTACACTTTACACAACTTAATGTAAATTTAATATCTTAAAATGTCCAATTATAATTCAGTCTAAATTATGTCGAGATTTTTCTATGAAATAGCTAAAATAGAACCTATAAGAAAGAAGCATTATGACATTACCTCACATAAAACAGTAGCATTATGATATTTTAATAGTAATCCCACTTACTCATTTTGTCTAAGAAATATATACAGGATGCATGGAATTAGTACCTTTGCTTCTCCCTTCTCTTAACTAAAATCATCTTAAGCAATGCCTACTAAATTTACAAGCACAATTATTTAATCAGTAACCTTATGTGATTCATGAGGCACTAGAATATACTCACCCTGTTAGAACATGAATTATATGGTTTCTCATTTTCCACACTGTTGAAAAGTGATTCAGGAAGTTCTGTTCTGCATATAATTTCCATGGCTTTCACAATGAATTGTATATTTGAAAAGATGTTTGTATACTTGTTATACGAATTTCCCGAGCAACTAAGAGCTATTGTATGAAAGTTAATTTGTGAGAAATATTTTATTAATATCTTGCATTGTGTTTCATTTTTCTTTTAATTATTTAAATATAATCGAATTCAGTACAGTTAGATGCTGAAACTGTTTGTTCCCCCTCTATTATTTCTTGTGCTATATCTGACCTCTAGTGGTTAGATAGAGAACTACAAGGTAAATAATTCATTCACAGCGTTTACATAATTCAGAAGAGCAATTGCATAATAGTTGAAAGTCCAATTAAATATACTTAGTGCATAAGGATGCTTAGAAACAGCTGAAAATAAACCTAGTTCTGAGAGATATTTACATTGCAATTCTAAAAACTCAATGCCATTGCTTTTAAACTATTTCCATTTCAAAAAGATATCATTACTATGTTTTAAAAAATATTTATATATTTTGTAGGCAAAAATTATATCGTTCAACCTCAGACTGTGATATTTCATAAAATCTTATTTTTGCTGTTTTTGTTATAAACTTATAAATCTTTGTGTTTTGATACATTGACACAGTGGAAAAATTTCTGACAATCACTAATAATTAGCAACTACTGGGCTGGGGCGATACCACAGCAGGTAGGGTATTTGCCTTGAACACTGCCAACACAAGTTCGATTCCTCTGCCCCTTTCGGAGAGCCCGGCAAGCTACTGAGAGTATTTCACCAGCACAGCAAAGCCTGGCAAGCTACCCGTGGAGTATTCGATATGCCAAAAAAACAGTAACAAGTCCCACAATGGAGACGCTACTGGTGCCTGCTCGAGCAAATCAATAAACAATGGGAGGACAGCTAGAGTACTACTGGATAGATGACTATATGAATAGGATCAGCTGCTAACGGTCTCGGGAATTAAATAGTCTGTTTCTGGATACAAAGAAGTAGCGTCACTGAACAATATTTAATAAGAGAGCAAAATTTGGAGACTTTATCTTTATATGAAGTTAATTTTCTTAAAACAAATTCATCGTAGCAAGGCAATGTTAGAACTCAGGTTTTATAAAAATAGTTTAATGCATTTCAATCTTCATCTGAACATTTTATGAGTCACTATGCTTAACACTGCAAGAAATTAAAAAGAATTTTTTAATGTATTGAAGAAATCAAGGACCAGATTGATATTTCAGTGGTTAAGTTGTTAGCTTTATTGCCGTGCAGGCAGTGGAACATGGTTCCATCCCAGGCAAAATGCGGCCTCCTGAGTACCACTGGGAGCAAACACCAAGCATAATGCCAGAAAAAGCCCCAGCTCTGCTGGGATGTGCCAAAGTTTCCCCTTCCCTTGCCCTCACACCACCATCAAATTAATCAAAACAAGTTACTTGGGGGCCAGTAAAACAGTAGAGCAGGCAGGGCACTTGGTTCCAGACAAGTGACCCAGCACACAGACTCCCCTGAATACTGTCATGACTGGTCCCCGACAGAGACAGAGGGACCTGAGCTGTGGCCCCATTCAGAAATCTCAGAGTTGTGACACCCTCTTCTGCCTGTCTCCAGTTCTCCTTTTGTTGCATCCCCTCTCAGAGCTGGTGGTTGTCATTCATATTTATCATTATCCAAAGTACTTCCATTTCCTTATGGTCCCTCCTCCATTAATTTTTCATCAATAGTATTCCCTTTATCATATATTCAGTCTATCTCTTAACTATATCCTTTTTTTAATCTTGTTTATTAATCCAAACTATTGACGTATCTTTTCTTTATAGAAAAGCTTTTCCAAAGGTTTCAAAAACATCAGCTTATGCATTAACTTTTAATTTTCTTATCGACAATTAAATTGTTTTCGTATTTTCATTGAAGATGTCCCAAAATCAAGTCATTTCCTGATTGCAGAAGTAACTATGCTTTTACTATTTAATTCTTCCATAGCTCTTGATAAAATTGCTGTTGTCTAACATCCATCTGTAAATTTCCATGGTTCTGCCTTCCCTCTATTTTCTTTCATTCTCCTTTACCAAAATCTGTCACTACAGCAATACTCTCATAATGTCTCTATCCTTCAGCATCATTCCTAGGATTAATTTCTCTAACGATTTTATCAACCACATTGACATAATTACCTTCATGTTAAATCCATGAAAGAAGTCAATCCTAGATTCCATTTCTTTTCCTAATGGCAAATCTATGCTCCCAACTGCTTACCTGTGAACTTTAAATTAAGTAGACCCAATTTTTTTCCAAAAAAATTCATTTAGAGGACCATAATGTGAATCTCACTAGTCAACATGTAAAACTTAAGATTTTCCTCTTGAATTCTTCCATTTTCTTTGTATAACTTAGATTCAATTGATCACCATATGTTGCTTATCACTGTCACTGTCACTGTCCTCCCATTCATCGATTTGCTCGAGTGGGCCCAGTAACATTGTGAGACTTGTTACTGTTTGGCATGTCAAATACGTCACGGGGAGCTTCCCAGGCTTTGCCGTGCGGGCAAGATACTCTCGGTAGCTTGCCGGGCTCTCTGAGAGGGGCGGAGGAATCGAACTTGGGTCAGTCATGTTGGCTGCATGCAAGGCAAATGCCCTACCCACTGTGCTATCGCTCCAGCCCATGTTGTTTATATCCTGAACATTTTAAAATCAATTTTAATCTACCCCATTCCCAATTTTAAAAGAGTTTACATCCTTAAAATCTCTTACAAAGTGCCAGAGAGATAGCACAGAAATTAAGGTACTTGCCTTACAGGAGACTAACCCTGATTCAATTCCCAGCACAGTGCAGGCCCCTGAAAACTTTCAACAAAAACTCCTAATTTAGACACAAAGTCTATTGCTTATTGGACTACTGAATCCACTTTTCTTATACCATTTCAGTATCTACATTGCCAATAATGTTACCTTATAAAAGAATGAATTTAAATTTTGAGAAAATTAAGTAAACATAATTGTACACACGTAGTATAATAGGGAAATTTAAAGGAAGACCCACAGGATCAGAGAGGTAGTGCAGGAGGGAGAGAGATTGCCTTGCATATGGCCGACCCTGACTCCCTGAGCGCTGCCAGGAGTGATCCCTGAGCACAGGCCTACCTGTCATCCCTGATTACGGCCAGGGGTGACACAACACCCCCCCATACACACACACAAAAGGCATAACTATTCAGTTACTGCCAAAACCTGTGCTTTTAAATTTTGCACCTAATATCTTTTCTAAAAATTAAAATAGTCTTTATTCTCTATTGAAATAGCCTAAATTCATCAAAAATTATAATCATAGAAATTGAATGATTATACCTTGCAAGTATGGCTGAAGTCTGAGTAAATGTTGTTTAAAACTGTCTAGATGACCATGTAGAAAAAATATGAAAAGCCGTAAGCAGACCAAATAGCCAATCTGTCAAGAGAGAAAGAAAAAGGCATTTTGTATTACATCAATAAATGCTGAAGTAAACATAAAATAAATAATCTTATTATACTTGGTTTTGATGAAACAATTCCAAGCCTGAGATTGTGTACTTTTGTAATAGCTTTGAAACATTTCTATCAAGTTGAAATCTGCTTCAGACAAAATATTATCAACCATCATTCATTAAAGATAATAACCAATACTGAATGTTATTTTGTTGTTTCCTTTATAACAGTATATTTCAAATTGCAAGTGTGCTCCTTCAGATGAATCAAGTGAAAGTTGAAAGGACTTTATATGATTAGTGGTGTTCAGGTGTCTGGGTTCACCCTAACAGTGCTTGGGGTAATGTTATAATAAAACAAAAGAGAAGTAAATATGCCCTTGTGCATGGCACACTTCCTTGCTTTAGTATATAAATAGCTGTGTATTATGTGTGTCCCAAGTTTCAATACAAGAGATGAGGTCTCAGTCAGTGGTTTTAAAAACACTTCTGTGTCAGAGAAGATAGTACAGTGGGTAGGGTGCTTGCCTTGTAGGGGCCAACCCAGGTGGTTCCCTGAGCATGGCCAGGAGTAATTCCTGAGTGCAGAGTCAGAGGTAGGCTCTTAGAGTCACCAATGTGGCCAAAAACCACAAACAAAAATAAAATTATAAAAGAAACACTGCTTTAAAACGCTTCAAAACATTCTCCTAGAGTATAGTATGCTGTACTAAGATTCCTATTTCCTCCTGAAAAATAACAAAAACACAAATAACCTTCACTGAATAAAAACTGAATTCTCTTCTGTGAGAGTTAAAATAATTAAAATTGCTTCTATATAGAACACAGAAAGCAGAAGATGATCAAAAAATTCATATTTAAGACTTCACAGAAAACTAGATAAAGCAAACAAATAAAACATGTATCTAAATTGATCAATCATAAGACTTCAAGAACTAAGTGATAGGAATACTAAGCACTATACCATTACTGGCTTAGATAGAAGAGGGAGAAAGGAAGAAGGAAGGAAGGAAGGAAGGAAGGAAGGAAGGAAGGAAGGAAGGAAGGAAGGAAGGAAGGAAGGAAGAAAGGATTTAGGGGGAGGGAGGGAGGGAGGGAGGGAGGGAGGGAGGGAGGGAGGGAGGGAGGAAGGGAGGAAGAGAGGGAGGGAGGAAGGGTGAGGGAGAGAGGGAGAAGGAAGCAAGGAAGGAAAGAAGGAAAGTAGGGAAGGAGGGAGGGAGGGAGGGTAGGTGGAAGGAAGGAAGGAAAGAAGGGAGAGGGGAGGAAGGAAGGAAGGAAGGAAGGAAGGAAGGAAGGAAGGAAGGAAGGAAGGAAAGGTTTAGGGTGTGAGGGAGGGAGGGAGGGAGGGAGTAAGGAAGGAAAGGAAGGAAGGAAGGAAGGAAGGAAGGAAGGAAGGAAGGAAGGAAGGAAGGAAGGAAGGGAGGAAGGGAGAGAGGGAGGAAGGAAGGAAGGGAGGAAGGGAGAGAGGGAGTAAGGAAGGAAGGAAGGAAGGAAGAGAGGGAGGAAGGAAGGAAGGAAGGAAGGAAGGAAGGAAGGAAGGAAGGAGGAAGGAAGGAGAGGGAGGGAGGGAAGGAGGGAGGGAGGGAGGGAGGCAGAGAGGGGAAGGATCCAAATCCTCAAATCAACATACAGTGTTATCAGACATACATGTCGACCAATAATAAAAATAAAACAGTGATCTACCAAGTCTGTTATTTATTTAGCACCAGTAAATTGAATCACTGGCTTTGAACCCAGGACTGTGTGTATTGAACCCAAGGTCATTAATTTTTTTCTATTTTCAATTTTTTTCATTTACTGACCTACCAGTAAAATATGTTCTGAAAATCACTATCTATAACTATATATGAATACATAGATTAATAAGACATTAAACATTATAAATTATGCTGAATGCATCATTTGTATACTTTAAAATAAATTAAATATATATAATGCATTCCCAATGAATGTCTTCATATAGAGCACTTTAATATAACAATGTGCTTGACAAAGACTTTGAAATGAGGTGATAATAAAGTGGAGTTCAACAGAACTCCATTTTAAAGAATAGTGCAATCTCATCTGTGGAATATAAAGTAACAGAATGGGAGACTAACACTCAAGAATAGTTGAGTTAAGTACCAGGAGGTTTGCTCCATGGCTTGGAAGCTGGCAGCACGTGCTGGGGGAAAAGGCAGCTTATATAGAGAAGGGAACATCAAGTAGAGGGAAGAGCACGCTCGGAATGGGAGATGCCTGCTGAAAGGAGAAGATAGACCGAACACAATGACCACTCAATACCTCTATTGCAAACCACAACACCCTAAAGGAAAAAGAGAGCAAAAGGGAATGCCCTGCCACAGAGGCGGGGAGATGGGGGGGATGGGGTAGGGGGATGGGAGGGTTATTGGGATCATTGGTGGTGGAGAATGGGGACTGGTGGAGGGATGGGTACTCAATCATTGTATAACTGAAACCCAAGCATGAAAGTTTGTAAGTCTACAACTGTACCCCATAGTGTTTCACGAATAAAAATTAAATTTAAAAAATTTAAAAAACAAACAAACAAAAAAAAGAATAGTGCAATATTTTAAGTGTTATTACTAAAACCAACAATACTGTTAAAAACAGTGAATAAAAAAAACTAGTCTAAAGGCATATCATTGAGGATTTATTAAGGAATAAATGTTGAAAAGAACTGTCCTGTAGCACTGTCCTCCCATTGTTCATCGATTTGCTCTAGCGAGCCCAGTAACATCTCCATCTTGAGACTTGTTGTTACTGTGTTTGGCACATTGAATACGTCACGGGTAGCTTTCCAGGCTTTTCAGTGCGGGCAAGATACTCTCAGTAGCTTGCCAGGCTCTTATAGTCTACTTTCAGAACCTGGCTCGGCTGGGCTGGCTGCACACAAGGCAAACGCCCTACAGCTGTGCTATGTTAGAAAGAACAATAATTTTTAAAATGTTATGTGAAACAAAATAGAAAAATATGTGGAAAGTATATCAGTCTGAATAATCACTGTATTATACAATGATAGGGACATAAATTTCTACCAGAATTACTGACTATTCTTGGTTTAAATTATACTTGGGAAGTGTTTATTAAAATTTTTATCTGTAATATTTTGAAAGATCGGGTTTTTTATTAGAAAATCTATATTTTTCACTACCAAGGAATTCTGGGGCTTTTGTGCATATTTCTTCTTGTCTCATTTATGCAGTTTCTGTCTGTGACTAGATCTTGCGCCCTAGACTAAATCTGCTTTCTCGGTTTTCCTACCCTTTTTTGTATCTTCCCTTCCTTTATTTTTTACCAGTCCCTTTCTCCTACTCTTATCTTTCTTCTTTTCTCTGGCTTATCACATCCAATTCTCGTCCGGGATCTGGATTTTATGGTCTCTGAGTCTTGGCCGCTGATGGGATTACACGGCGCCAGGGGGCCAGGTGGTGGGTGTGACCCCATAAAATCCAGATCCCGGACGAGAATTGTGCAGTCTCTGCCCCCGCGCCTGGGTGTTCCTTCCCGGAGTCCCTTGGAGGGGAGCGGGTTGAGCTTTCCTCCCCGCCCCGACCAGGGCTACGGCAGCCGAAGACCTCCAGGACCAGCCACCACCATGCTGAGACCACTCTCCGCACACATGAAGGTACCGGCAGAGGGACAAAGCCACGCGGGTTCCGGGGCCGAGACCTCCAAGCCCACTCGAATTGGAGTCGAGCATCTTCCACCCAGATCCTCCAAATTCCAGTAGGCGGGGGTCACACCCACCACCTGGCCCCCTGGCGCCGTGTAATCCCATCAGCGGCCAAGACTCAGAGACTATAAAATCCAGATCCCGGACGAGAATTGTGCAGTCTCTGCCCCCGCGCCTGGGTGTTCCTTCCCGGAGTCCCTTGGAGGGGAGCGGGTTGAGCTTTCCTCCCCGCCCCGACCAGGGCTACGGCAGCCGAAGACCTCCAGGACCAGCCACCACCATGCTGAGACCACTCTCCGCACACATGAAGGTACTGGCAGAGGGACAAAGCCACGCGGGTTCCGGGGCCGAGACCTCCAAGCCTACTCGAATTGGAGTCGAGCATCTTCCACCCAGATCCTCCAAATTCCAGTAGGCGGGGGTCACACCCACCACCTGGCCCCCTGGCGCCGTGTAATCCCATCAGCGGCCAAGACTCAGAGACTATAAAATCCAGATCCCGGAACCGCGCAGCCGCGAATGCGGCCGCACAACATCTTATCAGAACTTTTCTTTATGACATCTTATTATCTCATTCCTACTTTGGACAAACTTGCAGGCTATCGAATGTAGCCTGCCCACAGGGCAGAGTCTGGCAAACTCCCCGTGGCCTACCAAATATGCCAAATACCAGTAACAATGATGGGTCTCTTTCTCCTAAAGAGCCGTGAATATAATCTCAGGGCTAGGATGAAAGAGACGTTACTGGGGCCTGCTCGAGGCAATCGACGATCGACGATATCACATCCAAACTAGACATGGAAATAATGTTAATGTTCATGTTTGATTTGATTTGATTTTCTCCAAGGGAAAGCCTAGGAAACAAAGTCTCACTATCTTAAGTCACGTGATCACCTTGAGCACACTTGGAGAAGCTGCTCATCACTGTTGTTGAGCTCAAAATAAGAAGACCACCTCTGTGGTAACAGATTGTTGCTTATATAATTATATCATGGAATATTGTTTATATTTCTATATAAATGCATTGAATTATTATCTCCATGTTGCTCCCTATACTTCTTAGGTTAGTAGACATTAAAGGTTAAGATTTTACATTTAGAATTAGGCAAAAGAGAAAAACACATAAATTCTAAATATCAAGGAATCAACTACCTGTTTCTTCCCAACTCTGACCCATGTATCACTTAATGGAAGGAAGAACAAACTGGTGCGACAGAGGTAGGTTTTGCCTCTGTGACAATAACATTCAGATTAGCACCCCATTAAAGAGAGGGGTCCAATGGGAGGCTTATATATATAATAAAAACCTACAAATGCAAGTTGGACAACTGAAATAATTCCTTGCCTTATATGAAATGTACTTATAAAGATACTGGCCAGTATATTATCTGGAACAAGGAAGAGCAAGCTTTAAAACTTGTAAATCTGAGATCCAAGGTACATGTAGCATCATAACTGAGAAGTCCTGCCTTTCCATCAAACTAATGTATGCTTACTTTATTGTTAGCAAAAATTTTAAAAGATAAAAAATAGGAAAAGATCACTAAATGAAAACAGAAAAATGAATTAAAACAGACTTGTTCTGTTTTCATTCCATTCTTTTATCCAGTATAAAGATACTTGTTTTCATCTATTAATATCATCTTTATAGTATATATCTACATTTTAAATCCATATATCTTTTAAGATTTATATAATAATGATGCAAAAATTTTTCTTCTATATCTCCATAATAGCACTGTAGCACTGTCCTCTAGTTGTTCATCAATTTCCTTGAGCAGGCGCAGTAAAGTCTCCATCGTGAGACTTGTTATCGCTTTGTTTGGCATATATTGAATACATCATGAGTAGCTTGCCAGGCTTTGCAGTGCGAGCGAGAAATTCTCAGTAGCTTGCCAGGCTCTCCAAGAGGGGCGAAGGAATTGAAGCTGGCTCTGCCAGGCTGGCTGTGCACAAGGCAAACACCCGATTGCTGTGCTATCTCTCCAGCCCCATAATAGGAAGTCTCAGATATACAGAATAAAAAAGAAAAAAATCACCATCTTACCATGAAAACAAAGAAATTCACTGCTAATACCATGTGTTTTTCCTTCTAGTTATCAGCAAAGCCTTTTAGTGCTACGCAGTTTCTCATACATGCCCTCTGAATATTGCTGGACTCCATAACTTTTACTCTCAATATGTCTGAAAGTCTCTAGTATTGATTTCTAGGAACTAAAAATACAGTATAAAAACTAGAAAGAGTAACACAACTCTTTTCTAGAAAGAAAGGAATAGTTACAGAATGTTCTCTCTCATATGTTGAACTTAAAGTTTTATATACAAGGTAGTGACAAAAGGCCAAAGGCATCAGCATAGCAAAAGAGTTGTTCCACAGAACTGAGATTTTGGGGGCAGATGGGGGATGAATGGGTGAGGCCCTAGGGATCTTGGAGGAGATAAACAGGCACACTGATGACAGATGTGGTATTGGAATTATGTACAAATGGATTCATAAATAACATTATGAGTGACAGTACTTTTATTAAAAAAATGTAAAAAACTTAAAACATAGGATAAGACTTGAGCCAATCCTGTTGAATTGAAGACATTCATGGACCTTGCTCTCACTGTTAAATAAATATTTGCTCGTATTTGCTCAAACTGAAAATAAATAAATAAATAAATAAAAATAAAAATACAGTATATTCCCAAAATGTCTTTAAGTATGAGTCAGGAATAATTGTATTTATATTAAAAAATAAATAAGAAACATTTTTGGGCAAATAATGCCACACTCAATTTTGTTGTTATATAATATTTTTGAAGAACTTCTCCATCTAGTCTTTTTAAAAATTTTTCAAGAATAAGTCCTTGAGTCAGAAGAGAGAGTAGAACAGATAGGGTGCTTGCCATACATGTGACTAACCTGGGTTCGATCCCTGGCATCCTATATGGTCCCTCAATCCTTCCAGCAGTGATTCCTGAGTGCAAAGTCTGGAGTCTACCTTAAGAACAACCAAGTGTGGCCCCCAGACAGCAACAATAACCAAACAAAGGATCAGTTGTTAAACTAAGCTTATTTGACTAGTAATATATTTTGCAGATATACCCGTTTAGTCATAGCAGAGAGTAAAATTGTATGAGATCTAGAACTTAATAAGACACATAAAGATCGCTTTCCACCAATTGATTAAAAAAAATCACCTAGCATACCTAACAAATGAATAATTTCCTCAAATAAGGCTATCATTTAGACTTTCTGTCAGCATTTTCAATTGGTGAATTGTCACTTTAAAAATGTTAAGAATCCTCAAGGGGTTGGAGCAATAGAACAGTGGGGAGGGTGTTCACCATGCACAGGGTTGAGCCCCTTTAAACCTGGCACCTCATATGGTACCCATGGCTTTATGGGAGTGATTCCTGAGCTCGGAGCCAAGAGTAATCCTGAGCACCACCAGGTGTGACCCCAAACAAACAAAATAAAGAATCCTTAAAAGATAAGCCAGGGAAATAGCACATGCTTTTCCTGTTGGAGCTCTAGCAGAATCCCTGGCACTGCCTGGTCACAAGAGTGTCTTAAGGTGAGGCCAAACACAATTTCTTAACAAATTCTTAACAGGAAGACAAGCTGTGCATCTCTCACAAGTATAGACTTAATTTTCATGAGATATTAACTTCCTATGTAGTCAATCATTCACATGTAGAGAAGACTAACATAAACTGAAAAAAAGAGAATAAAACAAAATCATCTACTGTATTCTAAAATAGATGTCATATATTACATAGTTGTATGTATGTAAATACCTTTAAAATATTTTAAAACATACCTTTGTCAGCTTTATTTCAACTGAATATAAGTACGACTTTAGAAAAGCATCACAACAGAGTCGATACAAAATTGATTCCGCAACAAAAAATAAGGCAGGCAGATGGTCCCGGTCAAAAGCAGCATGGTCCAAGGATATATAAAGCATATTCAAGGCTTCTGGAAAGGAAGTATTCCAATTTATAATCATGTTGTTAGGATAAATGGTATAATTTCTTGCAATGAATTGTTTGCATAATCACCAGGATTTTAAATATTTAGTCTTAAAATATTTAGAAGCATTTTGACAATCCTTCTGTCAAAAGGGTCATGGACCCTTCATGATTCT
This sequence comes from Sorex fumeus, assembly GCF_029834395.1. Lineage (NCBI taxonomy): Eukaryota > Metazoa > Chordata > Mammalia > Eulipotyphla > Soricidae > Sorex > Sorex fumeus. The sequence continues at coordinate 15,410,484 of NW_026606188.1, forward strand.
CTTAACCTTTTGATAATTTCAACCAATAGGTGTAACAAAAGTCATACTCCCTAATCTCCAAGACTATATTAAAATATAGATACACTTGCATATTTCTCTTAAGATAGTAGCTATGAAACTATTCGACTCTTGGGAGATGCCAATTGGATAGTTAAATGAGAAAATAAAGAACAGAGAAAAGGGAGAAGGAGAATATGGAGAGTGGAAGAGAGAGGCAGAAGGAGGAAAAGAAAAAGATGCTAACGGAGCATCAGCTGTTTCAACCAACAACAAAATAGGTCACTGGGTCATGAACAAAAAAATGTGGCTAATAGTACAGACCAGAAACTGATGATGAAAGACAATGCTAACGTGCTCTAAAAGTGAAGTGTTATAAGTAGAAAATCAATGCAAGTAAATAGGGGTCAGCAAAGATAAGCAAGGAAAACCATAGAACTAATAAGGTCCAAGAGAAAAAATAAAATCTGAGGGGCTGGAGAGATAGCACAGCAGGTAGGGCGTTTGCTTTGTAAGCGGCCGCCCCAGGTTCGATTCCCAGCATCTCATATGGTCCCCTGAGCACTGCTCATATGGTCCCCTGAGCACTGCCAGGAATAACTCCTGAGTACAGAGCCAGGAGAACCCCTGTGCATTGCCAGGTATGACGCAAAAAGCAAAAAAATAAAAAATAAATAAAACCTGAAGCTTGAGAAATTTTGGGGATGTCATATAAATATCGGAGAAAGGACTGAAAATTCAGGTTCCTGAGAAAGGAAAAACCCTGATGTGTTCAAGAAATAGGAAGGTGACTTTTATATCTGGCTTAGTGAATAAGAAGAGCAAGTGCATACATTCTTTTGAATAAATGCTTTTCTTTCCTGGCAATAGATATCCAAAAGTGAAATTGCTGGATCACCTGGAAGCTCAATTCTGAATTTACTGAGAACACTCCATAATGTTTTCCAAAAGGGTTGGACCATACAACATTCCCATCAGGAGTGAATGAGAGTTCCTTTTTTACCACATCCCCAACAAAACAGATTGCTCCCAGTATTTTTCCCGTGTGCCATTCTCACTGGTGTAAAATGATATCTTGTCATCTAGATTTGGATTTCCCTAATAATAAGTGATGATTTGTACTTTTTAATATGCCTGTTGCCATCCACTGAGATTCCTTAGAAAAGTGTCTGTTCATTTCCTCTCCCCATTATTGGATGGGGTTTTAGATTTTTTTGTTGTTAATCTTTGTGAGTATTTTATGTAACTTGGATATCAACCCTTCATCTGCATTGCAGCACTCAGTACAACTAGATAAGATTTGGAATCAACCTGATGTCCAAAAAAAGATCAGAGGATCATGAAGACATGCTATATATACACAATGGAATATTACATGGTTGTTAAGACTAATAAAAACCAAACAATTTGCAGCAACATGAATGGAACTGGAAGATATCATGCTAAATGAAGTAAGCCAGAAGAAGGATGCACACAGGATAAAATCATTTATATATGGTATTTAGAATAACTAAATGAATGAATGAATGAATGAATGAAATGTGTTAAGGGGGGTTGCCCAGATTATCCTTAACCCAAGAATATAGATGGGAGAAGGAAAGAAATAGAGAGCATGGGAGAAGAGAAGACAAATGAGAAGCAAGAGGGCAGAGGTTAAGGGGATTAAGGTACATTGGTGGAGGTAAGGATTGAAAGAGTCAAATATCCAAACCACAGAAGCAAAATACTGAAATCATGAGACCTAAACTTTAATAATCAAGCATAGAAAGGCAACTGTCAAGAGGACAGACTGGAGGGTGTAGGCGAGGGAGCCTGGGAACGTGGTAGAGGGAAGTTGACACTGGTGGTGGGATCAGTGATGAAACATTGAATGTCTAAAACCCAATTTATGAGTAGCTTTATAAATCATGGTGCTTTCATAAAATTTAAAAAACAAATATCAGCAGTCACTGTTGTAAGGATAGTGGATAATTGAATTAAGAATAATTGAGAAGGCAGATGGCACATAGATTTAAAAGTTAGTACTGGTCAGAGAGCTAGTGCAGCAGTTAAGGCATTTGCCTTGCACGTGGCGGACCTGAGGTTTGATCTCAGGCATCCCATATAGTCCCCTAAGCACTACCAGAACTGATTAGTAAGTACAGAGCCAGAAGTCTGAGTGTGATCCAAAAACAAAAACAAAAAATTAAAAATTAAAATTAACGATTATTTACTGTTGAAGAATGAGAAAAAAATCAGAGTTTTTATTCAGAATTCAGAATCTTAATGAACAAAAATGCTGCTTTAGCCCATTTATGATGAAAATTCTCAACAAAATGGGCAATGATAGAACATTCCTCAATATAGTGATAGCCATCTACCACAAACCCATGGCAAGCATAATTCTCAATAGGGAGAAACTAAAAGCTTTCCCCCTAACATCGGGAACAAGACAAGGTTGCCCACTCTCGCCACTCCTATTCAATGTACTACTGGAAGTTCTTTCCATAACAGTTAGACAAGAAAAAGATATCAAGGGCATCCAGATAGAAAAGGAAGAGTTGTCAAGCTACCACTATTTGCAGATCATCTGATACTATACTTTAGAAAATCCTAAAGACTCTACCAAAAAATACTCCTATAAACAATAGGTTTGTACAGTAAAGTGGTATGCTACAAAATCAACACCTGAAGGTTCATGGCTTTCCTATATATAAATAATAAAAGAGAAGAAAGAAATATTTTTTTTAAAAATTCTGTTCATGCCACAGTAAATCACGTACCTCAGAAAATTACAAAACAGTACTTCAAGAAATAAAAGAGGACACTAGGAAATGGAGACACACCCCTGCTCATGGATAGGAAGGATTAACATTATCAAAATGGCAATAACCCCCAAAGCACAATACAGATTTAATGCAGTCCCTCTAAGGTTACCCATGACATTCTTCAACGAAATAGACAAAACACTCCTGAAATTCATATAGAATAAATCTCCACGAATAGCTAAAGCAATCCTTGGGAAACGGGAGATAGGGGCTGTAGAACAACATTGGTTTGCCCTTCCTGGCTGCTGGGAGCTTGTGTTTGTTAATTGCCCCTCAACCTGTCAATTACCTTTGTCTCCTGATCACAGTCTCACTTGTAAATATTGTCTTTCTCTTCTCCTTACAGTCCTTTGCATGGTTAGTTATTTCAGAGCAATTGCTTTTTGTATGGATACAGGAAGACAGTTAAAAAGACAAGTCTGTGACTTCGGAGTTGATTGACTCCAGAAAATATTACCTCCTAGACATCTGCTCTCTCGACTTAAGCCTCAGTTTCCTTTACTTCCTAGATCCCCAAAAGTAGGGTCCTGACAAGGAACTGGATGGACCCAGGGCAAGCAGTGAGCTAACCTGGCATTGAAATGGTCCTGGCCAAATTCCATATTGCTTAACTATAAGTTAAGAGTATGGTCATGGACAAATTATGTCATGATCCAGAAAGTAATAACTAGATTTGGACCCTGCTGGGGTTAGGAATGATTCACCCGATCTGAGCACTAAAGTCTGAGTCTGTGGAGAGGTGTCCCCAGAAGAGTCACCCTACAAGTCTAATAGTGTCTATTACTGTGTCCATACAGAATGGTAAATATTAGGAAGGAGAATTAAAAATGTTAAGTTGCTGGTCTAAGGAGAGGAGAAACACTTTAGGGGCTGTTTCGTCCTCGTGCGCTGCAGGTGTTCGGGAAGACTGGAAAACATGTTGATCATGTTTCCCATGGGGAGGCATGGTCAGGGAGGTGTGATGAGGGGATAAAAAAAGAGCGACTGGTGGGGGAGAGAATTGATGGTTACAGAGAAACAGGCAGAGAAAGAAGGAGGAACAGATTGAGTGAGACAGGGAGTTCGAGGAATATTGAGGGAGAGACAGAGATGTAGAGAAGAAGAGACACAGAGTTAGAGAAGGTTGCTGCGGAGGTAGAGAGAGGAAGGAGAAACGGACATATGGTTACAGAGAGACAGAGACAGGAGAGGACAGAAGACTGCGAGAGACACCGAGTTAGAGAGATGACTGAAAGCTGAGAGTGAGAGTGGCTGGGGAGATTGAAGAGGAGTCACAGAGAGCATTTTAGAACGAGTTAGAGGGAGGGTTGGAGAGAGCTGGGAGAGACAGGAGATTTAATGAACGGCAACTAATCAGCAACCAGCTTGGCCCTCGTTCTTCCTTCGTCCAAGGCAACAGCGGTCCAGGGTGGAGAAGCAGCTCAAGAGCACTAAATGACCAACTAAAGGAAAAAGAAATTTTACAGGGGGCATCACTTTACTCAACTTCAAACTTTACTACAAACCAGTAGTAATTAAAACAGCATGGTATTAGAGAAACAGAACTGCAAACCAATGGAACAGAGTTGAATATTCTGTCACAGACTCTCAAATATATGATCACTTAATCTTTGATAAAGGAGCAAGAGATGTGAAGTGGAACAAGGGAAGCCTCTTCAACAAGTGGTGCTGGGAAAACTGGACAGCTACCTGCAAAAATGAACTCTGACCTTTATCTAATGCCAGGCACAAAACTCAGATCAAAGTGTATTAAAGACCTCACTATCAGACCTGAATTCATAAGGTACATGGAGGAAAATGTAGGCAGAGTCCTTTATGATATTGAAACTAAAGCCATCTTTAAGGATAAAACACCACTGACCAAGCAAGTGGAAACAAACATAAACAAATGGAACTACATTAAACTAAGAAGCTTCTGCACCTCAAAAGAAACAGTGAGGTGCATAAACATCTTAGTTTTTGGAGCTTCTTTTTGAAGCTTCAAAATACAAAAAGCACCTACACGATGGGAAAGAATATTTACCCAATACCCATCTGATAAGGATTTAATATACAAGATATACAATACATAGTAGAATTGTACAAGAAAAATACCTTCAACCACATCAAAAAAATGGGGAGAAGAAATGAACATAAGTGTCCTCAAAAAAGAAATACAGATGGCCAAAAGCCTGCTCGGATCGGGGCTGAGCATCCTCCACCCAGATCCTCCATCTTCCAGTAGGCAGGGGACACACCCACCAACTGCCCCCCCACCCCCCGGCACCAGGTAATCCCATCAATGGCCAAGACCCAGAGACTATAAAACCCAGCTCCTGGAAGAGAACAGCACAGAGTCTCCTGCTCCTGCGCCTGGCTGTCCTCATCGGGGCACCTTGGAGGGGGGCAGGTTGAGTTTCCCTCACCATCCCAAGCAAAGCCCCGGTAGATGAAGACCTCCAGAACCAGCCACAACAATGCTGAGATCAAATATAAAAACCCAGGAGCTGCGTTTTATAGCTCCCAGAAACGCAAGGCCTCATTTGCAGCCACACAACATTTTGTAATCTCATACTTACTTTGGACAACCTGGCAAGCTACCGAATATAACCTGCCCACATGGCAGAGTCCGGCAAACTCCCCGTGACGTACCCAATATGCCAAATACCAGTAAAAACGATGGGGCTCATTCTCCTAACCCTGAAAGAGCCTTGAATATGGCACTTTTTAAAATCTCAGGGCTAGGACAAAGGAAACGTTACTGGTGACTGCTCGAGGCAGTCAATGTACAACAGGATGATCGTGATCTTGATCTTAATGGCCAAAAAAGCACATGGGGAAGAAAAGATCTACATCACTAATCATCAGAAAGATGCAGATCAAGACAAAAATGAGATATCTCACACCACAGAGACTAGCTCACATCAAAAAGAACAAGAACAACCAGTGCTGGCACAGATGTGGGGAGAAAGGGACTGGTAGGAATGCTCTCTTGTCCAGCATTTTGGGGAAACAATATGGGCATTCTTTATAAAACTAGAAATTGATCTTCCATATGACCCAGCATTTGCAGCCATGTGGCATCTCATAACTTACACCACTGATATACCAAGAGTAGCACACCACATTTTATGGGCTTTAAAGTATAAGGCAACAAATCTTAGGGTAAATATATATATATATATATATATATATACATATATATATACACACACAAATGTGTGTGTGTGAACACAAGGCTCCATTCTCTCTCAATGGAACAAACATCTCCAAATGCAGCAGTTGTATGTACCTAGGTCGAGAACTCAACATGATGAATTACCTGGCACCTGAGTTGAGCAGGAGGAAGAGAGCAGCGTGGAACGCCTTCAAGAGCATTGAAGAAATAGCTAAGAGGAGACGACCACTGGACTAGAGCCATTACTGACTGGATTTCACGGAACGTCAAAAGATCGTGTCACCACCCACCTACGAGATGGTCAGACTTCTTTGTCAAGACCCTGAAGAGTTTGAGGCTCTTTATGTTCCTGGAGAGAGCAGACCCCATTGGGCTACACTCGCATATGACAAGGATGAATGGAGATGTTACTGGCGCCTACTTGAGCAAATCGATGAGTAACAGGATGTCAAGTGATCAAGTGATACACACAAGACTCAACCTTTAACAACATGTTACTAATCTCTTATAGAAGGGATTAATGGCTTCTGGGTGAAATACAACAATCTTGAAACATTTTCCTCTAAGAAAACTCTTTTGAATCATTTTTAGTGGATTATTGTTATGAATAATCCACAACAATGAATAATCCACTAAAAATGATTCAAAGGGCTGGAGCGATAGCAGGGCTGGAGCGATAGCACAGCGGGTAGGGCGTTCACCTTACAAGCGGCCAACATGGCCGACCCGAGTTCGATTCCTCCGCCCCTCTTGGAGAGCCTGGCAAGCTACCGAGAGTATTCGATATGCCAGACACAGTAACAACAAAGTCTCCAATGGAGACGTTACTGGGCCCGCTCGAGCAAATCGACGATCAACGGGAGGGCCTATTCATAACAAACAATACAAAATAAATTACTTTGTTTCCACTTTAGGGCAGGGATGGAAACATTAGAAAATAGTGGTGGAAAGGTGGGATTGGTCTTCAAATATTAAATGTAATCAATTACTGTGAACAACTTTATAAACATTAAATTTAAAAAAGAATTCCAAATGAATCTATCTCAACATGCTTGAGGCAGAGAGAGCCAGGTCATATACTCTCTCTTGATTTAATTAATGAAAAGTAACAGGGAATTACAATCATAATAAGAATAACGGATATGATCAGTTAAAATTTCCTCCTAGGAGGGAGTTGAGGGAACTAGGCAAGGGCAGTCCACTTGGACCACTACCTGTGGGATGCCTGCAGAAGAGGTTTGATGGACAAAGGCTCATCCTCTGCTCACTGCTGGTACATCAAGACCAGCGACTGTCATTCAACAGAGACCAGGCCGTGTGGCAGTGGCTGGAGAGACGCAGGCACATACATTCAGAGAGAATTAGTTTTTAACTTTTATCTTGTTTCAAACTTACCAGAGATCACTACAACCTGATACAGTTGACTAAACTGTCTGGCTGCACAAGAACATTGTAAAACCCATTTTAAAAAGACAAGCACAGCCGGGCATTCTCGGGGAAAGGGCAGCTCAGATAGAGAAGGGAGCACCAAATAAAGGGCGTTTGGAGGACCCTCCCAGGAGGGGAGATGCATGCTTAAAGTAGACTATGGACTGAACATGTTTGCCACTCAATGCCTCTTTTGCAGACCACAGCACCCAAAAGGAGAGAGAGAATAAAAGGGAATGCCCTGCCACAGAGGCCGGGTGGGATGGGGGGGATGGGGGTGGGAGGGATATTATCCATGGTGGTGGAAAATGGGCATTGGTGGAGAGATGGGTATTTGATCATTGTATAATCAAAATAGCACAGAAGGCGTTTGCCTTGCACGCAGCCAACATGGCCGACCCGAGTTCGATTCTTCAGCCCCTCTCGGAGAGCCCGGCAAGTTACCGAGAGTATCTCGCCCACACGGCAGAGCCTGGCAAGCCACCCGTGATGTATTCGACATGACAAACACAGTAACAACAAAATCTCCCATGGAGACATTACTGGGCCCGCTCGAGCGAATCGATGAACAACGGGAGGGCCTTTACCTTTACCTTTACCTTATAATCGAAATCCAAGCACAAAAAATTGTAAATCTACAACTGTACCTCATGGTGTTTCACTAATAAAAATTTTTAAAAAAGAAAAAAGAAAAAGATAGGCACGTAAAATTCTAAGATAATGATTGAGGAAAATTTACCTGTTTAAGAATAATGTTTTTAATATATTTTAGATTGGTTGGAAGATGATTTGAATGACAGATCAAGAAGAAATGATGAAACCTTAAAGAGTAAAATGACTTAAGTGAAAACAAATGGATATTTGATTAATGTTTAATGAGCAAGAATAATACCATGCAGAAATAAGTTTCTCTAAATCAAATGCCTATTGTAATTGAAAATTACTTGATCATATTTTATATTACTTTTAATTTTACTACTATGTGTAGAAAAAATAGTAAGACTATGCCATAAAAAAGTTTTAAAATGATTTTGAAATTTGAAAGTTGAGCAGCCATATAGACTAATTCAAAATTATAGGAGGAACTTTCAATCATGAAATATCAGATATTTCCATAGAGAAATGTAAATTTTCCTTGAGTTCTGCACAGTATCTAAACATTAAAATTTCAAATTATGTATTCACTAATCTTTGTCAGTATGGAAAATATAGCGATCAATCAAAGCCCAGTGAGCACGCACCTTCCTGAACTTGTCCCTTGCACTGAGCGAGGTACACCACTTCAGTCCACGCAGTGGGAAGGTGTACGTGAGGTCCGCAGCCTAAGGTCTTGAGACCAAGCTTCCTCTGTGGTGGGGATATAGGATATAGGTTTGTCACACTGAACAGTTTTTATTTATTCATTTATTTATTCATCAATAATTATTTACTTGTGTCATTTTATCGAATCACCATGAATTACAAAGCTATTCATTATTCAGTTTCAGGCGTACAATATTCTAACACTAATATCTACACCAGTGTCCACTTTCTTCCACCAATGTCCCAGTCTCCCTTATGCCGCCAGATTTTCTCTGTATCCGGCATTTTTACTACTTTTCCTTGAGGTACTGTGGTTTAATGACAGTGTATAATGCATGTCACTTTATCTTCGTTTAGCACCCTATTTATATCACTTATTAAAACACAAATGTCCTTATTAGGCTATTTATATTAGGTTATAAATAACAATTTATATCCTTTTCTGTTAAACTTTATATTTACTTATACTTTTAATTATGTAAATTTGATGCCTCTTTGATTTGAATTGTATAATAATTTATGTTTATCTTTTTATTACTATTTTTGAGAAGTGTAGAGAATTTTTTAAATACTCTTCTCAGTTATTTGCTAAAATAACTATTAAATAAGTTTTTATTGACTAGAATTCTTGCTTTACAATACTACTAATAATTTTCTAATCCAAACGACTTAAATAAAATATCCTCTCACACCTGTGAGAATGTCACATATCAAAAAGTCTGGAAAAAAAACAGTGTTGGTGCGGTTCTGGTGAGAAAAGGACTCTTATCCACTGTTGGTGGAAATGCCGTCTGTCTCAACATCTATGAAAAGCAGTATGGAAATCTATCGAAAAAAACAGAAATAACTCCCATATGACCCAGCACTACCACTCTTGCATCTATCCTCAGAACACACACACACACACACACACACACACACACACACACACACACACACAAAATCATTAATTCAAAAATATAGATGCACATACATGCTCATCACAGTATTTAGTATAATAGCCAATATAGGGAAATTAACTCACTTTTAGTTACTAGAGGCATTGTGGCTACTCCTTTTGCACCCAGGAATGAAACTATCATTTTATAAAAAAGCATATTGAAGAAATGTGACTCAGCAGAGACTGATGCTCTGCCAAAGTGTCAGAGACTCTGGTTACTTCACTGTGAAGTTACAGAGTTGAGAAAGAAACCAAGGCTGACTCCTCTTCCCTCAGCAGGTTCAGTCTGAGACTGTTTCAGAGAGGTATTAACTAATTAAGAAGAAACTCATAGACAAATGTCCTTACTAGTGCATGACTGCATATAACTTATAAAAAGATTATTCTTAAAGACAAATGGGTTTTTCAGTTTCAAAATTCTTTAGAAACTGGATACTAAAATACTGAAAACTAAACACACTCAAAGACATTTTAATTTATACTCATGTTTTGTGAAATTTTTATTTCATGAATTATTCAGTATCAGCAAAATCACATATACCAAAGTTAAACTGTATCCAATATTGCATAGGCAAATAAGGACTTATTTCACCTTGCTCTGTTTTGATATATGCTTGAAAATTTGAGATCAGACATATGCTAAAAACCTATAATTTAGAGACCAGAGAGATAATGCAATGGGTAGAGCATTTGTCTTGCACATGACCAGTCAGCTCTGGTACACCATAAGGTTACCTGGACCCATCAGGAGTGATTCCTGAATACAGAATCAGAAGTAAGCTCTGAGCACAGAGAAATGTGCACCCCCAAAAAATATACTTTATAAACGTAAGTATATTGTTACACAGAAAGCATGGGCACTTTGTCCATTACGGTAAAGTATTAAGGACGTTTTCTTTCTTTCTCTCTTTCTTTTTCTCTTTCTTTCTCTCTTTTTTCCCTCTTTCTTTCTCTCATTCTTTCTTTTTATTCAAGTACTGTGATTTGCAAAATTATAATAATTGAGTTTGAGGTACATAATATTTCAACACCAATCCCACCAGTATTAAGGAAGTTTTATTTTCTTTTTGAGATACCTCATTTTCAGTTACTCTTTCTTAGAAAAAGTTCAATTTTGTTAATAAAATATCTGTTTTCTGTGGAATCTTGGTCTAGTTTCGATAGCTATTTTTATGAGATTTTTCACCAGCAAAAAGCATTTGACTCTGAAATATTTGGTTCTGTCTTTTGTTTTGCATTACCATTTTAACTTTACCTGCTTATAACTAATATTTTTATATCATTTTTATTTCAATATTTTAGAAAATATAAACTCATCAATTTGTAAGAGAAAGTTCATAGACAGAGCAACTAAGTAGTATAATATTACCTTACATCTGATAATGTATTTTCTAACTTTGTCCAACAGTTCTTTCTCCTCTTTCGCATTTGTTGTTTCATTAAATCTCAGGATGAATTCTTTTGTGATTGAAAATGATGGACTAAATGAAGCAAAAAAATAATTATTATAGCTATTAGTTCCAATTTTTAATAAATAAAATTTTTAGTTTTAAGTATAACTGTTTTCTAGAAAAGGCATTTTTATCTTTTAATAAAAATGTTTTAAACAAAAACAATGAAATGCTAGTACTAGCTCTCTAATTAAGCTCATAATGCTCTTGGATTAAAAAATAATATTATATTGAGGAATATTATAAACTCTGAAAAGAAGATCACTAAGATGGCTGCTTCTTTTCTTGTTGGTATATTTATTCTTCACAGGCAAACCTAGGTTAGCTTCAATTACGTTAAGGACTAATTTATCTCTGTAACCTTGAACAGTACTGCTTAATTTAAATTAAATCTTATCCTTTCCTTTCAAGCTGAACTTAGTGAAATAAAGTCAGCAGGAAAAAGAAGACCTAAAGAGTAAGATCAAAGTGGTGATCCAGAGGAACTCTAGATGAGATGGGAAGCTATTGCAGTTTTGATAAGAAGAATGGTATGAGTTAACCTATTAACTATCATTCAGATGCTGTGTTTAGAGCTGGGATGTAAGTAGGACTTTAGCAAGGGAGAACACATAACTTAAGTGACACATAAAAATGTCATTTATCAAGATTATCACTGTATCACTATATCACTGTCTTCCCATTGAATGTCGAATTGCTCGAGCAGGCACCAGTGACATCTCTATTCCTCCCAGCCCTGAGATTTTAGCAGCCTCTTCTTACTCGTCTTTTCCCAACGATTGGAGGCTCTTTCAGGTCAGGGGAATGAGACCTATTGTCATTATTGTATTTGGCATATCAAATATACCACGGGGAGCTTGCCAGGCTCTGCCCATGGGGGCGGGATACTCTCGGTAGCTTGCTGGGATCTCCGAGAGGTATAAATTATAGGAAGTGTCATATAATGTCTGGAAAGCAGCCTGGAGCATGGTGGCGTTTGCAAAATGGAGTTCAGCTACTGAGGCTGGGTCACTTGGGGTGGGGAGGTCTCTCACCTGCCCCACAGCCTGGTGTGGAGTCCCATCAAGGTTATAGCAATGGAAATAAAGAGAAGAGCTTAGAGATTTTGACATCAACATCAACCAAACCAGCAAATGAATTAGAAATTATAAAGAAATTTCCAGACTCACACAGAGCTGGGAGCCTTCCCCTATCTCCCTGTTCTTCAGGAACCTGGCAGTCAAACCCAGAAACTGCCTCTGATGACATTTAAGCTCATTAATGGCCATGATCCAGACTCACAAATAAATCTTAGGAGAGAGCCACAAGCTGCAGAGATGCTTCCAGAATCCAAAGTCACGATCCATTTATTTAATTCCAGCTGTAGCACCGTGTTTAAAATTTTAGAATTCTTGGAGCGTGTGGCAATGAGATCTCATACTCTACACAACTGATATATCAAGAGCAGCATACCAGGTCTGGTGGGATGTAAACTATAAGGCAATTGATCTCAATCAAAAAGAAAAAAATGCACACAATTTCAACCTGTAATTTCATGTAATACATTTTTGTACAAGGGGCTTATTGGCTCCAGGGTGAGATACAACAATCTTCACACACTTTCCTCTAAGGAAACATTTTAAAATCACTTTTATCAGATGATTAATAACAAGCAATACAAAATAAATTTTTCAGGGGCAGGCTGTGGAGGTGGTGGGGATATTTGAAATAATGGTGGTGGGATAGTGTAATGGTGGTGGAATTGGTGTTATAATATTGAATCTAATAAATTATTGTGAACACTTTATTAAAATTAAAAAAAAACTTTTAAAAATAAAGTAAAATAGGGGGTTGGAGTGATAGCACAGAAGGTAGGGCATTTGCCTTGCACGCGGTCGACCCAGATTCAATTCCCAGCATCCCATATGGTCCTCCAAGTACTGCCAGGAGTAATTCTTGAATGCATGAGCCAGGAGTAACTCCTGTGTAATGCCATGTGCGACCCAAAAAGCAAATAAATAAATAAATTAGATTTTAAAAACTAAATAAATTGAAATAAAAGCAGAAGTAGCACTTAAAAAGAGAGTTGGTTATGATGAATGAGAGATTCTTTACAGCAATTTTCTCATATTTAAAGCACACACAAAATGCCGGTGAACTGTAATCTGTCTTCTTGGCACCTTTTGAAAGCCTTGGAATTGCTATGTTCCTTGTGAAAATGTAATTTCTATACTTATTCATTCCTTCTAAAATATCATGCATGTTCTTTTGGTATGTAAGAAACAGTACTTGTGGAAAAGGATGGTAGAGTGTTTTTTTCTTGATGTGATTTAAACAATAGCAGAATTCTCAAAAACATAAATAGAATTCAGACATAGCAACATCATTAAAATGAGGAACTAGAAGAATGGAACTGCTTTTTACTGAGATGAGTAAGATCCCTGGAACTTGGAATAAGGGTAGAGGAAAAATCAAATTAGACATTATATTTGAAATAAACTTATTTCCAATGAAATAAACTTCACTTAAAGTGAAGACAATAATTATAAAGCTAGGTATAAATGTGTTGATTCCAGGAAAAGTTTTATATTTTATAGTCTGTAGTACACATATCATAAAGAAATGTGAATATACAGGATCCTGTGGAGAAGCTGAAGCTTAAAATGACTTGTCTTGGTGGTGTAAAGATAGTAGAGTGAGTAGAGCACTTGCCTTGCATGAGGCCAACCTGGGTTTAATTTCCACCACCTATATAGTCACCAAAGCACCATTAGGAATGATTTCTGAGTACAGAGTCAGGAGTGACCCCTGATCATTGCCAAGTGTGACCCAAAAATAAATAAATCACAGTACTTGTCTACCTATAGACCAGTGGTATAAAGAAGACAAGACGAAAGTGTAGTGGTATATAAAAGAATAAGTAGAGTGAATTTCCAGACTCACAAATAAATCTCTCAGAAGAGAGCAACATGAGAGCAACACACCACAGAGATGTCTTCAGACCCCGCACCAGCTTTTTCATCCAGGGCTGCCGGGATTAGGGCAGGTGAGTCCTTCTACCCACACCAACAGAGTCCTAGCAGCCAAAAACCTCCAGATCCCAATCACCGTTAGCTCATGGCCAGTCTCCTGAGCCTCATCCATAAGTGAATCTTAGAAAAACTCAGGTATACGGGTTTTGTGACCTAAATCTCCAGGCTCACATGGAGTTGGGAAATGGTGACCTTCCCCCATCTTCCTGTTCTGTTAGCCTGGCAGTCATGCCCAAGAACTGCCTCTGGTGACACACAAGCTCATTAATGGCCATGATCCAGACTCACAAATAACTCTCTCAGAAGAGAGCAACGTTAGAGCAATATACCACATAGATGCCTCCAGACCCCAAAGTCACTATTCAGTTTTTAAAAATGAAATTAACCTTAGCTATATCACTATATTTAAAATTTTAGAATCCCTGGAGCACACAGCTGCAACATCTCATAGTCTACACCAGTGATGTACCAAGAATAACACACCACATTGAATGTGGTGTAGAGTAGAAAACAACCGATCTCAAACACACACATATATATATACACACACATATATACACACACACACGCATATACACACACACACACACACACACACACACACGTCTTAACCTCTAACAGCATTGATAATCTCTTATACAAGGACTTAATGATTCCAGGGTGAAATGCAACAATCTTCACACAATTTCCTCTTAAGAAAAAATTTTGAATCAATTTTAGTGGATTATTTATATCAAGCAACACAAAATAAATGACTTAGGTCCTGCTTTGAGGGCAGGATTTGGGGGTTGGGATGGAAAGATTTAAAATATGATGGTGGGAAGGTGTAATGGTGATGTGACTGGTGTTGCGATATTGGATGTAATAAATTATTGCGAACAACTTTATAAAAATAAAATTAAATAAAAAATAATCTGAGTGAATATAATGAGGCATTTATAGAATTTAACATGTTCAAAGAGTTAAAAGTGACATAAGGACTATAATAAGTGAGTTTGTGTGTTCATGTAAATTTTTGGAGTGGTGGCCTTTGAAAGCAATGTGGAAAAATAAAATGTATTTAATCACTTATATTAAGAATTTACTGAACTAGTTTCTCTGTGGAGTGCTGGACAAGCAACTCATAGTATAAAATAAAAACTTAGAGACAAATATTTCCAAAGGAATAAGCAAAACCAAATGATGTCAGGGTAACAATGTTTTATGTACATTTATTTACATTATTTTCATAATTGAGACTGCTGTTCAAAATTAGGAAGAGAGAAATGGGTTAGGAGGTTGAAGTAGAACACCAAGATTATGTGGTAATGGCTTGCAGAGGCAGGGATATTATTAAAGACAAAGAAACTATACTCAGTAGTGTCACATCATTATAAGGTAGAGGTAAAGGCCCTCCCGTTGATCATCGATTTGCTCGAGCGGGCCCAGTAACGTCTCCATTGGAGACTTTGTTGTTACTGTGACTGGCATATCGAATACTCTCGGTAGCTTGCCGGGCTCTCCGAGAGGGGCGGAGGAATCGAACTCGGGTCGGCCATGTTGGCCGCTTGTAAGGCGAACGCCCTACCCGCTGTGCTATCGCTCCAGGGCCAAAAAGTCATCCCCTAATGAGTGCAAAATTTTGCTCCATGATTTTGTGTTATTGTTCTGTTTTGCTGAAACCAGAGTTTGAAATTCTCTTTATAGTTCTATATACAATTTACTTAGTGAACATCTGGTTAGTGATATGTATATACATTAAAATTCTGGAGTGAAGAAATGTTTTAAATTATCTTCTTTGTTTTACAAAAAGGGGAAAAGTAATATAGAGTTTAAGTAAAACACTCAAGGTCATAGTTTTAAAAGTGAGCATAGCCAATATGTAAAATAAGCTGGCAGGTTTTCCGTTTCTATCAAAGATCCTCAGAATGTTTTATATACATTCTTCCTGTGAAGGAAACAATCAATGTAATATTTTAAATGAGGTTGCTCAGAACCAACCACAATCACTTGAAACACACACAGACTTTAAAATTTAAGTACAAATGAGAATACATTTTCTAAAATTAGATCTTTTACCCCCATGTTTTTATGCACTCTGGAGAAAATGCATTTATGACATTTTATTTCTGAAGTAAAAAAGCAAGCCTCAGGAAAAAATATATAAATTCAATTTCCATTCCAGAATATATTTTATAAATAATTTTAGCTTTTTAAAATTACTTTTAATAGACTGGCCTCAAATGAATTATTGAATATATGGAAAGCTTCTACTCTTTATTGAGCACTGAATGCATTATTTGATATCCCACAGCTCATGTTAATAAATAATTAATGGAAAAAAGATAACCACTTTAACTATTTCTTACCATAGCAAATTGACATTCGGGTAAATTAATGCTTATTTAATGATAACCATGAATGATAAAAGGAACACCTTATAATGTAAATACAACTAGTCTACATACATAACCGGTGAATTTATTAGTATCTTTTAAGGGTTACAATTTTGTTCTTCCAGTAAATACATAATGAAAGTGTCTAACATTTAAGATGTTTCACTTAGCTATGAGACCTAGAAGAGGAATTGGCCTGGTTCCCGGAGCTGCAGCCTAGAGGGTACGTAAGTCACCAATGGTACATTAGGGAGGAGTCACACATTTGATGGCTCTGCTATTTTGTAGATAACTTCTGGTTTTGATCTTGTTGCTTCATATTCTGTCTCTGGTACTGACTGTTTAAGTATGATTTCAATGCATCTTGGAGTTTTTCTGTTTGGATCTATTTAATCTGGCCCCTTAGGCCTCTTGGATTTGGGTGTCTGCATTTCTTAACTCTGGGAACTTCTCATCTATTATTTCTTTGATTTGTGGTTCTTCAACAAATTCATCTTCTATTTCTTCAGGGATTCCTTCATTCCTATATTGTTTCTCTTGAGCTCATCCCAAAGCTCACTGATATGTTATTCATTTCTTTTCAGACTTTTATCTATCTTCTGTTGTTTTCTAGAGGCTGCCTACATTTCATCTTGGATCTCACTAATCCTTTTCTCATCTGTTATTATTTTCTCCTGCCCCTGCGCCTGGCTGTCCTTGCTGGGGCCCTTGGGGGGGAGCGGGTTGAGCTTTCCTCCCTGCCCTGACTAGGGCTCCAGCAGCCGAAGACCTCCAGGACCAGCCACCACCATGCTGAGACCACTCTCTGCACACCTGAAGGTACCGGCAGAGGAACAAAGGCAAGCGGGACTCAGGGCTGAGATCTCCAAGCCTACTCGGATCAGAGCTGAGCATCCTCCACCCAGATCCTCCAAATTCCAGTAGGTGGGGGTCACACCCACCAACTGGGCCCCTGGTGCCATGTAATCCCATCAACGGCCAAGACTCAGAGACTATAAAAACCAGCTCCCGGAAGAGAACAGTGCAGTCTCCTGTCCCCGTGCCTGGCTGTCCTCGCGGGGGCCCCTTGGAAGGGAGGAGGTTGAGCTTTCCTCCCCCCCCCAGACCAGGGCTCCGGCAGCCGAAGACCTCCAGGACCAGCCACCACCATGCTGAGACCACTCTCCGCACACCTGAAGGTACCGGCAGAGGAACAAAGGCAAGCGGGACCCGGGGCCGAGATTATTTTCTCATCTGTTATTATTCTGCTGCTCATCAGAATATTCTGCTGCTCATCAACTGAGCTTTTCATTTTACCTATCATACTCCTTATCTCCATCACTTCTAATTAGAGTTGTTTTCATTTCTGCTATCAACTTTCTTCTGCTGTGCCAACTATCTTAATTACCATTTCATTGAGTTTATTAAATATTCTCAACAGGGTATCTCTAAAGCTTTTATCTGACAGCCACTGCCATGTAATACACACAGACCAGCAGCTTCAGCACTAATCTTGGAATAGACGCAATCCAAGACACAAAACTCAGGGGTACACCAGTTTTCTGGCTGAAAACTCCAGGATGCTACAGGAGAGGGGTGGACTGAGGCAAAAGCCCACAGCCACTGACATGCAAATAATGCAAAACATTCAACTTCACTTCATAACTAATTCTGCAGAGATGCAAACCAAAGAAAAATTCCTGGTACCAGTTTGGGGATTGAGAACTCTGGGGTCTTCTAGAATTAGGGTGGGCAGTCTCCTGGCCTAGCTCCACAGCTTTACAACTAACCTCAGAGAGGAACAAGTTAAGTCACAGAAACCTATGGGTCCCATTTACATATCCTGGAATTTCTGGAGTGCAAGGCCATGCTTCAAATGGAACACCTCAAATTCATTATTACTTATAGTCCAGTGGGAACACAGCAATTTAGATGGAAAAGTAGTATAGAAGTCAACTAAGTTCAATAAACAAAAGTAATAACACAGATGGCTCAACTAGCAACCGGCCTCAGACAATGACTTTAATGATCCCATGATGAAATAGAACAATTTTCACAAATTTTATTTTACTGAAGCATTTTTCAATAATTCCATTAGTCATTTTGTTGTAATAAGCAATATAAAATAAATGATTTTGTACCTGTTCAGGGGGCAGGCATGGGGGTGATGTGTTGGAAACTTGGAACAATGGTGTGAGGAAGGTCACACTGGTGGTGGGACTGGTGTTAGAACATTGAATGCCTAAAATAGCTGTATTATGAATGACTTTGTATAACAGTGTTAAAATGAAGAAAAATTAAGAAAGTTAAAATGAAAAAAGTAAAACCAATATAATTAGATTTGGGAAAGTGATCTATGTCACTTGGAATATATTAACTATAATTTATCTGTGAGACATCCAAGCAGAGAGGGCTATATTACAAACAGATTTTGATATTGTCATTGGGAATTAAATAAGATCTTGAAATAAACATTTCAGGACCATTTATGTATATGTAATTTTAAAAGTCATGACATTTTAATGTTCATTGAGAAAAAAATAAGTGAAAGGAGATATATAGATAAACACCACATGTAGTAGACAAGAGAGAAAAATAATTAACAAAATAAAGGAATTCAGGAAACTACTATGTGGAGCACAAATATGCATACAATATGAGCTGTAAACTTCTTTTCCGAGAATTGTCATTATTTGTGGTCCCTGCTGAAAAAATATAATTCCTATGTTCCATATGACTCCACATCCACATTTACCTCCTGTATTGCTGATTAGATCACAATAAAAACAAACAAAAAATAACTTACTAAAGCTGGAACAATTCAATTTTATCTCCAGGGATTTTAAATAACTGATTCTTTATTGTTTACTTTATTGCTGACTACTAACACTAGGTAAATTGTCTAAATTTTTTGTTTAGGAAAAAAAGAGGACCATATAATTGATCTCTGCTTTTACCCAGTTAGTGACAGAAAAATAAGAATCAATGATTTCAAAAGATTCCTCTAAAACTATGCATATAAATTTCCTTTGATGATGGTTATATTTGCTTCAATGCTACAGGAAAGGTTTGAAAAATCAAGGACACTCCTTGGTGAAGCTCTCAACAAAACTGTAAGAATAAGAATAGCTCCAAGAAGTCAATAATGTAGAGCGTTGGCAATTTATTCTCCTTAAAATAGGCGAGCTTATTGGTTAGAAGCTTGCCTCATGCTGGGGGAGAAGGCAGTTGGGATAGAGAAGGGACCACTAAGTCAATGATGGTTGGAGGGATGGCTTGGTATGGGAGGTGTGCTGAAAGCAAAGGACCAAACATAATGCCCAAAAGTAGAGAGTAAAAAGGAAAGTGCCTGTTATATATGCAGGTGGGATGAAGGTGGCGGAAGGGATACTGGGGACATTGGTGACATTGGTAGTGGAAAATATGCACTGGTGCAGGGATCGGTGTTCAATCATTGTGTGACTGAAAGACAATCATGAAAGCTTTGTAACTGTATCTCAAGGTGTTTTGATAAAAAATAAATAAATGAAAATAAAAAGTAAGGCAAGTTTATGCCAGAGAAACTTCGTAATAAGCTGACTGTTAGAGATATAGATATGGAATTACGTCATAAATTCTGGGTAAAATGATGGAGTGATAATATAGCAGATAGCAAGCTTACTTTGTATACTGCCAATGGGGGTTCAGTCTCTGGCACACCATATGAACCCCTTAATCCCTGCCAGGAGTTATCCCTGAACTCAAAACCAGGAGTAAGTTACCAATTGTGGCCCCCCCAAAAAATAAATAAATAAATAAATAAATTCTGGGTGAAAAATGTTTCAGTGAAAGAACAGCTGTGATTTTAATATTGTGCCTTACTAAGAGAATGATCATCCCTTTATTGTTTAAGAAGGTAAAAGTTCTCCCAAAATTTATCATTATAGCCAAAATTTCTCTATATACAACTAAATCAAACCACAATAAATAATCTAACTTTTGTTCTGTTGCAAAGTAAATAAGTGATCTGATAACAAAATTAAGCTGATATGATAACCCAAATTATGAAGTACTGCTTTGATACTCTGTTCTAGAAAATTAGAACATACACATTTTGTCTAGAGTAATAAAACCACTTTTGTTTCTGTGCACTGCACTGTCCTGCCATTGTTCATCTATTTGCTCGAGCAGGCCTAATAACGTCCCCATTGTGAGACTTGTTGCTACTGTGTTTGGCATATAGAATACACCACTAGGAGTTTGCCAGGCTCTGTCGTGCGGGTGGGATACTCTCAGTAGCTTACTGGGCTCTCTGAGAGGGGTGGAGGAATCGAACCCTGTTCGGCCAGGCTGACCTTGTGAAAGGCAAATGCCCTACCACTGTGCTATCACTACAGCACTTTCGATTCTATAAAAAGGGAAAAATTATAAATCAGCAAAGACCATCGTGTATGTGTGTGTGTGTGTGTGTGTGTGTGTGTGTGTGTCCTCTGACCTAGCTATTCTCAGTCCAGCTTTCATATGGTCTGAGTTGTCTTCTCCAGCTTCTGCAATCACTCCATACAGAGGAAAGGATTTTTTTTTTAATCAAACTTCTCCTTTTGAAAGACCACAAAATGTCAGTGGTCCATATAGCTTTTACTAACATATAATTGGCCACACTTATGACTGGGACCGTATCAATAGCAAAGGAAGTTGAGAAGAAAGCAAAAGAAATTTCAGTTTGTACCCCACGGTAAGTTCAATTGACACAGAGGAGAAAATGAATGTGGAAGAGAAAAGTGGATATAGAAGGGAGCAATTCATAGTCTTTACATAGTGATCACAGTTTATCATATAAATTAGATACCAAAAAAGTTGCTAGTAACTATCTGATAAATTCCCAAAATATTTTTGAAGCAAAATGGAACTAACTTTCTTTTCTAGCCACAGAAAGGCAAATTTTAATTTAGAAAAATGTAATCAGAAAATAGTTGAACAGGCACTTTGCTAAAATGATATACAGTTGGTAAACAGGCATATAAAAATGTTCATCATCCCTGATTATTATATGCACACCAATACAATAAGGTATCACTTTACACAAGTGGCCATGTCCTCTTCCCTAAGTGATGGAAACAAGTGGTAGTAGGGATGTGGAGAAATAAACCATTTTTATCTCAAAAAATAACAACTCATAATTCATTAGCCAGTTACTTTTTGGTGATATTAACAATATTAACTGAGAATTAAGGGAATAGTGGACAAATTGTGCACTTTTTTCCATGACTAATAAAATGTTTAGATGTTTGTGAATGGGCTGAATGCATTTTTTGTGAATGGGCTGAGTGTATCATAAAAAATGGATTTACGATCAGATACAGCTCTATTTGAGAACATTACAAAGCTTAACTTTTTTTATTTAATTTTTATTAGTGACAAACCATGAGGTACAGTTGTAGACTTACAAATTTTTATGCTTGGGTTTCAATTATACAATGATTAAGTACCCATCGCTCCACCAGTGCCCATTTTCCACCACCATGGATCCCAGTATCCCTCCCGTATCCCTCTCACCCCCCTTACCCGCCATTCCACCCTGCCTCTGTGGCAGGGCATTCCCTTTCATTCTCTCTTTCCTTTTGGGTGCTGTGGTTTGAAAAAAAAGGCATTGAGTGGCAATCATGTTCGGTCTATATTCTACTTTCAGCATGCATCTTCCATCCTGGGAGGATCCTCCCAACACCCTTTATTTGGTGCTGCCTTCTCTATCTGAGCGGCCTTTTCCACTAGCATGTGTGGCCTCCAAGCCATGGAGTAAACCTCCTTGTACTAATCTCGGCAATTCTTGGGTGTTAGTCTTCTATTTTGCTACTTTATGTTCCCCAGATGAATGCAATCTTTCTATATCTGTGCCTCTCTTTCTGACTCATTTCGCTTAGCAAGATACTTTCCATGTAGTACCACTTGTATGTAAATTTCATGACTTCATCTTTTCTAACAGCTACATAGTACTCCATCGTGTAGATGTACCAAAGTTTCTTTAACCAGTCATCTGTTCTCGGGCACTCAGGTTTTTTCCAGATTCTGGCTATTGAAAGAGTGCTGAAATGAACAAACAAGTGCAGATATCACTTCGACTATACTTTTTTGCCTCTCTGGAATATATTCCCAGGAGTGGTATTGCTGGGTCAAATGGGAGATCAATTTCTAATTTTTTGAGAATTGTCCATACTGTTTTCCAAAAGGGCTCAACCATTCGGCATTCCCTCCAGCAGTGAAGGAGAGTCCCTTTCTCGCCACATCCGCGCCAGCATCGGTTGCTTTTGTTCTTTTGGATATGGGCCAATCTCTGTGGTGTGAAATGATATCTCATTGTTGTTTTGATCTGCATCTCCCTGATGAGTAATGATGTAGAGCATTTTCTCATGTGCCTTTTTGCCATTCAGATTTCTTATTTGAGAAAGTTTCTGTTCATTTTGTCACCCCATTTTTTGATAGGGTTAGATGTTTTCTTCTTGTGTAGTACTTTATATATATAAAGTACTTTATATATCCTTGATATCAACCCCTTGTCAGATGTATATTGGGCGAATATCCTTTTCCATTCTGTAGACTGTCTTTGTATTTTGGTTATTGTTTCTTTTGAGGTGCAGAAGCTTCTTAGTTTAAGATAGTCTCATTTGTCTATCTCTGTTTTCACTTGCTCAGCCAGTGGTGTGACATCTTTGAAGATAACGCTAGCGTCAATGTCATGGAGGGTTTTGCCAACTTTGTCTTCAATGTACCTTATGGATTCTCGTCTGATGTTGAGGTCTTTAAACCATTTTGATCTTACTTTTGTACATGGTGCTAGGCAGAGATCTGAGCCCATTTTTTGCATGTTGCCATTCAGTTTTGCCAGCACAATTTGTTAAAGAGGTTTTCCTTACTCCACTTCACATTTCTTGCTTCTTTATCAAAGATTATATGATCATATATTTGAGGGGGGATGTCAGTATATTCAACCCTGTCCCATTGGTCTGCAGCTCTGCCTTTGTTCCAGTACCATGCTCTTTTAATTATTACTGGTTTGTAGTAGAGTTTGAAGTTAGGGAGGTTGATTCTTTCCATTTTCTTTTTCCCAAGAATTGCTTTAGCTATTCGTGGGGGCTTATTGTTCCATATAAATTTCAGGTGTGTTTGCTCCATTTCTTTGAAGTATGTCATGGGTATTGTTACAAGGATCACATTGAATTTGTACAACGCTTTGGGAAGAATTGCCATTTTGACAATGTTAAGTCTCCCGACCATGAACAGGGGATATCTTTCCATTTCATCGTGTCCTCTTTTATTTCCTGAAGTAGCATTTTGTAGTTTTCTCTGTACAGGTCCTTTACTTACTTAGTTAAGCTGATTCCTAGGTACTTGATTTTCTGGGGCACAATTGTGAACGGGATTATTTTTTTCATGTCACTTTCTTCTCTCTCACTGCTTGCATTTAGGAAAGTCATGGACTTTTGGGTATTGATTTTATAGCCTGCAACTTTATTATACAAGTCTGTAGTTTCTAGGAGTTTCTTGGTAGAGGTTTTAGGGTTCTCTAAGTATAGTATCATATCGTCTGCGAATAGTGAGAGCTTGATTTCTTCCTTTCCTACCTGAATGCCCTTAATATCTTTTTCTTGCCCAACCGCTATTTCAAGTACTTCCAGTACTACACTGAACAGCAGTGGAGAGAGTGGGCATCCTTGTCTCTTCCCTGATCTTAAAGGGAAGGTTCTCAGTTTTTCCCCATTGAGGATGATACTTGCTGTAGGCATGTGTTAGATGGCTTTAACTATATTGAGGAAAGTCCACTCTATACCCATTTTGGCAAGTGTTTTCATCATAAACAGGTGCTGGATCTTGTCAAATGACAAGGCTTAACTTTAAAATACATAGAGGGATAATTGCTAGAAAAATGATTCCAGGGAACCAGAAAGACTAACTATTGAACTGTTGAAAGAAACTTTGGCAGTGACTCTACACTTCCCCTTAGATTAAGCTGTGAATCACTAATATAGAATCAAGTTAATAAATAAAATAAAATTGTGTCTGAAACATTCTCCAAAAATAAAACCAGAGCATGTAAGATCCTCACAATTACCATTTGAATTGGATGTAACATTGTACCTTATGCCAAAATGTCCTTCTGCTCCATGTTTGAGTTAACCAAGGACCAGTAACTTTCTTTACATGCAATCAGGAGTCAGTCTGAGATTCATTGTGGAATGAATATTGAGCAAAAAAAAAAAACAGGAAGGAACATAGATTAACACCTCTCACATTTCTCCATTTCCTGATATACTGCGAAATGTGCTTCTTGGAATCTGTCTTGGTATGCCACACGTGTCAAGTACAAACATATTTTCATTGTGTTTCTTTGTGACAAGTTGTGATTGAGTTATAGGGATGGTGATGAAATTTCTTGCCATTTTCCTATATTTCCCCCACTTTCACTGAATTTATCTTATATATTTCAAATAAAATATTATCGTCTTAATCTTCTTTCCTTTCCGTGTCATTTAGAAACCTTGATCAATATTAGGAGTTTAAGTGCAAATTTTAAAAAACTATGTTTTCTATGATCTTGCAAAACCTTACACATTTTGTGCAGATAATATCAAAAGTAACTGATGATCCCTCATTTGGGTTAATATATCCTAAAGAAAGCAATAGTACAATATATTGAGTGCACCCATACTCTTTATGATTATGTATCTCCTAAGTGGCTATATTTCTGCCAAAAATATTTAGCCAGTTCCAAATACTACACAAATTTATGTCTCATATTTAATTAACAGGACTATTTCTTGAAGATCTTAACCATTAGAATTACATTTGTTTATAATAATTCATAAACTAAAACATACGCATGGAACAAATAAAAACAAACAAACACTGTCCTCCCATTGTTCATCGATTTGCTTGAGCGGGCCCAGTATCGTCTCCATTTTGAAACTTGTTGTTACTGTGCTTGGCATATCAAATACGTCATGGGCAGCTTGCCAGGCTTTGCTGTGCAGGTGAGATACCTCCATAGCTTGCCGGGCTCTCTGAGAGGGTTGGAGGAATCGAACCTGGCTCAGCTGGTCTGGCTGTGCACAAGGCAAATGGTCTATCACTGTGCTATCCTCGCAAATTAAAATGACCAAGATATAAATTGAAGTCTAGAAAAGTTTCTTCTCATTGTTGACACACTTAGTCCCACAGTAAAGCAAGGTTGTATTATAAGCATATGCATTTCATCCTGATTATCACTATATATATATTTTAAAATAGAGTCTGTATTTATAGACAACATTTTAAAATACAACAGCATCAAAATATTAATAAGAAAAATAATGTGTATTAATTTTTAGTAGGCTTTGAGGACTCCTGTCTCCAGACACAATACTCAAGCAGCTTCCTTCTTTGAGGAAGATATAAAAATAGAATAGCTTGACTAAATCTTCCTAATGCAAGATTTAAATTTCCTTGATCTTTTTCCAGTCAGCTAAAATAAATGTGTATAGTTAATGTGTATAGTTCAAAATACTTTTATATCTTTCATATTTGACATGAATTAAAAGTAAATCAAACTATACACTATAAAACAATCTTAATTATAAAAGGGGTGATAAAATAGTGTAATCAAAACCTAACTAACTCCTCACAAACTGGATTATTTTATCTTTAGTCTTGAAATTTATAGACTCCAGTACCTCACTGAAGGGATTTTCATAGACTCCCTACATATGTCTCTAACAGAACCATACTAAGCATGCGCAATCTCCTGTATCGCCAGGAAAACGACTGAGCAAATGTAGTATGAGAGTTGTGCTAATTGGGTAGCACATGAACAGGGAAACGGTGATGGTCCTCCAGGAAGGATATCTTGTTGTTGCCAGCGACACAACATGGTTGACCATACTTTGAGCCATAAAGACAAAACAAGAACATTTTCTAGTGTCCTATAATAAGTGTTTTACAGAATTCTTTCTTACGGTAAATAAAAGGTGTGATTTTTAAGAAAGAAGAAAATTTCAAGAAAACCTTATACATTTTCTGACCAATATCTGGTATAAAAGCAACTAAACTAACTTTAGTTACTTCTCTCTACCTTCCAGTAGCCTGTAGAGAAGTCTGACCTTGGTGTTCAGCAGAGAAAGGAAAGAGAAAAGAAGTGTGTGTGTGTGTGTGTGTGTGTTGTGTGTATCTAGATAAAGATATATGTATAGGAGATATGAGCATAGATATAGATGATATAGATATAGATACAGATATAGATTATTTTATTTGGGGTAAAATGTATCTACAAGATTTATGAGGACTAGGTAAATTCATCATCCTACAGAGAGTGTTTGATTTTCTGCCATTATTTAAAAGTGATCTCAGTCTGGGACTACTGAAAAGGTAGATACATCTTGGATATGAGCCAGAATGCTGACAAAAGAATGTTATAGAGGATTGGAAGGATAATACAGCGGGTCGGATGTTTGTTTTGCACATATCTGACCAGGATTCAATCCTTGGCACCTTATAGGGTTCCCTGAGCACCACTAGGAGTGATCCCTGTCTGAGCACAGTGCCAGGAATAAGCCTTGATACCATTGTATAAGGCCAAAAAGCAAACAGAAAATAAAAAAGTTATAGAAACGATACCATAGTAACTGTAGTACTGTAGCACTGTCCTCCCGTTGCTCATCGATTTGCTCGAGTGGGCCCAGTAACGTCTGCATTGTGAGACTTGTTGTTACTGTGTTTGGCATATTAATGACATCACGGGTAGCTTGCCAGGCTTTGCCATGTGGGTGAGATACTCTCAGTAGCTTGCCAGGCTCTCTGAGAGGGGTGAAGGAATTGAACTCCGGTCAGCCCAGTCAGCCGCATTTAAGGCAAACGCCCTACCCGCTGTGCTATCACTCCAGACCATAGTAACTCTAAATTACAAATTATTAACAAGGGTAGAATGAATAATTTGTAGTACATTAATACAATGAACCAATGAAATGAACAAATAGGGAATAAAAATTAGTTACACTCAAAATCTGGAATGAATCTTTAGTTGTAGTACTTTGCAAGACTTGTCTGAAGAAAGCAGCACACATGCATAGTTAAAGTCACAGACTGAATTTGTACTATTAAGTTTGCAACAAATATTTAAGATGATAAAAATTTAAGATGATAAAAACACCAATTAAAAACAAAGATAAATTTGCACAACTATATGAACAAATAATTCAAAAAATAATTTTAATGGCAGTGAACAGTCAAATATGCCTGAACCATTAATTTATCTGGGATTTTAAAA
The DNA here is from genome assembly GCF_029834395.1 of Sorex fumeus. Lineage (NCBI taxonomy): Eukaryota > Metazoa > Chordata > Mammalia > Eulipotyphla > Soricidae > Sorex > Sorex fumeus. Next base: position 15,438,203 of record NW_026606188.1, read on the forward strand.
TGTAACTATTGAGAAAGTACCACTTTTGAACTATTATAGTTCCAAAATCTGACAATATTAGACAGTAACAATGGGAAAATAAGCAGTCTCAAGCTTGGAAATAAGATGTATCTTGAATAAAATTTACAAGTAAAAAAATCAGAAAGCTAAAATTAGTCTGTAGAGATGATAATTACCTGAGCCAGTTTGAATCCCAGAACCAAATGGCTCCCAGAGCACCACCAGGTGTAACCCTGTGGCATCCTTTCCTCAGTTCCAAGACAGTATGGCCCCAGGTCCTGAGCGGGAGAACAAGAAGCCTCCACTCAGGCCCCTGAATGTTTCTTGGAAGTGGGAGAAGGCAAAGAGGCGAGCACACTCTTACCTAGCCCCTGTCAACACCGGCAAGCCAAGTGCTTCTGTGAGTACCCCCAAAGAGAAAACAAGAAAACTTTTCTAAAGAAACACTTCAGTACACAAAGGTAAATATCAAAGGTTTCCGATATTACATTCTTTTCACTGGCAAAAATAAAAGGAAAAAATAATTCCTAAGTACACTATATGGGGGCTGGAGCGATAGCACAGCGGGTAGGGCGTTCGCCTTACACGCGGCCAACATGGCCGACCCGAGTTCGATTCCTCCGCCCCTCTCGGAGAGCCCGGCAAGCTACCGAGAGTATTCCATATGCCAGACACAGTAACAACAAAGTCTCCAATGGAGACGTTACTGGGCCCGCTCGAGCAAATCGATGATCAACGGGAGGGCCTTTACCTTTACCTTTACACTATATGGCACTATAATGAGTGAATAAAATATTGAAACATAGTTACCAATATGGATTGAGTTTAAAGCATAACTTTGTTTGTTGTGGGAGACACATTGCATGGTGCCCAAGGCTTACTCCTGTCTCTGTGCTCAGGCATCACTCCTGGGGACCATATGTACTGCTGGGGACAGAATCTGGGTCAGCCATATGCAAGGCATGCACCTTCCCTGTGGTACTATCTCTCCATCCCCAATAAGATTCAGTTTTTAAAAATTAACTTATAAATGTGTAAATGTATATTCACATGAAAAATAAAATTCATGACCAAATGTGTAACTGTAGAAAATGATCTGAAATTATATATGCCACAATTATTACAGATGAGAGGCTATATGGTCAAAAATTATTTTTCATAAAGTAACAAAATAAGAGACTAACACCCAAGAATAGCCGAGATTAGTACAAGGAGGTTTACTCCATGGCTTGGAGGCCAGCTGCACATTCTAGGGGGAAAAGCAGCTCAAATACAGTAGGGAGCACCAAATAAAGGGTGTTGGGAGGATCCTCCCAGGATGGGAGATGCATGCTGAAAGACTATAGACCAAACAAGATTTCCATTCAATGCCTCTTTTGCAAATCACAGCACCCAAAAGGAGAGAGAGAACAAAAAGGAATGCCCTGCCACAGAGGCAGTGTGGGATGGGGGGATGGGGAGTGTGAGGGATACTGGGATCAGTGGTGGTGGAAAATGGGCACTGATGGAGTGATGGGTACTCAAACATTGTATAATTGAAACCCAAGCACAAAAATTTGTAAGTCTACAACCTCATGGTGTTTCACTAATTAAAAAATTATGTTTCATTTTTAATTAAATTAAATTATTTTTATTAAATAAAATATTGGAAAATATTTTAATTAAATAATTTAATTTAATTAAATAAAAATATTTGAAAAATAGTACATCGACTTGAAGGCTTATTACATATTCTAACATTCCTATTTTAAAGTTTTAAAATTTGTTAAAATCACACCAAAACTTTTAATTAACAAATATTTATTTAGTTTTTTAATTTTAGAAATTTATCCCAAGGAAACATTTTGAAATGAAGAGGAGCACTTATTGTAATTTAATTTGAAATAGTAAAGAGCTTAGACATAGTAAAATGATTTATAATAAAGTAATTATTAATTCCCTTTTTCAATTTTTGGATATTATGTCAAGACATGATTGTATTAAGAATCTTATATGAAATGAAAATAGAATTCTAAAATTTAAATATATATGTTCATCAAAATAATGAGGTACTTAAATTTAACAATCATTTTATAATGAGTTTTATAACTATGAATGACTTTTCATCACAGGTAACAATTTTCTTTTCTTCCCAAATTCCCTACACAGCAAACATTTTTCAAAACTTACCATGATTTATAACTTTGTTGACTCCTTAAATTTTGAAAGTTTTGTTCCCTGAAATTTTTCCTAGAAGAATATATTATTCCAGTGTTATTCATTGGAGATGATTTCTTCATAGTCACATTCATGGTTTAAAAACCTAGAGAGAAAATATTAAATTTTATAGCAGAATATTAGTTCATTTATAGTGCAAATGTATTTCATGTAAATTCCTAATTTGGTTGGGGGGAAGTAGCATGAAGGAAAAAAGAAAAGTCAGGTTTAAAAATAAATTTATATAAAGTTTAACAGTCCTTAGTAACTAAACAGCACTTTCCCCCTGAATTCCATGTCTTCACTATTATAGTAGCACTGTAGCATTGTCCTCCCGTTTTTCATCGATTTGCTCCAGTGAACACCAGTAACTGTTTTTGGCATATCAAATACGCCACAGGGAGCCTGCCAGACTCTGTCGTGTGGGAGGGATACTCTCAGTAGCTTGCTTGGTTCTCCGAGGAACGGAGGAATCAAACCCGGGGTTTGCCACATGCAAAGCAAATGCCCTACCCACTAGTATTACTATAGACTCATCTTTTCACATAACATTTATCCTGTGCTATACTTCAGCTTCAACTACAATACAAAGCTTGTGCTTAGAGATATATTTAGACAGAATATTAAAATAATACAGGTATTCAGACTTTTAATGGACTATATATATTTTAAATGCTTTTTTAAAAAAATTTTTTAAAGAATTAAGATAGTAATTGATAGGGTCCAGAGAAACAATACAGCAGCCAAGTTGTTTGCCTTCCATGAAGCAGGGTTTCAATTCCCAGCACCTCATATTGTCCCTGGAGCCCACAAGGAGTGACCCCTGAGTGCAAAGTCAGGAGTAAGCCCTGAAACCATCATGTGTTTCCCCCCAAAAAAGGTATTAATTTATAAAAGATAATGATTATATCAAAGTTCTGGCAGGAAAACTATTAAAAGACATAAATGAAATTGGGGGGAAAGGATGATACAGTTTCAGGAGAGTATTTACCATTCTAAAGACAAAAACAACGTGGGGGGGCCTTTCGTTACTCAACAAGCTGCTTCAGCCATAATCCAAGAGACTCAGAAACAAACTCGAAACCCAGCGGCTTTTGGCAGAAATCCCTCCAGATTTAATTATTAAGATTTTAGACCTCCTATGCTATTCATTATCAGCAGTAGAAAACAAATTGTCTAATGTTGCCTCTTCAGCAGATGTGAGTATTGAAGTAGCACTATAGCACTGTCCTCCCGTTGTTCATCAATTTGCTCCAGCTGGCCCAGTAACGTCTCCATTTTGAGACTTGTTGTTACTGTGTTTCAAATGTAAACATCCGATTCTGGTTTTTAGGCATTCGAATGAATCAATGCTCATGGCCAAGTTTGTGTTGACAAGGACACCAATGCCTCCGACACCTCTTTTATCGCATGTTCTGAGGAATAATTCTTCTCCAGTGTCGAAAACGGCATGGTGAGATTCGTGCCTTCTTGTCTCGGTCAGACCAATGATGTCATACTTGATCATTCGCGCTTGTACCATCAGGTCCTCGATGGATGCATCTGATGCTAGCGTACGTGCATTGAAAGTACAGACCATCATTTTTGTCTTCCTTTGTTGTGGCAGCCTAGGTCGGCCTTGAGATTTTTATCGGCCTCTCCTTTTTCATCCTTCTCAGTGCTGCCATGTCGGTGAAGCCTTCAGGGTCAGGTGAATGAGACCCATTGTAGTTACTGTTTTTGGCATATCGAATACACAACGGATAGCTTGCCAGGCTCTTCTGTGCGGGTGGAATACTCTCGTTAGCTTGCCAGTCTTTCCGAGAGGCAAGCCCAATACATCAAGATCCTCTGTGAGCTGTATTGCGGATTCACTACCAGGATCTCACCATTCTACAAAGAAGTAATCATTGATGTCAAGAGAGGGGTTTGGCAGGGTGAAACCATTTCACCGAAACTCTTCAGTGCCACCCTCGAGAACATCATGCGACGACTGGAATGGGAAGGAATGGGAGTGAAGATAGATGGTCAGCAACTACACCACCTCCACTTTGCTGATGACATTGTTTTAATAACACCAAACATCAGCCAAGCGGCACAAATGCTGGCCGACTTTGACCATGAGTGTGGAAAGGTAGGACTACAGCTGGATCTTACGAAGACAATGTTTATGAGAAACAGCCTCGTTCCTGATGCCCCATTCACTCTCAATGGAACGACCATCTCTGAATGTAACAGCAATGTGTACCTAGGTCGAGAAGTCAACATGACAAATGACGTAGCACCCGAGCTGCTCAGGAGGAAGAGAACAGTTGGAACACCTTCAAGAACGTCGAAGAAATAGCTAAGAGGACGAAGAACCTCCAGCTGCGGGCACATCTCTTTGATTCCACTGTTCTTCCTGCATTAACATATGCCTCAGAGACCTAGGCCTTACGCAAACAGGATGAGAATGCTATTCAGATCTCCCAAAGAAGAATTGAAAGAGCTATGCTTGGAATATCACGTTTCACTCAAATGAGAGAAAGAATCCGGAGTTCCGACCTCCATCCACGATCAAGAATCAGGGACGCTGTCTCGTTTGCCAAGGTGTCAAAAATCAGATGGGCTGGTCACGTAATGAGATTTAAAGATGACCGCTGGACTAGAGCTGTTACTGACTGGATTCCATGGGATGTCAAAAGACCGCATGACCGCCCACCTACCAGATGATCAGACTTCTTCGTCAAGATCATGAATGATCGGTTTGAGGCTCTTCATGTTCCCAGAGCGAACAGATGCCATTGGGCTACACTAGCACGCGACAGGGACAAATAAAGACGTTACTGGCGCCCGCTAGAGCAAATCGACAACTAACGGGAAGTTAAGTGATTAAGTGATTATTACTGTGTTTGGCATATCGAATATGTCACGGGTAGCTTGCCAGGCATTGCCGTGCGGGCAAGATACACTCGATAGCTTGCCAGCCTCTCTGAGAGGAGCAGAGGAATCAAACCCTGGTTGGCCAGGCCGGCTGCATGGAAGGCAAATGCAAATTTCAAATAATAATGTTGGGTCTGATGTCAAAATATTGAATGTAATCAAAGTAGAGAGAAATGTAGAAACCATCTGCCACACAGGTAAGGGGAGGGTGTAGGCTGGGGGAGTATACTGGGGTTTTGGTGGTGGAAAATGTGCACTGGTGAAGGGATGGGTGTTTCATCATTGTATGATCGAGACTTAAAGTCGAAAACTTTGTAACTGCTCTCACGGTGATTCAATAAATAAACTTATAAAAAACAAAAAAGCAATGTGGATCGGAAAAGAATAGCTGCTAAGTTTAGTGTACATAATAAAAATCTTCAAGCTGGGTCAATAAATGCAACTGTTCTGAATCTTTCTGATAAGAAAAAGCCCAATAAAAAGAAATGATTTCCCTGGCCTTCTGCTCACCCTCAAATAACTGCCTTTTAGCTGAATTGAGGGCAAAAGGTACAGAACAGAGTGGAGAAGTATAGGAGTGAATCTGTAGAGATGGTGACAAAATATCTTCCACAAAATGGACTAAATACAAAACATCCTTGCCTATTGTTCTTGGTCACTCTAAGGTTTATTTCTAATAATCCACATTAATTGGACTATAACAAGCATTTTTAAGTCTTTAGTATCACTGAGATATGCAGGAAGCAATCCAGAGAGGACTTAATAGTTCAAAAATAAATGGGAGTTTATTTATGTCTCCCAACTTTTGTGCATGATTGAACTCTTTAAAAATTAAATACCCATCGAACACCAAATAAAGGTGTTGGGAGGATCCTCCCAGGATGGGAGAAGCATGCTGAAAGTAGACTATAGACTAAACATGATTGTCACCCATTGCCTCTTTTGCAAACCACAACACCCAATAAGAGAGAGAGAACAAAAGGGAATGCCCTGCCACAGAGGCAGGGTGGGATGGGGGGATGGGAGGTGGGAGGGATACTGGGATCCGGGATCCGTGGTGGTGGGAAATGGGCACCAGTGGGGGGATGGGTATTTGATCATTGTATAATTGAAACCCAAGCACAAAAATGTGTAAGTCTGCAACTGTACCTCATGATGTCTCACTATTAAAAATTTTTTAATTAAAAATGCATAAAAAATCAAATACCCATCAAGATCTAAAAAAAGGCACACTATGAATGGGAGAAAATATTTATGATAAAGGGTATTATATCCAAGACCTATTAAGCACTAACTAAACTTACCAACAAAATACCCAATGACCCTATCAGTAAATGGGGTCAGGTGATGAACAAACACTTCCCCAAAGAACACAGAAGGATCATCATCACTCATAATTAGAGAAATGAAAATCAAAAACAATAATGATACAAAATCTCATACCTGTGAGAATGACACATATCAAAACACCTGGAAATAACCTGTATTGGCAGTTTTTGATGAGAAAGGAATACTCATCAACTGTTGGCAGGAATATTTGTTGGTGAGAAAGGGATGCTCATCAACTGTTGGCAGGAATTCCACCCTCTATGGAAAGCTATAGGAAGATTTCTCAAAAAAAAAATAAAAAGGAATAAAACTCCCATATGAACCAGAAATATCACTTCTTGACATCTATTCCCAAAACACAAATTTATTAATTTAAAAGGATATATACACAGATGTTCATCACTTCATTTAGCACAAGTCATAATAAACAACTCATATGCCAAAATACAGTTTAATAGATCAACAGTTGTGGTGTATATATAAACAATGGAATACTATACAGCTCTAAGAAGGAACAAAATCATGCGATTTTTAGCAACATTGATAGACTAGAAGATATCATGCTGAATGGAGTCAGAATGAAAGGAACAGATATAGAATACATGGAACTCAAAGATACACAAAGAGGTCCCAACAAAGATCCAAAGGTAACATAACAGAGAAATTGGCACACACAATTTAAGTTGGGGTGGGTGAGAGGGAGAGCAGAGATGGGTACACCAGTGATGGGTGTCCATGAGAAACCATTATTTAGGATATTGTAAGCCAGAATAGTTTTTTTAAAGTTAAGAATAAAATATTCAAAAATAACTTCTTTAAAAGGAGCAGCTGGCGAGACAGTGCAAAGGACTGAGGCACATGATCTGCGGAGACTCGCCTCAGATCTATCCCCAGTACATCTGGGCACAGCCAGGTGCGGCACAGAGACCGAAAGAAACAGAACCTTTGAAACAATGAAATATTCAAAACACTGTTTAACAAATACGTCGATTTAATAAAATTATTCTCAGTCCTGAAAAATCACATACTATTAGAATATATACCAAGTTTTCCTCTTCCTTGTTTACTTTCATTGGGTCCACCCTAACATGCTCAGGGCTTATTCCCAGCTCTGTACTCATGGGCCCCTCCTGGAGAGGGTGCCAGAGACCAAAGCTGGGTCAACTGTGTGCAAGGCAAGTGTCCAGCCGACTGTACTATCTCTCTGATAGCACAGCGGGTAGGGCGTCTGCCTTGCACGCAGCCAACATGGCCGACCTGAGTTCGATTCCTCCGCCCCTCTCGGAGAGCCCGGCAAGCTACTGAGAGTATTCGATATGCCAGACACAGTAACAACAAAGTCTCCAATGGAGACGTTACTGGGCCCGCTCGAGCAAATCGATGATCAAATATAGATGTAGTATCTAATATTACGGCTGGAGCGATAGCACAGCGGTAGGGCGTTTGCCTTGCACACAGCCAATATGGCTGACCTGAGTTCGATTCCTCCACCCCTCTTGGAAAGCCCGGCAAGCTACCGAGAGTATCTCGCCTGCACGGTAGAGCCTGGCAAGCTACCCGTGACATGTTCAATATGCCAAACACAGTAACAACAAGTCTCATGATGGAGATGTTACTGGGCTTGCTTGAGCAAATCGATGAACAACGGGAGGACTGTGATCTAATATTAAAAATTAAAATAACTGGAACACTTAAAAACTACTCTTAAAAATATTTCAATGCAAATATTTAGTCATCATCTTTATCTATTCATTGTGGTCTTCCAGTCAAACTCAGAGATACTCAGTGCCTACTTCTAACTATGCTCAAATATCAAGGCGAGAAGCAGCTGGTAAGTTCTCCAGTAAGTGCTTAACAACCCCATGGTAACCTAAAACAATTTTCACAAATTTTCTTTCACTGACGTATTTTTGATAATTCTTCAAACCATTTCATTGTAGCATGTAATATGAAACAAATTACTGTGTGCTTGCTAAAAGTGCAGGCTCGCATCCCCCAGATGGAACCCCGGTGACCAGAAGCCTCTACAAGCATAGCTCGAGTATGTGGGAACTAGGACTTTTGCTCCAAACCGCGCGGCCACTGTATATACAAAGTGATCAATGGGAAGTAAATCACCCAACATTTCTCCCTGAAAATCAGAGTTAAGTTTGGAGCATGGCCACAGCCCCAGAAGCACAAGGACTTAATGCAGAACCCAGTAGCTTGGAGCAGAAAAGTGAACAGACTATGTGTTAATCCAGGCCATCATGTCTGCCCAGAGGGGAAAGGGTGTTGCTCCCTTCTGCCCTCCTCCCTCTGGAAAGAAAGATGGCGGCCGCATGGGAGCCTTGTGGAGAGCAAGTATGAGCCGGGGGTGTGGGGACGACTAAAACCTCATGGGAAGGGGGGCGTTCTGGTCCGTCCTTCACGCCCTACCGAGGTCACCAGTTGCCCCCCATGAGTGGCTCTCCAGCACGTCCACGACTCCAGAGCACAGAAACCAATTTCTTAACTATCTGACTTTCAGTAGAAATACTTCCAGGGTCAATAGGTAAAATAGCAGAAATCCAAAACCAACATTTAATTCTTGAACCCAGCTGTAGAAAGCAAATCACTTCACAATGCTTTTTCAGCATGTCTGATTTGGGGGGGGGGGGGGGGTAAACTCTAAATAATAGTGGAGCATATTTTATTGAAACAATGAATCTAATCAAAGCAGATAGAGTGTTAACTAGAATTCATCTGCCTCGCAGGCATTGGGAGGGGTGGAGGCTGGGGTTTTATTGGGGTTCTTCATGGTAAAAAATAAGTATTGGTAAAGGGAAATGTGTTTGATATTTGCATGACTGAGACCTAAACCTGAAAGCTTTGTAACTTTTCCCACAGTGATTCAATAAATAAATAAATTATCTATAAAAAAAAGAATCCTTAAAAAAATAATAAAAAATAAAAGGGCAGGCTTGGGGTTTGGTGAAGGGAAGGTCACTCAAGTGCTGGGATTGGTGTTGGAACATCAAAGTCCCTAACAACTGTATTAAGAGCAGCTTGTAAAAACACAGTGTTTATAGTTAAAACAAACAAACAAACATTTTTAATTTTTTTTTTCTTTTTGGGTCTCACCCAGTGATGCTCAGAGGTTACTCCTGGCTCTGCACTCAGGAATTACTCCTGGTGGTGCTTCGGTGACCATATGGGATGCCAGGGATTGAACTTGGGTCAGCAGCGTGCAAGGCAAACGCCTTACCCGCTGTACTATCACTCCGGCCCCCCAAAACACTTTTTTAAAGGATAAACTAACTTTCTCTTACTTTGAGATATAATAATCTATGTCTTCTGTGGATAAAATATCAAATAATGGAATTTCAAATACACCTGGAACTAAAAAATGTGATGTGTGATGAAAGTGGAATTAAAAAGTAATGTTAGGTAAATACTTTTTGGTGTTCTGAGCACATAATTTTAATGTTTGGAAGAAAGGTAGGATCAACTAAATGTCCTACAGTTCAATTTAATTGTGTTCTAGCTGGAGAGGCAGTCAGATTCCACAGCTTTGATTACTATAATATATATATATGTATATATATATATATATATATATATCGCAAATAGCCAGAGAAAGAGATGCAGATCCAAAGCTTCATTCAGCCTCTTCCACTCTCCCTAGTACTCCATTAGCTTGCTAACCTGGAAGGTGTCTCTTAAATTCTTTTTTTTCCCTTTGGGGGTTGGCGGGGAGCAGGGTGGTGCTCAGGGATTATTTCTCTTTCTTAAAAATTATTTTAAAATGTTTTTAAAATGTTTTAAAATTTATTTATTTATGTAGAGTCACCATGTTAAAAAAAAAAAAAGCTCCTCCAGCGTAATTTCCCACCACCAATGTCTCCTTTCCATCCACCAACCCCCACCTCCTCAGCCTGCCTCTATGACAGGCACTTTTCCTCTCTCTCTCTCTCTCCTTTTGAGCATTAAAGTTTGCAATAAAGGTGCTGAGAGGTTAACATGTTTGTCCCTTTACCTACTTTCAGCATACAGTTCTTACCCAGAGTGATCATTTCCAACTATCTTTGTCACAGTGATCCCTTCTCTATCCTATCTGTCTTCTCCCCCGGCACTTGAGGAAGGTCTCCAATCACGGACCAGTCCTCCTGACCCTTATTTCTACTTTCCTTGGATATTAGTCTCACACTATGTTTTTTATATAGATTCCACAAATGAGTGCAAGCATTCTTTGTCTCAGAAACTTTCTCAAAAAAGAAATGCAAATGGCAAAAAGGCACACGAAAAAATGCTTTACATCGCTAATCAGGGAGACGCAAATCAAATCAACAAGAATACTCACACCAAAGAGACTCACACACATCAAAAAGAATAAGAACCGCTTCACGCCCTACCGAGGTGACGAGTTGCCCTCCAGGAGTGGCTCTCCAGCATGGCCATGGCTCCAGAAGCACAAGGACTTGATGCAGAGCCTGGCAGCTTGCGGCAGAAAAGTAAATGGACTATGCATTAATCCACGGTACGCCATGCTTCCCCGGGAGGGAAGGGGTATCACTCCTTTCCGCCTTTGTCCCCCTGGGCAGCAAGATGGCATCTGCCTCGGAGCTTTTGGGAAAGCCAGGTATAAGCCAGCAGTGATGGGGCAACTGAAACCTCATGGGAAGGGGGGCATTCCTGGCTCGCCCTTCATGCCCTTCCGAGGTCACTAGTTGCCCCCCAGGATCGGATCTCCGGCACTGCCATGGCTCCAGAGCCACAGAAACCAATCTCATAATTATCTGGCTCTTGGCATAAATACCTCCAGGCTTAATAAGTAAAATATCAGAAATCCAAAATCACTATCGCAGCCGTGCAACATCATATGGTTCTCATAACCAGCTGTAGAAAACAAATTATTTCACAATGCCTTTTCAGCAGTTCTGATTGTTGGGTGTAACTCTAAACAATGATGGTGCATCTTTTGTCAAAATAATGAATGTCAATAGCCAGAAACTGGAAGAAACCTGAATGCCCAAGAACAGATGACTGGTTAAAGAAACTTTGGTACATCTACACAATGGAGTACTATGTAGCTCTTAGAAAAGATGAAGTCATGAAATTTACATACAAGTGGTACAATATGGAAAGTATCATGCTAAGCGAAATGAGTCAGAAAGAGAGGGATAGACATAGAAAGATTGCATTCATCTGGGGGATATAAAGTAACAAAGTATGAGATTAATACCCAAGAATAGCTGAGATCAGCACCAGGAGGATTACTCCATAACTTAGAGGCCAGCCGGGTATCCTAGAGGAAAGGGCTGTTCAGATAGAGAAGGGAGCACCAAATAAAGGATGTTTGGAGGATCCTCCCAGGAGGGGAGATGCATGTAGAAAGTAGACTATGGACTGAACATGTTTGCCACTCAATGCCTCTTTTGCAGACCGCAACACCCAAAAGGAGAGAGAGAACACAGGGGATTGCCCTGCCACAGAGACAGGGGGGATGGGGGGATGGGGGTGGGAGGGATATTATCCATGGTGGTGGAAAATGGGCACTGGTGGAGGGATGGGTATCTGATCATTGTATAATTGAAACCAAAGCACAAAAAATTGTAAATCTACAACTTTAAAAAAAATAAAATAAAATAAAGGGAAAAAAATAATGAATGTAATCAAAGTACATAGACTGTTATGTAGAATTCATGTGCCTCACAGGCATTGGGAGGGGTAGGAGGGGGTTATATTGGGGTTCTTGGTGGTGAAAAATAAGTACTGGTGAAGGGAAGGTGTTTGATCATTGCATGACCGAGACTTAAACCTGAAAGCTTTGGAACTTTTCCCACAGTGATTCAATAAATAATTTTTTTAAAAAAATTAGAAAAAAAAGAATAAAAACAACCAGTGCTGGCATGGATGCAGGAAGAAAGGGACTCTCAATCATTGTTGTTGGGAATGCTCACTGGTCCAGCCTTTGTGGAAAACAATATGGATATTCAGGGATTATTTTTGGTGGTGCTCATGGAATCATATAGGATGCCAGGGAGAGTAGCTGTGTCATTTGCATGAAAGACAAATGCCCTGACCACTGTACTATAGTTCCAGCTTCTTTCTGGTTTTTTTATTGAAGCATATTTCTTTCAGATTATGATTGAGCAAGTCACTAGTTTTGGTTATGGTTCCAACCTTGAAACACTGTTCCTCCTCTGAGCATGGGGATTAGAGAGACTGAAAATTCCAACTTTGTAATCTTGTCTCCAACAATAACCAGACCTTGTATTTAGGTGCTTTCCAGAGGCACCTCATTGGCATAACAAGACTCCTTAAATGCTCTCAGTTCTTAGGAAATGGCATTATTTTAGACATATGTGCTAGAAATGGGGAAAAACATATATATATATATTTCTTTTAATAAAATCAAAATATTAAAGGCACTTTACTGACACAAAGTAATAGTTTAAAAGTTATCATAAGAACTGAGAACAGGGGCTGGAGTGAGAGCACGGGGGGTAAGGCGTTTGCCTTGCACGCGGCCGACCCGGGTTCAATTCCCAGCATCTCATATGGTCCCCTGAGCAACACCAGGAGTGATTCCTGAGTACAGAGCCAGGAGTGACCCCTGAGCATTGCCAGGTGACCCAAAAAGCAAAAAAAAAAAAAAAGAATTGAGAACAAAAACAATATTTGCTCATGCAAGTAGAAATACAAGAAAGGTAAACTGAAATTAAAGATATATTGAACAAATTTAAGATCAACAAAGTCAAAATTTGATAACCATCAGTTTTTAAGAAAATACAGATTAAAACCACAATTAGATACTACTCCCCTCTAACTAGAATGGAAAAAAATACTAACAATACCAAGTTTGGCGAGATGTGGACATTGGAACTCTCATATATTGCTGATGGAAGTGAAAATAAGCTATAACCACTTTGGAGATCTATTTGTGCCTTGGGACGTTAATCATAGTCCTTGACCCAGAAATCTTATTCCAAAAGAAATGAAAATATTCTCTGAGAGTCTTGTACAAGAATGTTTATAGCAGTGTAATTCATAGCTGTCCATAATAGACACAATCTAAACATCCATTAGCAGGAGAATGGATAAACAAATTGTGGCATATAAATTACTCTTTTCTGTAACAAAAACAAAACTATGCCTACATCTGAAAACAATAGATGAATCTGAAAAGTACTAATATTGGGGGGGAAAAAACAAACAAGCAGGGATCAGGAAAAGTGGTGCAGGAGTTAAGGCACTTGTGTTACATGTACGTGACCCTGGTTTGATCCCCAGCCCATACATAGTTCCCTTAGCACATAGCACCAGAAGTAACTCCTGAGCACTGTGGGTTTGATCCCAAAATAGAAGCATTTGACATGATTACATATTTATAAAGTTATAAATATGAAGAACAGGCAAAGCATTACATAATGACATTTTGGGGGAGAATGGGAGCTTAGACAAGAGTGGGATTTTCAAGGAAGGTAGAATGATAGAAATATATGCATGAAATAGTAGCATGCACATATCAAAATTCATTGGAGCTGATTGCATTGTTCAAAAACAGCATAACAGCACACTTTATATTGTTCTGAAAGGTGAACTTTTCAGTTTCCCTCAAAAGATGAATCTAATTCCTCTCCCTCTAAATCTGGGCTTAACATCACAACTTGCTTGACTAATTGATTGGGACAGAAATGACAATCCAGGGCACATGAACCCACACCACTAAAAAATAAATAGAAATTAAAGAGCCTTGTAGTTTCTTCCTTGATCTTTTGGAGCGTCCTCCAAGAGTCCAATCACCGACTTTACAGGCTAATAACCCATAGAACCCCATGTCTAATGGCTTTGTTTGGTAGCTTTGGGTTCCAGGTGACAACAAACAACAACTGCCAGCCACGGGAGTGAGCTATTTTGCCATTCAACCCCCTCATCTGTATCTTTGTTGATATCTAATTGAAACCTCAGAAAGAGCTCCCAAAATAACTACCCCACGATCTACATCCAACTCCAGAAATACAAGAATTTATTCTTTTTCTTTTTTTTTTTTGGGGGGGGGGGTTGGATCACATCTGGCGATGCAAAGGAGTTACTACTGGCTCTGCACTCAGGAATTACCCCTGGAGGTGCTCAGGGGACCATATGGGATGCTGGAAATCGAACCCTGGGTTGGCCATGTGCAAAGCAAATGCCCTACCCACTGTGCTATTGCTCCAGCCCCAAGGACTGATTTTTAACAGTTGTTCAAGCTTCTAAGCTTAGAGTGGTTGTCACCAACATAACACTCATTGAATTTTATATGCATACTTGAAAAAAGAAAATAAGATTGTAAGAAAATATTTTTATTGTAATTCAGTTGTGTGAATCATATAACAGAAATAGAATTTAAAACGACTTGGAAAAGATAGAAATTTATTTGTCTGATGTTAAAAAAAGAAATGCGTAAGGGGGCTGAAGAGACAGTATTTGGTGAAGGCATTTGCTTTGCACACAGCCAACTTGGGTTTGATCCCAGCACGACACATGGTCCCCTGCCTCCTGCCAGGAGTAATCTCTGACAGAAGAAATAGGCATTATCCCTGTGTACTGACAGTATGGCCCCAATAAACAAAAAGTCAAAAACTACACCATTGACAAGTTTGACAGCTTCACAGTCAAGAGAAAAAGAAAAAGAAAAAGAAAGCGTCATCGAAGCTTTCCTTCCATTGTCATTATCAGGTCTAACATACTTCAGGTTGTTCTTGGGCTCATGAGCACAAAATCAAATTATTTGGCAGACAATATAGATATCAATGTGCTATTGATTCCTATATATCTTCAGAGGAACTTTGTTCATAAAGTCTCTTTTCATACTTTATGCCTTTCTATATTAGAATGTCATTATTGCTGCTTTAGATTAATTTGGTAATTTGTAGTATTTTAGATTAATTTGGTAATTTCCTAGTATTCTCTGACATCTTCTCCCCTAGCCTCATCTTTCATATAGCTGCAATGTAACATTTTCAGTGATAAATCTCCTGAGAATTTCTCTTTTTACCCAGTTCCCACCTCTGGTTTAAGTCCGTTTTCAGATAATAAAATCTAATCTCAGGGTAGCAACACAAGGTTTGTGTATATGATTTTGTATTATACCTAGTATTTGCCATTACAAAATTAAAGTATGTGCCAGTCAAAATTTTAATTATACATATTATGTGCAAAATTTGTTGGAAAAAGGATAAATGTACCCATTTGGGGACTGACGTGCTTTAAGAGACACCAACTGGACTATTTTTACCAAATGATATAAAGGGAAGACTGATGAAACATAAAACCTTATCAGAATGTTTCATCTGAAAAAGGAGTAGCATGGTGGTAGGGTATCATTGTTGCCTCAAGTATAAAAATATATATATTAAGTGTTCATACTTTAGCAACATACTTATGTATATACATATATATGTATACACATACATATATATAAAGAACTCTGTTTTGGTTTATGATTTTCTACCCAGAGATTGCACACACACACATACACATGTACACACACACGCATGCACACACACACACCAAGTTCTTCTTCATTCTTGACTTCTTACCTAAGTCTCCAAGGCAAAAAGTTAAAACTGCTTTAAGTCACTGAATCCTCCTCATTGTAAATAAATAAAGCTCACTGGATAGATGACACTGGGTACACTGCAAGGGGACAAAAGTGCTGGGACTGTGGAGCAAGTAATGGTCCTAAGAGTGGAAGGTGCCAAGACTTATCCAGAGTTCTCTGTTGCATCAGCATCACCAGATATGGCAGAGCTGAGGGAAAAGTGACCAGATGATGGATACTGAGAGCTTTGCTACCATAGCATAATGGAAACATAGCAGCATCCTACCCGTTAAGCAGAAGAGATGTGTTAACGAAGAGGGGACTGTGAGCTGCTGCTCCATCGCTGACACATAAGCCTACAAGACCATTTTCACAAATTCTGAGCAAGAGAGGACTTAATAAAAGTAAGACTAAATAATTAAGCAGTGACATAACACAGAATTAATTTTTAAAAAGTGATGAAATACTATTTGCACACATAAGCCCATCGATTATAAGCTATAAGTACTACAGGCATTTTAATATTGTAGTAGTAAATAAAATAATTAGTATTTCAGCAGAAATAATACATATAAATATAAATGATAATTATTATGAAACTAAAATATTCAAAGTGTTTAATGTCAAAAATAATATTGGGGTTGGAGGGATAGCAGGGCGGATAGGTCATTTGCCTTGCACATGGCTAACCCAGGTTCAATTGCCAGGATCCTATATGGTTCCCTGAGCACCGCCAAGGAGTAATTCCTGAGTGCAGAGCCAGGAGTAATCCCTGGGCATCCCTATGTTACTTGCAGCACTATCCACAACAGCCAAAATCTGAAAACAACCCAAGTGCCAAAGAATAGATGACTGGACAAAGAAACTATGGTAAGTATACAAAATGGAATATTGTCCAACATAAGAAAAGACAAAGTCATGAAAATTTCTGCTTCATGGAGTAAACTGGAGAACGTCATTCTGAGTGAATGAATGAACAGGAGAGAGATGAACACAGAATAATCTCTCAATTACAGAATAATCTCTCATATGAGTTGCATAAACACAATGGTGGAATAGCGAATACCCAAAGGCAATGGAAACAAAGAACATGAGAACTGATACTCATGAGACAACATGCCATTTGAGGAGCTGGGGCTTAGGACAGGGAGGGGGCAACGTCTACATTGGACGTTAGGTGGTGAAGTATTATGTATAAAACCCTATCAGAAATAGTACAGTAAATCACAATGCTACGTGTGTGTGTGTGTATGTGTGCGTGTGTTTGTAAGTATATAGCTCGTCTCATAGAAGCAGACTGGTTGGAGGGAGGCAAGAGTGTATGGGGCCGTCTGGGCACTGATGAAGGGATCATTGTTGAAATATTGTAAGCAATCATTAATAACTTTGCAATTTCATAGTGACTAAATTTTTAAAAATTGAAACATATTTTATGAGAATAAAGGCATTTAATTAGCCTAGGAAAAGAATTTAAATATATATCATGTTATGTTTATCTGATTCTTAACAGAAAAAAATGTATATTTTAGGCCTGCATTCAAAGCTGCAAAATATTTTAAATCCATGCAATAATCCGCATTTTAAAGTACTGATGATGGATAGTACAGTAAGCAGGATACTTGTCTTGCACACTGCCAATCTGGGTTGCATTCCCAGCAACCCACATGGTTCTTCAAGTCCCACCAGGAGTGTTCTCTGAGCGGAGCAATAGAAGTAAACCCTAAGCACTGGGTGTGGTTCAAAAATCAAGAATAAAACCAAAAATAAGATAAAATCACTTAACACAATATATTTCTTCCATCCCAAACTATCAAATAATGTTTTTTTATTTTTGTAATTTAAAGAAAACATAAACCAATCTTCAATTCATCCCTAGAGGAACAATTATTAAAGAAGAAACAGTAATCAATATAGCAATGAAAGAAAGTGTCCTTATTCTGAAAAAGTCAAATTTTAAACTGAGGAGGGCTGGAGCGATAGCACAGCGGTAGGGCGTTCGCCTTACAAGCGGCCAACATGGCCGACCCGAGTCCGATTCCTCTGCCCCTCTCAGAGAGCCGGGCAAGCTACCGAGAGTATCTCGCCCACACAGCAGAGCCTGGCAAGCTCCCCGTGAAGTATTCTATATGCCAAACACAGTAACAAGTCTCACAATGTTACTGGGCCTGCTCGAGCAAATCAATGAACAATGGGAGGACCATGTCTACCGTGTCTAGACTGAGGAAGCCAAGAAAAATCATTAAAAAAAAATTAAGGTAAATGCAAATTTCCAGTACATAACAGGGTGATGAACTTCCCAAATGGAAGTTGTGGCTCACTAACATGACAGAATTGACCAGAATTAACATAGAATGTAAGTGTGAACATTCAGAAAATTTACTACACAAATTTTTAGAAGCTACATGGTATTAAATATCATAATATCTGCATCAAGATTTTTTATTGAAAATCATCTTAATTAATTTCTTGACATCTGCTAAAAAGCATTAGTCTTGAATCTGATAAAATAACTCTGGCATGCTGCTTTGTCCTTAGAGACAAAAGAACATTAGCCATAGCGGAGGTGAGGCAGTCATAAGTATTAAGGATATGACGCAATGGTTAGCTATTTCTTTCAGTTGCTTCTAACACTGTTGTAGGTCCCTTGGGCCCCACTGCCCTAGGCCAACTCTGGACAACACTAGCAAAGCTTCCCCTTTTCCTCTTTCCCTATAGATATACAATGCTCTCAGGGAAAGTTTCCTCAGAGCCCCTTTCACTCACAGCATCTAGTAATTCAGGAATGTGTGAACAACAGGTACCTCTGTGAGATGCTAAGAGCTAGCAGTATCCATGGTCTCTGCTACTTTTTGGTTTGAAAGTTTTATCCCAATAAACTTGATTCTGTTGAGACAGTAGTGGTCATAGAAGCCCTAGCCAATCAGGGCGTACAGACTCAATACATCAGGATCCTCCGTGAGCTCTATTACGGATTTACTACCAGGATCTCACCATTCTACAAAGAAGTAATCATTCATGTCAAGAGAGGGGTTCGGCAGGGTGATACCATTTCACCAAAACTCTTAAGTGCCACCCTCGAGAACATCATGCAACGACTGGAATGGGAAGAAAAGGGAGTGAAGACAGATGGTCGGCAACTACACCACCTGCACAGGAGGAAGAGAGCGGCTTGGAATGCCTTCAAGAGCCTTGAAGAAATAACTAAGAGGACAAAGAACCTCCAGCTACGAGCACATCTCTTCGATTCCACTGTTCTTCCTGCATTAACATATGCCTCAGAGACCTGGGCCCTACGAAAACAGGATGAGAACGCTATTCGGGTCTCTCAAAGAGGAATCGAAAGAGCTATGCTTGGAATATCACGCTTCACTCAAAAGAGAGATAGAATCCGGAGTTCTGATCTCCGTCAATGTTCAAGAATCAGGGATGCTGTCTCATTTGCCAAAGCATCAAAAATCAGGTGGGCTGGACATGTAATGAGGTTTACAGACAACTGCTGGACTAGAGCCATTACTGACTGGATTCCACGGGACATCAAAAGATTGCATGGACGCCCACCTACAAGATGGTCAGACTTCTTCATCAAGACCCTGAATGATCGGTTTGAGGCTCTGCATGTTCCTAGAATGAACAGATGCCATTGGGCTACGCTAGCACGCAACAGGGATGAATGGAGATGTTACTGGCACCCGCTCAAGTAAATCGGTGAATAACGGGGGATCAAGTGACCAAGTGATCCCAATAAACCTGTATTGATTATAAACAGTGAATTCATTATAATTTTATCATTTTAGAAAAGGAGAGAAGGCAATAGATTTGAGTAAGAGTGGAAAATAAATGGAGAGATAAGTATTCAACTAATATGTAATCATTGACACATTCTCAGGACATGCACTGATTGTAGTACATGTGCTTTCTTCACCTATCCAGCCATTACTACACATTGGTTTTATTAACACATAAAAATAGTAGAATAGCATAAGAAATTACATTTAGAATAATCATTCCCAAATGTGTTTTGTGAAGTGCAGATTATTGGGATATAATTACCTTCAAAAAGTTGGGAAAATAAGTTGAAAAAATGAACTAAACAAAATTAAATATTTGTGTACTGTAAGACTTCACAAAGTTGTTAACATGCTCCTTTGCCCTGACTCTAAGTAAATTTGACTCTTCTATAATCACATGCACAATAGATTTGGAAAATTCTAATCAGCATAAATAACCTATTTGCTAAAATTCTTGTTATGATTGATCTGCACTTGACTAAGAATCCTAAGGTGATAATGAATTTCAAGATCAAAGTACATTAAACAGCACTTATAATAAACTGGATACTCAATAAAATCATTATTCATTAAGATCATATAGTTCATACATTAAAATTCCTGTAATAAATTTGGCACTTACCTTGAACCTAAACATCTAGTGGAATATTCAAAGGAAAGAGTGTTTGCACACTAAAGACAAATTTCATCCCATTAAATGTTTTTAACAGCTACCTGGGTCCTTGGCAATTCATCTTCGACCTAGCATAGATTCAGAGTTTAATATATATATGTACATGTATATACATATGTGTGTATACATATATTACTGCTACTGTTACTGTCCTCCCTTTGTTCATCGATTTGCTCGAGTGGGCCCAGTAACGTCTCCATTGTGACTATTGTTACTGTGTATGGCATATCGAATACGTCACCAGTAGCTTGCCAGGCTTTGCCGTGCGGGCAAGATACTCTTGGTAGCTTGCTGGGCTCTCCGAGAGCGATGGAGGAATCGGACTCGGGTTGGCCATGTTGGTCGCATGCAGGGCAAACACCCTACCTGCTGTGCTATCGCTCCAGCCCATATACATATATAAACACACACACACATATATTTATATCTATATATACATATAGATATATATAACTATTACAAGAAATACAAGATTTGGACTAGAAACTTTAAAAAAAAAACAAATGATAATCTGACAATAAACCACCAAAACAAGTATTCCATTCAGATGATTGAAAAAGTTTAAATAAGGGCACCCCACACCACTTTATCCCCTCCTAGAGTATCTGATTGATAATTTGGACCTTTTTCTCAAGATGAATTTCCTTTTAAAAATACTTTTACTTTACATCCTTATAGTAATACACAGAGATGCCTTCATTAAAAAAAAAAAAAAAACCCTCTGTCTTGGATTCCAAAAGAGAATTGAAGATAGGAGGGAGGGAGGGAGGGAGCTCACCAATTATAATTGGACCTGAAGATTGTAAAGTGGAATTTTCAGTAAAGGGTTGGGGAAGACAAGAAAACCTGGAGGAAGTTAATTGTACCACTAATGGCATTAGGAAAGTTCATTCACCTCCTTAGACTCCGCACCAGACTCTGTGTGCCCTCTTCTTTCTCCCCATCTTCCACCCATCTCTCCCAGCAGGGTGCGCTAAGACTTCAGGAGCAGCTCACAAGAGGTGTACCTTGGGGAAGCAAGTAACAAATACGTCTTCCAAAAACTTCCAAAAACAGCTAAGGGACCAAAAATAAGAAATTCGCGGCTCCCATATTGGGGTGCTTTGTGGCGTTCTGGCTGTCCCTGGAAAGTGAACCGCGATAATCTCAGCTCTTGACACCCAGAACTCACCCGCGCTTGGCGTCTTTGGGGCGAGGATGGTTGCTAAGGCCGCGGAGGGGTCCAAGACCGGGCGCAGAGCCTGGCCAATCAGAACGCGGAGCGCTGTTCCACGCGCGGGTGGGCCGTGGCTCGGCGCAGAGCTCGGCCAATCAGGACGCAGAGTGCTGTTCCACTCAGTCCGCCGGAGCCCAGGGTCTAACCAAGAGTGTCAGACTCGGGACGTCACCCACAGTAATAAAGCACATAGCAGCGGCTTGTTTCTGATACTCTGCACACATCAACAGCGAAGAAGCTCTTTAAGGTCTCCTGCACCTCACGCAGAGAAGCACTCCCCTGCTGACTCCAGCTCCCACAAAAAACAAAAATGACAGACACCAAATGAACACACACACACACACATGCACGTACGCACACGGGCACGTACACGCACACCCACCAGATCCACATTGCCTTTACACACACAGCTTCAGCACCAAGTTTCACAAGTAATCAAAACACACATACACATGACAGCTAATAACAACCCCCGCAAGAAACCCTAATGACATACTTACAAACGACACATCACAGACACCATACCTACACTGTCTTAACACCACCCCATAAGTAAACAACGTAAATCAGAGACACACTAAACACACACACACATGCACACACACCACTACCACCACCACCACCACCACCATCACCACCATGACCATCATGCTTTCTACACCAATGCATCTCTGCCTTTTACTCAAACCGGGGCTTGTAAATTCTCATATATGGAAACTCTGGACCAGGCAGAGTCCTTCCTAATCACAAAGCAGACAGTACAAAACTAGTTTGAACTAACCACAAGAGAGCAAGTTTAAACACAGAACAACTCCTGGTTGGGTTTTTTCCCTCCACGTATTTATTTTTGTGGTGCCAAAGTTGAACCCAAACCCTCATACATGAAGGCAACAATGCCAACCTCCTTCATTTAGCTCGTATAAAAGTAATTGTATTTTGAAAAAACGTTGCATTACAACTTCTGACAACTTAATTGAAATGAAAGTTTCATGTTTATATCATTATAAATCAGCATCTTTATATACTAACAAAGTGAATAAGTACATTTTAGCTTTAGAATACAAATTCTAGCAGTAGAGATATTTTCCCTAATGCATTGCAATAACTCAGTTTGCAACAGTTCCATATCATTGTTTTATACTTATGATGCTAATTTACCACCAAAGAGTCACTAACCCTCCACCGCTCTCCCTCATTGTCCCGTCTTCCCCATAAACTTTCTTTAAGAAAATAAAGAATTCAATCTTTTTTCATTCAAGGTGAAAAGGAAAATTACACTATAACGTGGGTGGGGGATTGGTAATTCAGTTTCTGGGGTAATGATCCAAGGCCAAGCATATGTCATTGTTCAGTGCTTTGTTTATTCCCTTTTTCTAATGTCTCCATATTCCACAGATGAGCAAGATTGCCCAGTATTTGTTCTTCTACCATCGTTTTATTTCACTTAACATGATACCCCAAAGTTCCACTTGGATTGCAGCAGATTACATGACTTCATCTTTTCCTCAGCTGCATGATATGGAATGTTTCCAAAAAGAAAACAAAAACATAAATACCATTAAGGAACTATCAGTGGGAGAAAACTCGCTTTGCTTCAGATATTAAAAGACTTGAATGAGCAAATGATGAAAACTTACCATATTACAGAGAAGATAAATATAAAATGATAGCTGCTCTTAAAAATTCTTTGGCAGTCTTTTGCAGACCACAACACCCAAAAGGAGAGAGAGAACACAGGGGATTGCCCTGCCACAGAGACAGGGGGGATGGGGGGATGGGGGTGGGAGGGATATTATCCATGGTGGTGGAAAATGGGCACTGGTGGAGGGATGGGTATCTGATCATTGTATAATTGAAACCAAAGCACAAAAAATTGTAAATCTACAACTTTAAAAAAATAAAATAAAATAAAGGGGAAAAAAATTCTTTGGCAGGACTAAAAGCTGATTTCAAGAAATCCAAGGGAAATTTTTAAGAAATTAAAATTTGTAAGCACATATACCCCTAAAGGAATAAAAGCTTATAATATTCTTCATAATATAAAAATCAGTTGATTCTACAAAAAACTTTAAAGAATAAAAATCATTCAACAATAAATTCTATAGGTAGTCATGTTTATAGTCACAAATTCTTCCCTTTATTCTGTTAGGCTTTAAAATTTAAGTAGACCATTCAGAAGTCAGATCTTTTAGACAACAGAGTTTAATGACTCAAATGTAGGAGTTGTGATGAAAATATTGATATTGATCCTTGAAGTCAGATGTTAACAAGAGCCAAAGAGATGATACAGAAGTAGGGTACAAGCTTTGTATGCATTTTCCCGGCATCCCACATGGTGCCCTAGTGCACCACCAGGACTAATACACATATGTGGAGCCAGGAGTAACCCCTGAACATTGTGGGTGTGACTTCCAAACAGAAAGCAAACAAACTATTGGATAACATTGGCCAGTTCTTTCTCCTCCTAGGAGTATGAAGTTTAGGTTTATTGAGTGAAAACCTGGAATTTAGGTTTATTGAGTAACACATATAATGCTCCAGAAGCACTTCCATTCATTTTTAACTTCTTCTTTGTGCTCTGCTTCCCTATCTGTTAATTGTGGAAAGGACTTGGATGGAAACAGGGCAAGCTGTAAGCTACCTTGGCATCGAAAAGGGACAGACCAAGCGCCATAAAACCTGTAAGTTAAGAGCACAGTCATGGACAAATTCTGTCATGACCCAAAGAGAAGTGACTGAACAAGGACCCTGCTGGGGTTAGGAAGGACTAACCTGGCTTGAGGACAGTAGTCTGGGATCTATAGTGAAATGTCCCCAGGAGAACTACCCTGTAAGCTTAATATATCCCTTACTGTGTCCACGGGCTGGAGCAATAGCACAGTGGTAGGCCATTTGGCTTGTGCGCAGCCAGCCCAGCTGAGCCAGGTTAATTCCTCCGCCCTCCTGGAGAGCCCGACAAGCTACCTAGAGTATCTTGCCTGCATGGCA
Source organism: Sorex fumeus (assembly GCF_029834395.1). Taxonomy (NCBI): domain Eukaryota; kingdom Metazoa; phylum Chordata; class Mammalia; order Eulipotyphla; family Soricidae; genus Sorex; species Sorex fumeus. Next base: position 15,462,841 of record NW_026606188.1, read on the forward strand.
AAGCCTGGCAAGCTACCCATGATGTATTAAATATGCCAAACACAGTAACAATAAGTCTCACAATGGAGACGTTACTGGGCCCACTCGAGCAAATCGATGAACAACAGGATACTGCAGTGCAGTATTGTGTCCATACAAAATAACTATAAAGATTATTGAGAAATAAATTTAAGATGATTGTTTAAATGGATTTGGATAAGGAAAATATAAATAAACACTTAGATGAAATTCTGCCCTTTGACAGATCTCTTAGCAGGATGAGATACTGTCCTGGAAGAGCTTCCCCCAGAAGGAAGGGTTTTTCATATATTGATTATGCTACCTCACCTATGTGTAATTGCTACACCCAACCTTTGATGTTTTTGCTCTTACCTAACACTGGGAGACAGGAATTGTGTGTGTATGGGGGGGAGGGGGTAACGTAAGACTGGAATAGGGCAGAGAGTGAAACTGGATGAAGAGAATGAAACTGAATAGGTAGTGAGAGACTAGGATGAAAGGAGTGTGAGCCTTGCACGCAGCCAACATGGCCGACCCGAGCTCGATTCCTCCGCCCCTCTCGGAAAGCCTGGCAAGCTACCGAGAGTATCTCGCCCGCACGGCAGAGCCTGGCAAGCTCCCCGTGACGTATTTGATATGCCAAACACAGTAACAACAAAGTCTCCAATGGAGACATTACTGGGCCCGCTCGAGCAAATCGATGAACAATGGGAGGACAGTGACTTTGGGGGGTTACTTCAAGTTGCTCTCCAGGGGCCAAGGGACAGTGCTTGTAATATTCAACCCCTTAGTCAGTGCTCATGGTGCTACACCATGTCAAGAAACAGCACCATTCCTGCAGTGATCCAAGACCTGCTTTTTTCTTTTCTTTTTTTTTTTTTTTTTGGCTTTTTGAGTCACATCCGGAGACCCACAGGGGTTACTCCTGGTTCATGCACTCAGGAATTACTCCTGGCGGTGCTCTGGGGATCATATGGGATGCTGGGAATCCAACCCGAATTGACCGCATACAAGGCAAATGCCCTACCCGCTGTGCTATTGCTCCAACACCAAGACCTGTTATTTTCAAGAGACCATGGTGACATGAATCAGATTCAGCAAGGCATGTACCGTAACCCCTGTGTTATCTCCTGACCCCCTCAAAACTATAAATTTTTGCAGAAAATATTTCATAAAATAAGAAAGCAATAATGTAAGTTCTTATGTTAAACTGGGTGTTTCATGCATGCACACTTTATGTAAGTGTGTGTGTGTGTTTTCAGGAAAATAAAATTGAATAATGAAATTGCTTTATAAATTAGCAGGTGGACAAATACAGGTGATCTTACTCATTTGTGGAGTAAAGAGAAATAAAACACGGAAATAGAAAGCACTGAACAATGAGAGATTCTTGACCTTGGGATAGAAACGGGAAGAATGAGAGAAGTGTATGAGGAGAATAAAGATCTGACTAGAGGTGGCATGAGGACAGTGGTGGAGCATCATGGGCATTTTGATGGTGATTTGGTGGAGTAACTTTGTACAACAATATTATGAACACTATCGTAACCTTATTACCTAAACTATAATAAAATGAATAAATAACAATAAATAATCAAAATTTACTATAAGTATTCTTCATTTGTCCACATATATTTGCAGAAAAAATAGTACAGAAAAAAATCCATAAATTTTTATATTCAATAATCACCATTTGATGAAAAATTTAAATAAGAGCACAATTCTAAAGAAAACATTTGTACCATTATCACACATCACAGCAAAGTGTGTTTTAGAGAGTTTAAAATTATGTTAGTAAAACAATTAAAAATAAATTTTGCTAAATATTTGTATTACCTTGTATAGTTAAGATGTTAGGCAAATACAAGACCTACAACTTCTAAAGAAAAAGACTTAGAAACTTCATAGTCAAATCAATTCAAAACAATAACAAAATCCTACTTTTCACTTTTTATTCTTATAAATCATCACATTATCGTTACATGACTTTAAAATACAAATATTGCACTTTTGTCCCAAATTAAAATTTCTTAAATATTTTTTCTTGTCAAATAGACGTATAGCACTGCAGCACTGTAGTACTGTCCTCCCGTTATTCATCGATTTGCTTGAGTGGGCACCAGTAACGTCTCCATTATGAGACTTGTTACAGTTTTTGGCATATTGAATACGCCATGGGGAGCTTTCTGGGCTCTACCAGAGGGATGGAAGAATCGAACCCGGGTCAGCCACGTGCAAGGCAAATGCCCTACCTACTGTGCTATCACTCCAGCATGACAAAATTATTCGGACCCATTTGTATGGTTTAATTGTGTATTCAAAAACTGACCACTACCTACTTGCCCACCTTTGTCTTTACCAGTTTTGAAATTCCAAGCTTTTATCATACCATTCTCTTTTCACACTCCCGAATCTAGCATAAGCACTACCATCTTCAGATCGTTGTACATGCTCTTTTGTATGAAATCATACTTGTCCCCTCAAGCACCTACTGTGCACATCTGCACAGTCACACCCACCCAGTTCTGTCCTCACCCCTCAAACTGTCTCGGCCCATACACACCACACACCAGAAATTCTCACTTTTTTGTGTTTGTGACCTAAATGTATTAGCTGTCATATTTAGTTCAGCTTCAGACATTGGTTCACATCCACAGCAATACCTTTCCTTCCCAATCTTATATAGACTTGTATTTATCAATTTCTCCGTCCCTCTCAGAGAGCCCGGCAAGCTACCGAGAGTATCACGCCTGCACGTCAGGGCCTGGCAATCTCCCGATGGCGTATTCAATATGCCAAAAACAGTAACAAGTCTCACAATGGAGACATTACTGGTGTCCGCTCGAGCAAATCAATGAACAATGGGAGGACAATGTTACAGTGCTACAGTGCTATTTATCTATTTGAGTTTTAGCAACTGAACATTCTTCCAGGCCATTTGGACCCACCCATGTGAAATTTGAATGGTCAGCAAGTTAATCTTCTTTACAGAAATCAAGAGGCTAATCAGTTCTGTCAGAACTTTGTCAATGAGTGTGTTAGAAAATGACTTATGAGTGTATTAGCCAAGTGGCTGTTTTTTCCCTGGCTTTTTAATATCAAGCAAATTATTCAAGGTTGTATGTGGCAATTTCTATCCTTTGGGCAATAACAGAAGCATACTTATCATATTTTCCTGGCAAAGCTAATCATAGGTGAGGGTTCCTTTCCCCCCACATCCCCACCAGCTCTGGAGATGCATCAAAGGAACTGAGCATCGTGTAATGGCATGTATGAATTATGCCACAAAGTGGGCCTCTAAATAATAGAAGTAGAAATCAAGGAGATTGCTTACAATCTCTTCTGTTTCACTTCTTATGAGCAGCTTTATAAGTTTAGTGCTACTGAATTCTTTACATCCAAGCAAGTGAAATCATAACAATGTTAACAATGATAACAAAATTTTTGAAGTTACAGACAACTGGAGTAAGGAAAAGAATTCTCATTGACTATTAATTAACTGAAATCAAGGTAATAACATATTTAATAACACACTTAGCAATATAGTTCAATAAAAATGTCCAGAAGTTCTTGTCAGTATTTACTTTTCAAATATGAGACTGGCACAATTCAAAAAAAAGTAAAAACAACCAGAGCTTGTAGGGATGTGGGGAGGCAGGAACACTCACTCACTGTTGATCAGAATGTCACCTGATTCTACATTTATGGAAAATAGTACAGATACTTCTCAAAAATTAAAAATTGAGCTTCCAGTTGGCCCCAGCAATTCTACTTCTTGGCATCGACCTGACAGGGCTTGAAGGCTTTATTTCAAAAAGTCATTTGCACTCCTATGATTTATGTGTTTGTGTGTGTGTTAGTCACAATAATCAGGATATGAAAATAACACAGGTGCCCAAGATGAGTGTTTAAAGAAACTGTAGTATGTATGCACAGTGGAATATTACTCAGCTATAAGGAAAGATCTCCTAGCCTGCTTGGTTTGGGTCTAGGCCTCCTCTACCCAGATCCCCCATCTTCCAGTAGCTATATAGTTACACCCACCAACTGCCATGTAACCTCATCAACAGCCAAGATCCAGAGACTATAAAGCCAAGCTCCTGGAAGAGAACAACACAGAGTCTCCTGCCCCCGCGCCTGGCTCTCCTCACCGGGGCCCCTTGAAGGGAGGCGAGTTGAGTTTCCCTCTTTGTCCTGAGCAGAGCCCCGGCAGATGAAGACCTCCGGGACCCAATTGCAGCCATGCTGAGACCACTCTCCAAACGCTAGGACAGCCTCATGCATGAAGGAACCAGCAGAGGAACCCAGGCGGGCCCTAGGGCTGAGATCTCCAAGCCTCCTCGGTTTGGGACTGGGCCTCCTCCACCCAGATCCTTCATCTTCCTGTAGCTAGACAGTTACACACACCAACTGTCGTGTAACCCCATCAACAGCCTAGATCCAGAGACTATAAAACCAAGCTCCTGGAAGCACGCTGCTGCATTCTTGGCCTTATGACCACTTATTGTCTAGTTCTCACTCTCAGAGAACCCAGCAGGCTACCGAGAGTATCCTACCCACATATATGCCTGACTGGGAACACCTGTAAAGGTGATTAGATGCTGCCCCAAAAGCCTCAATTCTTCTCAGAGAGCCCAGCAAGCTACCGAGAGTATCCCGCCTGCATGGCAGAGCCTGGCAAGCTACCCGTGGCGTACTTGATATGCCAAAAGCAGTAATAGTGATGGTCCTCATTCCCCTGACCCTGAAAAAGCCCCCAAGATACCATAGGGCTACACTAGCACATGACAGGGATGAATGGAGACATTACTGGTGCTCGCTTGAGCAAATCAATAAAAAAATGGGGTGATAGTGATAGTCATGATAGTAGGAAAAATGAAATTCTGAAATTTACTGTAATACGGTTGATCTGGAAGGAATTATGCTAAGTAAAACTAGTCAGAGGGAAAGGGAAAATATAGAATAACTTCCCATATAAGGAACATAAAGAATCATAGCAAGGGAGTAGCAACTGTACAGAGGTAAATTCACTGAGAATCAGACTACAGAAGTGAGTCTGCTGAGAGAATGGAAAGACAAGGCATGTGGGGGAGACCTTGAGACGTTGGTGGAGGAAGACCTGAAATTCTGTTTATAAATCACAGTGCCTAAATAAAAACTGAAAAATAAATATCAAAAATAAAAACTAAACACTGGAACTATCATCTTATTTACAATTTCCTGCTATGGCAACAAGTGCCTGAGACCTGTCAGACAGAATGCAAGTCTCCTGACGGATCCCAAGGGAGACCTCCATGCAAATAGCAGCCAGAAATACTTCAATTCTCTGAGGGTCCACTAAATGTAGTTTGAAAAAAAGGTAAAGGTAAGGTAAAGGCCCTCCCGTTGATCGTCGATTTGCTCGAGCGGGCCCAGTAACGTCTCCATTGGAGACTTTGTTGTTACTGTGTCTGGCATATCGAATACTCTCGGTAGCTTGCCGGGCTCTCCAAGAGGGGCGGAGGAATCAAACTCGGGTCGGCCATGTTGGCTGCGTGCAAGGCAGATGCCCTACCCGCTGTGCTATCGCTCCGATAGCACAGTGGTTAGGGCGGCGTTTGCCTTACACGCGGCCAACATGGCCGATCCGAGTTCGATTCCTCCGCCCCTCTCAAAGAGCCCAGCAAGCTACCGAGAGTATTCGATATGCCAGACACAGTAACAACAAAGTCTCCAATGGAGACGTTACTGGGCCCGCTCGAGCAAATCGACGATCAACGGGAGGGCCTTTACTTTACTTTACTTTACTTTACTTGAAAAAAAGAACCTGAGAAATACTATACCTAGGGTTTTACGTTGATTCTAAATTGGTTGACATAATTCTATATGTACTTTGTAGCAGGTTATCTTTTAGACTGTATTGTACAGAAACCACCTGTATTCCAGTTGCTTTACTTAGGTGAAAAAAATTACAATTAAACAACTAAAGACTTCTTTTCTAATTTTAATTTAATGCACCATGATTTACCAAGTTGACTTTTATACATATAACATTCTAGCACCAATCCTACCACCAGAGACAATTTCCCTCCACCAGTGTCTCCAAGTCCCCTCCCTCCTTTCTCTCCCAAGCCTGCCATTTTGACAGGCACATTTCAAAGTTCAGTGGTTGTGACCTAGATCACATGTTTTCAGTGTTGTTGAATCCGCAGTCAGTGTATACAATCAGTGTCCCCAAGGGCCCTGACCCCACATCACTTGTTACTTCCCTTTCTCATCTTGTTCCTTCCCCCTCTATTTCTTTCCTTCTCTCCTCCTCCATGTACTCTGGGGTTAAGGGTGATCTGGGCATCCATCCCCCTCTACTATGTTATATTCCTTTATTCAGTTAATCTCTATACCACAGATAAATGAGATCATCTTGTGTTTGTACTTTTTCTGCATCAAAGTGACTAAATATGACATCTTCCAGTTCCATCCAGGTTGCAGAAAATAGCAGGATTTCACCATTCCTCGAAGCTGCATAGCATTCCAACTACTCCATCTGAAGCTATCTACAGCTAGAAGTCTAAGCCCCAGTTTATCCCTCTCTTTAATTACTAGTGCCAATTTCTTTCTTCAAAAGAAAAGTTTAGTATCCTTATATAATGAAGTGTTATGCTTTGTAATTGGAATTTTTACTTTTTAAAGTCAGTTAGAAAAAAGAGAATTTTTACTTTGCATGGGTTGCTGTTTGTCTTAATTTTGTTTCTCAAATGCTTGACTATTATTTCTAAAGAGACAAGAAAGCAGGAAAACAACTTTTTAAATGACCTGAAATTTTTTAATAATTTTAAAATATAAGTTCTCTAGCTAATTGGCAACATTATTTTGTTCTCTGTTTATTGATTGAAGTTTTCTCTGTTTTGAATCAAGTTCTCAAAGTGCCTATTCATTCACATGCACTTCAGAAAAATAGCCACTGGGTGGTGCCAATGTGGCTTCTTTCCCTTAGAACAAACTCCCAGAGTCCAAAGAGATAAGGAAAGGCTCAGATGAATATCTGCTACCTCAAGGGTAATAAGAGAGGACCAGGTTTCTTCCTGCTCAGTATGGCTGGCAATTTCATAAGGTATCTACTCATTTGCTCTACTTTGCCTGGGAACTAACACCTGCTAACCTTTATCTCTGGAGAGCTGTGTAGAATTTAAGCCGGGAAGAGATTTATCAATTTCCAAATTCAGATAAAAAGACTATGAAAGTGCTCTTCACCTGAAGGACCAGGTTCTTTGTCTTTGCCAGGAAATAATTTACAGAGGGAAAAGTGTCGGTAATAGTAAACTGATTTATTAAAGAGATCTGGATGTGGCATCTCGCAAGGATGTCTGGATGTCTAGTCCCAGACATCAGGACAAAGGTTTTAAAGAACGTGGAGGTAATTAAAGGGAAAGAATATGCATAATAGTTAGGCATGATTAGCATGAGAAAGTACTAAAGTTGCACGTGTATAGAAGATCAACATGTGTATTCATTTATCAAGTGTATCATTCACATCTAATTCTTCAGGTAAGGGCTTGTAAAATAATCTGGGTTTAATTAAGAAAACAGTGAGATTGGGTTACTCATTGAGCATGCTCAAATAGCTTTGCTGGACCTGGTTTTCCAAAGTCCTCTCTCCATCAGGAAGTTTATAAAGACAAGATGCTTTTAGGCACAATAGTCCTGTTACTCAGAGTTCTCCAGAGTCTCTCCTACAGCAATTATAGTACACATAACTTGACCAAATAGAATACATTGCCAGCGAGCTTTCTGAGCATTCTTTCTGAAAACTGTACTATTTTAATCTGAGTATTTAACAAAAAGTAGGATAATGAAGTCTAGGCCAAGAGCCTGTGGTTTTGAAAGCAGAGCTTAAGTTAATACATAACAGGATCACTGAGTTAATTCATCTTTATTTTCAGGGACACTTTGTAAATTGTGGCCCTCCAAGCAAAAAGAAAAATCTAGAAGAACCACCAGATCTTTTGTTAAAATAAAATCTCAGGGTGAGATGTGGCTTTACATTTGTGTGTGTGTGTGTATGTGTGTGTGGACCACTTTGTAGATAATGGGCTACTGGAGAGTAGGTTTTGTATTTATAGCCAAACTTCCTTCAGCCAAAAATGTTCCAATTTTTATCTACTACTTTTTAAGAACTACTTACCTCTCAGCTTTGCCTTTTTTACATTTAGTAGAAGGCAGACCTTTTTTATACAGCTAGTGTGCATTTGCATTTTTGGGGTTTTTTTAGGGCCAAACCTGGCATTCTAAAGGGTTACTCCTTGCTCTTACTCAGGAATCACTCCTGGCTTCGAGCAAGGCAAGCATCCTACCTGCTGTACTATCTCTTAGGCCCCATCATTTATATGACTCATGTCTTGTGTTTATTCAATACTCATTGTTACTTACAAGAGATTCTTGTCCAAATCAGGATAAATATAATTGTTCAGTTTGACTTCTTTTCAATATTTATTACTGGTTCCTGTTTCATTTTTATTTTTTTCGAAGGGTGCACAGACAGCAATGATCAGGCATTACTCCTGGCTCTGCACTCAGAAATTACTCCTTTAGGGCCTGGTGGACCACATAGGATGCCTGGTTTTTGGGAGGGGGACAGGGGAAGTCACACCCAGAGATACTCAGGAATTACTCCTGGCTCTGTACTCAGGACTCCTGGCGGGACTTGGGGGACCATATAGGTCCCTTTATGTATTAAAGATTGAATAGTGGAAGTGGGGTGAAATATTGGAATATGGAATGCTGAGGATCAAAAGTGGGTAGGTTGTGTGCAGGACAAATGCCTTATCCCCTGTACTGTCTCTCTGGCCCATAAAGGATGCCTGGGATCAACCCCAGGTTGGCCAGGTGCAAAGCAAACGATCTACCTGCTGTACTTATCACTCTAGGGCCCTTTGTTTCATTTCTAAACAGAAAATTAAGTTTTATATAGTCAAATTGATCAACTAGTCTTTCTATATAATGGCTTTGCTTTTGATGTTTCCTTTGGTCTTTGGTTAAGTTTTCCAATGCACTATTTGAAAATATCAACCCATTATTTTCTTCTAATATTCTGACCCTTAAAGAGCCCCCAATATGCCATCGGGTTACACTAGCACATGACAGGGATGAATGAAGACATTACTGACGCCCGTTTTACCAAATTCATGAACAATGGGATGACAGTGACAGTGACTATTCAATCTTTAATGCATAAAGAGAAAATCGAATATATTACAGTTGGAATTTGTTTTTTGGGTAAGGTGAGTCTGTTGTTTCTTCTCATCTTACTACCTCGTTGCCTGCCTTTTCCACAGATGCTCTGTGAAGTGGAAGAATATAACTGCTTTTAACTGTAAAGCATGTCAGCAACAGACGTGCACACACATTCCTTTTAATAAACAATACGTTTTTCCATGAAGTCGATCCCATCTTGCACCAATTATTTCTAAGAAATATTTTCAATTGCCAGGCCCTATAATTGGATATTAGTTACCCAGTAATTGGGTATTAGCGCCTTTGTATTAATATTGAGAGACACAAAACATCTGCCCAAGCCATGCCCACTCAACAATCTGCTAATTAGCGACCCCGTAATTGGGTACTATGATTTATTAAAGAGCCCCAGCGTAGCTGTCCGAGCCACCTGCCCACGGGACCAAGTGGCCTGTCCCTTTAAAGAGAGGTTCCCTTCTGGAAGCCTGCGAATGAACAGTGCAGAATGCTTCTCCTGGAACCTGGTAGTCCAGGGGGAAGGGACCAGGAGCCCATGGAAGGCTCGGTGAGATCTAGGTGGGGCTGCTGTGCGCAAGGAACCCATGGAGCTGACGAAAATAGGTAGTGGGGAACCCGATGTCCTCGTTTTCAACTCGGGTCTCGATCTGGAATACAGTGGGGTGTCCCGGGTGTTTCGGGGACGTTGGGAACGGCACCCCGCCCCACACCCACTGCGAGCCATCTCCCGGCGCCCGCACGGGGCGGGCAGCTCTGCTGGGCGCCCCCCACGACCCCTCCGCAGGGACCCCGCGGCCTCCAACAGCCTCGCCGGCCTCGGCCCCCGGGAAAGCGGCTGGCCTGGGCCTCGGGGTCCCGCTCCCGTCCCGCCCCTGCCGCCCGTGGCTCGCTACCGCGGCGCAGAGACCAGCAGCCCACCCCAATCCCGCCGCAAAACCCCACAACTGACGGACGCGTCTCCCTGGCAACGCCCCCGCCGGCGCCGGAAGCGGCCGGTCACATGCCCCTGTAAGGCCGGCTCCGCTGACGGACGCGTCTCCCTGGCAATGCCCCCGCCGGCGCCGGAAGCGGCCGGTCACGTGCCGCGTGCCACGGAAGTGCTCGTCGCTTCCGGCTGTCAGGCTCCCGGGACGGCGCTGCCCTGCCGCGATGCACCCGCGCCGGCCCGACGGCTTCGACGGCCTGGGCTACCGGGGCGAGCCGGGCTACGGCGGCGCCTTCGTGGCCAGGCCCTTCGGGAGCGCGTCGGACCTGGGCCACTGGGTGACGCCGCCGCCCGACATCCCGGGGAGCCGCAACCTGCACTGGGCCGACAAGAGCCCGCCGGGCGCGCCCCCGTCCCCGCCACGCGCTCCCCCCGAGCCCGCCCCCGGACACGCGCGCGCGCAGAGCAGCGGTGAGGGCAGGGGAGGGGCTTGGCAGCTGGGGGGGGGAGGAGCACGGCAGCGGCGGGGGGGTAGGGGAGGGGCACGGAACCGGGATGGGGTGGGGAGGGGGCAGGGGCCCTGGACAGGGTCGCAGGGTGCGGGCAGGGGCACGGGACAAGGGCACTGGGCACGGGACAAGGGCACTGGGCACGGCCGCAGGCCAGGAGCTCTGGACAGGGGCACGGGGCAAGGACAGGGGCGCTGGGCTGGGGGGCGTCCCTGGCGGGCCCCCTGTCTCTAGACGCGCAGCGGGAGGCCCACGGCGGGTTCTGGAGGCGCTTACTCTCCGCCCCGGGGTCTGAGTGGGTCCTGCCCAGTCCCAGCTTCCTGGCCGGCCTGGGGCGCAGCGCGACCGCAGGGAGAAGCGGGTGCAGCCTTGGAGGTGCCCGTGCAGGGCAGCAGGCCTGCAGCGTGGTCTGAGCAGCCCCAGCGCTTTCTGCTTTCTAAACGTGTCATGCTGGCGGGCCCCACTTTCCTGAACGCGGAAAACTAGTTTCATTATTTTACTGAATGTTATTTGGGGAGCCATTTGATTTTAATGTTGATGTTTCAACCCAGCAGTACAGTGATATTTGGTTAACTGGGTGGTAGGCTTTCAGTGTCGTCAGATCCTCGGACTAGGCTGGGAGGGGGGTCCAGGAGGATGCCGTGTAAACACTGTTGACTGCTTTCTTTACCGCGCGCTCCCAAAAGAAGTTTTTGAATTAAATATCCCCCAATCATTATTTAGGTTAAATACTGCAGAATGCCCCTCCATTTCCTACACAGCCAGCTTGTTTGACTGAGTCTGATGTAGTCTTGCTCCCGTGGTTACAGTGAGGAGGAGCTGTAGTAGCTGGTGTGGGCTGGGGCGCTGCTGCCCGGCGCCGGTCACAGGCGTTCTGCAAGGAAAGGCAAGTCTGAATGTACACAGTGGCTATAGGAAACTTTCCTAGTATCTCCAAAAACGAGTGGTGTTTTCTGTTAATACCGGGGGCGGCCTGTAGGCTGGAAAGGGCAGCATGGAAAGGACCGCCCTTGACTGGACAGGAGGCTTCTGGCGGGCCCTTGGAGTTTCCATGGCCCCTGGTGTCCCCAGATACGGCCACTCGGCCCTGCCCAGTCTGGGCGGGATAGTGAGCGCCCTGCTGTATTTGCTTATTTTCGTTTTCAAAGAGAGCTCTCTCGTGAAGATGTCTTTATCCTCAGGTCTCTCTACATGTATTTATTTACATGTCTTTGGGCCTCAACCTGCTTCCGCAGCGCAGGGCACACTGCTGGCTCTGCGCCAAGGAGCTGGCAGGCCCCTGGGACCATGTGGGACGCCAGGGATGGAGCCCCTGCTGGCCGGTGCACAGTAAACACCCTGCCCTCTGCATTTCATGAAACCTGCTTGCATTTCTTAAAAACAGATTTAGAGGTAGAGTTGAGAGATAAATGGGGATTTCTACAGACTCCTTGGTTTGTGATATTATAATTTTGAACTTTATGGTTCAGAGAAAATTTTGTTTTTCCATTTTGACATAGATATAGGAAGCTCCTGTTTTAAACTTTTGCAATAATAGCATTTCATCAGCAGTAGCATATACATGCCCAGCTAAGCAGGTACCCAAACTAAAGTGTGGTGAGATAGAGAAGAGGGCCTTGTTTATTTACCCATTTTGGTTGTCCCAAGCATTCTTTCACTATAATTTTGGCTTTTAGTTGGTACTATTCATTTAACAGAAATGTTCTCTTTAAGGTAATAGTAAATGGTTGATTTTACAAAGTGGAAGGTAGTAAGTATTCACTGGAGCTTCCTATTAAAAATGTTTTGTTCATACTCATAAATTAAACACCTGGGCCAGAGCTATAGCTCAGTGGTATAGCACTAGGTGAGACCCTAGGTTAAAAAAATTTCCAACACTGCAATTTAAAAGAAAGAAAAAGCAATAATAATAGACTAGGTGGAGTGCTTGCCTTGCAAACTTCTGACCTGGGTTCTATCCCTGGCGCCCTGGATGGTCCGCCAAGTCCACCAGAGTAATCCCTGAGTGCAGAGCCAGGAGTAAGCCATGGGGGAGGGTAGACCAAAAAATTAAAAAACAGGTGGCCCTGAGATTTAACCACAGTTACTTGATTTGGGCCATACAGTGTTTTAACACTTTTAAAAATAGTAGCAATAGTTTTGAATTAGAAGATTCTATGTAAAAATAAGACTGTCTTTTTGGGAAATATCATACCTTATAACCCCCTCTCCACAGTCTCACAAGTGCCAGTGAACTGCGACCATATGAGTAGTTGTGTCTGTAGATCTACTTACAGCTTTCCACAGTCCAACAGAGGCTTGTTCATAAATCCAAATGACATCCTCCACTTTCAAAAAAACATTGCATTGATTTTGGTGATGTTGGGGGTTGAGCCTGGAGCCTTACAGGTGCAGGGCATGAGGTGTATCATTGAGACACATCCTAGCCTTGGAAGTCATACTGGGTTTGATTTGGGGCTCAGAGGCTCCCCTGGCTACCAGAGCCCAACTATCACTCCCTGTTGCCCTCAGGGCCGAGCAGTGCTGGAATCAAACTCCTGCCTTCTATAAGCAAAGAATGTGCTCAGCACAACTGGTGAGCTGCCTAATTTGGGAAACTAGATTTTGAATGTCATGTTTAGAAAATGTGTTTTAACAGTAAACCTAAATGTTGGTTATGAATGATCTTATTTCTTCTATTTTTAGAACAGTTGAATAGATTTGCTGGATTTGGTATTGGACTTGCCAGGTAAAATTTTATCTAAAATTTTTAACTTAAATTTTAAAACGTAACTTAAAAAGAATCACTACTATTGCTTTTGTTTTATTTGGAGCAGTATATTAAATACTAAAAGTTTCCAAGAAATTATTATTTAAATTCTATGAAATAATTTTAAAGGGATTGTCAGTTCTCATCTTAGCATGTTCATAATAAATTGTCCATTGGTTCTACTTCCTAATACTCAAATTTAGCAAAACTTAAAATATTTAGTGATATATTTAGCAATATGCAGCGGTGTTTAATTTACTATTTTTTTTTACTATTTTTTTTAAATGAACATCTCTGTTCATTTACTATTTTTTTACCATTTTTTTACATGAACATCTCTGTTCCACAAAGGCTTTTATTTCATGCCAGAAAAACTTGGTATCTTTAATCAGAATATTGATTTTGCATAAAGCTTGTGTCACATAACAAAATAACTGTTATAAATACATTTATCAAGAAAAATTGCCTTATTTGCATAATTAAATCTAAATATGTTAAAGACAGAAGCAAAATTTGCATATTAAATGATTTCTTCTGAGTTAATTATTTTAGTCTCACTTTTTGTACTTGCAACTGATGTATTAATACACATAGGTATGTACGGCTATGAGGACCACATTGTAATGAACTAGTTGGAAATATTTTCAAAAGAAATACATGCTACATAAATACTTGTCAATTAAAATGGTCACTAAAATTGCTAAGTTCAGGCTTCTGTTAGAACCAAAAATAGCAGAAAGCTGCTGGTGAAGATGAGATGGTGGTGGCACTGCTGATGGGAGCTTGGCTCACAGGGCTTCCTCTGAGGGAAGTGGAGAGCCACACAGATGTCTAGGAGAGGAATTCTCTATCAGGCACGGCATGATAAAGCTTTATTTATTGATATTGATTTCCTTGCTCATCAGTTTGCAAAAATCATACAGAATTTTGTCATTGGTAGAGGAATTTGGAAGGATGTCAGATATTTTAAAAACAGTTTAGCTCTTAAGAATGAGAAATAAAAACAATGCATTATCACTCAAAATAATTTGTATAATAAACTTGATAAACTGCTTTACTCATTTTACTGTTAATAAAATTCAATTCTTATACAGTCTCTTTACAGAAAATGTACTGGCCCATCCTTGCATTGTTCTACGCCGCCAGTGTCAGGTAAATAGACTTTCTATCACCTTATAATTATTCTAGCCCTGATTTGAAGTGTACAGTTCAGGTTAATGACAGACCTCTATTGTAATCTCTATTCCCATTTGAGTAAAATTTTACAAAAATTTGTATCAGTTCAGAAACTTTTGGGTTTTAAAACCTCCTATTTAAAACATCAATTGGTTTCTTCAAAGAACTTGTGTTATATTTCAGAAATCAAAACTGGAATTAAAAAATATGTTTACTAATTCATAAATAGATACCATTAAATATTAAATAAGAATTTTTATGAAAAATAACTTTTACTTTTGTGCAAATATTTTTAACTTTTGGTATCATAGAAGATAGCTGTATTTTCATGTGTATGATAGTACAGCTGTAGGGCATTTGCCTTGATGTGACCTACCTAGTTTTGATCCTGTCACTCCAGCCCTGAGCACTGCCAGGTATGGCCCAAAACCAGAAAAAAAAAAACAAAAAAAACAACAACAACAAAAAAACCACCACATAAGGTAACTTTTTAAACTGTAACATTAAAATCTCTTGATTTATACTGTATGTTGAGTAGATATATAGTTTAAATCAACAGATTTTAATGTTGTTGTTTAAAAAGTTAAACTTATTTAGTGAATAAGTTTACACGACCTATTCTCTAGAGATCTAATTGATTATATATACCATATGAAAATAGTTAAAATCACCAATCTCATCAAAAAATATTTCAGTTTAAAATCTTGATAGTCAGTGCTGTTTTTCAAAATTCTAATGTTTGCATGTAATCTCAGTTTTATCTTTAGGAAAATAATACTGTAATTTTTTTAATTGTTTAAATCACGAAACTGATTTTGTTGTTTTGTGAAGATGTCCCTCCCAAATGTGAGTGAAGTCCATGGTTAGCTCAGCTGTACAGCTCCATCACACACAGTGCTTTTTCTTGACAGCGGCTTTCTTCTCTCTTTCTCTTTGAGTTTTTAAATGCTTGTTAGATTTTTGGGCTACATCCTGTGGTGCTCAAGGCATACTCCTCGTTCTATTCTCAGGGATTGATCCCAGTAAGACATCAGGGTAGCTAGGGATCAAACCTGGGTCTGTACCTTCCAAGACACGTGCCCTGCCCACAGTACTATCTCTTCAACCCTCCCATCTGCTTTGATCACTGCAACACTATTAATTGGACATAGATGTATGCTTATTAATGGGAAAAATTGTGTAAAATAATTATTATGGAAAGGGACCACGGGCCAGCTGTGTCAGTCAGCTGATGTTAGAATCAGAGCATGTGATACTGCTTGGGTCTGTGGACCTCCTGTAATGCTTGTGGGGGTTGGGACCATTGGGTGCTGGGGATCAAACTAGGGTGAGTCAGCAGGTCAGGGGTAACCCTGTGCTATCTCCTAGTGTTTGTCAGCCTGTCAGGGGCAGCCCTGTGCTATCTCTTAGGGTTCATCAGCCTGTCAGGGGCAACCCTGTTCTACCTTCACGGTTAGTCAGCCTGTCAGATGCAACCCTGTGTTGTCTGCCAGGGTCAGCCAGCCTGTCAGGGGCAACCTTGTACTGTCTGCCAGGGTCTGTCAGCCAGTCAGGGGCAACTCTGTGCTGTCTCCCAAGGTCAGTCAGCCCATCAGGGGCAACCCTGTGCTATTTTCTAGGGTCAGTCAGTTTGTCAGGAGCAACCCTGTGCAATCTCTTAAGGTCCGTCAGCCTGTCAGGGGCAACTCTGTGCTGCCTGAGTCTCCCAGGGTCAGTCAGCATGTCAGGGACAACCCTAGGGTCCGTCAGCATGTGAGGGGGTAACCCTGTGCTATCTCTCAGGGTCTGTCAGCTCAGGGTCAGTTAGCATGTCAGGGGAAACCCTGTGCTGTCTGCCAGAGCCAGTCAGCCTGTCAGGGGCAACTCTGTGCTATCGCTTAAGGTCCATCAGCCTATCAGGGGCAGCCTTGTTCTGTCTCTCAGGTCCGTCAGCCTGTCAGGGGCAACTCTGTGCTGCCTGACTCTCCCAGGGTCAGTCAGCATGTCAGGGATGACCTTGTGTTATCTCCTAGGGTCCGTCAGCATGTGAGGGGCAATCCTGTGCTGTCTCAGAGTCTGTTAACTCAGGGTCAGTCATCCTGTCAGGGGCAACTCGGCTATTTCATAAGGTCAGTCAACATGTCAGGGGTAACCCTGTGCTATCGCCCAGGATCTGACAGAATATCAGGGTAAACTTGTGCTGTCTTCCAGGGTCACTCAGCATGTTAGGGGTAACCCTGTGCTATCTTCCAGGCTGCGCTAACTTCCAGGCTTCAAAATGTGCAATTTTCAAAAACAGGCTAGTGCCAGTACCTTGTGTCATGATAAGGAGTAAACAGTTTTATCCATTATTACTTTTCACTATTGAAAATATCTGTACAAATATACATAAACATCACTCTGAAAATACCTCCCACCCATTTTATTGAGGCACTATGATTTATAATACTGCTGGTGAGAGTTTCATGAACACAGTGTTTTAACATCACACCCAGCAGGAGTGTCTGCTTCCCTCACCATTGTCAAAGGAATTCCTCCCACCTCGGCCAGCTCCTGGTATGCTCTGTTCTGTGGACCAGTTTCAGGTTCTGTTGCCTCTGGCCATTTGTTGATGCCTTCATATTTTTATGTCTGTACCTGTCCCTGTAAAGCTCGCTTCTGTCCAGGCTGTCCCACAGAGCGCTAAACTGCGTTTCATCATTCTTACAGCCGTTGTATCTGGACACCACAGTTTCTTTATGCATTCCTCTCCTCTGGGGCATTTGGGCTGTTTCCAGTTCTTGGATATTGTGAGTAGTGTTGCGATGAACATAGCAGCACAAATGTACTTTAGAAGTAGTTTTTTTATACTTTTAGAAATACCCTAAAAGGGGAATTAGACCACACTATGGTAGAAATGTGTAATTTCGCTTCTCTGAAAACCGAATGAGAAAAGATACAAATAAGTTAATCTGCTTATGCTTAATACCAAAAATAGGCATTTGTCTAGAAAGAGAGATGGCTATTTAAATAGCTTAGACTTATATTTACTAAAACTAACAATAATACATTATGATCCAATATGTATATGAACATTTTTACATATTTGTTTACTTGGCTTTTTTTTTTAACACACCTGGTAATGTTCGGGGGTTACTCCCAGCTCTGCACTCAGAAATCATTCCTGATGGTGCTTGGGAGACCAGGTGGGATGCCGAGGATTGAACCCTGGTTGGCTTCATGCAAGGCAAACGCCCTTCCCACTGTACTATTGCTCAGGCGAGAGTTTTTTTTTTTAAGTTTTATGAAATGATACCCAAGTATTTGTAGTATGTTCTGATAGTTTTTATTTCATTCAGTACTGGTTTTGATTCTCATATCTGATTTAAATTACCCTGTCCTCCGCCCCTCTCGGAGAGCCCAGCAAGCTACCAAAAGTATCTTGCCCACACAGCAAAGCCTGGCAAGCTACTTGTGGCATATTCGATATGCCAAACACAGTAACAACAAGTCTCACTATGGACTCGTTACTGGACCCGCTCGAGCAAATCAGTGAACAATGAGAGGACTATGCCACAGTGCTACAGTGCTACAGTGCCAGTTCATGATAACTCATAGTTTGAAAGATCCATACTCTTAGGAGATAAAAAATCTTCTATGGGAGGAATTCTTCTTGACTCTCATACGTTAAATGGCATGAGTATTTTGCCACAATAAATACAAGTCTAATGTTTAATATGAGTAAACAGCACATCTTTGTTGCATTGTCCACACTTCTATGTATATTATATATTTTTTAGAGGTATATTTTATTTCACGGGCACGGTCCTCCCGTTGTTCATCGATTTGCTCGAGCGGGCCCAGTAACATCTTCATCATGAGACTTGTTGTTACTGTGTTTGGCATATCAAATACAACACGGGTAGCTTGCCAGGCTCTGCCATGCGGGTGAGATACTCTCGGTAGCTTGCCGGGCTCTCCGAGAGGGGCGGAGGAATCGAACTCGGGTCGGCCATGTTGGCCGCTTGTAAGGCAAACGCCCTACCGCTGTGCTATCGCTCCAGCCCGAGGTATATTTAATGCCATACTTTCAGATTTTTTTTTTTAATAAAATGTTTAAGAGTAAGGACTGGAGCAATAGTACAGTGGTAGGGCATTTGCCTTGCACGCGGCTGACCTGGGTTCAATCCCCCACATCCCACATGGTCCCCTGAACACCTTCAGGAGTGATCCCTGAGTGCAGAGCCAGGAGTGACCCCTGAGCATCGCCAGATGTGATTCAAAAAGAAAAAAATAAATAAAATAAGAGTAAATTCACTCATTTGTAATTTATGTTGAAATTTGAATTGAATTTTTGATTTTTGTTTATCCTTTGGCTCTAGTGTTTGTTTTTATGACTTTGTTATGTTTTGGGAAAAAATGGAAGAAAATAATCATTTAATATTTTTTTTACAGGTTAATTACCATGCTCGATATTATCACCTCACTCCATTTACAGTCATAAATATTATGTACAGCTTCAACAAAACTCAGGTAAGATTTTGTTCATAGATTCTATTGAAGATACATTTAAGTGCCATTTGGTGTTAGTAATAAGTAATAACAATTCTGTTTGATAAAAATTCTAAATTCTTGTACAAAAACTAAAAGCATGGTAATGATCTCTTTGATCTTCTAAAATCATTAGTGAATTTTTACCTTTGCCAAGATAATGAAATACTAGATGTATTTAATGAGTATTATCACAATAACTGCAGCACTCATCTTGACCTAACTTTAGCTCCACGCCGCCCCGCCCCAAATATTGAAATTGCAATGGAACAGTGCTTTTTGTTACTGTGTTTGGCATGTCGAATACATCACTGGTAGCTTGCCAGGCTTGCCGTGCAGGCGAGATACTCTCAGTAGCTTGCTGGGCTCTCCAAGAAGGGCAGAGAAATTGAACTCGGGTAGACCGGGTCAGCCGTGCGCAAGGCAAATGCCCTACTGGCTGTGTTATCGCTCCAGCTCAAGGTGTAAGAAGGAGGAAAACTCCAGATCTGCCTCCTTGCTCAGGCCAGCCTATCAGCAAGCCAGTGAGCACTGTGCTGGTCTGCAGTGGGAGAAGGTGGGAGAATGCTGATAGAAGGGTATTGTGGGAATATATCAGTAAATATTCATATCATGTTTTATTAAGATATTTGTGTATCCTAATTAGGCATTAAAAGAAATGACATTGAATTGTGTTCACTTTAGGGACCACGAGCCCTGTGGAAAGGAATGGGAAGTACATTTATTGTCCAGGGGGTCACACTTGGAGCAGAGGGACTAATCAGTGAATTCACACCTTTGCCAAGGTATTTTTTTTTCCTGTTTTCTCATAAGTAAAGTAAGTAAAGTAAGTAAAGGCCCTCCCGTTGATCATCGATTTGCTCGAGCGGGCCCAGTAACGTCTCCATTGGAGACTTTGTTGTTACTGTGTCTGGCATATCGATTACGTCACGGGGAGCTTGCCAGGCTCTGCCGTGCGGGCGAGATACTCTCGGTAGCTTGCCAGGCAATCCAAGAGGGGCGGAGGAATCAAACTCAGGTCGACCATGTTGGCCACTTGTAAGGCAAACGCCCTACCACTGTGCTATCGCGCCAGCCCTAAATCGTGCTCCACATTGTTTTCTCATATTTAGCTTAAATCTGCTTCACACTGTAAGTTTTTTTCATGTATTTTGTGTCTTGGGACCCGGTGCTGGCTCAGTAGTAGAGCACCTGCTTTGCAGGCCTGAGGCGGGAGTTCACTCACAACTAACATGCTCTTATCTAAGAGCCCAGCAGCATGGCCATCTGTGACCCATGGCACCAAACAGTTCGTGGCCATCATGTATACTGCAGCCATGTGTGAGCACCATGACTGTGCCCTGCAGAAAGACTGCCCTCTTGGTGCCTAGTGTGTCCTAGACAGTCAGAGTGTCCTGTTGGCGCCTAGTGTGTTCTACACAGTCAGAGTGCCCTGTTGGCCCCTAGTGTCTCCTAGACAGTCAGAGTGTACTGTTGACTCCTAGTGTGTCCTAGACAGTCAGAATGTCCTGTTGGTGCCTAGTATGTCCTAGACAGAGTGCCCTGTTGTAACCTAGTTTGTCCTAGACAGTCAGTGCTTTGTTGGTGCCTAGAGTGTCCTAGATAGTCAGAGTGTCTTGTTGGCGCCTAGTGTGTCGTAGACAGAGTGTCCTGTTGGCCCTTAGTGTGTCCTAGACAAAGTGCTCTTTTGGCGCCTAGTGTGTCCTAGACAGAGTGTCCTGTTGGTGCCTAGTGTGCCCTAGACAGAGTGCCCTGTTGGCACCCAGTGTGTCCTAGACTGTCATTGTGCTCTGTTGGTGCCTAGTGTGTCCCAGACAGTCAGAGTACTGTCAGAGTGCTCTGTTGGGCTGAGCATCCTGCCATCACCACAGCCAGCTGTAGCAGAAAGGGGGGAGGGGAGCTATTTTCTGGGTTCTCAAATTTAGCCTGAAATAAAGAAGAGAAGAAATGGAGGAAAAACTTAGTTTTTTTTTTATTAAATTATTTATTTACTTTTTATTTCAAATACCAATCCCTCCACCAGTGCCCTTTTCCCACCACCACGGATCCCAGTATCCCTCCCTCCATAACCCCCATCCCACCCTGTCCCTGTGGAAGGGCATTTCCCTCTGTTCTCTCTCTCCTTTTGAGTGTTGTGGTTTGCAAAAGAGTTAAGCCTGATTTTCAGGGAGAAACGTTGGATGATTTACTTTCCATTGATCGCTTTATATATATAAGGAGATGTCGGAAAGGTTTGGAAAAATTGTCCTGGTTCCCGCATGCCCGAGCTATGCTTGTAGAAACTCATGGTCACTAGGGTTCCATCTGGAGAAGGCGGGATGCAGCACCTACCCCGTCTGGGACCTCCCGGTGAGATCGGCTCTGTTTGGGACCTGGAGCATTCTCCAAGAGCTGTGGTGCCCACCAGCGGTGTGCTGTAAAGATGGCGCTGGGGGGCAGGTTATGGGCGTGACTTCCGGAATCAGAGGTTGCCTGGGAGCCCGGGCAGGCTCCATTGCAGTTTGGAGGAAATGTCCTGGTTCCCGCGTGCCTGAGCTATGCTTGTAGAAACTCATGGTCACCGGGGTTCCATCTGGAGAAGGCAGGATGCGGCACCTACCCCATCTGGGACCTCCCTGTGAGATCGGCTCTGTTTGGGACCTGGAGCATTCTCCGGGAGCTGTGGTGCCCTCCAGCATTGTTCTTTGTTGCTGTGTGCTGTCAGGAAAAACTTAATTTTATTTAAGTTGAATGCTTCTAAAAAATTTGCCTTGCATGCGGCCAACACGAGTTCGATTCCCAGCATCCCATATGGTCCCCTATGCAGGCAAGATACTCTCGGTAGCTTGCCGGGCTCTCCAAGCGGGGCATAGAAATCAAACTCGGGTCGGCTGGGTCAGCTTTATGCAAGGCAAACGCCCTACCAGCTGTGCTATCGCTCCAGCTCAAAGTGTAAGAAGGAGGAAAACTCCAGATCTGCCTCCTTGCTCAGGCCAGCCTGTCGGCAGGCCAGTGAACACTGTGCTGGTCTGCAGTGGGAGAATGCCGATAGAAGGTATTGTGGAAATATATTGGTAAATATTCACTGTCATGTTTTATTAAGATCTTTGTGTATCCTAATTAGGCATTAAGAGAAAGGACATTTTTTTTATTCCTCCGTTATTGTCAGGCATTAGCTAAGATACAGATAGGAGTATGTAAGTCCTGCTCTTAAGGAGCTGTTTGATGAATACATATAATCAAGTTATTGTACACTTTGATTGTGCAATAATTAAACTTATTTCTGAGCCCCCAGGAATCTTTGCCTGGACTTATTAGCAAGGATTTTAAAAATATCTGGAACTAAGTGTCAAGGAGATAGTATAATAGGTATGGTGTTTTTCTTGCATACATTTGACCCATTTTGATTCCTGACCCCAAGCCCCAGCAAGAGTGATCTCTGAGTAGTCAGGAACAAGCCCTAAGTACCACCAGCTGTTACCCCAGAACAAATCTGGAACTTGAGCTAAATTTGTATTGTGAATAGGAGTGTACTTGGCAGATCAATATTGTAGTGAAGGACAGTGTGGCCAGTTCATGGAGGGGAACAGGTCTGGATAGTCACCATCTTCTGCTTTGAATAGCAGATGCATAGGACTAGGAGCGTCAACAGAGGCATGGTTTAGCCTTTGTAGGACTTTTATTCTCTTAGAAGTTGGGGTCTAAAGTGTTTTTGGTTCTATTTTCTTTTAAACATTTGACCGTTTTGTGTAGGCTGTATTCAAGTAGCAGTTGTAAAAGGGAACTGGTAGAAATCTACTGGTACAAATCTACAAATAGATTTGTAGATCATTTTTGCAGTAATCTAGGGCAGACTAAAAGTTCTAAACTCAATAGAACAGAAAAAATGACTGGGATAGACATTCTGAGGGAATGCCAGTGGTGCTGAAGAATGGGGAGGTATGGGGCTGGAGCGATAGCACAGCGGGTAGGGCATTTGCCTTGCATGCAGCCGACCCAGGTTTAATTCCCAGCATCCCATATGGTCCCCTGAGCACCGCCAGGAGTGATTCCTGAGTGCAGAGTCAGGAGTAACCCCTGTGCAACGCCAGGTGTGGTCCAAAAAGAAAAAAAAAAGAATGGGGAGGTATGAGAAAGTGAATTTTATGCCGTAACTGCAATTTCTAGATTGTAAGCAGTTTGAAAATTCATGGAGAATAATTTGAGTGGAATAAAGATAAGATTTGAACTTCGAGTAGTTAAGTTTGATTCTCTTGCAAGATTCTCTAGAGGAACGTGTTTATCACGATTAGAATCATGAGTCAAACAGTTGCTGAGAATTCACTGGCATAGCTTTGAAATCTTGAGCTAAAAGTAGCCATGGGAGCATTAGACAACTGAATTCTATAAAGAGAAAAGTGTGCATTGAGTGACATAAAGTGGACTAAAAACAAAATCCTGGGTGACGTTGATCATACTTATGTATCAGGATTAAGGGACTAGAGAAGAGAGGGATTAGGCATATGAGCCACTCACAGAACAGGCTGAAAATAGAAGATAGAGGAAAAATAGGGCCCCAGACAAGGAGGTATGGAAATCAAGAAAATGCTTTCAGAGTCTCTGTTCCCTCTGAAGCAGAATAAGGTCATTGGGTGAAAGAAAGATGAGCACTGAGGCTGAAGTAGAAAAGCTTGAGAAGATAAATCTTTGAGACAGTAGCACCTCAACATAAAGAAATGGGGCTTTGCAGGACTATATGAAAGGAATTTTGGAAATTACAGATTTGTTTATTGTTGGCAGGACTTTATTTTTGTGTCAGCACTGTATCCCAGGAATAATGGTAAAGGCATCGAATGACTTATAATTCCAAAGTTTTCATTTGGAGGGGTTAATTTTCGGCATTGATAATGAGTTGTAAACATGTTGAAGTTATGGGCACTCTTTTGTTAATCTTGGGATTCAGTCTGTACAGGAAATGAAAGCGAGAGAGGCTGATAGCAAAAGTCTTGCTAACATTATCACTTTCTTAGTAGAAATTAGATCCTAGGGAGCTGGAGAGATAGCACAGTGGGTAGGGCATTTGCCTTGCACGTGGCCAACCCGGGTTCGATTCCCAGCATCCCATATGGTCCCCTGAGCACCGCCAGGAGTAACTCCTGAGTGAAGAGCCAGGAGTAACCCCTGTGCATCGCCAGGTGTGACCCAAAAAGCAAAAAAAAAAAAAAGAAAGAAAAATTAGATCCAAAAGTACCTTTTAAAGAAGCTTTATGAATATGGAAATGAAGCATTTGACGAACTAGTAGTTTTCTAGAAGATTCCTCTTAAACATTTCAGTTTGTCCTTGGTTAACTTACTTTGGTTTGGGGGCCAGCCAAACAATGCCCCTGGTTTGGATAGTGCTCAGGGTTCCATATGGGGTGCTGAGATTGAATGGAGGTTGGCCAAGTGCCAGGCAAGCTACCCACTGTATTATCTCTATGGCCCCAGACTTTATAGATCGCAGGCTATGACCAAAAGTTTGTATTTTATATTCTTGGTATTTTCCAGCAAATGCAAAGTTCTCCAAAAATTTTGCAAAATTCTAGAATTTCAGCATTGCAAAGCACAGAGAATTCTGTATTTGCATTCAAAACAAATCCTGACTATATTACTTTTTAGTTCACTTTAGACAGAGAATGCTCTTTCTAAAGCACATTTACGACTTATCTTCAGGTTTAAGGCAGAAAAAAGAATGGAAAGGCACAGAAATTCATTAAACTTTGTTGTATTTTTTGCTCTGAGTCATAGGGATAAAGACATAAATAAATGGTTGACTTTCTTATATTCTACTTAGATAATTTGGGGGATAAGTCCCACTCATTATTTAACATATTTTGCTTGCTTATTTCCTGAATATCTACTGTATACCACATCATCTGCTCATCATCAGCATGCAGTGAGAAGAATCATTCTTCTGCCCTGGAAAAACTCTACACTCGGTTCTAAGGCAGTGTTGGGAAGGGGCTAAGGAGACACTAAAGTGGTGGGGCTCTTCTATGCATTGGCTGACAGGCTCATCCCTGGACACCCCCTGACCCCAAGCAGGACCGGGTGCAGAGCCAGAAGGAAGCCCTGGCACCCGCAAAAGAATCAAATGTACTAGACAAATACTGACTAAAATTCATTTCATTTCATTTCATCATCCTGTTATTCATCGATTGCCTCGAGCAGGCCCCAGTAACGTCTCTTTCATCCTAGCCCAGGGATTATATTCAAGGCTCTTTAGGAGAATGAGACCCATCATTGTTACTGGTATTTGGCATATTTGGTACGCCACGGGGAGTTTGCCAGACTCTGCCCTGTGGGCAGGCTACATTCGATAGCCTGCAAGTTTGTCCAAAGTAGGAATGAGATAATAAGATGTCATAAAAAGATGTCCTGATAAAATGTCACGCGGTTCCGGGAGCTGGATTTTATAGTCTCTGAGTCTTGGCCGTTGATGGGATTACACGGCGCCAGGGGGCCAGGTGGTGGGTGTGACCCCCGCCTACTGGAATTTGGAGGATCTGGGTGGAGGATGCTCGACTCCAATCCGAGTAGGCTTGGAGATCTCGGCCCCGGAACCCACGTGGCTTTGTCCCTCTGCCAGTACCTTCATGTGTGCGGAGAGTGGTCTCAGCATGGTGGTGGCTGGTCCACTGACTAAAATAATCTCACTAAAAGAGAAACAATCACAAATTGAGCTTTTCTGAGTGAAAAACTGTGATTCTGGAGAGTATCAAGGGGACATCATTTCCAGTAAAGGGTGACTGAAGCAAGGTCTACATGGTGATAGAGTTATAGAGAGGAGTTAGAGTGAAGATGGTACCTGTGTGCCTGGAGGGAGAGTGGACACCCAGTAGCCCAGAGCAGGCCCAGCTGCTGATGGTCAGAGCTTCATGGAGACCGGTGTGAGACTAACGAGAAAAAGGGGAGAGCCAGCCGGTGCACATCCTTTCAGGCAACTTTAAAGGCTAACAGCGGGACTCAACATAGCATCAGAGTGACACTTTTGATGGAGAAAGGGCTTGTGCCACACCCTGAGACTTTGGGGTAGGCTTTTTCTTTCACTTGAAATGGTAGTAGGCCATTGGTGGAGAATTGGGTATTTTGATGTTGGTGAGTTGTCATAACCGTATGTAAAGATCCTGAACACTAATTCTGCCGTCAGTATGTTGCCTGATAATAAAAATAATAAAAATAATTTTGGCATATACTGTAAGAAAAGATGAAATTTTTCAGTTTGCTGCAATTTTGAGTGACCTGGAGGATACCAAGTTAAGTGAAATAAGTCAAAGATCAAAACAAATACAGGAAGATCTCCCTGTCTGGAATATACAGGAATGAAACAAGGAAAGTGATATAGGAAAATAGGTGGAGGACCTTGAATACTTTGGTGTGGTGAGATGCAATAATCATTTGTGGGGGGGCCCTCAGCAGTGCTCAGGGCTCCTTGCTTCTTGGTGCTCAGGGATCACTCCCAGCATTGCTGGGGGAGTGGGGGAGTGAGGGGGGGGGGGGGGGTTAGAAATCTTTGTGCCAGGGATTGGCCCTGGACCTGGACCTCCTGCATGCAGACCATGTGTTCAAGCCTGCAGATGTGCTTATCAAGTTCAGGTTCACATTTTAAAGGATCATTGTCATGGGAGATGAGAAGAATTGCAGCAGATCAAGATGAATGAGAGTGTAATTGTTCATAAGCTGCAGTATTGTTCTAGGTAGGAAAGAATCATAGCTTGGACCAAGAGCACTTAGTCATCCAGTTTGAGATGGTTTTCAGTAGGCACCTCTGAAAGCACCTTGCATACAGTCGATGGAGTTATTGCATGTTCCTAAACTGGCATCGGCTGTCTTCAAGGATTTTGACTTGTGAACCATTTGTCAGATAAAGTCAGCACCGTAAGCTGCATGCAACACTTGGGGCCATAGTCCCCTCTCTGGGCCCCCAGGATATTCCAGAGAGTCAACAGGTGGAAATCATATCCATGGAGGGTCAGCCATAGGATGGGGGCTTTGGAAGGAAGCAAGTTACAGGTGCTCACAGTGGGAAGGGCTGAGAAACGGCTGCAGACTTTTTTTTCCCCTCTAACTTCTTAGGGCAGGTGGAGCTTTCTTGTGGAAAACCGGGTTGGAACAAGACAGTGGACACCCACAGTGGCTCTGAGAAGCAGCTTCTGAGGAGTCTGTGCTGTGGACCCTCTTGGCCTGAACTTCCTTATTGCATAATAGCCATTGGTAGAACCTGTGATTTACTAATACTTAGATTTTTTTTGAATTTTTATTAGTGAAACACCATGAGGTACAGTTGTAGACTTTACAAATTTTTGTGCTTGGATTTCAGTTATACAATGATCGAGTACCCATCCCTCCACCAGTGCCCATTCTCCACCCCCACCAATCCCAGTATCCCTCCCACCCCCTATCCCCCGGTCACATTGGAAAATTTTAAGAGGATTGTGTCTATTGAGGCTTTAAGCTAGTAGTTTCTAAGTACCATTAAAAAAATAGATACAAACACATTTTAAATCTAGGGGGGAAGTACCATTCAGAATCATTCTCTTGTCATGCTTTTCTTTCTCTACCACTCAGATCCCTTCCCACACCAGGAGGAATGAGTTAGAATTGTTGCTCCAGCCAGAAGTGCCCTTTGACTTTATGTGGCATTTCTCATGTCATTAACATAAGGAGCAGTTGTCTGAATCATTCGCTTTTGTTTTTGTTTTTTTGTTTTTGTTTGTTTTTTAGCACTGGGAGGGGGTGGGGCATATATAGCTGTGCTTAGGGCTTGTCCCTGGTCTCTGCTCAGGGATGAACCCTTGAGATTGATCCAGGAGACCATGTCTGAAACCTGGATCGACCTAGGGTTGCTGCATGCAGAGCACTCCCCATCCTCTACTGCCTCTCTGGCCCTTATAGACCTCCTGGGGCTTAATTTTGATTTAATTTTACTCTTCTCACATCTGTAGCTATGCCAAAATAAATACTGTTAGTTTTCTACCTATGATGAGTTGTTCCTAATGACTCTAGAGTTCATTAACTTAAAAAATATTGCATTTTAAATACCGCAGTCTTTCTCTAATAATTTCTTCTCTGATTAACAGTTACTATGTAAGGAACACCAGAGAAATCTGAGACTAGAGAAGAAGTATCACAAGCTTGATTTTTGGACAAGGTCCTATTGGGAACTTGGCGATACAGAAGGTTGACTATCTAGAGAAGTCTAAGCTGGAGATAGATTTTTAAAATTTTTTTTTTTATTGAATCACCATGAGATATAGTTATAAGCTTTCATGTTTGAGTTATAGTCACACAATGTTCAAACACCCATCCCTCCATCAGTGCACATTCCCCACCATCAATATACCCAGTATACACCCCCCCACCCCCACTTTCTCACCCACCCCCTGCCTCCATGGCAGAGAGTATTCCCCATACTCTCTCTCTACTTTTGGGCGTAATGGTTTGCAATACAGATACTGAGAGGTTATCATGTTTGGTCTTTTATCTTCCATCCCGACCGATCCCTCCAGCCATCATTTTCTTAGTGATCCCTTCTCTGTTCCTTCTGCCTTCTCCCCTCCGCTCATGAGGCAGGCTTCCAACTATGGAGTAATATTCCTGGCCCTTGTGTCTACTGTCCTTGGGTGTCAGTCTCATGTTATTTTATACTCCACAAATGAGTGCAGTCTTTCTATGTCTGTCCCTCTCTTTCTGACTCATTTTGCTTAGCATGATACTCGCTGGAGATAGATTTGAGAAGTGTTGAGGTTATCTTTCAGAGCGAGGACGTTTAGGAAAGGGGTATAGCATTGAGAGTTAGAAGTGAGCCTAAGACTTTAGGAACTTCCTGCAAAGGAATCCAAGAAGAGACCGAAAGGGGGAGATAAGACCAGCAGAGTGGAGTACCGGGCCGTTGGCAGGAGACTGCAGTGAGTGGAGAGCCATGTTGGGCTGCCGATGCAGCAAGGAGAGCATGACTCGTGCACTTTCAGAGGACCAGTGGGCATGGAGGGCACAGAGACCTTGGCAAAAACCATGTCATACAGTAATGGGCAGGATGCCAGTTTGGAGTGGGTTCAGAAGTGAGGGAGAAGTTAGGCATGGAAATAGCCAGGTTAGAAAGTTGGCCTTAAGGAGAGTTGCAATAAACTTTTTGGATTGGGTTTAGGGAACAGTTTTTCTAAGCAGCTTTTTGAGCATGTGAGAATGAAAAGTAATAACTAGTAAAGCTTAAATATAGTGATTTAAGAACTCTACTCTTTTGTGTATTGATTATGCATATATCTTACTCTATCAAGTATAAACTTTAGTTTAAGAAAAGCAAGTAAGTTACATTCCTTAATTGTGTTGTTTATTTGCAAGGACAATTTTTACTTATGAAAATAATAGATATATTTACACCTGTTTTGATGATCTCAACAAAGGTTTTCTAGTCGGTAAGTGTTTTTGCTGTCCCCTTTACAAAGTATTACAATAGGCTGATTTAAATTTTTGGAGCTGTGGCAGATCAACCCATTTTATAAAGCAATAGAGGACATGAAGAGAGTCTCAAGTGTCTCTAATTCCTTGATTGTATTCAGATTTTTCCCTTTCACCTTAATGATCTAGTAGACTTAGTAGAAGTAGGGTCTGCGCAGGGTGATGGTGGCGCCCTGAGATTGAGCATGTTGTTTGACTGTCAGAGTTACTAAGAATAAGATGGAGGGCTCAGCCTCTTACTTTTTTAAATCTTGAACAGTGAACATCATTTTAGGTCGATTTTCCTGGGTGTTTGGGCCTAATGTTTACTACTCAATAATATTGTAATCAGAATATTATCCACAAGACTCATTAAAATCTTACAAATCAGGAATAACTGTTCTGTTGGCTAAACACTCTCCTGCATATCCTTCAGAAAAGCATTGGAAAGTTTGCATGAATCCCATTCTTTAATATTTTTGTTCTTAGAACACACTGATTTATTTTCTTCAATTTTTTAATAGAAAATAATTTATATCCCCTTATGTTTTTCATATCACTAATCTGATGTAGAGAATGTATTTCTCTGGTTGCTGGATACTGTGGGTGCGATATAACAGGACAGCTGGTGGCCGCGGGCACCCCTATTCCCCTTTCCCTTCCTCTCCTCGCTGCCTTTTCTGGCTCTTCACTTTTATTATTCTTCTCTAATTACTTTCAGTCTACTCTTCCTCTTGTTCACTCTCTTTTTATACTTTTCTTGGCTGAAACTGGTTTTGTTTTCTTTCAACTTAACTCTCTTTTCTTTTTCCTGGTTTTCAGAAGCAACCTAAGTAGCAGGAAGTTGATACAAAGGGGATTCAGTTTTCAGGCTTAGGGAGACAGACCCATCCCCCAGGCTGAATTTTAGTTGGAGATAATTCTCCATTTAGGTGAGGCAAAATAACATCCCCATCTTCTTGAATCCTCTGTTAACACTTGTCCTTGATCAGTAACACAAGTCCATAACTAAAGCGGGCTCCAAGGACTCAGTGAAGCCTGGCCTGAAAACTGCTCTGCACTGGGAAGGCTGTGGTGGGTAGGGGTGCCCAGGCAGAAGGCTTGAGGGTGGAGGGCACCCAGGGCTCCTGATGCTGTTCTCTTGGAGCATTGGTGGAGAGAAGGGATTGAAACAGGAACACAGCTTCAGTGCTGGCTACATTCTTTTACAAACTTTAAAGCTATTTTTCTTCCTGTATTATTTAATATCTCATGTTTGTTTTTGACAATCAGTTGTAATTCTTTTCCTTGTCAGCTTCTTGAAAACATAGTTTATATTTTTCTCTCTTTTCAAAATATTGCAGTTGTTTAAAGAGAGAAAAAAATGTTCACTAATGTTAGAATATATTTTTCCTACATGTTTAAAAACAATTACAAATCAGTTGCCATTTTAAAAATAGAACTAACTCATGATCTTTTGAATAACATGAGTTTTTCTTTACTTAAATTTATTTTTATTTTTCAGGGAGGTTTCACATAAATGGAATCTCACACAAATAGCAGAACACCTTTTACTAAAGTCGTAAGTATTAAAAGTAACATTCATTGAAAAAATGAATTTTATAGTTTTAGCACTGAAAGAATCCTTTGAAGTATGCATAGTACAGGAACTGAGAGCAGTTAAATATTTGTGGGATGTGAACTTCAGAAGACAAAAAAAAAAACAGCCTCAGTAAAATTCTGATACCTGCACTGTGGTCTTAAGAAGCGAGAAAAGATCGGCAGCTTCTTTAACCTGAATGCCAAGAAAATTATTCTGTTATTAAGAATACAAATGTATGTAGTGATGAAGAAAGTCAAAACCTTCATGTCATTGAAACTTATGAAATGAAATGTCATAAGGCACTTAGTGATTTACATCACTGACCATTTTTGTAGATTAGAATTTTACTCTTCACTTTTTAATTTTTTTTTGAAGATGTGATATGGAAACCCCCCAGCTTGCTGGCTCCCTCTGTGGGACCTTCCAGCATTTTATAACTTAGTGCTGTTTCTTCCATTCACCTTGAAGGCCACTGCTTGCCAGGACCTGGCATGTAGGGTTAGGTAAGTCCCACCTTGAAATTACTTTAAATGACTATATTTTGCAGGCTTGCAAAGTTGTAATATTACTATGTCTAAAATAGTTGGTGATAGGAAACAACTTTGCAAAACTGTATAATATTGGTTGTTACGTGTTTTATTTTTGATAATTAAAGGGACTTCGCTCACTTTTGAAGACTGGCTTAGCTCCACAGGGTGGGAAATTTAGGAGTGGACAGTGATTAGAAAGGGTAATAGTAGAACAGTGTACTTTTTGAATATTATTAGAAAAGCGAGCAATGGAATAGATCCCTCATCCCAAATGTTAAGTACCAGATTTGTAGGCTGCTTTAACTATATGCAGGTCAATGTCCAAACAGTCATAAACAAGCCTATGCAGATTGTGCCTGTATATTGTTATTAATATTTACTTTTTCTGTCTCTTATTGTTGAGTAAAATATTCAAAGAGGGTCTTTGAAGTATCCTTTGGGTACAGGATTTAAGTACTCAGACATGAATATAAATTGTGGTGATATATTAGAAATTAAGAAACCTATTCTAAGAGTTTCATATGCTGATGAGTTTTTCTTTTTTAATTTCTACAGCCTAACTTATATGGTGGCAATGCCCTTTTATTCAGCAAGTCTAATTGAAACCGTACAGGTAAGCTATATTTCATGATAATTTAGTTTAAAATGTTTTTAAAGTATTAAATGTGTATATATTAGCACAAAAGATGAATTTAGAATAGTATCTTTTTAAAATTTGTATTTCACAGAAATTGTATCTCAAAGATTATATATTCTAGGCACATTGCTGGAGCATGTATTTCCTTTCCAGAATTTTTCCATATTTTGAATGTATTTTTCATTCCTTTCAGAGAACAGAGTTCTCTTCATTTAGTCTCTGATTTTTACCTTAATACAAAGAATCCACAGGGCTTATTTTCAACCAAGACCCTAATACTTAAAGGACAATAAATTACTAATGACCCAAGCATAAAACATAATGAAATCATCCTTTCTGTGAGCAGAACATCCCTACAGGTAGTGAATAATGGCATTATATTCTTCACAAAAATGCTTTGTAAGAAATGGTTGATAATGTGATAGATAAATGCTACTAATCTCCAGCTAGATTTTTTTAATTGTTTTACTATTTCTTACCACATGGTGGCACTTCAAGAACATTGAATTAATGCTTGTTTCTTACCATACTTAAAACTGATAGAATGCCTGTACTTAAAACTGACAAAATGAAGAGTCATAAGAATTCCTAAGAAAAATCCAACTGATTACATACCATCTGTCTTTTTGCATATTGTTATATGTATCATTCTCTCTGGGGAAGCCTTTCTGGAAGCTTTCATTTTTGCATATATGAGAACTCTGAATTAATGCTGCTTTCTTACCATTTTGTGCCTATACTTAAGACTGATAAAATAAAGATCAGTTTACCTTTATTTGTAAGAGAAATCCAACTAATTACATGCCAGGTACTTTTTGTGTTTGTTGTATCATTTCACTTTCTATGCAAGCCTTTCTGGGTGCTATATACATAAAATGTAAAACAGTATATGAGGAAGATAAGGAATTTGTAGACAAGGAAACAATTTGTAGATAAGGAAGAATATAGCAGGAAGATAATTATTTAAGGGTATAAAAACTAGGAAGTATGTTTTACTGGTAACCAAGTTTTAACTTTAAATAGACCCATATCACAAATCACATTCCTCTTCTTAAATTAGACCTTGACTAAATTTTGGACATCTGAATTTCTCATCTATAAAGTTATGGTAATGGTATTTTAATCTCTGATGGGATCAGTCATCCCTGTAAAGTGGCCTGCTCACTGTATTTTAGTCGTTTTGTTGGTTCAGTTTCTGTCTCTTAGTTTCACTTGCTAACTCCATCATTGCGATTTCTTAGAATTCTTAGAAAATTGTGGAATTTTCTAGATTACTTTTTCTTAGATGTCTACTTTTTGTACATCTTCCTCTTCTTTAAAAAAATCTCTTAATTATATTTCCCACTCTGCCCAAGGTACAAAGTCTCAGCTTTTATCCTACATTAAGTAATTTATCCTATATTCATGAATGAGTCCTGGAGAGTTAATATACCCTCATTAAATATTTTTACTTTAATCTTTATGTGAATTAAATCATTTTTACCCAAAACTCTACTCCAAAAATTCGTTTTCTTTTGAACCTTTTCTTTCTATATTATCGATACTGGTTTTTGTTAACCCTAAAAACTAAAGACTTTCACTGTAAAATAAATCATAACTCATCATGCTTTCATAATTCTAACTTCAAACAATGTCTAAGCTTTGTCTGTTTCATCCCACTGATAGGCAGCTATTTTTATTCCATTGAACCATATACTCCACTTGTACT
Source organism: Sorex fumeus (assembly GCF_029834395.1). NCBI lineage: Eukaryota > Metazoa > Chordata > Mammalia > Eulipotyphla > Soricidae > Sorex > Sorex fumeus. The sequence goes on from NW_026606188.1 coordinate 15,496,828, forward strand.
TATCTTCTTCCCTTCTCCTTCAGTTTACTGTTGTTTGTGCTGGACATCTCTCTGTGTAAACATTCTTTCTCTTGAAAAATAGGGGTGTATACATAGGTCTCCTGAAAAACTTCCTAGTGATTATCCATGATCGTCATTAAGCGTCCTCGTTCTGGCCCTGCATTATAAAGTTCATTCTTCGTGCATGTGGATTTCAATTATGAGGAAAGGTCCAAGCTGTACATACTGGAAGTCAGAGTTTTCCATCCACTTCTTTCAAACTGAGAGATGAGAGGCGGTCGCCTGACCAACTAAGGAAGGCATTGCCTACTTCTCACTCGGGCCACCTTCTGACTGAGTGTCCGGAAAGAAGCTTGATCATGTCACCTTCGTTCCAACCCCCTGAGTTTGCGTTTCTCTCAGTAACAACCATATCATCACAGTGCTCTTCTGTGTCCCATGTTTTCTTTCCCCGTCTTACCCGTGGGACCGTACAGTCTCTAATTCTCTCCCCAGTGCTTAATTATCTGGCCTTCCTTTTCACTCTTCACACACAGAAGGTAGAGTCCCTCACAGGGCCCTTGCGGGCCCTTGCTCATGCAGTGGTCTGAGCTCTCCTGTTGCTGCCTCCCTCCCCTTACTGCTAGAGTGCGCCTCACAGGCTTTGTTATGCAGAGAGACAGACATAGATGATGCTGGATGACATTATTGATTGCCTTCACTATTGATTTCCTTCTAGATGATGATATTATTGGTGAACACTATTGATTGAAGACCTTCTTCACTTAATGTGCACAAAAATTAGTGTTCCATTTTTATAGAATAACAAACTCTGGAGTGACTAGTGAGGTGCGCAGCAGGCTCGGCATCCTTAAGAATTTTAAGCACGGTGCTCCCTCCTTAGGTGTCCTGTATTTGTTGCTTTTTGAAATGAGTCCTAAGGAGCTTCTTGAGGTTTCAGAAACTAAGTGTATCTTGTGCATATCTTCTGTTTCCCTTCCCAGTGGGTGGCTCTCCTCACTTCATAACTATCTGTTATATGATGTTTCTTTTGAAAAAGAATAATCTGATGCCTGTTTAACATTTGAAGTCTGCATACCATTAATGTTTTCTCTTGAGTCAGTAAATTAGGATTTAAAGGGATACTAAAAAGAACCTTTCTGTGGTTTAAAAGAAAAGTTAACTTTTTGTTTTTGTTTCAGAGTGAGATCATTCGAGATAACACTGGAATTTTGGAGTGTGTCAGAGAAGGTCTTGGAAGAGTGTTGGGCTTGGGAGTGCCTCACAGCAAACGACTACTTCCTCTTCTTTCCTTGATCTTCCCTACCGTGCTGCATGGGGTTCTTCATTACATCATCAGTTCACTCATTCAGAAGTTGGTCCTACTAATTCTAAAGAGAAAGACTTACAGTAGCCACTTAGCTGAGAGCACTAGTCCTGTACAGTGTATGTTGGATGCTTATTTTCCAGAACTTATTGCTAACTTTGCTGCCAGTCTGTGCTCTGACATTATACTTTACCCATTGGAAACAGTCTTGCACCGCCTTCACATTCAAGGAACACGCACAATAATTGACAATACAGACCTTGGCTATGAGGTGCTTCCAATCAACACACAGTATGAGGGCATGAGGGACTGTATCAACACCATCAGGCAGGAGGAGGGAGTGTTTGGTTTCTATAAAGGTTTCGGTGCTCTCATAATACAGTACACATTGCATGCAGCTGTGTTACAGATTACCAAAATTATCTATGCTGCAATTCTTCAAAATAGCATTTGAAATAGAGGCTCCACATTATTCTAAGAGACATAACCTGGATACCTTATTATGGAATTATGAGGGATGAAAGTAAAATACTGGCTGAAAGAATTATTAGAAAATGAGATTAACTTTTAAAGATGCTTACTATATTGATAGGGATTCATATATATTTGGACAAAATACTCCTAATTTGGAAACCACATTTAGCATTTATGCTGAGCTAAAAATAATTTGAGGCAAAGTATTTGTCATCAAGTTTGAAAAAAAAGTCATAAAGTCGAATTTATTCCATTCAACTTTCATACAATTTACAATTAGTGGACCTTGTAGGATTATAGTGGCATATCATATCATCCTTAATATAGTTTATGGTATCAGGGGATCAGTTTTACCTTAGATACATAAATACGTGGTCTGTGATAAAGACTAGAAGTATTAGATTTGGTCATCTTTAAGCAGGAATTGGAGATTTAAATTCCATTGTCTTGTAGAACTTTTAGTGTGTAAATTTATTAAGTCTCCACATCATGGACTTCATCTCTACATATTTGTACTCAAATAGGTTTATTACATAGAATGAAATTTTGCCTAAATATCAGAGTAAAACATTAAAAGTGAAGGTCCCCAAATACCTAAAAGTCAACACCATTTTTTTGTCCATAATCAAACCCAGCATCTTAATGCCAGTAACTTCAAATTGATAATACTTTTATAAAGTTTGATTTACCTGCCTAGTTACATGAATCATCAGACTGTTTTTAGAGCTACTCTGAGACTACAATCATGATAACGTTATTGTTACCAGAGTTACAGTGCGTGTGCTAAAAGAAATGTCACTTGCCTTTCTTTATGAATTATTTGTCTTAAGAGAGACAATTAAAATCCACCTGGAAATTTGTACTTCTTGCCTTGTCATCATTAAATAATGGCTTTAATTTTTATTTTCTCCAAGTTTTTCTTTAAAGCTTTCTTCTTCTAATTTGATATCCTTAAGGGGAAAAGCAAATACACCCATACCACCTTTTATTGAAACAGGTCAGGATATATACTTGTTTCTATGTTCTAAGGGAAAAAAAAATATGAACCTTAAAGGAAATTTGTCCTTAATTTTTTACTGTTTTTGTTTTGTTTTTAAATAGAGGAAGAAAAGAAGCAAAAGTAAAATTGTTGATCAGTATAATCCAAAAAAAATTTAAAAACCCAAACTACAAATCAGTTGAATCTGGTAGGAAGACCGTTAGTATAAGTGAGGTGATAAGCATTTGGCTGATCTGTCATTAAACATTTTAAAACGTAATTTGTTCATGGAAGTGATGAGTTTTACTATAATCATTTGGAATATAAGTGCAGTGGCCTTGTATTGACACAACATAGAATACACACAAGCAGGTTTGCTTGGATTACTGAATGTCACAATTACTTTTGTGATCAATATTCTTGGGAACAAAACCAGAGTATCTGAAAAGTATGAGACAATTTGGCGTGCGTGTGTGTGTGTGTGTGTGTGTGTGTATGTGTGTGTGTGTGTGTTTCCAGTTATTGAAATACAAAAGTTTTCCCACTTTTAAATTCCACAAAGATTATGGCTTACCTTGACCAAGTTATATCATTTAAATTATGTTAGTTGCTTTTCAATAGCTAATTTTAGATGTTTGTAGTATATTCAATTTTGTTACCACCTTTTATCTTTATCATAACCAAATAAATTTATTTCAGACAATAGTAAACCAGAAAATTTCAAGTTTCAGAAACTTTCTAGAATAGACTATCAGGTATTACTGGTGCAAACCTGTGGATCTTTTAAAAATTAACTGGATTATATTGGTGGAGGTTAACATGAATATTCAGTTATAAGTTTTTATATTATAGAGTTAATACATGATTGGTTAACTGAACTGCATACAAATGAGAATGGTCTTTTCTGTCTCTTTGGAGAAAGGCTACAAATTGAGTTTAACATGGAAAAGTGGCAAGTAAAACACTATTTTTTACTCTCTTTCCAAATTAGCTGGGATATAAGCATCATAAGAACTCTCTTAAGGGCTAGAGAGATAGTACAGGGCACAAGGTGCCTGCCTGCCTCCCACGCAGCCAGCCTTGCACCCGAGTGCTTCTATAGCAAACCCTGATCACAGAGCCAAATGGAAGTCCGGAACACCAGCGGGAGTGGCACAGCAGAAAACGTACTTAAATGCTCACCAAAGACGTGAACAGAGTTTGGAAACGAGAATGCTTTCTGCAGCAGCACAAAGTGTCTCTCGCTAGCTGGGCACAAATGCTTAAATATTTCTCTACTCATCTGCACAGAAAACAGTTTACTGCTTGAAACACCTTCTTCAGCTAAGATTTTGGAGGATATTTACCCTCAGTTTGTTACTCCAATGCTTGAAAATAGTCACCAGGTTTAAATGAATTATTTTTGTTCATATTCAGAAGCAAATAAAATCCCCTTGGTAGAAACTCATGTTACACTCAAATTTGAATGATAACTTTGGCTTCTGTTTCTCTCATGCTCCAATATAAACTGGATGTACAGTGTCTTTTCTTTTTGGTTATTGATTATCACTATTGATAGAAACAAACTGTATAGTCAAATAGCAAAAACTTGTAATTTGACAATAAATATTAGAAAATATTTCATCAGCTGTAAAATTTTGTGTGTGTGGTGGTGATGAAGTCTTGCTGTTGTCACTGTTTTCAGTAGATTGTGTAATATGAAAATATTCAATAAAATTGAAATAAAACGATATTTTTCTAATTCTGATGCTAAATGATATACACTAATGGTAAAATTGTGTGTGTATATATAAATATATATGTGTGTATATGTATTTATATATGCACACACATATATTTGCATATATATACATAAATATGTTTGCGTGTGTGGTGAGATGACCTAACCCAGAATCTCACACATGCAAGACAAATGTTCTACCACTGAGCTATATTCCTGACCCAAGTAATGCATTTTTTATAGAAAAATTAAAAATACAAATTTAAAGTTAGAGATGTTTTGTGGGGTATGACGCAGCATTTAAAAAATCTGATGTAGTTGTGACACAGCTTGTTTGTTACCCATATTGAACTTTACAACAGACCTTACGAGTCTGAACCTTAAAAACTTTCTGAATAGTGTTTAGGGAAGAAATAGATATAGATAGCTTATCAAAGCAAGTGGCAGAGAGAGGACAGCAAATGACAAATAGGCAGTTCCAAACTGTCCCTTAGAAATAAAAATGCCACCAAGAGCTTTCCAAAGCCTTTGCCAGAACTCTGGCAAGCAAAGATTTGCAACAACTGAGTGAATCGTAAGTCAAAAGAAAGACAATTGGGTCAGAGCGATAGTACAGCAGGGAGGGTGTTTACCTAGCACATGACTGACTCAGGTTTGATCCACAGCATTCCATATGGTCTTGAGCACCACCAGGAGTAATTTCTGAGTGTAGAGCTAGGATTAACCCTGAACATTGCCAGGTATAATCCAAAACTTAGGGGAAAAAATTGTCATAGTGGTCCCTTCTCTATCTGACTGCCCTCTGCCCTAACCCTTGAGTCAGGCATCCAACCATGAACCATTCATCCCAACCCTTGTTTCTACTATCCTTGGGTGTTAGTCTCATTTTTTTTTTAATATTCCACAAGTGAGTGCATTCATTCTGTCTATCCTGACATTTCACTTAGCATAATACTCTCCATGTCCACTCATTTATAATGACTTTATTTTTTTGTAACAGGTGTATAATTTTCCATTGCCAAAAGGAGAGAGAGAGACAATGAAAAATGCCTGCCATAGAGGCAGGCTGGGGGGCAAGGGGCAGGAGGGGGTCGGAGGATGTTGGGAGAAAATGTACACTGGTAGAGGGATGGATGTTGGAATAGTGTGTTACTGAAATGATTATGAAAGCTTTGTAACTATCTCATGGTGATTTAATTAAAAAAAAAAATTTAAAAAAGAATCATAGGAAACCGATAAGGTATGTTGACTTCTACCCTCAAGGCCCCTCCCAGGGTCTGTGACACTCTTAAACAATAGTCAGTGTGCTAGCGTGGACCTGGGAGAGACAGTAAACATGATTTACAAATTGTTCCGGTTATTTGTACTAACCTGTAGGGGCTACTGGAAGAATGGACACAGGATGGTCACAAATGTTTTCCCAAACTGGAACCTCAGGGCAGAAAAATTTTATTGTTCAGAGACACTTTAAGGACCAGAAAACAGCAGAGTCCCAAGGTTCAGAATTGCTGTTGAGATGTGCAGGAGACTATCTGTAGATGGGAACACAGACATTCACAAGAAGTGTACAGGTGAATTTAGACAGTCCCACATCCCCAAGACAAGGTAATTAACTGGAGTTGATCAACCTGAGGCGATCACATTAAACCGACACCAATGACTGTCTACAAACTGCAGGAAATAAGAGAAGAGACAGCCACGTTCCTGACTAGGCTAAGTGTAGAACATGTTGAGTATTAAAGAGATATTTCACAAAGTTAAGCAATCAAACACAACCAGACATTCAATCTAGGTCTTCTTGGTCAGCCATCACCATTACGATGCCAGAAATAGATGGTATGATATGCCAAGAACAAAAGTTCTGGGCCAGATGGTGAGTTCTATTAAACCTCCGAAGACTTACTATCTGTACTCCTTAAACTTTTCCAAAATGAAGAAACAGGAAATCTTACCAAAAGCATTTATGAATCTAACGTTACACTAATACCCAAAGCAAATGGAGATACTACTAGAAAAGAATAGACCAATTTCCTTGATGAGTATCAGTGCAAAAATCTTCAACAAAATTTTGCTAAACAAAACAGCTAATCAGAGATCCAGCCCCTAGAAAGCCGGTTTTCAACCCCTGCTCTGCGTGGGACGGGCACAGAGGTGCAACTCTGGGCAAAAAAGCTAAACGGCTCCAATTCCAAACAGGTACAGCCTGCCCCCAAGGGCCTGGGACCCTCTTTGGGCATGCGCAGCTAGATCCAGCCCCTAGAAAGCCAGTTTTCAACCACTGATCTGCGTGGGACGGGCACAGAGGCGCAGCTCTGGGCAACAAAGCTGAACGGCTCCAATTCCAAACAGGTACAGCCTGCCCCCAAGGGCCTGGGACCCTCTTTGGGCATGCGCAGCTAGATCCAGCCCCTAGAAAGCCGGTTTTCAACCCCTGATCTGCGTGGGACGGGCACAGAGGCGCAGCTCTGGGCAACAAAGCTGAACGGCTCCAATTCCAAACAGGAGACGTTCCCAACTCCTCGCCCAGTGCCACGGACTCTTTCCAGAGCCGCGGCAGCTGACGCGGCCGCGAAATATTTTCCCACTACGTATACCATAGGAACCATCTTAGATGGTTCTAGCTTCTTAGATGGAAACTTCTCTATTTTAGCTCAGCCACTAGAAACACAGTAGCCAATAACTCATAAGCCTATCTTAACTCACACTGCATATAAAACAGAATAGCAACAGTGAACGTGAAGGACTAAACCACACCTCTCACAATGGTAAAGCAACACAAAAGCCCACCAAACTTTCATATTGAAGAGTCTAGCCCAGATGACACCAACAGTACTGTAGTGTTAGACAACCTCTCTGACAAGGAATTCAGAAGGGAGCTACTTAGGATGCTTAGGGAATTAAAAGAAACAATGGAAAGCAATGCCAATAGAAGACAAGAGGATCTGAAGGCAGAAATGAGGAAAATGCAATCAGAAATGTAAGACCTGAAAAATCTCGTAGGCGAATTGAAAAGCTCAGTGGAAGGCCTCAGCAACAGAGTAAGAGCGGCTGAGAACAGAATCAGTGAGCTCGAAGATGAAGTTCAGAGACTCTCCAGAAAAGAGCAGAAAATGGAAAAGAGACTCACAATTCGGGAACAGATGGCAAGAGAAGATCGGGATGAAGCCAAGAGGGGTAACATAAGAATTATTGGAGTCCCAGAGGTACAGGAAGAAAACCTTGATGAAGAAGAAACTGTCAAAGAAATCATTGCTACAACATTTCCAGAGCTGAAGAAAACTTGTGACCACATTCAGGAGGCCCGAAGGGTACCAGCTAGAAGAAATCCGAATAAAAATACCCCAAGACACATTCTGATCAAAATGACCAAAACCTTAGACAGAGACAAAATTCTGAAAGCAGCAAGATCGAAGAAAGAAATCTCTTACAAAGGAGCATCCTTAAAATTCACAGCTGATTTTTCTGGTGAAACCCTCATGGCCCGAAAACAGTGGTGGGACATAGTGAAAAAACTCAATGAAATAAATGCCTCCCCCAAAATACTTTACCCAGCGAGACTCTCATTCATAACAGAGGCAATAACACACAGTTTCACAGACAAACAACAGCTCAGGAACTTCATAGACTCAAAACCATGGTTAGAAGAACAACTAAATGGGCTACTTTAAGGCAAGAAAGGCCCCTCAAATACACCAAATTTCAACAGAACAATGGGACAAAATCCCATAACAATAATCTCTCTCAATGTCAATGGGCTAAACGCACCAATTAAAAGACATAGAGTGGCAGATGGATTAGAAAATTGAACCCAACATTCTGCTGCCTGTAAGAAACGCATCTCAATAGTCAAAGCAAACACAGACTCAGAGTCAAAGGCTGGAAAACAATCCTACAGGCAAACAGCTCCCATAAAAAAGCTGGGGTAGCCATCCTTATATCAGACCACATCGATTTCAGAGTGAGGAAGGTCATAAGAGACAGTGAAGGCCATTTCTTATTGATCAAAGGATCTGTACAACAGGAAGAACTTACAATAATAAATGTATATGCACCTAATGAGAGACCAGCAAAGTACTTAAAACAACTACTCATAGATTTGGAAAAAGACATCAATAGCAACACAATACTAGTGGGAGACTTCAACACTGCTTTGTCACCTCTTGATAGATCAACCAGACTCAAGCTTAGCAAGGACATACTTCATTTGAGGGAAACAATGGAAAAAGGGGACTTAGTAGATATATACAGGACACTTCATCCACAAAAAGCTGAATACACATTCTTCTCAAGCTTACATGGAACATTCTCCAAGATAGACCACATGCTGAGCCACAAAACATGCCTCCATAAAATTAAGAAGGTAGAGATTGTACCAACAATCTTCACAGACCACAATGCGCTGAAATTAGAAGTAAATCACACACAAAAACAGAAAGCTAAGTCAAACACCTGGAAATTAAACAGTGCACTATTGAACAACGAGTGGATTAGACAGGAAATCAAAGAGGAAATCAAAAGATTCCTAGAAACGAATGAAAATGAGAACACGAGTTACCAAAACTTATGGGACACAGCAAAGGCTGTGTTAAGAGGAAAGTTTATAGCTCTAAAAGCATTCCTCAGGAAGGAGGAGCGAGCACACATAAGTAACCTAACCTCACAGCTTAAGAGCTTGGAGAAGGACCAAAAAAAGGAGCACAACCCGAACAGGAGAAAGGAAATAATAAAACTCAGAGCAGAGATTAACGAGATGGAAACCCAAAAAACAATCCGAAAGATCAATGAAACCAAGAGCTGGTTCTTCGAGAAAATTGACAAGATTGATAAGCCTCTAGCAAAACTCACAAAGAAAGGGAGAGAGAAAACCCTAATAAACCGAATCAGAAATGAAAAGGGGATCATTACAACAGAAACCACGGAAATTCAGAGGATCCTCAGGGAGTACTTTGAGAAGCTTTATGCCACGGAACATCAAATCCTCGAGGAAATGGATAAATTCCTAGACTCCTACAGACTCCCAAGGCTGAACCAAGAAGACCTGGAATACCTGAACAGACCTATCACCATCAAGGAAATTGAAATGGTAATAAAAAGTCTCCCCAAGCACAAAAGTCCTGGCCCGGATGCATTCACTAGTGAGTTCTTCCAAATCTTTAAAGAGGACTTACTCCCAATGCTCTTTAAGCTTTTCCACGGAATTGAAATATCAAAAACACTTCCGAACAGTTTCTACGAAGCAAATATCACACTGATACCAAAAGCAGACAGAGATACCACAAAGAAAGAGAATTACAGGCCGATATCCCTGATGAACACAGATGCAAAGATCCTCAACAAACTACTAGCAAATAGAATCCAACTACTCATCAAAAAGATCATACACCATGACCAAGTAGGATTAATCCCAGGGATGCAAGGATGGTTTAACATTCGGAAATCAATCAACATAATCCACCATATCTACAAAAGAAAAGACAAAAAGCATATGATCATATCAATAGATGCAGAGAAAGCATTTGATAAGTTCCAGCACCCCTTTATGATGAAAACCCTAGCCAAGATGGGGATAGAGGGGACCTTCCTCAACATAATTAAAGCCATCTACCACAAGCCTACAGCAAGCATCATCCTCAATGGGGAAAAACTGAGAGCCTTCCGTCTAAGATCAGGGACGAGACAGGGATGCCCACTCTCTCCACTGCTGTTCAATATAGTACTGGAAGTACTTGCAATAGCGATTAGGCAGGAAAAAGATATTAAGGGCATTCAGGTAGGAAAGGAAGAAATCAAGCTCTCACTATTCGCAGATGATATGATACTCTACTTAGAGAACCCAATAACCTCCACCAAAAAACTCCTAGAAACAATAGACTCGTATAGTAAAGTTGCAGGTTATAAAATCAATACCCAAAAGTCCATGGCTTTCCTATACGCAAACAGTGAGAGAGAAGAAAGCAACATGAAAAAAACAATCCCGTTCACAATTGTGCCCCAGAAAATCAAGTACCTAGGAATCAGCTTAACTAAGGAAGTAAAGGACCTGTACAAAGAAAACTACAAAACGCTACTTCAGGAAATAAAAGAGGACATGAGGAAATGGAAAGATATCCCCTGCTCATGGGTCGGGAGACTTAACATTGTCAAAATGGCAATACTACCGAAAGCATTGTATAAATTCAATGCAATCCCTATAAGGATACCCATGACATTCTTCAAAGAAATGGAGCAAACACTCCTGAAATTTATATGGAACAATAAGCCCCCACGAACAGCTAAAGCAATTCTTGGGAAAAAGAAAATGGGAGGAATCAACCTCCCTAACTTTAAACTGTACTACAAAGCAGTAATAATTAAAACAGCATGGTACTGGAACAAAGGCAGAACTGCAGACCAATGGAACAGGGTTGAATACACTGACATCTCCCCTCAATCATATGATCATCTAATCTTTGATAAAGGTGCAAGTAATGTGAAGTGGAATAAGGAAAGCCTCTTTAATAAATTGTGTTGGCATCACTGGACGGCTACATGCAAAAAAATAGGCTCAGAACTCTGCCTAACACCATGTACAAAAGTAAGATCAAAATGGACTAAAGACCTCAACATCAGACCAGAAACCATAAGGTACATTGAAGATAAAGTTGGCAAAACCCTCCATGACATTGAAGCTAATGGTATCTTCAAAGATGCCACGCCACTGGCTGAGAAATTGAAAACAGAGATAGATAAATGGGACTATCTTAAACTAAGAAGCTTCTGCACCTCCAAAGAAACAGTGACCAAAATACAAAGATAGTCTACAGAATGGGAAAGGATATTCACCAAATACACATCTGACAAGGGGTTGATATCCAGGATATACAAAATACTGGTTAAACTCCACAAGAAGAAAACATCCAACCCCATCAAAAAATGGGGCAATGAAATGAACAGAAACTTTCTCAAAGAAGAAATCCGAATGGCAAAAAAGCACATGAGAAAATGCTCTACATCATTAATCATCAGAGAGATGCAGATCAAAACCACAATGAGATACCATCTCACACCTCAGAGACTGGCCCACATTCAAAAGAACAAAAACAACCAATGCTGGCGTGGATGTGGCGAGAAAGGGACACTCCTTCACTGTTGGTGGGAATGTCCACTGGTTCAGCCCTTCTGGAAAACAGTATGGACGATTCTCAAAAAATTAGAAATTGAGCTCCCATTTGACCCAGCAATACCACTCCTGGGAATATATCCCAGAGAGGCAAAAATGTATAGTCGAAGTGACATCTGCACTTGTTTGTTCATTGCAGCACTCTTTACAATAGCCAGAAACTGGAAGAAACCTGAATGCCCACGAACAGAGGACTGGTTAAAGAAACTTTGCTACATCTACACAATGGAGTACTATGTAGCTGTTAGAAAAGATGAAGTCATGAAATTTACATACAAGTGGTACAATATGGAAAGTATCATGCTAAGCGAAATGAGTCAGAAAGAGAGGGATAGACATAGAAAGATTGCATTCATCTGGGGGATATAAAGTAACAAAGTATGAGATTAAGACCCAAGAATAGCTGAGACCAGCACCAGGAGGATTACTCCATAACTTAGAGGCCAGCCGGGTATCCTAGAGGAAAGGGCAGTTCAGATAGAGAAGGGAGCTCCAAATAAAGGATGTTTGGAGGATCCTCCCAGGAGGGGAGATGCATGTCAAAAGTAGACTATGGACTGAACATGTTTGCCACTTAATTCCTCTTTTGCAGACCACAACACCCAAAAGGAGAGAGAGATCACAGGGGATTGCCCTGCCACAGAGGCAGGGGGGGATGGGGGTATGGGGGTGGGGGGATATTATCCATGGTGGTGGAAAATGGGCACTGGTGGTTGGATGGGTATCTGATCATTGTATAATTGAAACCAAAGCACAAAAAATTGTAAATCTACAACTGAAAAAAAATAAATAAAATAAAGGGAAAAAAAAGTAAAAAAAAAAAAACAGCTAATCAAAAATCATATACCACAATCAAGTGTGATTCATCCCAGGCATGAAAGGATGTTTAACATAAGCAAATCAATTAACATAATACATAATGAATATTTTGTATTAAATTTCAAAATGGAGGTTTGAAACACTGTATGACAGACTCAATCATGAACAACTTGGTAACTATATCTCAGTAATTAAAATTTTTTTCTTAAAAATATTGTGGAGATGGTCACACCTCAGACACTGGCCCACATCCAAAAGAACAAAAGCAACCAATGCTGGCGCAGATGTGGTGAGAAAGGGACATTCCTTCACTGTTGCTGGCATGGATATGGTGAGAAAAGGACCCTACTTCACTGCTGGGAATGCCGGCTGGTGGGAATGCCGACTGGTTCTGCCCTTTTTTTGAAAACAGTATGGACAATTCTCAAAAAATTAATAATTGAGCTCCCATTTGACCCAGCAATACCACTCCTGGGAATATATCCCAGAGAGGCAAAAATGTATAGTCAAACTGGCATCTGCACTTGTTTGTTCATTGCAGCACCATTTACAATAGCTAGAAGCTGTAAAAAACCTTCGTGCCCAAGAAGAGATGACTGGTTAAAGAAACTTTGGTACATCTACACAATAGATTACTATGCAGCTATTAGAAAAGATGAAGTCATGAATTTACATACACGTGGTACTACATGGAAAGTATCATGCTAAGCGAAATGAGTCAGAAAGAGAGGGACAGACATAGAAAGAGTGCATTCATCTGGGGAACATAAAGTAACAAAATAGGAGACTAACACCCAAGAATAGCCGAGATAAGTACCAGGAGGTTCACTCCATGGCTTGGAGGCCAGCCGCAAACGCTAGGGGAAAAGGCAGCTCAGATAGAGAAGGGAGCACCAAATAAAAGGTGTTGGGAGGATCCTCCCAGGATGGGAGATGCATGCTGAAAGTAGACTATAGACCGAATGTGATTGCTACTCAATGCCTCTTTTGTAAACCACAGCACCCAAAAGGAGAGAACAAAAGGGAATTCCCTGCCACAGTTTCAGTGTGGAATGGGAGGGATACTGGGATCAGTGGTGGTGAGAATGGGCACTGGTGGAGGGATGGGTACTCAGTCATTGTATAACTGAAACTCAAGCAAAAAAATTTGTAAGTCTTCAACTGCACCTCATGGTGTTTCACTAATAAAAATTTAAAAAAAGTTACTGGGCCCGCTCAAGCAAATCGACGATCAACGGAAGGGCCTTTACCTTTAAAAAAATAATTAGGGCTACCTTAATTATCTCACACGCCCATAGCACATACAACTTTTTTTTTATTATTATTTTATTAGTGAAACACCATGAGTTACAGTTATAGACTTAGAAATTTTTGTGCTTGGGTTTCAGTTGTATAATGATCAAGAAACCATCCCTCCACCAGTGCCCATCCTCCACCACCACGGGTCCCAGCTTCTCCCCCACCCCCCATCCCCCTGTCCCACCCTGCCTCTGTGGCAGGGCATTCCCCCTTTTCTCTCTCTCTTCTTTCGGGTACTGTGTTTTGCAAGAGAGGCATTGAGTGGCAATCATGTTTGGTCTATAGACTACTTTTAGCATGCTTCTCCCACCCTGGGAGGGTCCTCACAACACCCTTTATTTGGTGCTCTCTTCTCTATCTGAGCTTCCTTTTCACCTAGCACGTGTGGCTGGCCTTCAAGTCCTGGAGCAAAATTCCTGGTACTAATCTCAGCCATTCCTGGGTGTTAGTCTCCCTTTTTGTTGTTTTATGTTCCCCAGATGAATGCAATCTTTCTGTGTCTATCTCGCTCTTTCTGACTCATTTCGCTTAACATGATACTTTCCATGTAGTACTACTTGTATGTAAATTTCATAACTTCATCTTTTCTAACAGCTACATAGCACATACAACTTTTAATGGTGAAAACCTCAAAGAAATTCCCATAGTGATCAGGCACCTGGCAGGGATACGCTATCTCCTCTTATTCATCATCATATTAGAATTCCTATCAACAGCATTCAGGCAAGAAGAGATCAAATGGTTCAAAATTGAAAAGGAAAAAAAAGAAATCAAATTATCTCCATTTTCAGAAGACATGATATTCTATAGAGAAAACCCAAAAGAGTACAGTAAAAAGCTTTGTTAGACAATAAACCAATATAGCAAAGTAGACAGGTATAAAATTAATATGCAAAATCAGTTGTATTCTCATATGAATAATGAATCAGAAGAGAAAGACTTCAAAGAATCTATCTCATTCAAAATACTGTCCAAGAACATCCAGTACTTCGAAATCAATTTAACAAAACAAGTGGGAGATCTATTCCATGAAAACTTCAAAAATACTCACAAAAGAAACAGAGACCTTAGTTATGCAAGGGATGGTTCAATATATGCAAGTCAATCAATATACTCCATCAACAGAAAAGATAAAAATCCTGTAGTTACAGGGAAGTTTTTGACAAGCTTCAGCATTCATTTAGGATAAAACTCTAAGAAAATGGAAAAATACGTTAAATTCACAGCTAATACACAGACCAGGCATAAGGCAAGACATACACTACTATCATTTTTATTTAAGTTCTAGCCAACTTTGGAAATTCTAGCCACCTTCAACCTTATTATTCAGGTATAATGTTTTGGCCATAGAAATTAGACAAATAATGAGGAAAGAAGTATTATTATCACTATTTGCATGCACAAGGTAATTTACATAGAAAAATCCTAAACTCCACAAATTACTTTTGGAAAAAGTAAACAAAAGAGTAAAGTGACAGATTACAAAATCCACACACAAAAATCTTTGCTTTTCTGTGTTACTCTTCAAGCTCAGTTTCCCCCTGGAACACATATCTTTTCGTGTGTCCCTTTGTCTCTATGTCTTTTTGCTTGTTTTTTTTTCCACTGTGGAGAAGTACACATCCTTTCTTGAACTCTCTCTCTAACTTTACATCTTTCTAAGTAACTTTAAATGAAAACCATCTTGCTTCACCAAACAAAAGCTGATTTTCTATATAATAATTTAGAAGATACATTTTTTTAAATTCCACTTAAAACTGTGTCCAAAATAATCAAGTAGCTAGGAATTAACAAAGGAGGTGGAATAATTATGCATTAAAAATATATCTGATCTTTTTGATTATTATATTATATTTTATTTTTTCATAAAATTGTTCACAATAATGTATTGCGTTCAATATTTCAACAATTCCACCACCATTACATCTTCTCACTACCATTATTTTGAATTTTCCCACCACCACCCAAGCCTGCCCCAAAGACAGATGCTAAATAATTTATTTTGTATTGCTTATTATGAATATTTTGATCAAAATTGGTTGCCTTCTATTTTACGCCCGAACAAAAGTGGTGTGCTACTCCTGGTATATCAGTGGCATAAAGTATGAGATGTCACACAGCCAAGAAAGCAGCTGCATGCTCCAGAAATTCTAAAATTGTAATTAGGGTGCTTGAGTTAAATTTTTAACTCAGTGGTGATTTTGAGGTCCAGAGGCAGCATTTTGCTCTCTTCTGATATTTACCTGAGACTCTCTGGATCATGGTCAAATGAATCTCAAAATGGATTAACTTCCTACAGAGATGTCTCTGTACCCCAACAATTTACAAATTTAGAATTACAGAAGTGCACAGCCACTTTTGCAGCCATGTGACCTCTCATGATATTCATAATAAGCAACAGAAAATAAATTATCTAGTATCTGCCCCTAATAGGCAGGCTTGTATGTGGTAGCTAAATTCGAAATAATGGTGGTGGGAAGGTGTAATGGTGGTGGCATTGGTATTGAAATATTGAATGTAATCAATTAATGTGAGCAACCTTATGAAAATAAAATTTATAAAAGAAAGTGGCATGCATGGGGGGGACTTGGCAATATATTATTAGGTCTTTTATTATTTTCCAACTCCCCAATGAACGTTAACCTCAATAAAATAAAGTCTACCTTTAAAAAGTTAAGAGATTATATACAGAAAGAAAAGCTAATTTTTCACTTGTTAATGAAGAAATTGAATCCATGTTCTCAAAGTCAGTGCCCCTGTGGGTAGTGCCTCTTTCTGGAATTCTCACATGAATGTGTAGCAAATTCCCTCTGCTAACTGAGGATCTGATTGGAAATTAAGAAACTGAAGGCTAAGTAGACTGGATCTTACTCATGATCAGTAGGAAGGAAATAATAGGCATCATTTTGTTTTATCTGTACCTAGACTACTGTAGCTAATGTCATCAGAAAAATCAATAAAGTATTATACAAAGACTTTAATCCTGAGGACCCAATCAGTAACAACCCAGAGTGGAAATGATTAGGGATGTTTAGCAAGCTCAAAGAAACAATGGGACGGATCTCCAAGAAAGCGAAGGACAAAGAGCAGAAATGAGAAAACTACAAACAAAAGTGACGACACTGAAAACCTGGTAGGCAAAATAAAAAAACTCCTTGGAGGGCCTCATCAGCAAAGGAACAATGATTGAGGACTGAATCAGTGAGCACCAAGATGAGGTGCAGAAAATCTGCAGACAACAGAAGAAGATGGGAAAAAGCCTCAACATAAATGAACAGATGACAAAAGAGCTTTAGGATGAATTCAAGAGGAACAATATAAGGATCATTGGTATTCCTGAGGCCAGGAATACAGCCCTGACAAAGAAGCAACAGTCAAAGATATCATTGCTGATAAATTCCCCTAGTTAAAGAGCACATGCACCTTGATTCAGGAGGCTCAAAGGATACCAACTAAAAGAGATCCAAATAAAAATACCCAACACATATCCTAATCAGAATAACAAAAACTATAGAGATAGAATACTGAAAGAAGCAAGATTTTTTTTAAAAGGAAATTACCTACAAAGAAACATCCGTTAGCTTTACAGCAGACTTACCATATTTACCTCTGGGCCCCAAAACAATGATGGGATATAGTAAAAAACAAACAAACAAACACACACACACAAAAAAACTCTTTCAATGGGATGTACACCTCACCAAGAATAATTTACCCTCTCATTCAGATTTAAAGGAATGATGCACAACTTCATGGGTAAACAATTGGTCAAAAACTCATAGACACTAAATAATGCTTACAAGAAGAAATAACAGGACGATGAATCCCACAAATACACCAAACTTTTACAGAAAGATGTAACAAAACTCTATGACAGTAGTCTCTATGCCAATTGACTAAATGCACCAATTAAAAGACACATAGTAGCAGGGGCAGATTAGAAAATTGAACCCAGTATTTTTCTGTCTGCAAGAAACATATTTGAATAGTCAGAAAAAATACAAACTCAAAAGTTTGGAAGACAGCCCTCACAAAAAGCTCAGGGTGGACATATTGATATCAGATGATATAGACTTCAGGCTCAAAAGGTTATAAGAGACAGCAAATGTCATTTCTTAATGATAAGTGGACATATACAGCAGTAAGAACTCTCACTCATAAACACATATGCACCTAATGAGGGACTAGAAAATACTTAAAACAACTAATAGACTTGAAGAAAGACATTGATAGCAGCACAATAGTAGCTGAAGACTTCAACATCATTCTGTCACCTTTCTAAAAATCAACAAAACTAAATATCAGTAAAGAAATACTTATTTTGCTGTTAGGAAAAATAAAATCATGAAATTTGCGTTGATATGGATGGCAATGGAAAATATCATGCTGAGTGAAATGAGTCAGAGGAAGAGGAACAAACATAGAATGATTGCACTTATCTGCAGGATATAATAACCAAACATAGTATGTGACTAAAAACAAGAGCCAGGAGGACTGGTCCATAGGAGTAAACTTGTAACAAATGGACAGGGGTAATGCAATTAGGACAGAAAAGGGCAAATGACCAAAGGGCAAATTGACAAAAATGACAATGATAGTTGGAAATGATCACTCTGGACAAAAACTGTGTGCTGAAAGGAGGTAAAATGATATACTTTTTAGTAACAGAATTGCGAACCACAGTGCCTAAAAGGAAAATAAGAAAGACAGAGAGAGAGAGAAGAAAATTATCTGTCATAGAAGCAGGATTTAGGGAGTGTGGTGAGAGGCAAGCGTGCAGGAAACTGGGAACACTAGTGGCAAGAAATGTGCACTGGTGAAGGGATAGATGTTGGAACTTTGAATGAATGAGACTCAGTAATGTATAAACTTTGTAACTGAAACTTTGTATCTCACATTGATTCAAAAAGAAAAAGAAGAAAAGAACTACTTGCTTTGAAGGAAGAAATGGAACAAAGATTTAATAAATATTTTATATAATATATAAGGAATTTCATCCCCCAAAATTCAAATACACATTCTTCTCTAATCACAAATATACCTGGAACATTCTACAACATATGCCACATACTGGGAAATGAAACATATCTCTACAAAGTTCAAGAGGCTAGAAATTGTATCAACTATCTTCTAAAACCATGATGTACTGAAAATAGAAATTAATCACAAAAAGAAACAGAGAAATAATTCAAACACCTGGAAATGAAATAACTTGTTACTGAATACCAGTGGGACAGGGAGGAAATCAAAATGGACATTAAAAGATTCCTGGAAACAAACAATAATGAGCACATAAGCTACCAGAACTTGTGGGACACAGAGAAAGCAGTGTTAAGAGGAAATTTCATAGCTATGCAAGCATTCATCAAGACAGAAGAAAGGGCATAAGTAACTTGACTGCACAACTTAAGAAACTGCCAGCAAAAGGTGCCCAAAGCAGACAGGAGGAAGGAAATAAAACTAAGAGCAGAAATCAATGAACTGGATTTTTTTTAAAAAAAAATCTAATAATCCATAAGATTAATGGAAATAACTGGATCTTTGAAAATAAACAAGACTGATAAAACATTAGTAAAACTCATAGATAATGTGAGAAAACCCTAATAAACCTAATTATAAATTAAAGGGGGAAGTCACAACAGATATTAAAGAAATTCAAAAGATAATCACAGATTACTTTTAGAATTTTCATTCCACAATACAAGAAACCTAGAAGAAATGGATAAATTTGTGAACTCCCATAATCCCCTAAGACTTAACCAAGAAGATCTGGAATACCTGAACAGACATATCATTACTGTGGAAATTGAAATGGTAATCAAGTCTTCCCCCAAACAGTAGCCCAGACCCAGATGCACTTATCAGTGAATTATTTCAAATAATTAAAAAGGACACACTATCAATCCTTGAAACGCTCTTCCAGAAAACTGAAGAAAGAGAAAAACTCCCAAAAAGATTTCTTTGAAGCAACCATCACTCTGATAACCAAATCAGAAAGAGACAGCACGAAATAGAGATAATTACAGACCAAAATCCCTGATGAAAACAAATGAGAAGATACTCAGCAATATACTAGCAAATAAAATTCACCAACTCATCAAAAGTATTATACACATGGCGATGTGGAATTCATTCCAGAGATGCAAGGATGATTTATCTAATATATGTAAGTCAAATTAATGCACAATAACAGAAAAAAGAAAAAAATTACTTGATCATATATGTAGATTCCGAGAAATCATCTGACAAGATCCAACACCCACTCATCATAAAACTCAACAAAATGGGAATTGAAGAAACTTTTCCCAACATAGTCAAAGCCATTTGCCACAAGTCGACTAAAAACACTTTACTTAATGGGGGAAAACTAAGAGCCTTCTCTCTAAGATCAAGCACAAGACAACGCTGCCCACTCTTACCACTTTTATTCAATATTGTACTAGAAGTACTTGCCATAGCAATTAGATAAGAAAAATATATAAAGAGCATCCAGATAGGAAAGGATGAAGCCAAGGTCTCACTATTTTTGGACTATTTGATACTATATTTAGAAAATCTTAAAGACTCCACAAAAGAACTCTGGAAACAATAGTTTATATAACAAAGTGGCAGCATACAAAATTAAAACACTAAGCTCCTTGACTGTCCTTTATACAAATAATGAAAGAGAAGAGAGGTATACTTTAAAAAAATCTATTCACAATTGTGTGTCAGAAAATTAAAAATGCTGGAGTCATCTTAAGTAAAAGATGTAAAGTTTCTATAAAAAGAAATTATAAAACACAACTTTTTAGTGAAGAAATTAAAAATAACACAAGGAAATGGAAACACATCCCCTGCTCATGGATCAGAAGAATTAATATTAACAAAATGCCAATACTCCCCAAAGCATTGTACAGATTCACTTCAGTTCTTATAATAATGCCCATGACAATTTTCAAAGAAATAGATAAAGAAAAAACCTTCCTGAAATTCATGTGGAACAACCCTTCCTCCAACTCACCGACACAGAATAGCTAAAGCAATATTAGGGGTGAAATAAATCAGACATCACTTTCCCCAGCTTCAAACTCTATTACAAAGTGGCAGAATTAAAGTGGCATGGTACTGGAATGAAAATGACTCTCCTATCAATAGAATAGAGCTGAATATCCTGAGACAGAGCTTCAGGTATTTTGATCAGTTGTCTTGAATAAAGGAGCAAAATACATGAAGTGGAACAAGGAAAGCCTTTTAAACAAGTAGTGAAGGGAAAACTGGTCTGCTACATACGAAAAACTGAATTCGGATCTTTTTCTAATGCCATACAGCAAAGTTGAATCAAAATGGATTAAAGCTCTTGATATCAGACCCCAAACCACAAGGTTCAAAGAGGAAAATGTAAGCAGAACTCTTCATGACATGGAAGCTAAGGCTATTTTCTGACCAAGTAGGTGGAAGCAAAGATAAACTTATGGGACTGCATAAGATTAAGAAGCTTCTGCAGCTCAAAGAAAAGTAGAAACAGAAAAACAAAGACAGTTCTTGGGAATTAAAAAAACATTTTACATAACAGTCATCTGACAAGGGGCTAACATCCAAGACATACAAGACACTGATATGATTTAACAAGGAAAAAGCATCCAACTTCATCAAAAAATGGGGAGAAGAGATGAACAGAAACTTTAGAAATGGCCAAAAGCCATATGAAAAAATGCTCTCCCGGAAGAG
Source organism: Sorex fumeus (assembly GCF_029834395.1). Taxonomy (NCBI): domain Eukaryota; kingdom Metazoa; phylum Chordata; class Mammalia; order Eulipotyphla; family Soricidae; genus Sorex; species Sorex fumeus. Next base: position 15,518,294 of record NW_026606188.1, read on the forward strand.
GACCGGGGCTGTCCCCCTCCCGGGTCTCCATCAGCACAGCAAATTGGCTGTCATGCCCACAATCCCACAATTTGCCTCTGGACGCCATCTTAATGCACCAACAGCCCTGGTCCAGAGACACAGCAGCAAGTTCCAGAAGACATCACAGTGCCAGAGATCTTTCTAGGTCCCATACCAATCTAATATCACCAGGACGCTCCAGATGGAGTTGGTGCAGTCTCCCCCCCATTGACTCTAGCTGGAATCCTGGTGACCAAGAGCTTCCACAAATAAGCCCCATCCCTTTTATGTGGGTTCCAGGACTAAATCTCCAGGACACATGGTGGCAGAGGACCCGGGTTGCCCCTCCCTGGGTCCCTGTCTGCCCAGTAGACTGGCTGTCACACCCACAATTTGATTCAGGTCCATCTTAGCGCACTAACAGCCCTGATTCAGAGACTCCCAATTGAATCCCCAAATGAATTTCTACCATACAGAGATATCTCTGGAACCAAATCATTTACAATTTAGAAATTCACAATTATAATCACAGTTGTGAGAACTCTCATGATATTCAAAATGAACAACGGAAAATAAATTATCTACCATCTTGCCCTGGCAGGTAGGCTTAAATGGTGGTGGAAAATTTCGAGCAAAACATAATGCACAAAATTAGAGAGAGAGTATTGGGGAAATTGTCTGCCATAGAGGCAGGCTGAAGACTGGGGTGCGGGTGGTGGAAAATGTGCTTTGGTGGAGGGATGTATGTTCCATCATTGTATGGCTGAATCTCAAAAGTGAAAGTTTTGTAACTCTATCTCATGGTGATACAATTAAAAAAAAGTAATGTGAAGTTTATGCCCAATTCTATCAGCTTAATCAATGGCTGAACAAATAGCAGTACTCCTACATTATTATAAATATATATATAATATAATATAATATAATATAATAATAAATTACAATATAATAATAAAATTCTTGGGCTGGAGCGATAGCACAGTGGGTAGGGCGTTCGCCTTACAAGCGGCCAACATGGCCGACCCGAGTTCGATTCCTCCGCCCCTCTCGGAGAGCCCGGCAAGCTACCGAGAGTATTCGATATGCCAGACACAGTAACAACAAAGTCTCCAATGGAGACGTTACTGGGCCCGCTCGAGCAAATCGACGATCAACGGGAGGGCCTTTACCTTTTACCTTTATTATAAAAAAGAAAAAGAAAAACGCTCTTCATCACAACCAACCAGGGAGATTCAAATAAAAAAATGAGATATCTCATGCCAAAAAGACTGGCACACATCAAAAAGAACCAGAGCAACCAGTACTGATGTGGAAATGGGGAGAAAGGGGCTCTCATTTACTGTTGGTGGGAATGTCAACTTTCACAAAAGAATATGGACATGCCTGAAAAATATAATAGTTGAGCTTACATTAGACTCAGCAGTCCCACTTCTTGGAATATACCCCAATTCTCCTTAAAAAAATGTAGCAAAGACAGTTGCACCCCTATGTCCCTTGCAGCACTATCAACAATAGCCAAAATATGAAAAAAAATACCCAAGTGTCCAAGAATAGATGACTGGATAAAGAAACTACTGTACATCTACACAATGACTATTACTTGGCCATAAGGAAATATAAAGTCAATCAGTTTGCTATTACGTAGAGGAACCTGGAAATTATCATGCTGAGTGAAATGAATCAGAGGGAGAGAGACTGACACTGAATAATTGCTCAATGTTTCTTTATATAATGTATAAAGAAACATAATATGGGGATAACAAATGCACAAAGACAATGGAAATGAAGAATATGAAAACTGGTATTCCTCCTGACGGGGGCTGAGATAGGACAGGGAGGGACCAGTGATTGTACTGCAGGGAAGATCAGCTGGAAGGAGGCGATGGTTGAAAGTGGTTAGCAACACTACTGTAAAACATAATGATAAAATGGTCCATGCCAAAATAGAACAATCTTCACACGGTCTCCTCTATGGATACTTTTGTAGCATTTTCAGCGGTTTTCCATAACAGACAATACAAGATATATTATTTCGGTTGTGCGTTGGGACGGGGCTTGAGGCTTGGGTTGGAAACATGCTAAATTTGGTGATGGGAAGTTGTAATGGTGATGGGATTGGTGTTTGAATATTAACTGTAATCAAATATTGTGAATGATCTTATAAAATGAAAAAATAAGGCTCAGCTAGAAGAAAAAATAAATAAAATGTTTATATTGAGAACCAAGTCTTTGCCCATTATTGTTTTAGACTAGTCTCATGAAAGACCCCAAACAAAAATGATCAAGACCTGACCTGAATCTTTGGAGACCTTATTTTCTCATTGCATCAACAGATGTTCTGCTTTTCAAAAGTTCACACCATCTCACTATGCCTTTGCTTGTTATTTTTTAGGCCACACCCAGCAGTGCTCAGGGACTGCTCCATGTGTGTTGCTTGGGACCATCTGGTGCTGGGGATAAAACCTGGAACTTCTGCATTCAGTGTGTGTGCTCAGTCCTATGAAATTTCTTCCAAGTCCCTCATATGATTTTTCCAATTTCCCCAGCCATCCTCAAGCCTGCCCCTATAGCAGGCCATGCATAGTTTATTTTATATTGCTTATTATAAACAGTTCACTAAAAATGATAACAAAAAGTTTCCTTAGAAGAAAATGTGTAAAGATTGTTGTATCTCATCATGGGTTTTTTGATCACTCGATATCCCATTACTCATCGATTTGCTCCAGCAGTTTCCAGTAATGTCTCCATTGGTCCCTGTAGCATGCTAGTGTAGCCAAAAGACATCTGCTTGCTACAGGAACACGAAGAGTCACAAATTGTTTCTTCAGGGTCTTGACTAAGAAATCCGATCATCTCAGGTGGGCAGCCACGCAATATTTTGATGTCACATGGAAGCCAGTCGGTAACAGCTCTAGTCCAGCGGTTGTCTTCAAATCACATTACATGTCCACCCCATCTGATTTTTGATGCCTTGGCAAATGAGATAGCATCCCTGATTCTCAATCGGATGTCGGAATTCCAGATTCCTTCTCTCACTTGGGTGAAGCGTGATACTCCAAGCATAGCTCTTTCGGTTACTCTTTGTGTGGCCCGAGTAGCATTCTCATTCTGTTTTCATAGGGCGCATGTCTCTGAGGCATATGCTAGTGCAGGGAAAAATGTGGAATCGAAGAGATGTGCCTGGAGCCAGAGGTTCTTCATCCTCATAGCTATTTCTTCGATGCTCTTGAAGTTGTTTCATGCTGCTCTTTTTTTCTGCGCAGCTCAGGTGCCAGGTCATTTGTCATATTCAGTTCTCGACCTAGGTACATATAACTGCTGAATTCGGAGATATTCATTTCTTTGAGAGCAAATGGAACATCAAGAACTAGTCCGTTTATTATGAGCATTGTCTTCGTGAGATTCAGTTGCAGTTTGATCTTTCCACACTCACGGTCAAAGTCGGCCAGCATTTGTGCCTCTTGGCTAATGTTTGGTGTTATTAGAACGATGTCATCAGTGAAGTGGAGGTGGTGTAATTGCCAACTATCTATCTTCACTCCCATTCCTTCCCATTCCAGTTATTGATGTTCTTGAGGGTGGGACTGAGGAGTTTTGGTGAAATGGCATCACCCTGCTTAATCCCTCTCTTGATGTCAATGATCACTTCCTTGTAGAATGGTGAGATCCGTGTAGTGAATCTATAATACAACTCATGGAGGATCCTGATGTATTGAGTCTGAATGCTCTGTTTCACTAGAGCTTTGATGATCGCTTAAATCTCAACAGAATCAAAGGCCTTCTTTAAATCAATGAACATTAGACAGCGCGGCATCTTGAACTCCCGAGAAACCTCAATGAGCTTGGTTATCGTGTGGATATGGTCGATTGTACTGAATCCTTTTTAAGAACCTGGCTTGCTCTCATAGATATCCTTCATCTAATGTTCTGCCAATCCTATTCAGGATGACTCAAGTGAACAGCTTGTAGACAACAGACAACAGGCAGATCGGATGATAGTTGCCAATGTTGTGGATGTCTTCCTTTTTGTACAGTAGAAAAGTCCTGCTGGTTTTCCATTGGGACAGAACCTTACATTCAGACAGGTAGCATGTGATGAGCCGAGCCAGTGTATTGATGAGTACTGATGGCAGATTCTTCAGGTGTTTAGGTCTTACCTTGTCTGGGCCATGTGCTGTTTGCTTCTTTACCGACGAAATGGTGTGTCAGATTTTGAAAGGGAGAACATTGGGAATGCCATATCTATCCTGTGGAATTTGGTATGTGGGCAGTTGGACGTGGCTATTGAAGAGATTTGAGTAGAAGTCATGGATAATCTTCTCCATTGCCCTTCTGGAAGATGTGATAGATCCATCAAGATATCGGAGGGCAGTCATCTTGGTCTTTTAGTTGGCAAAGGATAGGCAGGCATTGCGAATGCTACTCCCAGCTTTTGCCCCATCAGTCAGCACTGCACTCTTCTCTCTTTAAGGTCTTCCTCTATCACTTTTCTGCACTGCTTTGCGAGCACGGACGTTAGCTTATGGTTGCTTGAGGCTTGCGCCCTGCCACGTTGGTGAATGAGCTCGAGAGTTTTCAGAGACAGGTGCCTTATTGTGGCTTTCTCTCTCTCGGTGTTTCTTGCACAATCATGACATTGGAGAAGAACTGCTCCTCGTAACATGCAAAAAAAGAGGTGATGGTGGTGTTGGTGTCCTTGTCAACACGAACTTGGCCATGAGCATTGATTCATTCAAATGCCTAACATCCCAAATCAGACTCTTGCACTTGAATAGATGTGGCTAACTTCCAGCAGTTTCTATCTTCATTGTCTATGCACCAACATCCAATTATGATGAAGGAGAAATTGAGAAGTTCTACATGGAACTGGAGAAGTTTTATAAAGAAGACCACACCTTCTACAAGATCATTGTCGGTGATTTTAATGCTGAGATAGAACCAAGAAGATCAGCCGAAGAACTCCACATTGGGACCCATGACCTAGAATGTAACAAACAGCGTGAGAGACTTTCTGAGTTCATCATGTCGACCAAGACCATCCACGGTAACTCACAGTTCCAGAAGGCTGAATCTAAACATTGGACATGGGAGTCTCCCGGTGGACGGTTCCACAATGAAATCAACCACATCATATGGAGCTGTAAGCCCATGAAAACAAGATTACTGACATGTTACAGGTTAAGCCTTGTGTGTACATATTTTATTAATCGAGATTGGTGACCTTCTTTACATTCCATCCAATGTGGTGTGCTGGTTATCAGTGATATAGAGTTTGAGATGTCACACAGACATAAATACAGCCACACACTCCAGGAATTCCAGAATTTTGAATGAGTCTTAGAGTTGGAGTAAAAATTTTAACTGAGTAGTGACTTTGGGTGCTTCGAATGCCTGGCAATGGGTCTGGTAGCATTTCTGCAACTAGTTGATCTCTTTTGAGATTTATTTCTGAGTCTCTGCATCACGGCTGGTTAATGAGCTTACTTGGTGCCAGAGGCGATTCATGGGTGTGACTGCTGAGGTTTCCTGAAGTACAGGGTGATGGGATGAAGTAGTCCATCCCCAACTCCTTGAATATCTGGAGGTTTCAGTCACAAAACCTGCACACTTTAGTTTTTCAACAGATTTATTTTTGTGATGAGACTCTTTTAAGCAGTGGAGTCCAATAGTGAACATTGTGGTGTTTGTGGAATGTGAAGGTTTTGGGCTACTGAGGCTTTGCTTGACGTGCTGGGCTTATCCGCACGCCCTCTGGGGTGCTCTGGATGATTCAGCCTGGCACAGGGCCTGGAAGGATCTGTACAACCTGCCAAAAAACTATTTTATATAGGCAGTGCATATATCTTCTTTCTGCTATTCCTGCATGTTATTATTTTGAGTTCAAAATGATATGATCTGGTGGGAGTTTTGGGTAGGTCTGGAAACTCTCTCTCTCTATATATATATATATGTGTGTGTGTGTGTGTGTGTGTGTGTGTGTGTGAGTGTGTGTGTGTACATATTTTAATACTTTTTTCATAACAAAATACCACTGTCTGGAAATATTCAGAAAAAAACACTATTTTTGCTAAGTTCTGAAGACTATAGTTTATAAGTTTGAGATTAAGATGTCAACAGAATTTATTTCCTCAGAGACCTCTCTTGGACTTGCTTACAGACTCTCTGCCTTCATGCTTTCTGCTCACCTGGTTCACCTATTCTGTATACATACTTTCTGATTTGCATTTCTATCATTAACTGTAGTTTTATAAGTTATAGGCAAAGCAATAAAGCAATAAAAATAAATACAAGAAAATGAAATTGAAAAAGGAGAAACAAAACTATAAATATTTGCAAGCAACATAATATGGACAGAAGTTCTATGGGCACAGGGTGAGAGACTGTCTGAGTTCATCATGTCGACCAAGACCATTCATGGTAACTCACAGTTCCAGAAGGCAGAATCTAAACGATGGACATGGGAGTCTCCCGGTGGACGATTCCACAACGAAATAGACCACATCATATTCAATCGACGGTTTTGCCTGACTGATGTCGCTGTTGTCCCAAAATTTCGAATGGGATCGGACCACCGTCTCCTTCGTGCAAAATTCTACTTCACAGAGCGGGGAGAAAGGGCTGCAAAGTTCAAAAAGAGAACTCCCAGAATGACCACCAACTGGGAACTCTTTGGTACTATTGCGGCAACATGGGAAGATGCCATTGTTGACAACATTGACGAGGAATACGATCGACTGGTTCAGCACCTCCATGAATGTGCGAGGAACGCCAAGAGAGAGATAGCCACAAAAAGTCGCCTATCTTTGAAAACTCTTGAGCTAATTCTCCAGCGTGGTTTGGCGCATGCCTCAGGCAACCGCAAGCTAACGTCCGAGCTTGCAAAGCAGTGCAGAGATGCGATCAAGGAAGACCTCAAAGAGAGAAGAGCAGAAGTACTGGTAGATGCGGCAGAAGCTGGGAAAAGTATTCGTAATGCCCGCCTGTCCTTCGCCAACTATAAGACCAAGATGACTGCCCTCCGACGTCCTGATGGTTCCATCACATCCTCCAGAACGGCAATGGAGAAGATTATCCATGACTTCTACTCAAATCTCTTCGATAGCCATGTCCACTTGCTGACATACCAAATTCCACAAGATGGGTATGTAGTTCCCAACGTTCTCCCTTCCGAAATCCGACACGCCATTTCGTCGGTAAAGAAACAAACAGCACCCGGCCCAGACAAGGTCAGACCTGAACACGTGAAGAACCTGCCGTCAGTACTCATCAATACACTGGCTTGGCTCTTCACTTGCTACCTGTCTGAATGCAAGTTTCCATCCCAATGGAAAACCAGCAGGACCGTACTACTATTCAAGAAGGGAGACATCCATGACATTGGCAACTATCGCCCGATCTGCCTATTGTCTGTCATCTACAAGTTGTTCACTCGAGTCATCCTAAATAGGATTGGCAGAACACTAGATGAAGGACAAGCATGCGAGCAAGCAGGGTTCCGCAAAGGATTCAGCACCATCGACCATATCCACACGATAACCAAGCTCATTGAGGTTTCTCGGGAGTTCAAGATGCCGCTCTGTTTAACGTTCATTGATTTAAAGAAGGCCTTTGATTCTGTTGAGACGGAAGCGGTCATTGAAGCCCTAGCCAATCAGGGCATTCAAGCCCAATACATCAGGATCCTCCGTGAGCTGTATTGCGGATTCACTACCAGGATCTCACCATTCTACAAAGAAGTGATCGTTGATGTCAAGAGAGGGGTGCGGCAGGGTGATACCATTTCACCGAAACTCTTCAGTGCCACCCTCGAGAACATCATGCGACGACTGGAATGGGAAGGAATGGGAGTGAAGATAGATGGTCGGCAATTACACCACCTCTGCTTTGCTGATGACATTGTTTTAATAACACCAAACATCAGCCAAGCGGCACAAATGCTGGCCGACTTTGACCGTGAGTGTGGAAAGGTAGGACTACAGCTGAATCTTACGAAGACAATGTTTATCAGAAACAGCCTTGTTCCTGACGCCCCATTCGCTCTCAATGGAACGACCATCTCCGAATGCAACAGCTATGTGTACCTAGGTCGAGAGGTCAACATGAGAAATGACCTGGCACCCGAGCTGCGCAGGAGGAAGAGAGCGGCTTGGAACACCTTCAAGAACGTCAAAGAAATAGCTAAGAGGACGAAGAACCTCCGGCTCCGGGCACATCTCTTTGATCCCACTGTTCTTACTGCATTAACATATGCCTCAGAGACCTGGGCCCTACGCAAACAAGATGAGAACGCTATTCAGGTCTCCCAAAGAAGAATAGAAAGAGCTATGCTTGGAATATCACGTTTCACTCAAATGAGAGAACGAATCCGGAGTTCTGACATCCGTCGACGATCAAGGATCAGGGACGCTGTCTCATTTGCCAAGGTGTCGAAAATCAGATGGGCTGGTCACGTAATGAGATTTAAAGATGACCGTTGGACTAGAGCTGTTACTGATTGCATTCCACGGGATGTCAAGAGACCACGTGGCCGCCCACCTACCAGATGGTCAGACTTCTTTGTCAAGATCATGAATGATCGGTTTGAGGCCCTTCATGTTCCCGGAGCGAACAGATGCCATTGGACTACACTAGCACGTGACAGGGACAAATGGAGACGTTACTGGCACCCGCTCGAGCAAATCGACGACTAATGGGAAGTTAAGTGATTAAGTGATTAAGTGATCTCATTTACAATCATGAAAAGTTTAATACCTAGGAATAAACTTCCAAAAGGAGGTAAAACACAAGTAAATTGAAATTTTAAGGTATCATTAAAAGAAATCAAAGACACAAAGAATTGGGATTGTACATGCTCATTGATTGGGAAAAAAATCATAGAAATATACATTTTTAAAAAAAATCTGAGGGCCAGTAGAAATGAAGGACATGAGAATAGTCTTCAGTAGGAATATTACCATTTGGAGTGGGGTTAACAGAAGCGTCTAAAATTTATAATTAAAGTGCTGTCATAACAGCAGACTAGAAGTGGTGGTTGGGGACATTAGTCAAAGGTAGTGAACACTGGTAAGGAGATTGGTGCTGGACAAATGTGGTTCTGAAACCCAAACAAGAGTAATATTCGGTTATTCATGTGACTAAAATTTAAAATAATTTGTACAAAAGAAAATAAAGTATGTTCAGTAAGTAAAAAAATTGCAATCCTATAAAAATTCTTATCATATTCTTAGGCAAGTGAAGCAAACATAACTGAAATTTGTGTTGAATCCTAAGAGACTACAAATAGTAGATAAAGGGATATATCTGACAACATTTTAGTATCTATATTCCAAATCACAATACTCAAAAGGAGAAAGAGAGATTGTGTGTCTCATTGTGGCTTAGTTAAAAAATAAATAAATATATATATATATATATATATATATATATATCTTAAAAGCCTTTGTTTCCTTGCATGTTTTTTGTTCAGAACTTAAGCCAAATTCTTAGTTCATTTTGAATTTGGACGCACTAGGCTCTGCCAGTGCAGTGTACATACTGATGCACCCTGCTTTCCTCCGGTGAGCCTACAGTTCTCACTGTGGCTCCCACACTGCCATCAGTTAGAACATCAGCCCTCGGGACTGGAGCAATTAATTGAACAGTGGGTAGAGGCATTTGCCCAGCACTCCAGCAACTCAGTTTCCATCCCCCATATTCCATAAGGCCCCCGACCATGGCCAGGAGTCATACAAAATCAGAAGCAACACAAGAGTCAGAAGTAACTTCTTACCACTGGGTGAGTGGGGCAGCATTCCCTGAAAGTAATGGAAAGTTTCACTTTCTTAGAAAGTAGAAAGATACTGCAAAAAGTTGTATAAATGGGATGATTTTATAGTAAGAAAGAGTGTGGGAGAACTTTATTTAGTGAAAGAATTGTCAGTCCATATGGTCCCAAGAGAGTAACAGAAGTCCCTGAGCTCAGAGCCAGGAGTAAGCCTTGAGCATCACTGGGTCTGGCCAAAATTTAAAAAAAACAAAACAAAATGACTACTTAACATTAGTCCCTTGACTAAAATGGGATTATTAGTGTTATTTAAATGGGATTATTAGTGTTTATTATAGTTATTTAAAGATAAATAACTTGTCTTACAAATCATAATGCAATACCTTTAACATAATCTATTATTATTATTTATACTCTCTGAATATACATTTTGGTGTGGAAGTTCACACCATTCACTGCTCAGGAGCTATTCCAAACTGTGCTCAAGGGTTGTCCTGGTGGTATTTGAGGGTCCATATGGTGCCAGAGATTGAACCTGAGCCAACAGATATGTCTCTCCAGCTCCATCTATTATTTTTAGTAAACAGTTTCTTAAAAAACAGTCAGTGGGGTAATGGTGCTGCCAACAGCACCATATGTCGTACCTGTGGAGCCAGTGCATCAGCAACCTGATGTTGCCTTCAGGCTTCCTGATACCCCAAAATTGCTGCTGTGCCTTTGGCCAGACCCCAACAACTTGGGAACGAGTTTACCAAGAAATTAAATGGCAAAAAGTTAGGTATGCAGGAATAACACCTACAAACCACCTCTGGCTCAGCTATACAAACTCACTCAGAGTTGGGATGGGCTACCTCCCCTACTTCCCAATACACATGGAAGAACTGGCAGTCATCCCCATGAACCAAGTCCAGTGCCACCCTGTAAGCTCTACTATTGACCTTGCCTCATTTATTTAGGGGTTAATAAATCTAAATAAATCTCAAAAGTGATCAAAGGCCACAGTTAAGCTCAGACTTATATATGGCTGAACAGTCTGGAGTAAATTTATTTTAATTTATTTTTTATTAGTGAAACACCATGAGGTACAGTTGTAGATTTACAAATTTTTGTGCTTGGGTTTCAGTCATACTATGATCAAATACCCATCCCTCCACCAGTGCCCATTTTCCACCACCATGGATCATATCCCTCCCCCCCCCCATCCCCTCATCCCCCCCTGCCACTGTGGCAGGGCAGTCCCTTTTGTTCTCTCTCTCCTTTTGGGTGTTGTGGTCAGCAAAAGAGGCATTGAGTGGTAAACATGTTCAGTCCAGTCTACTTTCAACCTGCATCTCCCCTCCTGGGAGGATCCTCCAAACACCCTCCATTTGATGCTCCCTTCTCTATCTGAACTGTCCTTTCCCCTAGAATACCCGGCTGGCCTCTAAGCTATGGAGTAATCCTCCTGGTATTGATCTCAGCTATTCTTGGGTATTAATCTCATATTTTGTTATTTTATATCCCCCAGATGAATGCAATCTTTCTATGTCTATCCCTCTCTTTCCGACTCATTTCGCTTAACATGATACTTTCCATGTAGTACCACTTGTATGTAAATTTCATGACTTCATCTTTTCTAAGAGCTACATAGTACTCCATTGTGTAGATGTACCAAAGTTTCTTTAATTCTTTAATTTTGTTATTTTATATCCCCCAGATGAATGCAATCTTTCTATGTCTATCCCTCTCTTTCCGACTCATTTCGCTTATATGATACTTTCCATATTGTACCTCTTGTATGTAAATTTCATGACTTCATCTTTTCTAAGAGCTACATAGTACTCCATTGTGTAGATGTACCAAAGTTTCTTTAACCAGTCATCTGTTCTTGGGCACTCAGGTTTCTTCCAGTTTCTGGCTACTGTAAAGAGTGCTGCAATGAACAAACAAGTGCAGATGTCACTTCGACTACACATTTTTGCCTCTCTGGGATATATTCCCAGGAGTGGTATTGCTGGGTCAAATGGGAGCTCAATTTCTAATTTTTTGAGGAACGTCCATACTGTTTTCCAAAAGGGCTGAACCAGTCGGCATTCCCACCAACAGTGAAGGAGTGTCCCTTTTTCGCCACATCTGCGCCAGCAACGGTTGCTTTTGTTCTTTTGAATGTGGGCCAGTCTCTGAGGTGTGAGATGGTATCTCATTGTGGTTTTGATCTGCATCTCCCTGATAATTAATGATGTAGAGCATTTTCTCATGTACTTTTTTGCCATTCGGATTTCTTCTTTGAGAAAGTTTCTGTTCATTTCATTGCCCCATTTTTTGATGGGAGTCTGGAGTAAATTTGAGGGGACGGGTTGGCCTGTGTCTGCCCTAGCAGAGTCCCTGGCAGCCACTTGCTTCCACAATCCAAAGTTGCCGCCATACTCCAAGCCTGACTCCACATCTCAGGATGAACCTCACCAAGATATCACGACCAAGATCATCCTGTTGTTCATCAATTTCCTCGAGCAGGCACCAGTAACGTCTCCTTCTTTCTAGCCCTGAGATTTTAAAAGAGCCATTTTAATGCTCTTTCAGGATTAGGAGAATGAGACCCATCATTGTTACTGGTATTTGGCATATTGAGTACGACGGGAAGTTTGCCAGACTCTGCCGTGTGGGCAGGATACTTTTGGTAGCCTGCCAGGTTCTCCAAAGGAAAAATGAGATAAGATGTTGCGCAGCCGCAAATGCGGCCATGCTCTTCCAGAGGCTGGGTCTTATAGTCTCTGCGTCTTGGCCATTGATGGGACCAACCTGGTGCTGGTGGCAGCTGGTGAGTGTGATGCCTACCTACTGGAAGATGGGTTGTCTGGGTGGAGAAGGCACAGTCCCAATCCGAGTAGGCTTGGAGACCTCAGCCCTGGGACCCACATGCCTGGGTTCCTCTGCCAGTTCTTTCATGCACCAAGATATAATCTGCTGAAAATTTTGTAATGTGGATCTTAGTGCACCAACAGATCTAATGTGGATCTTAGTGCACCTGGCACAAAGACACAGCAGAAAGTACCCGAAGACACAACAGTGCCAGAGATCTCTCCGGGCCCCATACCAAGCCAATATCACCGGGACACCCCAGATGGAGCAGGTGCAGTCTCCCTGCCTACTCCAGATAAAATCCTTGTGACCAAGAGCTTCCACAAGCAGGGCCCAGGTATACGGGTTCTATGACTACATCTCCAGGTCTCATGGCAGCAGAGGACCTGGACTGACCATCTCCGGGTCCCCGCCTGACCAGAAGACTGGCTGTCATCTTCACAATTAGCCTCCGGGCATCATCATAGCATACCAACAGCCCTGGCTCAGAGACACAACAGAAAGTCCCAGATGACACCACAGCGCCAGAGATCTCTGCGGGCCCCATACAAAGCCAATATCACCGGGACACCTCAGATATAGTAGGTGCAGTCTCCCCGGCTACTCCAGATGGAATCCTGGTGACCAAGAGCTTCTACAAGAAAGGTCCAAGTATGCGGGTTCCAGGACTACATCTCCAGGCCACATGGTGGCAGGGGACCTGGGCTGTCCCTCCCTGGGTCCCTGCCCACCCAGAAGACTAGCTGTTATGCCCACAATTAGCCTCCGGGAGCCATCTTAACACAGCAATAGCCCTGGCCCAGAGACACAGCAGAAAGTCCCAGATGACACAACAATGCCGGAGATCTCTCCATGCCCCATACTGAACCAATATCACCTGGGCATCCCAGATGGAGTAGGTGCAGTCTCCCTGCCTACTCCAGATGGAATCCTGGTGACCAAGAGCTTCCACAAGCAAGGCCCATGTATGTAGGTTCCAGGACTAAATCTCCAGGCCATGTGGTGGCAGACCCTCCCTGGGTCACCACCTGCCCAGAAGACTGGCTGTCACACCCACAACTTGCCCCTGGCTGCCATCTTAGTGCACCAACAGTCCTGGCCCAGAGGCTCCCAATTGAATCCTAAAATGGATTAGTGCCATACAGAGATATCTCTGGATTATCTAGTGACTGACCCTGGCAGATAGACTTGAATGGTGGTGGGAAAATTTGAGCAAAGTTAATGCCCCAAATTAGAGAGAGTATTGGGGAAATTGTCTGCCATAGAGGCAAGGTGAGGACTGCGATGTGTATGTATGTGAGGTGGAGTGATACTTGGGACAATGGTGGTGGAAAATGTGCACTGGTGGAGGGTTGGGTATTTCATCACTGTATGGCTGAATCTCAAACATGAAAGCGTTATAACTCTATCTCAGGGTGATACAATAAAATAAAAAAAGCAATGTAGAGTTCATGCCCAATTCAATCCACTTAATTGATGGCTGAACAAATAGCAGTAAAGGTAAAGGTAAAGGCCCTCCCATTGATCGTCGATTTGCTCGAGCGGGCCCAGTAACGTCTCCATTGGAGACTTTGTTGTTATTGTGTCTGGCATATCGAATACTCTCGGTAGCTTGCCGGGCTCTCCGAGAGGGGCGGAGGAATCGAACTCGGGTCGGCCATGTTGGCTGCTTGTAAGGCAAACGCCCTGCCCGCTGTGCTATCGCTTCAGCCCCCATACTCCTACATTATTAAAAAAAAAACAGTCAGGCAATCATACAAAATAGTAATATTGTGTTTCTTCTGCTTGCTATTTTTGTTTTTGGAGAAGAGATATTAAGAAATGATAGCAACAAGAAGGAATAAGGATTGGAGAATTAAGATAAAATAAGTTGTACTTATTAATTTTAACTTATATTTTTTTATTAAGATACTAGATTAAATTGTGTATGCCTCATAAAGTATATATCAAGCTTTTAAATTATTAGTTTAGCACACAGATCTCCAGACAAAGGCTGTTTGCAATTCTGGTCACGGTCCATGGTTACGGTCCTCCCATTGTTCATCGATTTGCTAGAGCGGGCCCAGTAACGTCTCCATTGGAGACTTTTTATTGTTACTATGTTTGGCATATCGAATACATCATGGGTAGCTTGCCAGGCTCTGCTATGTGGGAGAGATACTCTCGGTAGCTTGCTGGGCTCTCCGAGAGGGGCGGAGGAATCGAACTCGGGTCGGCCATGTTGGCTGCATGCAAGGCAAATGCCCTACCGCTGTGCTATCACTCCAGCCCTGGTCAGTGTTCTGGTCAGTGTACAAAATTCAAATTTTTCTTTCCTCCACTAGATGGTAATCATATCAGAAATACAAAGTTTAAAATTCTCCTCGACCACCTCAAAAGTGAGAATAAATATTAACAGAACTAAGAGACAAAAGGAACAAATTTGGTCCTTTACAATGTAACGGAATACATAGAGATATCTATTATACTGATATCTCAGCCTACAGAGGAATTTAGATATGGATTCATAGTATTTGGAAAGAATAATCTTTTTCTCCTGTCAGAATTTTGTATTATAGATGTGCTGTGTGCCAAAGAGGATCAAGACCACTGGCAATTCGCTCTGCTCTCAAACTGGGTTCCAGCTATTCTTCTGGTCCTTGGTGCCTGCCGGGAAGCTCAGCCACTCCCGGAACAGGCCTCCAAAAACATGGCTCCCGTCTGCAAGAACGCTTTCCTCCAGTGGCTTCCACTGCTGCAAGTGCCATTACCAGAGCACCAGCAGAGCACCCTGCTCTGCATTATTCTATCCTGATGGCATTAGCCTCCTTCACTCTTCCCTTGTTGACTGATTCCTGCTCCATTCGATACATTCTAGAACAACTGTCAGGCGTACACACAGAGTCCCGCACAGAGTGGAATCATTCAGGGGATGAATTAGAGGATATACTCATCTGAATACTAAGTCACAGAATTTAGTAGGAAGTCTTTCATAATTTAGTAGGAAGTCTTTCATAATTTCCCACGGGTACAGATACTCAGTAGTTCCTGTGGGTTGCCCCCACTTGATATGTGTGCATGTCTGTGTGTGCATGCATAGAGGATCTAATCCAAGGCCTCCTACAAGCAGAGCAAGTTTCCTACCACTGAAATACACCTTTGCCAGGAAGTTAATCACAATGTTTATTACGAAACTCTAGATTGATTAAATGATTTAAAATCCCATGTTTGGGAGAGGCTGAAACTGAAATTGTTTTAGGTCTTAGTGATATTTGGCATTTAGAATGTCATTGTAAATCTCCTGTTTATTTGGGGGTTTTGTTTGCTTGATTTTTGGTATTCAAATAAATAAACAAATAACACATAAATAAATAAACCCTATACTCAGGATTTACTTTTGGCTCTGTGCTCCAGGTTAACTCCCACCAGGGTTCGGGGACAAATGTGATGCTGGGAATTAAACTTAGGTTAGTCATGCACAAGGTAAATGACTATTTCTCCAATACTTCTCTAGGTATTTGCTATTTCCCTTACTCCCACTAATTCTGGGAGTCATTTGTTGTTCCTTTTCCAGGTGTTTAAGATCTGTTTTTGTAAATTTGAGCTTTATCTTTTTTAATGTAGGCTTCTACTGTTATAAATTTACCCCCAATGCAGTTTTTACTGCATTCTATAGACTTTGATCATTTATTTATTTATTCTCACTTATTTCATAATTTTTTAAAAAGTTATTTGTGATTTAATATTTGAAGCAGTTGCTATTTAGAAGCATTTTAGTTAGATTACAGGTGTTGAAGTTTCTTCCCCCATATTCTTTTCCTGGTTAATTTCTATCTTCATGGCATTGTGTCATGAAAGGGTGATTGGTATGATTTATATATTCTTAAATGTATGTATGTTTGACTTATGCCCTAGTATATTATCTATCTTAGAGAATATTCCATATGAATTATAGAAGAATGTGTACTAGACTTTTTGAATATGAGGGTTTCTGTATATATTCATTAATCCCAGTTCTTCTAATGACTTATCTAGGACTCTTCTTTCTTCATTGATGTTCTGTCTGGTTGATATATCTAATGGTGAAAGGGGAGAGTTGAAGTCTCCTACTTCTATTATGTTTCTATCAATGAGCTTTTTTTTAATATCTCTGATCAAAAACTTTTATAGAGCTTCTATAAAGAGTGCTTTATAACTCATGATGCTCCTTCACTTAGTTAATATGGCTTGATAAAGAGTTATTACTTCCTTGGAGTAAGGAAAGCCTCTTTAATAAATTGTGTTGGCATCACTGGACGGCTACATGCAAAAAAATAGGCTCAGAACTCTGCCTAACACCATGTACAAAAGTAAGATCAAAATGGATTAAAGACCTCAACATCAGACCAGAAATCATAAGGTACATTGAAGATAAAGTTGGCAAAACCCTCCATGATATTGAAGCTAATGGTATCTTCAAAGATGCTACGCCACTGGCCAAGCAAGTGAAAACAGAGATAGATAAATGGGACTATCTTAAACTAAGAAGCTTCTGCACCTCCAAAGAAACAGTGACCAAAGTACAAAGACAGTCTACAGAATGGGAAAGGATATTCGCCGAATACACATCTGACAAGGGGTTGATATCCAGGATATACAAAATACTGGTTAAACTCCACAAGAAGAAAACATCCAACCCCATCCAAAAATGGGGCAATGAAATGAAGAGAAACTTTCTCAAAGAAGAAATCCGAATGGCAAAAAAGCACATGAGAAAATGCTCTACATCATTAATCATCAGGGAGATGCAGATCAAAACCACAATGAGATACCATCTCACACCTCAGAGACTGGCCCACATTCAAAAGAACAAAAGCAACCGATGCTGACATGGATGTGGCGAGAAAGGGACACTCCTTCACTGTTGGTGGGAATGTCCACTGGTTCAGCCCTTCTGGAAAACAGTATGGACGATTCTCAAAAAATTAGAAATTGAGCTCCCATTTGACCCAGCAATACCACTCCTGGGAATATATCCCAGAGAGGCAAAAATGTATAGTCGAAGTGACATCTGCACTTGTTTGTTCATTGCAGCACTCTTTACAATAGCCAGAAACTGGAAGAAACCTGAATGCCCAAGAACAGATGACTGGTTAAAGAAACTTTGGTACATCTACACAATGGAGTACTATGTAGCTGTTAGAAAAGATGAAGTCATGAAATTTACATACAAGTGGTACAATATGGAAAGTATCATGCTAAGTGAAATGAGTCAGAAAGAGAGGGATAGACATAGAAAGATTGCATTCATCTGGGGGATATAAAGTAACAAAGTATGAGATTAATACCCAAGAATAGCTGAGATCAGCACCAGGATGATTACTCCATAACTTAGAGGCCAGCCGGGTATCCTAGAGGAAAGGGCAGTTCAGAAAGAGAAGGGAGCACCAAATAAAGGATGTTTGGAGGATCCTCCCAGGAGGGGAGATGCATGTCGAAAGTAGACTATGGACTGAACATATTTGCCACTCAATGCCTCTTTTGCAGACCACAACACCCAAAAGGAGAGAGAGAACACAGGGGATTGCCCTGCCACAGAGACAGGGGGGGATGGGGGGATGGGGGTGGGAGGGATATTATCCATGGTGGTGAAAAATGGGCACTGGTGGAGGGATGGGTATCTGATCATTGTATAATTGAAACCAAAGCACAAAAAATTGTAAATCTACAACTGTAAAAAAAAATAAAGTAAAATAAAGGGGGAAAAAAGAGTTATTACTTCTTGATTTATTGTTCCCTTTAACAGATAAGTAGTGTCCATTCTTATTTCTAATTAATTTCTTTAGATTGAATGCTATTTGGTCTGAAATAAATATGGCTGCCCAAACTTTTTAAAATCTATGAATAATTGTCTTCCATCCTTTCCCTCTGAGCCCATCTTTATCCTCTGAATTTAAGTGTATTTTCTGTGAATACTGGAAGTACTGGGATTTGGGGAGGGGACTTATTCCTGTCTCTATGCTAGGTCACTCCTGGAAATGTTCAGGGGACATGTAGTACCAGGGATTAAACATTAGCCTGCATGCAAAACATGTGCTCCAGCCTTTTAAGCTATCTCTGTGGCCCTAGAGCTGATCATTAAAAAAATTTTAAACAATATGTATATGTGGAAGCAAATAATTTTTTCCTTCAAAGTGATTGGTTACCTTAGACAATTGCATACTTAGAACAAACACATTGCCACTTTTGCTTTGTTATAATTTATGAATATCTACCATGTACTGGGCACTAATGAATGCTTTATAATATCTAATCTTATAGTATTCATAGAAGGTAGATATTGAACTTTTAAAACTGAACTAAATGTCAATTTAAAATATCATTGGCTTGGGAATTCCTAAACAACCACAAATCCTAAAAGAGGTATTTGATACAGAAACTATAAACATTTTAATCTTGAATCAAATATATAACCCCACCATTGAACTTTAGGTTTGGAAGAGCATTTAAAGGTCTGAATTAATTATACTCCATCTCTTTATCAATGCATAGTAGAGCAATCCTTTAATTCTAGACATCAGACTCAGTTTCTTCTCCTCCATTCCTTGCTCCAAGAAATTTGGGCTCAAAGCCCAGCAAGTTACCTAGAGTATCTTGCCAGCACGACAAAGCCTGGCAAGCTACCTGTGACATATTCGATATGCCAAAAACAGTAACAACAAGTCTCACGGTTTGTTGTGAGACTTGTTACTGGTGCTTGCTCGAACTAATCGATGAACAATGGTAGGACAGTGATACAGTGCTTTCTGTAAGCAGAAAAGAGGTGGATTGTGCTTCCTGATCCATTGAGTGACTTTATGCCTTCCATGGAGAATTTAGCCCATTAACACTTAGGGAAATCATTGATACAATAATTTTTTCATTAGTTTTATAAAAATTTTGGATATTTTACTCTGAATTTTTGTGAAGTCTTTTAGCCTCAATTACAAATATCTCAAACGCCCATTTTTTGAACATCTTTTTATTCCGTTTTTCTCCAGTGGTGTTTTGAATGTCACGCTAGTGCCTTCTTTATTGTCTAATTTTTTTATGAGAGGCTTGCTTTAATTTTGATGCTTTTATGAGTGTGTTGTAGATTTTGCTCCTCTTTTACCTCTTTAAGGAACCTGTTCTTATGATTCTTGCTGTTTTAATTACAAAGTATCCTGGTGTTATTCAATTTGGGTACATTTTACTCTGTGAACTCTTTGGGTCTCTTGGCTCTGTTTACAGGTCTCTCTCCAATGACTGGGAGTTTTAAGTTATTATCTCTGCCAAAAGTCTTTTCTCCCCTTTCTCATTTTCCTCCCTGTCAGATATTCATATGATTTAAAGTTTGTTTCTCTTGCTCCTATTCATGACCTATTTTACATTCTTATTCATTTTTATAATTGCTTTTCTGTTGCATCTTTGTGTTTTGTCTTCAAGAACACTGGTATAGTCTGGAATTCTGAGTTCTGTTGCTATGACTTGCTATCATTCATCATATCTTTTCAATTCAATGTGTTCTTGGATATTTTCTATCTTTCCTTCGTTGATTGAATTTCTCTTCCAATGCTTCCTTCACTTTGTTTACATTGTGAAGACTGTTGATCTGAACTACTCATCAAATGGTGTCTTTTAGTTTTTGACGGGTTTGAAGACACCCATGGCCTTCTATCACCTTGTGCCTTAGAAAATACTTTCCTTGGACTTTTCATTGTTCTTTATTTTATGGTTGACACCAGGCAAAGACACCAATCCAGTCTGTCAATGACTATCCAGGTTCCAAGGGCACAACTGCTGGGAGAGGATGACCACAAGTAGGACATAGACCAATAATTTAAAAAGGAGGCAGACATCAGGATGAACTGAGTTTGCAGTTAGTATTCATGGGTTTCCACCAGGTGTATGATTGTATTGGATACCAGCCCTTCTTGCTGGACTCTCAGATGGTGACTGGGGCTGTGCACACTAAACTGTGCACTGCTTTGGGGAGTGCAGGAAGAAATTGATGCTCAAATATTAGAGTTGGTGAAAGAAGAACAGAGACAAGAGGAATCCTGACCCTCTGATGGGCCCAGAGCTGAGAGGACAATATAATAATTATATGATAAACCACATATAAATTATATATGTGTGTATATATATTTACATATTGCTTCTTTGGATGCCACATATGGCAGAGCTCAGAGTCTATATTACTAACGCCAGGCTCAGGAGTAGCTTGTGGGGACTATATATGGAATACAGATTTGAATCAGAGTGCTGGCTTGCAAAGCAATTGTTTAACCCTTATATTATCTCTCTGGTTTTAAAATTATATTTTAATTAATATAAAGAAAAGTTGGAAACATGTTACTTGAGAAAATAAAATTGTAAATAGAAAAAATAATAGGAAAATAATGGATATTAATAGCTTGAATACAAACCCAAATATAATTACACATATATTATATTTTAGAGACAGACATTAGCAAGAAGACATCAAATCATACAAATCATTAAACTAACTTGGGGGATCAAGTAAAACAAAATAGTACATTAAAGAAAGTTCAAAATATTAAAATATATGATTTAAAATTTATTCAACAAATGAGGAACCAAAATAAAAAAATTCTACACTTTCGTATTTAAGACAAGAAAAAGAATACATTGACTCTGGTGCGCACCACCAGTGACTGACATTTTGGTGTGGGGGAAATAGTATGAATAGGAGCAACAGTGACATGTGTTGTCACTTTGTGTGCCAGAGAGAGACAGGGAGACAGACAGATCTCAGGATGCTGGAGCATGTGTTTTGCATGCAGAAGACCCAGGTTCTATCCATATCATCATATAATCACATGGTCTCCTGAACACCACCAGGAACATTCCTGAGCACCACTGGGTGTGGCTCGATGTTTTAAAATAATAGTCACTTTTTCTTTTTTTCCCCTTTTGCTTCTGTGTTACACTAGGCTGTGTTTAGGACTTACACCTGACTCTATTGCTTAGGGATCACTCTTGGCAGCGTTCAGGAGACTGTATGCAGTACCTGGAATTTAATGGGCTTATTATCTGTACTATCTCACCATCACTCCCAAATTTTTAATATGAAATATCTTAATTTAATTAAAACTAGTCTAATAAATAGGTATAATTATAATAATATAAATATAGGTTCTTGTTGATGTCAAAGTAAATGTACTTTGGTGATAGCTAAACATATCCGCAAAGGTATATAGATTTGGAGTCATTTGTTTTACATATTTACTATTTATTTGTAGTTTGTATAGAGAGCCAGCATTTTAATTAATCCTGATAAAATTAACCAAATTACGTTTAATTTTTTCAGCAAATGTGTATTTCTCTTTGCTTCTCCATTCCCTTTTTAACCATTGTCTGAATTACCAAAATTCTTGATTACTAGAATTATAAATTCGTAATCCCTTCATGGATTATCATAGTGCAGGATATAGTACATTGCAATATACTCTTTTTTTTTTCAATTTTATTGAATCACCGTGAGATAGTTACAAGCTTTCATGTTTGGGTTACAATCACACAATGACACCCATCCCTCCACCAGTGCACATTACCCACCACCAATATACCCAGTAAATCCCTCCTTCCCATCCTCCCCCTGCCTATATTTCCCCACAGTCTCTCTCTACTTTTGGGCATTATGGTTTGCAATTCAGACACTGAGAGGTTATCATGTTTGGTCCTTTATCTACTTTCTGCACACATCTCCCATCCTGACCAATTCCTCCAGCCATCAATTTTTTAGTGTTCCCTTCTCTATTCCAGCTGCTTCTCCCCCCTTCTCCTGAGGCAGGCTACCAGCTAAGGAGCAATCTATCTGTCCCGTGTATCTACTGTACTTAGGTGCCAGCCTCATGTTATGTTGTTTTATACTCCACAAATGAGTGCAGTCCTTCTATGTCTGTCCCTCTCTTTCTGACTCATTTCTCTTAGCAGGATACTTTCCATATCTATCCACTTATAAGCAAATTTCATGATTTAGTCTCTCCTGACAGCTATGTAGTATTCCATTGTGTAGATGTGCCAAAGTTTCTTTAACCAGTCATCTGTTCTAAGGTACTTGTGTTGTTTCCAGAGTTTGGCTATTGTGAACAGTGCTGCAATGAACATATAGGTACAGATGTCATTTCTACTGTGCTTTTTTGCATCCTCTGGATATATTCCCAGAAGTGGTATTGCGAAGTCATATGGAAGCCCAATTTCTAGTTTTTGAAGGACTGTCCATATTGTTTTCCAGAAAGGCTGGACTAGTGGGCATTCCCATTAACAGTGAAAGAGTGTCTCTTTTCCCTCACATCCATGCCAGCACTGGTTGCTTTTGTTCTTTTGAATGTGTGCCAATCTCTGTGGTATAAGATGATATCTCATTGTTGTTTTAATTTGCATCTCCCTGATGGCTAGTGATGTGGAGCATTTTTTCAGGTGCCTTTTGGTCATTTGTATTTCTTTTTTGAGGAAACTTTTGTTCATTTCTTCTCCCCATTTTTGGACGGGGTTGGAGGTTTTTTTCTTGTACAGTTCTACTAGTGTCTTGTATATCCTGGATGTTAATCCCTTATCAGATGGGTATTGGGTAGATATTCTTTCCCATTCTGGGGGATCTTTTTATATATTGGTCACTGTTTCTTTTGAAGTGCAGAAACTTCTTAGTTTGATGTAGTCCTATTTGTTTTTTTTATCATTTTTTTTATTAGTGAAACACCATGAAGTGTACACTTATAGACTTATAAATTTTTGTGCTTGGGTTTCAGTTATACAATGATCAAGTACCCATCCCTCCACCAGTGCCCATCCTCCCCCACCACGGGTCCTAGCATCCCTCCCACCCCCCATTCCCCCCCCCCCCCGTTCCACCCTGCCGCTGTGGCAGGGCATTCCCCCTTGTTCTCTCTCTCTTCTTTTGGGTACTGTGTTTTGCCAGAGAGGCATTGAGTGGCAATCATGCTTGGTCTATAGACTACTTTTAGCATGTCTCTCCCACCCTGGGAGGGTCTTCATAACACCCTTTATTTGGTGCTCTCTTCTCTATCTGAGCTTCCTTCTCACCTAGCACATGTGGCTGGCCTTCAAGTCAAAAAATGGGGCGAGGAAATGAACAGAAACTTTCGCAAAGAAGAAATCCGAATGGCAAAAAGGCACATGAGAAAATGCTCCACATCACTAATCATCAGAGAGATGCAGATCAAAACAACAATGAGATATCATTTCACACCACAGAGACTGGCCCACATCCACAAGAACAAAAGCAACCGGTGCTGGCGCAGATGTGGCGAGAAAGGGACCCTCCTTCACTGCTGGTGGGAATGCAGGCTGGTCCAACCCTTTTGGAAAACAGTATGGACGATTCTCAAAACATTAGAATTTGATCTCCCATTTGACCCAGCTATAGCACTCCTGGGAATATATCCCAGAGAGGCAAAAAGGTATAGTCGAAGTGACATCTGCAATTGTTTGTTCATTGCAGCACTCTTTACAATAGCCAGAATCTGGAAAAAACCTGAGTGCCCAAGAACAGATGACTGGTTAAAGAAACTTTGGTACATTTACACAATGGAGTACTATGTAGCTGTTAGAAAAGATGAAGTCATGAAATTTACATACAAGTGGTACTACATGGAAAGTATCATGTTAAGCGAAATGAGTCAGAAAGAGCGGAATAGACACAGAAAGATTGCATTCATCTGGGGAACATAAAGCAACAAAACGGGAGACTAACACCCAGGAATGGCTCAGATTAGTACCAGGAATTTAGTCCTATTTGTTTATGTTTGCTTCCACTTGCATGGTCAGTGCTATTTCATCCTTAAAGATGCCTTTAACTTCAATGTTGTGAAGAGTTCTGCCTACGTTTTCCTGTATGTACTTTATGGATTCATGTCTGATATTGAGGTCTTTAATCCACTTTGATCTGACTTTTGTGTCAGGCATTAGACAGAGGTCAGAGTTCATTTTTTTTTTTTGCAGGTAGCTATCTATTTTTTCCCAGCACCACGTGTTGAAGAGGCTTTCCTTGTTCCACTTCACATTTTTTGCTCCTTTGTCAAAGATTAAGTGGTCATATATTTGGGGGTCTGTGACAGAATATTCAATTCTGTTCCATTGGTCTGCAGGTCTGTTTCTAACCCAGTACCATGCTGTCTTAATTACTACTGCTTTGTAGTACAGTTTGAAGTTGGGGAGGGTGATGCCACCCATCTTCTTTTTCCCAAGGGCAATATACTCTTGTTAACTAGTTTCAGCGATAGCACAGCAGTAGGGTGTTTGCCTTGCACGCAGCCAACATGGCCAACCCGAGTTCGATTCCTCTGCCCCTCTCGGAGAGCCCGGCAAGCTACTGAGAGTATCTCGCCCGCACGGCAGAGCCTGGCAAGCTCCCCGTGACGTATTCGATATGTCAGACACAGTAACAACAAAGTCTCCAATGGAGACGTTACTGGGCCCACTAGAGCAAATCGAAAACGATGAACTAGTTTCAAACATCCATTACACACAGGTATAAGGGAATGGCTTGTACCAAAACCCTCCTAAGTGAAAGTGTAAGTAATCTACAATAGGTCTGATAAGGAAGTTCAAAGTGGAAACTGTGAAGTGTTTGTACAAAGAGCAAGGACTTGAAAAAGATAGAATTATTTAAAGTGGTGCAAAGTCATAACATTTTTTTAAGCTCAAACTTAAAAGGTCCCCTTGGAGGGGAGCGGGTTGAGCTTTCCTCCCCGCCCCGACCAGGGCTCCGGCAGCCGAAGACCTCCAGGACCAGCCACCACCATGCTGAGACCACTCTCCGCACACATGAAGGTACTGGCAGAGTACCACTGGCAAAGCCACGTGGGTTCCGGGGCCGAGATCTCCAAGCCTACTCGAATTGGAGTCGAGCATCTTCCACCCAGATCCTCCAAATTCCAGTAGGCGGGGGTCACACCCACCACCTGGCCCCCTGGCGCCGTGTAATCCCATCAGCGGCCAAGACTCAGAGACTATAAAATCCAGATCATGGAACCGCGCGGCCGCATTTGCGGCCACACAACATCTTATCAGAACTTTTCTTTATGACATCTTATTATCTCATTCCTACTTTGGACAAACTTGCAGGCTATCAAATGTAGCCTGCCCACAGGGCAGAGTCTGGCAAACTCCCCGTGGCGTACCAAATATGCCAAATACCAGTAATAATGATGGGTCTCATTCTCCTAAAGAGCCATGAATATAATCTCAGGGCTAGGATGAAAGAGACGTTACTGGGGCCTGCTCGAGGCAATCGACGATTAACAGGATGATGAAATGAAATGAAATTAAAAGGTCACTTTTCCTCTTTGAATAACTCACAAAAGCCTTAGGATGATGAATGTTCAAGTATGAATTACCAAATGAAATTTATTGCTTTTTAAGTGAGAATCATGTAGCTCCATTCATAACTGTGCATGATTCACTAGGCATATCTGGAAACTAGCTCTTTAATCTTCCCAATCTACTTTCACTTTTCCTGATGAGTAAATGTCAACAGGATAATGAAATCATGAGAACAGCTTTCTTTCTGAAAAGGGCAAGTGCAGAAGCAAGTGTGAGCTACACACTGCAGTCTGAGAAAAAATTTCACACTTGTTTAGTCATGTGAATATTAAAAGGGGATGTGCTTACTTGGAGTCTGAATGTGATTCTTATTTAAGAATTGCCAAAATATTATGCGGAAAGTTCTTCTTGAAATAACTTCAGATGGCTTAATAAAGTCAGTTATTTCATTTGTTAAAGAGTGAAATTATCCTTATCCAAAGTGTCAAAGAGTCTCATAAATGATAAATTTCATGAATCAGATATGTGAATCAGATATGTGCTTTCAAGAGGTCATAGGCACTTCTCTGAATCTCCTTTTCATCTGCCATATACCAGGCTTACTTTTAAGTTTGCAATTCTTCAAATTGATGATTTAAATTCTTTAAAACATCAACTTTGTCATTTTTAACGTTCTGGGATAATGGTCCGTGTAGCCTGATCTCAAATCTCCCAGATGTGGTGTTGGAGAAATAGTCCAGTGGGTATGTAATAGTACAGCTGAAGTAGTACAGCTTGCCTTGTGCTCAATACCTAGCACCTCATATGGTTCCCTGAGCCTGCCAGGAGTTATTCCTGAGCACAGAGTCAGGAGTAAGCCCTGCACACCACTGGGTATGGTCCAAAAACAAGCACAAAAAAAAATCCCTGATTTATATGAATTGTAGAGATTTTGTCCTATTCCATAGCAATCTTTTATTATTGTTGACTGAACTTTGCTATCATCTAGAACTGTTCTATATTTGAAATACTGTTATGAAATTTTAATTTTTATTACATAAAAATAATTGTTACAGAAATTGTGAAAGAATAATTATTCATATTCCTATCATTAAATTAATTTTAGAATTAATGGTTATTCCTTCATCTTTGTCTGCGTGTATGTGTATGTGCCAGGAATTAAATTCAGGAATTCACACATATAAGGATAGTTATTTCCTGCTGAGCTGCATCCCTGATCCTTCCTTCATTGTCTTAATTTGGGACTATAAAAGTTAGAATGGGTTCATATTTGTTGGTTTCCTCCACCTCCTTTTAGGTACTTAAGTTTAGTTTTGTGTGACTCTTGCAACTCAATTCCACCCTATTTGTTTATTTGCCAAAATATTTGACCTTCAGTAGCATAGATAGTACAGTGGTCAAGGTACTTGTCTTGTGTGCAGCCCACCCTGGTTTTATCTCTAGCCTGAAAACTACCAAGTGATGCCCCTTAGCACAGAACCAGGGGAGCTCCTGAGTATAACCAGAGCTTCTGCCCCCTCCAAAAAACAAAAAAATTGCCTCTTGGTCTCTTGGGAACTTGTTCTAATTCTTCTAGGTGGTTTTCTGGAAAGAACAGAGATAAACCAGTCTGTTTAATCTGATTTGAAAGTATGCTTTATATGAAATTCATTATACTGAAACACTAATATGCTCTGTGCTAAGAAAAAAACACTATGAACTACCTATAAGACCAATTCATCATGCCAAATTGTTACTAAAACTTACTGAGCAAGTTATTTTAGGGGGCCACACCTGGCAGTGGTCAGATCTTGCTCCAGTTTCTGTATTCAGGAATCATTTTTTCACTCTGGAAAAATGTTCTGGGGTTCAATCCCCAGAACAGCACATCACCTGGTGGTGCTTAAGGGTCTGTCTGCAGTCCCAGGGAACAGCTCAAACTGGGTTGGCTGTGTGCAGAGCAACTGTCCTACCTGCTGTACTATCTTTCCAGACTCACAAAGTCATTTTAAGTAAAGGTACAGAAAAAAACAATCACTTTCCTTCTAACATTCTGTATAAGCTCAAGAAGCTAATAGACATGTTTTTCAAAAAATTTTTTATTCAGGTATGAGAAAGGCATGTATATGTGTACATACAAAGAAATTCTTAGAAATTATCTAGAGCAAAGTAAAATAGAACTAAATTTGTCATTCTATCTTCAGAATAATTCTCAACAATCATTCCAGGCACAGATAAGGCATTTAATTAGAATAGGCCCAAGGGATAGTCTAGGAACTACCAGCCTAGATAAGCAGGAGAACAAAACACAAATGCAGGTAACTTTGTCCAGTAAAAAATAGAAAGAATTTAAAGAAAAAATAAAAGAGAATAAAAGAAAACAATGAAATCATATTTTTCCTTGGGTTTAGAATATGTATAAGTGAATGACTAAAGTCAACTCAATTTAGAACTGAGAAAAAATTGTCAGTGCTATCAACTAATAGTTATTGAATTATAGTTTGCCCTAAAATACTCTAGACATTAATACACAGTAAATACTATTAGTAATACAATTGTAAAGTGCTGAATATAGGATTAGAACTAGGTATTTGGCTATTGAGACAATAATCTGAAAAGGTGCCAGTATCCAAAATGTAAGATAAGAAACCGGGGTGAGAGCTCTAGCACAGTGTGAGCACCTGCCAGGCTTGATCCCTGGCACCCCAGATGGTTTCCAGAATCCACCAGGAGTGATCCCTGAGCACAGTCAGGAGTAAGCCCCTGCTCCCACAAAGAAGCCTCAGAGTTCAAACATTAACAAGATTGACTAACATTAAATTAGGAGACATAATATATTGGAAGGGCTTTTTTTATCACTTTGTCCTTGCAACTAAATTTTGGATGACTTTTTCTCCCTTATTTCTGCTTATCCAAATTCTTACAAATTCTCTAAATCATATTTAAATAAAAACACTAAATGTGTAATTACTATATATTATGTATAGATATTGTACAGTATTAATATAGTATATCATATATTATAAAATATATTTTTAAAATATGCTATCTTGCTTTTTACTACTTTGATACTTATTATTACTCTTTCATTTCAAAATTTTCTATAGAATTATGAATATTATGTTAAAACTCTAAAATTTTTTCTTTAAGAACAATCTGTTTAACAAGAAAAATTTACCTTGTACTTTTTTTATAATTACCATTTAAAATTTGTAGAAATAAGCATGGAGCACAACTGGATGTGGCCCCAAAAGCAAAATACTAAAAACTGAAAACAAAACAAACTTCAGACAAGGGGCTTAGAGAATAAGTACAGCAGGTAGGGCAATTGCCTTGCATGAGCAACCCCGGGTTCAATCCCCAGAACAGCACATAATTCTCCAAGCCTGCCAGGAGTAATCCCTGAACTCAAAGCCAGGAATAGGCCCTGAGCACTGCTGGGTGGGCCCAAAAACAGCAAAAAAGGCACACACACAGACGCACACACACACACACACACACACACACACACACACAACCAAACAAGAAAACACCACCAGCAACAACCTTCTGGTAGGACAGAATTGCAGTTAGGCATGACTTTTGCGTTGTTCCTTTGATGACTATAAATAAAAGAAAATCAAACAAGTTTATAAATATATTCGACTTCTCTTTTATTTGATGACATGTAAGCAATCTATATATTTTGAAGCCTGCCTTAGAATTGATTTTTGAATTTTTCTGGTAAACAAACTTTTACAGTCATTTCTGTGCTTCTCTGTTTATTTAGGGTGTCATAAAGGTGGATTAAAATTATAAATATAGAATTAATAAGTCATGTTTACTCACTAATCGCCTATAAACAAAGTATACAGTTAGCTTTTATTTTAGTATAGATTCCCTCTTCTCCACTTATTCTGGTATGTATATTTCATTCCCTCACTTTGTTGTATAAATAAATTGTTACGTTTTTTGTAGAATTTTCTCTCAGTAATTATTATACACATGAAAGTTTTGTATGAGACATTTAAAATAAAAAGGACTGTACTATCTACCTGATCAACTGTTGCATAAACCTCAAAAACAAATCATCCATGAGTTGCTTCATTCAGCAAACACAGAGAACCCAGTACATGTTGAATGTTGTGGTAAGCCCTAGTATTCAACAGTTTGCCTGCAGAAACGTGTCAGCTTTCACAGAACTGTAAGTACTATTAAAAATCTGGGAAGTGAACGTTTGCTTGTTGCTCCACCCTTCCAGATGGGAATAATCTTGGCTGAGATCACTTACCCTACTAAGACAGGCGGCTGAACCACTCCCTTCCTGCTCTGTTCCACACCTGGCCTCTGCCATACTAACGGGCCCACAACAATACTTCTGAGTGAAGGATTAAGTCAGCAAATTACACACTCCTTAGAGTTCTATTTACTGTAGTAGTATGAAGACAGAGAAGGTGAAGAGAAACCTCCAGCCTCAGAGTATGCCTCAGAGACTCTCTCAGTATGCCTCAGAGACTCTCAGGGGATCTAAGTGCAAAGACTCACCCCAAGCACAGCAGGGAAACTAGAAAACCAGTGGGAGGGAGGGGAGTGTAGTCAAATGAGTGATAACAACACAGAAGGTACAAACAACACCAATTAGCTCTGTAAATCCACAGAAAATGATTTTCTTTATTTTTTAATTTTTATTAGTGAGACACCATGAGGTACAGTTGTAGACTTAGAAATTTTTGTGCTTGGGTTTCAATTATACAATGATCAAATACCCATCCCTCCACCAGTGCCCATTTCCCACCACCACGGATCCCAGTATCCCTCCCACCCCCTATACCCTACATCCTACCCTGCCTCTGTGGCAGGCATTCCCTTTTGTTCTCTCTCTCCTTTTGGGTGTTGTGGTTTGCAAAAGAGGCAATGGCCGAGATTAGTACCAGGAACTCTGCTTCATGGCTTGGAGTCCAGCAACACATGCTGGGGGAAAGGGAGTTCAGAGAGAAGAGAGCTAAAAGAAATAAAGGGTGTTGGGAGGATCCTCCCAGGAGGGGAGAAGCATGCTGAAAGTAGACTATAGACCAAACAGAAAATGATTTTTAGTGATGTGATGAGAATGTTTAATGAACTCAAAGAAGTAATGACACAAGTAGAGTCAGCGAACACAAGGAACTATGAGAGCTGAAGAAAATGAGAGCTAAAATGGGAGAACTGCAAGCAGAAATGAAGAGTATGGAGGTGATTTAAAAAAAAACACCCAAAATCAAAAAATTAAAAAATAGACCTAATTCTGAGCAGCAGAATTACAATAGCTGAAGACAAAGAAATGATTGAGAATTTCCAGGATGAGATGCAGGAAATTTTTAGGAAAGTACAGAAGTGGGAAAAAATTTGAAAAGAAATGAGAGAAATACCAGAGGTAAATATGGGATGAGTTTAAGAGGAAAAGTATAAGAATCATTTGAGTCCTGGAGGATCAGGAAGGTGATTCTAATGAAGAACCAATAATTAAAGACATCTTAGCTAAAATTTTCCAGAAATGTTTAATATAAGCAAACAAATACAAGAGGACCAAAGGATTCTAGCAAAAATAGATTCAACTAGGAAAGCTCCAAGTCACAAAAATCAAAGACAAGGGGCTGGAGTGATAACACAGCGGGTAGGGCATTTGCCTTGCCTGGGGCCAACCCAGGTTCAATTCCCAGCATACCATATGGTCCCCCAAACACCGCCAGGATTAATTCCTGAGTGCAGAGCCAAGAGTAACCCCTGAGTATCGCCGGGTGTAACCCCCCCAAAAAAAATCAAAGACAAAATGTTTGCGTTTTAGTCATACAATGATCGAGTACCCATCCCTCCACCAGTGCCCATTCTCCACCACCAATGATCCCAGTATCCCTCCCACCACCCCCGTCAATTTCCCCCACTCCACCCCACCTTCATTCTCTCTCTCCTTTTGGGTGTTGCAGTTTGCAATAGAGGTATTGAGTGACCATCATGTTTGGTCTATAGTCAACTTTTGGCTCGCATCACCAAACCCAAGCGGGTCCTTTACTTGGTGTTCCCTTCTCTATCTGAGCTGCCTTTTTCCCCAGCATGGGAGGCCAGCTTCCAAGTTGTTGGGTAAATCTCCTGGACCTTATCTCTACTATTCTTGAGTGTTAGTCTCCTATTCTGTTACTTTATATTCCACAGATGAGCAAATGAATAATCTTTAAACCAAATATGTTTATTGAAAAATAGTATAAAACAAAATATGGCAAATAATTTAACATATTAACTTCCTATTAGTGGGGAATTAAAATTTTTATACATTAAACTGGCTGGAGTGATAGCACAGCGGTAGGGCGTTCGCCTTACAAGCGGCCAACATGGCCGACCCGAGTTCGATTCCTCCGCCCCTCTCGGAGAGCCTGGCAAGCTACCGAGAGTATTTGATATGCCAGACACAGTAACAACAAAGTCTCCAATGGAGACGTTACTGGGCCCGCTCCAGGAAATCGACGATCAACGGGAGGGCCTTTATTTTATTTTATTTAAACTATAAAGTACTCTACATCCAATTAAAGCAAAATGATGAGCCCCTGGGGATAGGTCACTGTTAGTGTTAGCCTTACAAGCTCAGCTTTTAAGGTTGATGCCCTGGCAAAAGCCACACACCAGAGGATAATCCTTGTTTGTAATTTAGCATCACAGAATTGTGTAACCCCTAGAGAATACTGCAACTGAAAAGGCATGTGAGCATTATAAGCTATTACACCACCCCACGAAGCTCTACAACCAAGTATGTAACCAGACCCCGTGCTAGGCTGCTTCATCCGGGGCAACCCAGAAAGAGGCCAGTGAGACCTCTCCCTGCCCCCAAGGAACCCACCCCGCAAGCAAAAACCTCCAGAACTCAATCGTGCCAGTACTCACGGCCACTCTCCACAAGATCTGGCTAAGCCTCACCAAGTGAATCCTTTGAAAACCCAGGGATGTGGGACTTGTGACTGAAAACTTCAGGTTCAATAGAACCGGGAATGGGTAACCTTCCTCCAGCTTCCAGTTTCCAGCAACTTGGCAGTCACACCCACAAGCCACTCCTGGCTGGTGCCACATAATCTCATCAATGGCCATGATCCAGAGATCCAATCAGTCTCTCAGAAGAGAGCACAGAATGATACGCCATAGCCATGCAGCCAGACTCCATGTCAGGCTGTTTCGTTCTGGGCCACCAGGAAGAAGGCAAGTGAGGCCCCTCCCCACCCCAAGGGACCTAGCCTCGACAGCCAAAGACCTCCAGAACTCAGTCACTGCCATTATCACAGCCGCTCTCCACTCACTTGGTGAACCTATTCCTGGACTGTGCAGCTGCGTTTGCGGCCACGCAACATCTCATACTTTGCACCACTAATATTCCAAGAGTAGAGCACCACATTTGATGGGGTTTAAAGTAGAAGGCAACCAATCTTAGGCGGAAATATATTTTCATAGCTCAACCTTTAGCAACATTTTAGTAATCTCTTATAGAAGGGCTTAATGACTCCTGGGTGAAGTACAACAATCTTCACACACTTTCCTCTAAGAACCTTTTTGGATCATTTTTAGCAAATAATTCATAACAAATAATACAAAATAATTTATTTTTATTCTGCTTTAGGTGCTGGGAGTGGGGGTTAGTTATGGAAACATCCAAAATGCAGTGGTGGGAAGGTGTAATGGCGGTGGGATTGGTGTTCAAATATTAAATGTAATTAAATATTATGAACTACTTCATGAAAACAAAATTAAATTTTAAAAAAGAAGTCTAACCAAGTGTCCACAAACACTATTTATTGTATAAACGATGACAAAGAGTAGAAAAGAATTTAAAAAACAACCAGTGTGATGAACCTGTACGTCCTGTCTTGAATAGATGACTTCAGTATGCACAATATTAAATAGCAAAGCAAGTTGAGGTCCCTTATAATCCTATCTAAATATATATAAATTATTGGGAAACTCTCATAATTTGACTGAACTGAGCAGAAGCTGTGAATTAACCAGGCATGTGGGCATGGGACGAGGACAGCTGTCTCTTGGCATCATTATTAGTTGAGTAATAATCTAATGGGATTGACAGTGAGAGCAATGTTATGTAATGCTATGTTCTCACACCCAAAACTTTAAGATAGGCAAGAGTGTCTTCAGATATTTTGAGATGAAATTTACACTCAACTGTGTCATAATTATATGATTCAGAGTTTTAATATTCTTATACACTTAGATTAACCATCATCCAAGCTAATGTATAAATATTTCTTTTATTAGTTATTTCCTTTATGCTTTCTTGTCAAAAATAAGCTCCTGAGAAAATTAATTTAATATTTCAGTATCATAGAATACCTTTACTAGTTTACAGGTATCCTAGAAAAATAGCCACTCGTTTTGCATTTGCTTGCTTGTCTCCATATAGCATTTTGTCATTCTTCCATCCTGAATCCCTCAGTTGGTTTTCTTCTTTTCTCTGTGTGTGTGTGTGTCTTTCTTTCTTTTGGTTGCAAGCTATTTTTCCTTTTCATTTTTTGAGGTATAATTAATGTATAGCATTATTAGTTTTAATATTGTTTTAGGTTTTTGTATTGTCTTTGTTTTGTGTTTTAACAAATAATTCAATTTATGTGTAATTACACCTACATAATTTGGCATTTGTATGCAATGTGATATGATCACCACAAAAAAAAATCTAGTTAATATCATTCACCACCAAACAAACCAGAGTTTTTTTTCGTGACGTTCTTTTAAATTTTATTAAAGATTCATGATTTACGAAGTTACGGATATTGAGTTTTAGGAGTACAATAATTCAACACCAACCCCTCCACCAGTGTTCCCAACTTCCCTCCCCATTTCGAGCTCCACTCGACCCCCGAGGTCAAGCTGACAGGCACAAGTTCTCATGATAAATTTTAAGATATACTCTTGTATTAGAGAGATAGTACAGGGCGTAAGTGCATTGATTATGGCTGATTCTATTTTGATGTTCAGCACTACATATGGTCCCCAGGAATGATCCCTGACCCAGAGCCCGGAGTAAACCCTGAACACAGCCCGATGTGCCTACCCCTAGATTACTCTCCTGGAAGGCTTTAGCATATAATACTGTATTTTCTGAGTAGTTCTACCATCATCTATACTGCTACCTCATCCAATGTTTGCTCAGTATCAAAGAGAGAGATTTGTTTTAATTTCAGATACCTGAATAAAATTTCTATAAATGTTTAAAATATTTTTATCACTTAATCACTTAATTAGGGCTGGAGCCATAGCACAGCGGTAGGGCATTCGCCTTACACGCGGCCAACATGGCTGACCCGAGTTCGATTCCTCCGCCCCTCTCGGAGAGCCCGGCAAGCTACCGAGAGTATTCGATATGCCAGACACAGTAACAACAAAGTCTCCAATGGAGACGTTACTGGGCCCGCTCGAGCAAATCGACGATCAACGGGAGGGCCTTTACCTTTACCTTTACCTTTAATCACTTAATCACTTAACTTCCCGTTAGTCGTCGATTTGCTCGAGCGGGCCCCAATAACATCTCCATTCGTCCCTGTCGCGTGCCAGTGTAGCCTAATGACATCTGTTCGCTCTGGGAACATGAAGAGCCTCAAACCGATCATTCATGATCTTGATGAAGAAGTCTGACCATCTAGTAGGTGGGCGGCCACTCGGTCTTTTGACATCCCGTGAGATCCAGTCAGTAACAGCTCTAGTCCATCGGTCATCTTTAAATCTCATTACGTGACCAGCCCATCTGATTTTTGACACCTTGGCAAAGGAGACAGCGTCCCTGATTCTTGATCGTCAATGGATGTCAGAACTCCGGATTCTTTCTCTCATTTGAGTGAAACGTGATATTCCAAGTATAGCTCTTTCAATTCCTCTTTGGGAGACCCGAATAGCATTCTCATCCTGTTTAGGGTCCAGGTCTCTGAGGTATATGTTAATACAGGAAGAATAGTGGAATCAAAGAGATGTGCCCAGAGCCGGAGGTTCTTTGTCCTCTTAGGTATTTCTTCAACGTTCTTGAAGGCATTCCAAGCCGCTCTCTTCCTCCTGAGCAGCTCGGGTGCCAGGTCATTTGTCATATTGATCAGAACTATATGAGACTACTAAGTAAACTCTATAATAGGTACCAATCCCTTAATTACATGTAAACTTTGTTGGTGAAGTGAGTGTGTGAAGAAGAGGTTTCATGTCTTAGCTTGAAATTAAAGAGCTTGGTTTCCTGTTTCAGTCCAGAGCTCAGAGAAGCCTCATGCAGGAAGAACAGTGGAATCAAAGAGATGTGTCCGGAGCCGGAGGTTCTTTGTCCTCTTAGCTATTTCTTCAACGTTTTGAAGGCGTTCCAAGCCGCTCTCTTCCTCCTGTGCAGCTCGGGTGCCAGGTCATTTGTCATGTTGATCAAAACTGTATGAGACCTAGGTACAAATAGATGGTCTCATACGGAGATGGTCGTTCCGTTGAGAGTGAATGGGGCATCAGGACCGAGGCTGTTTCTCATAAACATTGTCTTCGTAAGATTCAGCTGTAGTCCTACCTTTCCACACTCACGGTCAAAGTCGGCCAGCATTTGTGCTGCTTGGCTGATGTTTGGTGTTATTAAAACAATGTCATCAGCAAAGTGGAGGTGGTGTAGTTGCCGACCATCTATCTTCACTCCCATTCCTTCCCATTCCAGTCGTCGCATGATGTTCTCGAGGGTGGCACTGAAGAGTTTTGGTGAAATGGTATCACCCTGCCGCACCCCTCTCTTGACATCAACGATCACTTCTTTGTAGAATGGTGAGATCCTGGTAGTGAATCCGCAATACAGCTCACAGAGGATCTTGATGTATTGGGCTTGAATGCCCTGATTGGCTAGGGCTTCAATGACTGCTTCCGTCTCAACAGAATCAAAGGCCTTCTTTAAATCAATGAACGTTAAACAGAGCGGCATCTTGAACTCCCAAGAAACCTCAATGAGCTTGGTTATCGTGTGGATATGGTCGATGGTGCTGAATCCTTTGTGGAACCCGGCTTGCTCGCATGGTTGTCCTTCATCTAGTGTTCTGCCAATCCTATTTCGGATGACTCGCGTGAACAACTTGTAGATGACAGACAATAGGCAGATAGGGCGATAGTTGCCAATGTCATGGATGTCTCCCTTCTTGAACAGTAGTACGGTCCTGCTCTTTAAAATTAAAATGCTGATTTTCTTATAAAATATTAATATTGTTACTCAATTTAAGTGTCTAGATAGGAATGCAAAGTAGCCAAAGTTATTGCTTTAAAGCTCTAAAATAAAAATAACAGTGCACACTCAATGAATAGTACATGGTTGACTGCCATATCCTTCAACTTCTTTCCAACTATTTTCCAGTTTCTTAGCAGTGTGGTCATGGGTAGAGATATTGAATAAAAAAATCAAAGGAGACACAGAGAGTAGATGGAAATAGCACTGGTTACTGAACAACTCCAAATTAAGAAACAAAAAGCAAATTCCTTAAAGAACACATCTTTTTTGTCTTTCAAAACACCTTTTCCTAGCACATATCACTCCTGAGTCTCTTCTTTATTTGATACTACTTTATCATTTTCTGTGTTATAAGTGATACAAAAAAGTAGTTTTGGATTAATATGTTAATATCATGTTATACAGATTCTAACTGACCACGAACAGTGTTTATACTATATCATGACAGTCTTCCTTTCCCATTTTCCAAGTGGTGCATACTCTTTACCTTAAATTTATGATATGATCACAGTCACGGTCACGGTCCTCCCGTTGTTCATCAATTTGCTCGAGTGGGTCCAGTAACGTCTCCATTGGAGACTTGTTGTTACTGTGTTTGGCATATCGAATACATCACGGGTAGCTTGCCAGGCTCTGCCATGCGGGCGAGATATATATGATACAAAAATGTATAAATGGTCAACAAATAAATTTTTGAATTACGTAAAAAAAAGAGAAATAGCTTGTTAACTTCTAGAAGTACATGATGAAAATTCATTCTAGATTGTATTGAGTTGATTGATAAAATCCAGAGAACTGACATCCTAAATTTCAGTCTTCATGTGAATCTGTCTTTATGTTTATTTGGGAATTCTTTTATTTAGTTCCATAATGATTTAAAATGTTAGGGTAGCAGAGTTTGTTATTTTTTCCCTGTGGCAGTGCACTCATTCCTACATATTTTGGGGTGTCAGATAGTAGAAAATAATAATCCTTAAGAGCTGAGACAAGTTCAAGTCTTATTTGATCCAGCTTTCTAGGGACACAAAAGCAGACTATTTAAACTCAATTTTTAAATGTTTCATTTGTTTCACAATTATTGCTATTTTTGATATTTTTTCCTGACTTTTTAAAATATTTTTCTTTTATCTCTTATTTTTAGAAGTTTTACTGATATGTCCATAAATTTTACACACTTTTCATTCATAGGGTTTCTAGCTTATGATATTTTTTAAATGGTATTTGTTATCAGTTGAGAATTTGCGGCCACTATTTTTCAAAATTTTAGCAATATATTATATATCTCCTCTTTATGGAACTCAAATTATACCTGTATAAGTTGATATTGTCCTACAGGTCACTAAGTTTCTGCTTTCAAATTTTAATAATTGTCAGCCCATAAAATGGAAAATAGTAACAAATATGCAATAACAACTAACTTAGGTTCCTGGCAATAATTTAGACATAATAATTCAAAATTTACTTTATAATTTAAGTAATTTTAATATGTATATTTTAGTAAATATAAAATTTTTCCAGGTCAAAAGCATTAAAATAGTGATTAATTTTGTGTCGAAAACAGTCCTCATTTGTAATCTTTGGAAAGTTACTTGGCTTAAGTTACTTTTAACTTAATGTTACTTAAATCATACTCTGCATTATTGAAACAAACTTTTTAAAAATATTGCTTTAGGGTTAATAAGTACAGAAGTAAGTACAAAGAATAACTCAAAGCCCATTTATAGACCACAAATGTATAAGAAAACCAAAAGCTACAATTTGAATATTGTCATAATTTTGTTAAAAATTAAAACTAATAATTCATAGTGAATTATGAATAGGAAAATAGACTTGACTAAGAAAAGTGAAATTATGACTCACGTCTGTGAAGTGATTCACATCTTCCTCTAAAAAAGGAAGTTTAACAATGGTGAACTAAAGAATAAATTAAAATATTTATAGAAGTTTCAGCAAGTTCATTTTTCTCTGATGAGATATGTGTTTGTTCAAAAGAAATCTAATATTCCTAATAACTGGTTTGTCACATACTATTTCCTCATCCATTAATTCTTTTCAAGATACTAGATCCGAATATTTAAAATGTCTCTAGGTTGATGGCTTAATATTGTGTTCTATGAAATTATAGAGTTTTATAGGTCTACTTCAGAAGTTAAGTGATAGAGTCGCACACATAATTTAAGATTTTAAAAAATAAAGAAGAAAAAAGGTGGAGAGAGAGAAGAAGGGAAGAAAGAAAAGAAAGATCAAATTATTTTTTCTGAATTCTGTGATATTAGTTTAATTCAACTCAAATGCAATAATTATTGCCAATGTCACAATAGCAATTGAGAACTTAAATATATTCTCAGAAAAATCTAATGGAATGTATTATCCTCATTTTACTCAGGAGAACAATTAAAATTCAAGTTATCCAAGTTGGATTATTAGTGTAAAACTTGTGTTAAAACAATATGTATGATTTCAACAGCTCTCCCCATTTAACATACTCCCACTACCATAATGGCTTTCATGGATTCAGGCTTTGGGATGCAGATTGTCAAGGATGTAGTTAGGATGCTTTGGAGAACATCACCTGTGAGGGGACAAGAAAGCAGTCAGATTAGGAAACACGAATTTTTAAATTTTTATCAGGGCACTGTCACGTAGTGGACTTGAATAGGACAGTGGAGCTAGAAAGGTCCATGAAAAAGGTCTTCATGATTTGTGAGGCCAAATCTTCAGGTGCATATACAGTAAGTTATGAATGTGGTCTGTCTCAGAATGGGACTGGAACTTGGGAAAAACAGCTCTCTTCAGTAGAAGCAACACCCAAAGAGGGCTGACAGTTGAGTGGAGTCTCAATTACATTCTCAGAAGTTTGGATAAGGTTGAGGAAAAGCAAATGCAATGTGTTTTTATATCACCCTATATGGTTTTTATATTGACAGAATATGCAGCCATGTTCCATTTTGATCACTTGATCACTTGATCTCCCGTTATTCATCAATTTACTCTAGCGGGTGCCAGTAATGTCTCCATTCATCCCTGTTGCGTGCTAGCATAGCCCAATAGCATCTGTTCATTCTAGGAACATGCAGAGCCTCAAACTGATCATTCAGGGTCTTGACAAAGAAGTCTGACCATCTTGCAGGTGGGCGTCCACGCGATCTTTGACATCCCATGGAATCCAGTCAGTAATGGCTCTAGTCCAGCGGTTGTCTGTAAACCTCATTACATGTCCTGCCCATCTGATTTTTGATGCCTTGGCAAATGAGACAGTGTCCCTGATTCTTGAGCGTTGAAGGAGATCAGAACTCCAGATTCTATCTCTCATTTGAGTGAAGCATGATATTCCAAGCATAGCTCTTTCGATTCCTCTTTGAGAGACCAGAATAGCATTCTCATCCTATTTTCGTAGGGCCCAGGTCTCTGAGGCATATGTTAATGCAGGAAGAACAGTGGAATCGAAGAGATGTGCTCGTAGCTGGAGGTCCTTTGTCCTCTTAGTTATTTCTTCAACGCTCTTGAAGGCGTTCCAAGTCGCTCTCTTCCTCCTGCGTAACTCAGGTGCCAGGTCATTTATCATGTTGATTTCTCGACCTAGATATATATAACTGTTGCATTCGGAGATGGTGGTTCCGTTGAGAGCTAATGGAGCATCAGGAATGAGTCTGTTTCTCATAAATATTGTCTTCGTAAGATTCAGCTGTAGTTCGACCTTTCCACACTCACGGTCGAAGTCGGTCAGCATTTGTGCCGCTTGGCTGATGTTTGGTGTTATTAGGACGATGTCATCAGCAAAGCGGAGGTGGTGTAGTTGCCGACCATCTATCTTCACTCCCATTCCTTCCCATTCTGGTCTTCGCATGATGGTCTCGAGGGTGGCACTGAAGAGTTTCGGTGAAATGGTATCACCCTGCCGAACCCCTCTCTTGACATGGATGATGTTCCATTTTACTGTTCATAATTTTTTTTCTACCTTTGGAAAAAAAATTATTATTTCATCACTATCACTGTCACGAGCATTGATTCATTTGAATGCCTAACAACCCAAATCGGACGATTACACTTGAATAAATGTGGCTCACTACCAGCAGTTTCTATCTTTGTTGTCTATGCACCAACATCCAGTTATGGTGAAAGAGAAACTGAGAAATTCTACATGGAGCTAGAGAAGTTCTATAAAGAAGATCACACCTTCTACAAGATCATTGTCGGTGATTTTAATGCCAAGATAGGACCAAGAAGATCAGTCGATGAACTCCACATTGGAACCCATGGCCTGGAATGGAACGAACAGGGTGACAGACTGTCTGAGTTCATCATGTCAACCAAAACCTTCCATGGTAACTCACAATTCCAAAAGGCTGAATCTAAACGTTGGACATGGGAGTCTCCCGATGGACGGTTCCACAATGAAATAGACCACATCATATTCAATCGGCGGTTTTGCCTAACCGATGTTGCTGTTGTCCCAAAATTCCAAACGGGATCAGACCACCGTCTTCTTCGTGCAAAATTCTACCTCACAGAACGAGGAGAAAAGAATGCAAGGTTTAAGAAGAGGACTCCCAGAACAACCACCAACTGGGAACTCTTTGGCTCTGTTGCGGCAACATGGGAAGATGCCGTCATTGACAACATTGATGAGGAATACGATCGAATGATTCAGCACCTCCATGATTGTGCAAGGAATGCCAAGAGAGAGATAACCACAAAAAACCGTCTTTCTTCGAACACTCTTGAACTTATTCGCCAACGTGGCTTGGCACGTGCCTCAGGCAACCACAAGCAAACGTCCGAACTGGCAAAACAGTGCAGAGAAGCCATCAAAAACAGGAGAGCAGCAGTACTGGTAGATGCAGCAGAAGCTGGAAAAAACATTCGTAATGCCCGCCTGTCCTTCACCAACTACAAAACCAAGATGACTGCCCTCCGACATCATGATGGATTTATCACATCTTCCAGAAGGGCAATGGAGAAGATTATTCATGACTTCTACTCAGATCTCTTTAATAGCCACATCCACTTGCCCACATACCACATACCACATGATGGATATGTCGTTCCCAATGTTCTCCCTTCCGAAATCCAACATGCCATCTCGTCTGTAAAGAAACAAAGAGCACCTGGCCCAGACAAGATCAGACCTGAACACCTGAAGAACTTACCATCAGTACTCATCAATACATTGGCTCGACTCTTCACACGCTACCTGTCTGAATGCAAGGTTCCATCCCAATGGAAAACCAGCAAGACTGTACTACTATACAAGAAAGGAGACATCCACGACATTGGCAACTATCGCCCAATCTGCCTATTGTCTGTCATCTACAAACTATTCACTCGAGTCATCCTGAATAGGATTAGCAGAACACTAGATGAAGGACAACCATGTGAACAAGCTGGATTCCGAAAAGGATTCAGCACCATCGACCATATCCACACAGTAACCAAGCTCATTGAGGTATCTCGGGAGTTCAAGATGCCACTCTGTCTAACGTTCATTGATTTAAAGAAGGCCTTTGATTCTGTTGAGACGGAAGCGGTCATAGAAGCCCTAGCCAATCAGGGCGTACAAACTCAATACATCAGGATCCTTCGTGAGCTCTATTGCGGATTCACTACCAAGATCTCACCATTCTACAAAGAAGTAATCATTGATGTCAAGAGAGGGGTTCGACAGGGTGATACCATTTCACCAAAACTCTTCAGTGCCACCCTTGAGAACATCATGCGATGGCTGGAATGGGAAAACATGGGAGTGAAGATAGATGGTCGGCAACTACACCACCTCCGCTTTGCTGATGACATCGTTCTAATAACACCAAACATCAACCAAGCGGCACAAATGCTGAACGACTTTGACCGTGAATGTGGAAAGGTCGAACTACAGCTGAATCTTGCGAAGACAATGTTTATGAGAAACAGCCTTGTTCCTGACGCTCCATTCGCTCTCAACGGAACCACCATCTCCGAATGCAACAGTTATATATACCTAGGTCGAGAAATTAACATGATGAATGACCTGGCACCTGAGTTGCGCAGGAGGAAGAGAGCGGCTTGGAATGCCTTCAAGAGCATTGAAGAAATAACTAAAAGGACAAAGAACCTCCAGCTACGAGCACATCTCTTTGATTCCACTATTCTTCCTGCATTAACATATGCCTCAGAGACCTGGACCCTACGAAAACAGGATGAGAACACTATTCTGGTCTCTCAAAGAGGAATCGAAAGAACTATGCTTGGAATATCACGATTCACTCAAATGAGAGATAGAATCCGGAGTTCTGATCTTCGTCAACGCTCAAGAATCAGGGACGCTGTCTCATTTGCCAAGACATCAAAAATCAGATGGGCTGGACACGTAATGAGGTTTACAGACAACCGCTGGACTAGAGCCATTACTGATTGGATTCCACGAGACATCAAAAGATCACGTGGACGCCCACCTATAAGATGGTCAGACTTCTTCGTCAAGACCCTAAATGATCGGTTTGAAGCTCTATCTGTTCCTAAAACGAACAGATACCATTGGGCTACGCTAGTACGCAACTGGGATGAATGGAGACGTTACTGGCACCCGCTCGAATAAATCGATGAATAACGGGGATTAAGTGATTAAGTGATTAAGTGATCACTGTCCCTGTCCTCCCATTGTTCATTGATTTTGCTAGAGCGGGCCCAGTAACGTCTCCGTTGTGACACTTGTTACTGTGTTTGACATATACAATACATCACGTGTAGCTTGTCAGGTTTTGCCGTGCTGGTGGAATACTCTCGGTAGCTTGCTGGGCTCTCTGAGAGGGGCGGAGGAATCGAACCTTGGTTGGCCAGGTTGGCTGCATGAAAAGCAAACTCCCTACTCCCTCCCTTGCTCCAACCTATACAGTGACAAATTTGTCATTATTTTCAGCATGGGTACATCTAATCATAGAGCTTTTCTTAGATTGTGTTCTACATTCATTTCTTACGTGGTTAAATAAAAGTACAGAGAGAAGTGGTCACATTACCCATAGAACTTAATGATACAGGTAAATAATTTAAATATCTATAGCCCCTGATAAATTCCTGCTAGTGCTGTCTTTTCTGGTGAAGAAAGATAGTTTAATTGAATGAAATTTACTTGAAGAAATAAGAAGAGGAAGAGGTGTTCCAGAAAGAACGAGGGCTTCTCAGGAGTGGAAAGCAGAGAATGGCCTCTTTTGTTTATTTGTCTTGGCTTTTGTTTATGGGCCACACCCAGTGGTACTCAGGGCTTAATTCTAGCTCCTAGGTTCTTTGCTTC
Organism: Sorex fumeus; assembly: GCF_029834395.1. Classification (NCBI taxonomy): domain Eukaryota; kingdom Metazoa; phylum Chordata; class Mammalia; order Eulipotyphla; family Soricidae; genus Sorex; species Sorex fumeus. The sequence continues at coordinate 15,562,658 of NW_026606188.1, forward strand.
ATTGGCAGTTATGGTGAATAAAAGAAAGGATATAGAGAAGAAGTTGCCACTGATAATTTCTGAGCAATGCATTGTTTTGAGGAACGCCAGGAACAAACTGACTTCAGCACAATAATTAATTCTGTGTTTGACAGCTGTTAGTGTTTTAATGCATTTAATCTCTTATTGAACCAAAGATATTTAATAATCTAAAAAATGTGAGTAGAAAAGAGACATATATAAAATAATCAATGATATGGGTAGGAAAAAGATTCACAGAAGAAGATTGAGGAGATATTGGTAACTGTTCCTCTACATGTTAGATGTTTCATATTTATCTGCTCTACCAATTTATCTGGGGGATGGGTGAGTCTCTCTCTCCCTGACATTCTAGATGCTAGATTAGCTTTGCTTTGGAACCAAAGTGATCAGAAAGCCACAGAACCACAGAGATGAGAGCATTATTGGCCAACCAGAGAGCACTAAACATTGATGTGAGTAAGAGTCCCAGGCTCCACCAAACATTTTGATGTTATGAGAGACCACCAATAACTTAGTCTATTCTAACTGAACAGGATAAACCCTAGATAAAATAAGAGAAGACAAAGTAGCTTTCAGTTCCATGAAGAGCCTTGGAGCAAGCTGCACAAAGCACTGGTTTACTCTTGCTGTCTCTCTACACCACACTCTGGGCCCTCTTCTGTGTCAAGGAATAGTTTTCCCTGTTTCAAGCCTTCTCTCTCTTTCTGGTTTTGGGCATCTGTATTTGAGATGTTATAAATTCCTCAGATGAGGTCTTTGATTCCTCTGAAAAAGTCCTGAAAATTTGTTTTAGCACTGTCAACCATCTCTTCATCATCTACGCTCCAAACCTTAAGGAAGAGAAGCATCCCCTGAGCTTCCGTCATGATGGATTTGGCAGCCCTGCAGTCAGAATTGCCTGGACATGGCAGAGGTACCCAGAAGGCCTTGTTACCGGGACTGGATGATAGCACTGGCACTGGACACACTCGGTCCTAAGCTACAACCTTTGACACAATTGAAAACAATGAACACAAAAGATACAGATTCCTCCAAAGCTTAGGTCTAAGAGATTTATATGATTGAAATAACCTTGGGAAAAAGGAATTTCTTAATTTATGATAATAGTAACTTCATTTATTAGTAGTAACTTTTTTTCATATTCATTACTTAATTTCATCATGAACATATCTCTAATGTGTTTAGAACACTATATTTCTAATCCCCTCCTGCTGATTTTCAGTCAGGAATTCTTACTATCATTTTTGGTTTTTACCCATTCTACTGGAGCGAGAAAAGTATTTCAATATCACCATATTCTCATGTTCTTATGGAGACTGTGTAGTTTAGGATATATGTTCTAAAAGGCTGTTGACCAAATTCAATAAAATAGCACAGCTTGTGATTAAATATAAGGTATTTACTAGTCCATATTTTAGGGAAACAACATATTTAGACAAAGAAGCTTATCCAAGAATGATTGAGTATAGTTTCTCTGTGACAAAGATTAAAAAAAAAACAATTGTAGTCTTGAGTTTATTTTATATCAGTTGAATTGGCAAGGAGCAGATAAATTTGAAACATCTAATATGTATAATTAACAATACAGGTGAAACAAGGATGGCAGTCCTGGATGTCTCAAGAAGATTTGGCTTACTAAACTTGGGAGAATAGAGTTGCAAATTATAAAAATTCTGTAGTTTAAGTTAATTTGAGAGTGTAAGTAAAATATGGAAAGAATAAGAACCAGCTTTTGGGCAAATTAACTTTGAAATGCCTATTAGATGTATGTGAAATAGGTAATTAGAATATGAGCCTGGAGATCCAAAGATAAGTCCAGCCAATTGCATAAAGTTGAAAGTAATTAATAAATAGAGTATATTTGTTCATACATGAGATTAGATAAGTTTGTCTAGGTAGAGATAGACTAAAGAATTTATAAGATAAAAAGATAAGCAGAATGAAACAGGAAGACTAAAAGAGCAAACTAGAGAGTTGTAAAGCTAGAGGGATTATTTTGGAAGTCAAGTATGCAAGGAGGAAATAAAAGTTTGAACTTTGACAATTCTGTAGCACTGTAGCACTGACCTCCCGCTGTTCATCGATTTGCTCAAGCAGGCCCAGTAACATCTCCATTGTGAGACTTGTTGTTATTGTGTTTGGCACATTCGATACGTCACGGGTAGCTTGCCAGGCTTTGCCATGCAGGCGAGATACTCTCGGTAACTTGCCAGGCTAAATGGTACTAAATCTGGAAAACAACTTTTGTTTTATATTTTTAAAGTTTTATATGTAAGTAATATGAAAATTATAAAGCATTAGGGAGTGCAGCCTGTGAATTTGTGTGACTTATACTTAGTAATTATCTCTGTAAAGAAATACATGTATTCAGAACTAAATTCGGGAATTTTCAAAACTTTTAACTATTAAGGGAAATAAACTTTCTTTTTGTGAACATTTATGTGATTGTGAAACCAGTCTGATAACTGTTGGTTTAAGTTTCCAGGTCAGACGTTCAGATGATTATGTAAATGAAATTGTGATGACATGCTGCTGGTCTGACATGAGTAAACTTGCTCCTTAGATGGCTGGATGAGTTTTCAGTAGCAAGAGTTACACAGATATTTGAAAGTCTTCCAATTTACTTGCCTTCTGTATATGTTCATGCATGTCAATAGGCAGTCGGTTATCCATGTGTATTTTTAAATTTTTTACAGACTTTCATCTTTATCATCAGCTTCTTAATTGCTTGTAGTCACTGGGAAAAAATCACAATATGTTGTCATTTAATGGCTCTATAAATTCATTTTCTCCTACTAGAGTTGTACCCTTGATACTGCTTGAGAATCCTTTTCCCAAAAAAATGTTTTTATTTTCATTTTCAATGCTATGGACTTGGTTCATATCTTTTATCATTTTGCACTGCAATTTTCATTACTTCTCAAAATTACTAAAAGTTGGCAAACAAACGAGTCTTGGACCCAAACAACTTGCTCCAGAGATGGCCCTGGACTTTGCAATAGGCTTGGCTGCTTCAAATGGGGGAAGATGCTGTCCCTCCGCATGCCCTCTAGGTGCCCCAGCGTCCTCCATTTTCTAGAAGTCAGGGATAAGCTCCAGGTACAAGGGACCAAACGCCAAGACTCATGGGATGGGGGAGGAGTGGGCCCTTCTCCTTCCCGCCTGTTCCAATGGGACTCTAGAGATGATGCCACATCTGACCACCATCTACTTAAGCTCCCACACAGCCATGATCCAGAGACACACAAATGAATCTCGGACCTGAGCAACTTGCTGCAGCGATCTCTTCTGACCCTAATTATTAAAATTTTAGAATTCCTAGCACGGTCATTCTTGTGGCCACAAGACCATTTCATAGGTAATATACTGTACTTCCTTCCATCCCCCTTTTGTGGAAATGGTGTCACACCTCTATTTAAGGTACGTTCCAATAACTATATTCTAGATTTCCCAGGATCAGAGACCTAAGTTTATTAATTTTTACCTTTATTTCCTGTATTTTTATTCTTTCCTCTTTATCCATCTTATCATAAACATTTAAACAAGGTTAAATTTACCCCATATTAAAGGAAAGTTAATACCCAACATTCTCTATATGCTTTCCTGTAGCTTTTATTTTTCTCAGAGACAAAATTCATTATAAAAACATGTTTTAGACACTATGGTTTACAATATTGTTAATGTTGGAGTTTTGTACATATATGTCCCAGCATGCACTATCCACCAGAGTGCCTCCCTCCCTCCCATTGTCCTAGTGTCCTCTCTACTTGTCCTAGTTCCTCACACTTGTCCCTCCCTGATATGAACAGTTCTTGATTTCTGTTGCCTTTGGACTTTTTTTTTGCTATGTTTCTTTATTTCCCATGTAATGGAAAGCACTTCACGTCTGTCCCTCTCTTAATTTCACTCAGCATGGTGCTCTCCAGATCCAGCAACATAACAGCAAATTGCATGATTTCATCTTTTCTTATAGCCCAGAGCACATGTATCATAGTTGATCCAATTGTCCTTTCTTGGTAAATTGGGTTTTTCTGGATTTTGCCTATTGTGAATAATGTCTTTTCTGAGTAGTTTTGGGGCCATTGAGGTTGGTGTCAAGGAGTGGAATGGCTGATTAATGGAGGTTCGATTCCTACTGTTTTGAAATGTGTCCAAGGTATTTTTCAAAAAGGTTAGCCAACTCATGAAAATTCTTATGAATAATTTTTCAAACCACCTACATTTCTCTAATTCATCAGCATCTATACTCCTGTCACCCCAAGTAAATTTGTTTTCTACAAAACATTCTAGATTCAATGAAAAATCTTCTTCAAATATAATTTTTTTAGACCAGCTTTCTTTATATTAACTATTGCCATACGTTAACATCTGTAAATTTATACACATTTCCCCACTGCATCTTACTTCTTCAGCTATATTTTTTCCATTTACAGGCTATTCTCACTTTCCCTGAGGATAATATCTTAGGCTTTCTTTTTCTCCTCTGTCTTCCACTTCTCCTTATCCCTCTTCTTCCCCCTCTACTTTCCATACCCTTTCCTTTTCTTCTTTATTCTCTCTCTCCTTATTTTTCGCTATGTCCTCTGTCAGAATTCTTTCATCTTCCATTTAAAAATTTTATTTATTTGGGAGGAGGTAGGAGGGATGTACATGACATATATGGAAGTGTTTAGGGTTTTTTCCTGGCTATGTTCTAAGGAGTAACCCTTAGAAATATTCAGAGGATCATATGTGGTTATTGGAATCATATCAGTCTCAACCAAAGCAGTCAAATGCATACTACCTTCTGGCCCTTTTAAAAAGAATTGATACATTCTTACTAGGATGTTGAATCCTTTATTGTTTTTCTAAGTACAATGCCATGGTGAAATTTATGAGATAAAAACCAAACTGAAATCATAACTACTAATACAGCAAAAACAGACAAAACAATTACAGATCTCTTTCAAAGTAGTGGTATATAATTAAAATATGAATTTAGAGAAGTAACAGACATCCTTTTTGGCTTTTTTTTGTGGGAAGCTGGCCCTTTAACTGACCAAGGGCCTACTTGCCTGTGCTATGTATGGTTATCTTGGCCTACGTGACCCTGAACAAGCAAGTCCTGACTTGCGCAAATCTGGTACTGCATCTGCTCTGACCGCAGCCTCTGCATATTCTGAGCTATGTATGGTTATCTAAAAGAAAAAATTTGTCACAGCTAGCCCAAGAATAAGAAGTGATTGACACTGACTAACCAAGCATATGAAACATGTAGTCTTTGTAACTCTCCTAACCATATATGATATGACTCCTGCGTCGCAAAGTATATAATACCCCTGCTGCCCTGAATAAAGTCCTGTCCTGTCCTATCCTGTCTGCTGTCCTGTATGCTCTGTCCTGTCCCTTTTTCTCTCCCCTTTTAAACTGCATTATGTCTCTTGTGTCTTGTGTTCATTCGGTCGGTCCCTCCCTGCACCTATGGACCCTAGGGCCACCTCCGCGGGCCAGAGAGTGGTCTGGAGGGGCTCCCCGCAACTGGAACCCACGCAGGTCAGTGTCTGGGAGACGACCTCTGAACTCCCCTCCAGGAAGCGGTGGCCATTGGGAAGCACATTGCATGCCTAATCTGGAAATCCCCATCTCGTTCGAGGCTGAGTGGGTAGAGATCCCCATCTCATTTGAGGTCAAGAGGGTACAAGCCCCCGTCTCGTGATCAAGGCCAAAAGGGCAGCATCAGGGGAGAATTGAGTGTTCATTGTCATTGTAGGTGTATGAGATGGTCCTGGGCGGAATAAGGCCCCCCCGCACCCCTTTGTCGTGTCCTCTGTGGACTGTGTGTGTGAGTGAATGAGCAGTCAGAGGCAACCTCGCCTCTGATTTGAGTCTGTGGTTCTACAGCTGGGCACCCTTAAGGTTCCCGAAAGGCTACAGAATCTGAGTGGGCTGTCTGCGATTCCACGGGAAACATATGGTCTATGGTCGTGCCGACTCAGACGTCGGCCGCAAGTCACCTTTGGCTGATCCACTAAGGCTAAGTTTCCCACTGGCCAGACAAGCACCTGAGTGGGCCCCTTTGTCAGGCCTCCCCCATGTCTTCTGTCTGTTTCTCCCAGGTATTCACGTGGGGGACAACCTTCCAGTGACCCATCTATGTCGTGCCTTCTTTCTCTTTCATGTGAGCGTCTTTCTCCTTTTTTCTCCTCTGTAGTTTTCTCTTTTTCCCTCTTTTGTTCACTCTTGTCCCTTGGTCCGCCGTCAGTAGTTGTGGGGCAGACCCTGACTAAGAGGGACTTGTTTAAGACTTCCCTTAAACAACGCACGAGTCAAGGTAAAGAAAAAGGACCTTGTCGATTTCTTCCTTCTTCTTGAAAATGCCTATAAGAAACACTGGGGCTGTGTGTGAGACGTAAAATCCCCGTCCTGATCTTTTCCTACTGGACCCTTATCAATGAACACTGGGGCCGTGTGGGAGAAAATCCCCGTCCTGGCCTTTTCCTACTGGCAATGAGACTTAGAGACCTTCTTAAAGGGCTACCACCCCTCAGCTCCACAGTCCCACAGCCCTTCTTGACCTCCCTCTATCCCCTCCCCCCCATCAGACCAAATTTGTTTTGGGTGGCCCAGTTATTGGGCCGATTTCTCTCCCTATCACTTTCTCAGTCACTTTCTCCGCTCTTTACCCCCGTTTTCCTTTCCCGGCGGTTCCTCCCTGCGGGCTCGGGTCAAGCACTTAAAAGCTGCTAGGGCGCTCACCGCTAAAAGTCTCCCATGACAGGATGAGGGGGTCACAGCCACGATTCCCAAAATAAAATCGTGTCCCCCGCAGAAGGAAAACTGTGCATCATTAGGTACTCATCAATTAAGCACATCCATGTCCCCACATTTGAAAACACCGCCTTTCTCTCTCCCTCTCCCTCCCCCTCCTTTCTTACTACCAGACAGTGGGAAGTTTGCTTATAATTGAAAAAAAAAAAACTTGGACTCGTGTGGGGGAGTGCCTGAATGAAGCGCTGCTAATTAGTAACTTGATCTGCCCCTCCACTAATAACTCTCCCCTTATGCGCCTTCACAGGAATGCAGGTGTCCTGAGCTGTAAATCACAGGGAGCTTGGTAAATCACAGCTAGTCGCAATGCCCATGATTTGGAGGACATATTCTCTGGGTTCTCATCTGTTCTGAAAACCTGGCTCCAGGAGAAGACTTTACCTCCGGAGGTAAAAATCACGTGCATGCCCTTTGGGCAAATTCGAGAATCCCAGTGTGACTGTGGTGAGTTTGGTGTGCACCAGTGTGAGAGGAGGACCAGTCCGAGCGAGTGTAGGAGTGTGATCTGTGTGTGTGTCCTTAGTGTGTGTATTGTCTTATTATCTTTTTCCTAGTTCTGTTTATTAAGGTTGTTTAACATGGGTCAGAATAGATCAACCCCCAAAGCTTTAATTCTTGATCACTTCTCTGAGGTCCACAAGAAAGCTCAGGATCTGGGCTTGAGGATCAAGAAAGGTAAGTTTAGCATTTATTGTTCATCAGAATGGCCTTCATTTGGTGTGGATTGGCCCCCACAAGGTTCCTTCTCACCAAACCTTGTGGCTCCAGTAAAAGAGGTCATCTGTAGAAAATCTGCTGTGAAGGTATGCTCCCTTGGAAATCTCTAGGGGGCATGGGGAAGGAATGTGATAACCTCTGTGTGAATGGTCTCTGCAAAGAGGCACCCCTCCTTTGTCTGTTTTGCGTCACCATCCACTATGGGAAGGATGAGAGGAAAACCCACTAGTAAGAGAGACTCTGGGAAACTAAGGCAGACCAATTTCCAGGCATAAGATCCTTTTCCCCACCCAGTCTCAGTCTAACCAGAAGATCAGCTAGAGGTCAATTGAAATGCTAATGAAGGCAGTTCAGATGTAAGGCAGAGAAAAATAAAGGGTAAAAAGCAGGTAAGAGGCCTGAGAAGAGCTGCAAGCCATCTAAAAGTGATAAGCAGGAAAGAGGCAGCAAGCTAAGAAAGGCAGAGCTGTTTTTTTAAGGAGCAGGGTTTTTAAGACCACAGCACTAGGTTCAGCAGGCACACAGTTGTGGTCTGCCCAATGCGAGGCCTGCCCAGGTGAAGACATCCAAATCCAATGAGCCTCTGAGTAAAGGCCAACTTACAGGGGGTTAGAGTCCCATTGGGACAGGCCAAAGTGAAAGACCTGGAGAAAAGTTTTGTCAAGGAACCATCCTTTTTCATAGATTATTGCTTGCAATTAGAAAAACATCCTAGGAGCTTTCAACTAGGTAGTTTAGATAAAGAGTATCTTGTTGACCTCTGTAACACCATGTGGACTGAGTATAGTGGGGAAAGATAGCCAGTGAATGGCAGTTTGCATTACCAGATTATTTTGGAGTCAGATCTTTGCAGGTAACAAAAGAAATAGGAGTATCAAAACAAGGAGGCAGGAAATTGCAAGATCTTATGATTAACTGTTTGACATCAGAAACAAAGAAGTTTGTCACTAAGGCAGCCTATCCCCATATCTGATAAGAATCTCCCTACCTCAGAATTAGCCTTGGCCAAAATATGGTAACATCTTTGTCATAGTTTATTTTGCCGGCTTATATCAACAAAAGCGCTTTCCTGACCCATTTTAACAAGCAGGAGACTTACTGGTCGGGCTGGGAAATGGGGAGCAGTGTTCCCAATCGGCTGATAAGGTCTCTGCGCCCTGGGTACTGTCTCTTCCTTTCTCAGTCCATCAGTTTCTCTGTGTCATCTTTTGAAGGATCAGATTGATTGATCAACTACAGATGTGTGCACATGTATGTGTGGTGTTTTTAGTCAGTTCATTGTCTGTCTGTCTGTCTGTCTGTCTGTCTGTCTATGTGAACACTCAAGAGTTGAAACCAGGCTGAAATCAGAAGTAGAAATTCTAAAGAAGTCAGTGATATGCAACCCAGTGATTTAGGAAATGCAGTTGGTTTTGGAACCTGTCAGACAAGGGTTAAACGAAGATTTCTTATCAGAAGTTCGAGCCTACAGAGAAAGCAGAATTCTCAATCTAAATTTCTTGTTAGAAGAACATTAATGATTATAGAATTATTATCAGTTGAAATCCTTTTGAACTTAAGAATCTGTGCTATCAAGAAGAGCTATGGAACTAGAGCCTGAAACTAAAGTGAAATAAAGTTCAGAGAACACAAGGCTTTATCTTACAAGCCTCAGCCAATTGTAATGAGGAATTTAGCTGTTTTTAAAACAACAGAGGTAGAAAAGACATCAAAATGCACAAAGTTTTCTTATGGTTACATAAACATTGACAGTCCAAGTGTTATTTTCTATGATAATATCAAAGTTTGGTAAACATCCAAAAGGGATTTTTCTGTGTCTGAAAGCATATTTGTATTCTTGTGGAATTGTTAAAAGTATCTGGTGTAGAGAGCTCATGATTTTAAATAAATAAGGTATAAGAACTATTGAAATTAAGCCAAAGAAGGTTTTATCATGTTTTATAAAAATTGATTGTTCATAGGTCTTATGCTGTTATGTTACTGTATATATTTGTATTTGCATTGGATTAGAATATTTGACCTAGAAAATCTTGTGAGTTAAAATAACTATGACACATGAATACAGGTTCAAAAAGTAATGGTTTAGTTTAAAAATGAGTTTCTAGAGTTATAAAATTGGTTGCAAAACTTGCCCTACCAGTGTTCTATCTGATCTCTGAGACTCCTGCTAACTAAAATTTCTAGAACTACTAAGAGTTATAAAGTGGGTTAATCTTAGATGTCAGCCTTCTGTAATGGTTTCTGAAAATGGAGAATTTCATAGAAAATGTGGGAAATTTTACTAACTATATTGTTCGATAGCACAGCGGGTAGGGCGTTTGCCTTACAAGCGGCCAACATGGCCGACCCGAGTTCGATTCCTCCGCCCCTCTCGGGGAGCCCGGCAAGCTACCGAGAGTATTGGATATGCCAGACACAGTAACAACAAAGTCTCCAATGGAGACGTTACTGGGCCCGCTCGAGCAAATCGACGATCAACAGGAGGGCCTTTATCTTTATCTTTATCTTATTGTTAATCATCCTGTCCAGTGCTTGAAAGTACATGCTACTATTTTGATAACTTTATTTCATGCAAAGCCTTGTCACCAGGTATCAATCTGGCCCTGTTCTTCAGAAAGCTTTGTACACAAGTGTGAAATACTTAATGTTTCATAATAATCTATGAGTGCTTTAATCCTTTTGTATTTGTGTTTTCCTGGAAATCATAATTTTAAGATGTCTTCTGGTTAATTTCTAATGTAAAGTGATCTTTTGCCCAATGAATATACCTTGTAAGAGCTTTAATTGTAAGCATTTTTTTTATTATTTTATTTTATTTTATTAACGAAACACCATGAGGTACGGTTGTAGACTTACAAGTTGTTGTGCTTGGGTTTCAGTTATGCAATGATCGAGTACCCATCCCATTACCGGTGCCCATTCTCCACCCCCACCAATCCCAGTATCCCTCCCACCCCCCATCCCCCATCCCACCCTGCCTCTGTGGCAGGGCACTCCCTTTTGTTCTCTCTCTCCTTTTGGGTGCTGTGGTCTGCAGAAGAGACATTGGGTGGCAATCATGTTCTGTCCATAGATTACTTTCAGCAGGCATCTCCCATCCTGGGCAGATCTTCCCAGCAGCCTTTATTTGGTGCTCCCTTTTTTATCTGAGCTGACTTTACCCCTGGAGTGTGCGGCTGGCCTCTAAGCCATGAAGTGAACAACCTGGTATTTATCACTGCTGTTCTCCGGTGTTTTGAATATCTATGGAAGCACTGCAAAGTATAGTTTTGTCATGTTAAGTGAGATTAAGATAAGGTCAGCACTTCCAGCCATTGCATCAGCTCCATTCCTTCGGGCTATGTTAGCCATTGCACCTGGGTCACTCCTGACTGGCATTTCCCCCTCACCTCCTGGGTCACCCCGACCGAGGATGCCTGATGGCTCTGTTCAATGATGGGTCTGACTCCTCATCTCGCTGCTTCTGTTTTCGACTCCTTTTCGAAGTTCTGTATGACTGTTTTGGTGCTCCCTCGTATTTTGTACTACCCAACTTCCACCCTTTTATGATTACTGGTCCCTGCAGGATGTTGACTCACCCCACCGATTCTGCCGCGAGCCTGTCTCTGCCATTACCATAGCCACCCTGCTCACGTGGGCGCCAGTACCGGCATCGCTGCCCTGGCTTCTCAGCACTCCGGACTAGCTACACTTTGTGCCGGCGTGGATGCTGATTTAGAGTGTCTTGACCAATCCATCTCTCATCCCGAGGATTCGCTCACATTTATTTCAGAGGTTGCTCTTCAAAACTGCCGAGGACTGGACTTGCTCTTTATGAAAGAGGGGGGATTGTGTGCTGCCTTGGGGGAGGAGTGTTGCTTTTAACCATAGTGGAGTGATTAAAAACTCCATGCGAGAACTAAGGGAAGGTTTGGAGTGGAGACGACAGGAACGTGAATCTTCTAGCTCTGGGTGGGCCCTGCACTCTCTACTCCCTTACCTGTTGCCATTCTTGGGTCCCCTGACTGCCCTTTTATTGATTGCTACTGTGGGCCCCTGCATTTTTAACCGGATTATCTTTTGTTAGACAACAGATAGCTTCTCTATCTGCCAACCCCATACAAGTGCATTACCACTGCCTGGCAATGGAAGATGCTTCCTTGGACTACGCTGCCACAAAACCTGCAGAGGATGGTTCACGGGTCGTGGTCGGTTGGACCCAACCTTGAGTTGTTCATGGCCAGCTCCCCCACCTCTCTCTGATCTGACACTCTGGGTACGAAAGAGTTGGACTTTACCCTATTCCATTTTTGTTCAGCTGCTAGGTGTCTGGCAAAGCACTGCAAGGGAGGTCTCATGGCTGCTTCCGACTCCCTGTGGAGTACACTGGGCCTGCATGGAGGTTTCCTCTGCCTAGCCTGGCCTTTTTCCGCAGCTCCCCTCTGCTAGTAGGGTGAGCATGGGAAACAGGCTCTGTTTACTCTCCTCCCCTCCGCAAAACAGAGGTCTTCTTGATATCCTGGAGGGGTCCAGTCAATGCTCCCCCTAGCTGGAGTCTTTCATAATAAAGGAAGGGGGAGATGTGGGAAGCTGGCCCTTTAACTGACCAAGGGCCTACATACCTGTGCTATGTATGGTTATCTTGGCCTACGTGACCCTGAACAAGCAAATCCTGACTTGCGCAAATCTGGTACTTATGTCTGCTCTGACCACAGCCTATACATAGCCTGAGCTATGTATGGTTATCTAAAAGAAAACATTTATCACAGCTAGCCTAAGAATAAGAAGTAACTGACACTGACTAACCAAGCATATGAAACATGTAGTCTTTGTAACTCTTCTAACCAGATATGATATGACCTAGTGATGTAATTGCCTTCTGTGATGTAAGCATAGTTTCCTGTGTCGCAAAGTCTATAATACCCCTGCTGCCCTGAATAAAGTCCTATCCTGTCCTATTCTGTCTGCTGTCCTGTCTGCTCTGTCCTGTCCCTTTTTCTCTCTGCTTCTAAACTGCATTATATCTCTTGTGTCTTGTGTTCATTCGGTCGGTCCCTCCCTGCACCAATGGACCCTAAGGCCACCTCTGCAGGCTGGAGAGTGGTCTGGCAGGGACCCCGCATTTTTTTAACAGGGATCAAAGGATACCTTATACTTACTGATAAAGTGTTTTTGGAAATATAGTAACATTATTGAAGTGGAAATCACAGGGGTCTATAACTAGAAATTTCAAGATTATTTATAATAAATTTGTTTATGTATCACTTTGGATAAACAGCAACAAGTCTCACAATAAAGACATTACTGGAGCCCACTCGAGCAAATCGATAAACAACAGGACGACAGTGCTACAGTGTTATCACTTTGGATAAATGTGTATTTAGGACTCAAAATAGGAGTTAAAGATAGGACACTACTGTTCAGTTTAAAACTTTGAAATATATTTGCCTAACCTGACTGTGTTATTTTCTCCACATTTTCAAGAACTATGAGATGCTTTTTACATTTTCTATAATATACAAAAGTAAAATAAAGTTGATATTCATTAAATAATTTAAAAAAATTATTAGTGAAACACCATGAGGTACAGTTGTAGACTTACAAATTTTTGTGCTTGGGTTTCAATTACACAATGATCAAGTACCCATCCCTCCACCAGCACCCATCCTCCACCACCAAGGGTCCCAGCATCCCTCCCAACCTCCATCTCCCCGTCCCACCCTGCCTCTGTGACAAGACATTCCCTTTTGTTCTCTCTCTCCTTTTGGGTGCTGTGGTTTGCAAAAAAGGCATTGAGTGGCAATCATGTTTGGTCTATAGTCTACTTTCAGCATGCTTCTCGCATCCTGGGAGGATCCTCCTGACACCCTTTATTTGGTGCTCCCTTCTCTTCTGAGCTGCCCTTTCCCCTCACTAATTTTTAAGATAATAGATGTAGTACATGACAAAATATAGTTGGTTAAAAAACTTAAAAAGAAATTCTTCCTAACAGCTGCATATTATTTCATTGTGTAGCTGTACCATAGTTTCTTTATCCATTCATCTGTTCTTGGGCACTCAGGTTGTTTCCAGATTCTGGCTATGGTGAATAGTGCTGGAATGAACAAAAAAGTACAGATAGTATTTCTGGTGTGTGTTTTTGGTATATTCCCTGAAGTGGTATTGCTGGGTCAAATGGGAGCTCAATTTCGAGGGTTTTTTTTTTTGAGAAATATCCATATTGTTTCCCAAAAGGCTGAACCTAGTCTGCATTTCCACCTACAATGAAGGAAAGTCCCTTTCTCCCCACATACTTGTCCACACTGGTTGCTTTTGTTCTTTTGGATGTGTGCCAGTCTGTAGTTTGAGATCACGAAATTTGCCTCTAAATGGATGGACATGGAGAGTATCATGCTGAATGAAATGAGTCAGAAGCAGAGGAATAGATATAGAATGACTCATTCATTTGTGGTATTTAAATATATATGTATATATTTATATTAGGTATAAATATAAATATATATATTAGAAGACTAATATCTATGGTTAGGAAAACAGGACTGGTAGCTTGTCGGGATCTCCGAGAGGGATGGAGAAATCGAACTCGGGTTGGCCTCGTGCAAGGCAAATGCCCTACCCGCTGTGCTATCACTCCAGTACTATGTTTTGTTTTTTTTTACATTGGCTATAAAATAAAAGGAAAAGGTGGAAAGACAAAAATCAACCCGGTATCACCTATTAATACTTGGAAACTGTAAAAGTTTTTTGCCACTGTAAGAGGCATAAATTTTAGTTGCAAATATGAATAACAATAAGTGACTAAAACACAGAATTAGCCTTCCCTAAAAACAAGGACTTTTCTGAAAGATGAAGTGAATCCACTATTCCGTACACTGGCATCTTGCATTTGGGTAGAAAAAGGATCTGTCCTCCAGACAGTATTCTATATTCACAACTTGCCCAAACAGTATTCTATATTCACAACTTGCCCAAACAGTTTCAAGAACTTATGTTTCCAGCCCTCTCTCGTTTCCTCTTGTACTGAATGATTTTCATTTAAAAAAATGGTATTGGTACTAGTATTTCCTGAAGAAAAACACCTGCAATAATCACAGTGAGGTACTGTATACTCCGTTTTTCAAAAATTATTTTCAAACTAAGTTTTTGAGAACAGTTTTCTTTTGGGGGGTTGGGGGATGCAGCCTGATTTTGAAGCTACACCAGAGGTCTCTCTACCAGCAGTGTCACTCATGCAATCAGGGATTCTGCAGGCAAAGTACACCCTCAGCCCAAGAGTAATTGTTTTAACTTTGGGGGGTTTGTGTTTCGTTTTGTTGGGTCACATCCAGTGGCGCTGAGGGCTATTCCTGGCTCTGTGCTTATGTGTGAATGCGTGTGGTACCAGGAACTCAAACTCCACCATGTACTTGGACATCACTGTCAAGGCTGAGCCTTCGGGCTGCATCTCCTTTTCGCTGTTTGCAAAGTTTCACAAACAGCAGATCGTTAATGTGCTCTGAAAAAACAATGATTTGGTTACAAAGGTTCCTGCATACACGGGTTTATCCCAGGATTTCCGTGCCAGGGTAGTAGCTTCACAATGGCACCAGCAGCAAGTCCACCGATGGGAGAAATTCTCTTGCTGAGTCTTGAGGACCCAACACAAGTTTGCCTGCCAGTTCTCTTCTGTACTTCCAAGCTTGTATTTGGCATGGTGAAAGATAGAACCTCTAAGTCATGGGTTACTCTGGAATCCTGGCATGGAAAGACCAGCAAAGAGATCATTTCCAATTGTGGACAGATTTAACAAATAACTTGTCTTTTAACCATCAGACTATTCCTTTCGTGAGCTCAGGAGAGACCCTTTACCGTCAGGTGCTCAAAACTTTCCCATAATCCTTGTGATCGCCCCAAAGCTCATTGGGATCCCTTCCTTCCTATTCCCCACTCTGAGTCTAGATGAATTACAGAACTGCTTATAATTAAAAACATATTTACGACAAAAGCAAAGACATAGTTTTCCCTGTAAATTAAATAAGATTTATTACTCAATTACCCCATGGCACAAGATTATTAAAAAGTGGAAATATGGGGCTGGAGAGAATACAGCTGGCAGGGTTCTTGCCTTGCACACGACCCATCTGGATTCGACACCCAGCACTTGCTCAGTTCCTCTGAGCACCACCAGAAGTAATTCCTGAGTGTAGACCCAGGAGTAATCTATAAGCATCACTGGGTGATACTTAAACCTCTCCTCCCAAAAAAAATTGTAAAAAAGAAAAGTAACCCCTAATTTACGTGAAAGTATAAAGAATATATATGACCTACAATTTTATACTCTGACATCCAAATCACCTGAACAAAATTAGATGCTCAATTATCAGCTGAATAAAATACAATTGCAAGGCTAGTATGCTGAGCAGGCCAAGAGCATGCTCCGCATGCAAGAGGCTTGGGTTCAATGACAGTCACTACATGGACCCGTGAGTACCACATGGAACCAAGTTAGGAGGAGTCTCTAAGTTCTGCTGGGTGTGGCCCACAAACAAGACAAACAAAAAAAAAGATTGAGTTCATTATATTCACTGATTATGTTCATTGTGCCACAGACATAAACAAATATGTTCATAAGAGGGAAAAGTTCATGAAATCTAAATGCAGCCAACTTCTAATCTTTTGACCAGCCCAATAAGAAAAGATTCCAAGGTCATTTCACATTCATAAGGGCAGTTATTATCCAAAATATGAGGAAAATAACAGTGTCAGCGAGAATGAGGAGAAACTAGGACCCTCATGCCTTTCCAATGGGAATATAAGATTGTGCAGTTCTTGTAGAAAAGAGTTTGGCAGTTCTGCAAAGTTAAACAGATGGAAAGTGAGAGTACGGGTTAAGGTGCTTGCTTGAATGCGCTGATCCTGTATGGTTTCCAAAGCACCACCAGGACTCACCTCCCCCCACCAAGAAAAAAATAAAGCCAGAAATATCCCCAAACACCACTCTCTGTGGCCCAAATCCCACCACCCCAAAACATTAAACAAAATTACCCTGTTATCTTGTCACTCCTAAACATAAACTCAAAAAACTTGAAAGCATAGGCTCACATAATTGCAAATCAATGTTTATAGTGTTATTCACAAAAGCTAAAGGTAGGAACAACCCAAGGTTTCATCAACAGATGAATGGATAAATAGTGATATAAATAGAATGACATATACATATCATACACATATAAGGGGATATTTTTCAGCCATAAAACTAATGGAATTCTGACACTTATATGAAATTCTGACACTCATTTAGCACTTGAAAATGTGCTAAATGAAATAAATCGACAGAGAACTACAAATATTGTGAGAGTCCCCTTGTAAGAGGTATCTGGAATAGGCAACTTCATAAAAAGATAGAACAGTTTTCCAGAGCTGGAGGCTGGAAGGCATGGAGAGTTATTTAATGGGTACAGTTTCTACTTGAGATAATGAAAAAGGTCTGGAAATAGATTATGGTAATGACTGTTCAAGCCTGTCAATTGATTTGATGACTGTAAACAGCATGCTTTAAAAAGTGACTATCTCAACTTTGAAAAGGGTCTATCTCAGAAAAACCCTAAAAGAGAAACCCTCAAGTTGGGTCTTGAGGGCTCACTGATCACAACAAGAAGTGACAACTGAAGCCCCATGCACGTGGCTCCACAGAGACCTGCTCAATCCACACAACGACGCAGGAGACTGCAAGGGACACCTTGTTCATTAATACAGCAAGGGTGACACTGGGTAACTTTTTTTTTGGCATATTTTTAAAAACAATTTTATTAGTGAAACATCATGAGGTATAGTTGTAGACTTACAAATTTTTGTGGAGGTTTGTCCTTTTTTTTAAAATTTGGGGGTCACACCCAGAAATGCTCAGGGGTTACTCCTGGTTCTGCAAACAGGGATCATTCCTGGTGTTGTTCAGAGGTATATGGGATACCAGAGATCACACCTGGGTCAGGGTCTGTCACATGTGAGGGCAAGCATTCTACCCACTGTCATATCTCTCTGGCCCTACAAAAGTCCTGAAAGTTGAAATTAAAATCTGAGACAGGGGCCAAAGAGACAGGGAAGGGGTCGACAGTTTGCCTTGCACATGGCTAACCCAAGATCAAGTGAGCTTTTGCCCTTCTGCTCCACGGGAGGTTTCTGTCCTCCCTGAGCTCGCCTTAGGACACCTGCGTTACCGTTTGACAGGTGTACCACCCCAGTCAAACTCCCTACCTGGCACTGTCCCCAGAGTGGGTGGTGCCGTGTAATCCCATCAACAGCCAAGACTCAGAGACTACAAAAACCAGCTCCCGGAAGCGCGCGGCTGCATTTGCGGCCGCACGACATCTTATGACATCTTATTATCTCATTCCTACTTTGGACAAACTGGCAGGCTACCAAATGTAACCTGCCCACACGGCAGAGTCTGGCAAACTCCCCGTGGCATACCCAATATGCCAAATATGAGTCTCATTCTCCTAAAGAGCCTTGAATATAACACTTTCTTAAAAATCTCAGGGCTAGGATGAAGGAGACGTTACTGGGGCCTGCTCGAGGCAATCGACGAATAACAGGATGGTCGTAATTTGTGATTCATGATGGCTAACCCAGGTTCAATCCTCACAACCCATATGGTCCCCCAAGTTCCACCAAAAGTGATCCTGAATAAAAAAATTTTAAAAACTTTTTAATTACATTGTGTTAATGTAGATTACTTAAAAATTTATTAGAATGGAGTCTGTGCTCATTTCCACTTTTTCCTAATTAGAAAAGGTATAGCATAATTACTAATGTAGAAAGTACTGATCACTAACGTCCTTAAAATTTGTAGATATCATTCGGTGATGTCATGTATTAGTCATTTTGTTTCAGAGCATCTTAATTTCTAAAATATTTTGGTTATGTTAGCTCTTCCTTGAAAACATTTCCTATAATTTGGTTGGCTAAGCATTTCTGTCCTCTTTGTGTCCTGTTTGTCATTTGTTTTGCTAAAAACTTGTTTTTCTTGATTTGCAATACTGTCATTGATATGGTTTAATGCTAATAACATTCCAACATGGGCTGGAGCAATAGCACAGTGGGTAGGATGTTTGCCTTACACACTGCTGACCAGGCCAATCCCGGTTCAATTTCTTTGCCCCTCTTGGAGAGCCAGCAAGCTAAGGAGAGTATCTCGCCCACACAGCAAAGCCTGGCAAGCTCCCCATGACATATTTGATATGCCAAAAACAGTAACAAGTCTCACAATGAAGACGTTACTGGGCCCACTCAAGCAAATCGATGAACAACGAGAGGACAGTGCTACAGTGCTACAGTTTGTCCTTTGGATTTTGTTTCTTTTTTTTTTTTCTGTTTTACTTTATTTGAGTACCGTTTCTCCACTTAGAGCCAAAACTGTTTTTGTGACATTAAAAAATTTTTTTACTAGTGTCCAATGAAAGAAAGGAATAGGAGAAGGAAAGAATAAAAAAAGATTTTTATAAAATAATCACTGTCACTGTCACTGTCCTCCCATTGTTCATCGATTTTCTCGAGTGGGCCCAGTAATATCTCCATTGTGTCACTCGTTACTGTGTTTGGCATATCGAATATGTGTAAAATAATAAAATTTAAAAATGGTGGGAAAAAGGGTCTATCTCGGGGACTGGAGCGATAGCACAGCGGAAAGGGCATTTGCCTTGCATGCACGTGGTCAACACGCGTTCGATTCCCAGCATCCCGTATGGTTCCCTGAGCACTGCCAGGAGTAATTCCTGAGTGCAGAGCCAGGGCTAACCCCTGTGCATCACCCGCTGTGATTCCCCGCCAAAAAAGGGTCTATCTCACAGTGATTCAATTAAAAAGTTAAAAATAAATTCTTTCTTATCATACCATAGTATTTATCCTCAATCCTGCTCTACAGATATATTATTTTAATTGTTACTATGTCTAAATTTTTTTCTGGTTATAATTACTAAATTTCTACCTTTTATATATATTTATGCCTTTATTAATTGCATTATTAATACTTGACTATATATATTTTTTCCTCTGGGAATAGTAAAAATTTGTGCTCGTTCGTACTGTTTTCATTTAATTCTCAATTCCCATTTTTTGTTATTTTTTTAGTGACACAATAAATTAGAAGTTTCCTGTGTTTGTTTTGCTCATCACATTCTTATGTGAGATATTTCACTCCGTCCATGGAATACCCCTTTTATCATCCCAGAGAATTTCATTACCACCTGCATGTAGCCAGTTGAAAGGGAAAAGATGAACAATGCAAAAAATCCACAACATTTCTTTAAAACTGTTGGCCTGGAATCAACATACACATCACTTATGATCTCATTACGTTGGCAAGTATAAGTGGCATAGAAGGATGAGAAGGCGGAGCAAGTGAATGCAGTCATCCATCCAGTGCCTGAAAAGCTGGTTCTCAGAGAAAAATGTGGAGGGGAAAGCGTGCATTTGAGGCACAGCTTCTGTCTCTATTTCTGTAACAGTTGCATATCTTATCTATATATCTGGGCGGCAGTGATAGCACAGCAGTAGGGTGTTTGCTTGCACACAGCTGGCCCAGCCAAGCTGGGTTCAATTTCTCTGCCCCTCTCAGAGAGCCCGACAAGCTACTGAGAGTATCTTGCCTGCATGGCAAAGCCTGGCAAGCTACCTGTGATGTACTCAATATGCCAAACACAGTAACAACAAGTCTCACGATGGAGACCTTACTGGGCCCTCTTGAGCAAATCAATGAACAACGGGAGGACCGTGACAGTGATCTATATATCTATCTCTCACTATATATATCATAATTTTTATTGTTGCAATAAAATTCATATTTCTTTATATCCAGTCTTAGCCTAACTCTTTCATTTATACTATATAAACAAATGACAAGTATGTCATCTTCCTACATCTTGACTCCCTCCATTTCCAATGAGGCAAACGTCATAGGAACTGACATCACTTTGACATTTTCAGGATCTAGAAAATTTATGCTATGTTACACAGCTGTACGTTTAACATATACAATAATTTTGGCCAGATTGATTCTAAGATTTAGAAAACACTAATTTTAGAAGCAAGTATGTAATCATATTTTAAAAATACATTCATATTACTATCAAACTCTATATACCTTGAGAAGAAAGTTGCAAGTTTGTGGCCAATAGATTCTTCTTAATGTCATCAAATGATCAAAATCAGGCGCAGTTCCAAGTGTTAAATATAAAAACAGAGTTTTACCAATTGTTATATCTTGAGTTTAATCTTCAAGTGTTGAAATAAGTTGGTGATCATTATATAGAAAGTTCTGAATTTTTATGAATTATGGATACTATACCAGTAAGCTCCAATATCACAGGAGGCTGAAAATAAAAGAGTTTTGTTTGTCTGCTATTTGGCTATTATTTTTCTTTGAGAAGCATTAGAAAAAGTACTTAAAATATATTATGCTAAGGGAAAGTGAAGGCAAAGATGAAGCTTGTGTGTTGGATTATTTAAGAAGTAAAACTCTCAATATTTTAATTCATATAGCTATATTTAGGAAGGTAATTGTATTGATATCCCTCTATATTATTATTTCAAGTATTTTTGTAAAAACGATTATAAATTTAAAATATCTCTACTTGAAAATAATTTTTAAAAATCTGTGTTACTTTAAAATTCTAAGCATTATTTAATCAGCACTAAACACTTTGTTTAAATGTCTTTTCAGACAAATAAAGTAACCTAAATAATGTCAGTTCAGCTTAGGCAGTGCCCCTCTGATGCACAGTCCATGCCCTCCTGTGACTGGCACCTAGAGTGCCACTAATCTCCACTGTTTCATAGCCCTCACTGGAGCCCATGGCTGATTAAGCATGAGCTCACCATCTAGGTTAAAGGAGTACCTTCTCCTGCAGACAGTGTCTACCCTGAACTGCCAGACCCCATATGTTCTTGCTGGCTCCAGAGCTCTGGTCATTGCTCCGATTTCACAGGTGCTTGGAGGGATGCTGAGTTAGTAACTCTGTGCCATCATGACTTAGAGGCAAACCCAGCCCAACCACACAACTTCAGGAAAGTTCTCCTTCACCCACCTCACACTTTCATATGGATACTGAGAATCCAGTGGCTCTCAAATTGGTGCCAAATATTCCCTACAAAAGTGCTTTCTAATAAAACAGAGGACTTGGTCCCATTCTGCTTGTCCTGCTAAGATATCCCACAGGCAGTGATTATAGTCAGAAAGTAACAGAGGCATAAGCATCAGTGTAAGAGTATAAACAACATATTGGACCATCACTCAGATATTCCATATTCTGAAGCTCCATTATTAATATTCAGGAAACTTTAAGAACAATGTGAAAGCAAAGGAATTCTGATGCACCATTCGGCAGGAACAGCCTTGCAAATGAATCCTCCATTCCATCAAAACCTTTGAACCTTGTTAAGGAGAACTTCAAAATAACTTTGTTTCTTCAAAGTGAAGTGGAGAATTAAGAAAGCACTGGAAGAGAATTCAAGGAACACAAGAAGAACTGATGCATATAATACTAAATGTTTCTCTAATGAAACAAGTCACATTGTAATAAAAATGACAGGAACGAGAGAGATACTTTACAGATAATTTTACAGATAAATTACAGTGACAAGAGAGAAGCAAAACTTCATGTACATAAAAATATAAAAATTGCACCATCTCTTAGTTGAAAACATATAAGCAGAAGAGGATGTAATAACTTATAGTTTAAGTAGTGAATGAAAAGAAGTCTTCAGCAGAGTTCCATACTTTGAAAAGTTATCAGATGTTTATGAATTTAACTTATTTAATCACCAACTCCATTTCCTTTACAAGTTTCTACTTCCCTACACCATTGTCCCCAGCCCATACACTGCATTTTCCTCCGACCCAGTTTGCATCTATGAAAGGCACTTCTTCTAAAATATGTTTTTAACTGTTGCTGATAGGGTTTCATACATAACATTCTATGACCCTCTGCATCATTTTCTCCTCCTCGTTGAATGCTCTAACATAGATGTTGACTGCTCCCTGTCCTATCCTTCAGCCCAACAAGTGGAATGTTTCCTAAAGTTTTCATATTTGAGGGAGAGGTAAAAACATTCTCAAATAAAACTAGCAAGAGTGACTACATCTAAATCAACCCTGCAAGATTTATGGAAAGGCCAGACAATGTGTAAAAAGCAAATGGCTAATTGCACAGACAAATTCTGTAAAGAAAAATATCAACATATTGCTTTATGTCAATAATATCTCTCCCATAAAATGGGGAATTTAAATCCATATAGGAAATAGTAAATATGGATTAATTAATAATTACTTAATATTTAAAAAGTTAAATGTGGATTTAAACTCCCCCATAAAAGAAAATAGAGTAGAGGGACGAATCCAGAAACAAACCCCAACATTCGACTGAATATGGGGATCACTTGATCACTTGACATCCTGTTACTCATTGATTTGCTCGAGCAGGCGCAAGTAACATCTCCATTCATCACTGTTGCATGCTAGTGTAGCCCAATGGTATCTGCTCGCTCCAGGAACACGAAGAGCCTCAAACTGATCATTCAGGGTGTTCACAAAGAAGTCTGACCTTATCATAGGTGGGCAGCCACACATCCAGTAGAATGCATTCGGTAACGGTTCTAGTCCAGCAGTCGTCTCCACATCTCAGTTTGTGTCGCAGTATCTGATTTTTGACTCCTTGGCAAATGAGACAGTGTTCCTGATTCTTGATTGTCTATGGAGGTCGGAACTCCAGATTCTTTCTCTCACTTGAGTAAAGTGTGATACTCCAAGCATAGCTCTTTGGATTCCTCTTTGGGGGATCCAAATAGCGTTCTCATCCTGTTTCATAGGGCCCAGGTCTCTGAGGTGTATGTTAATGCAGGAAGAACAATGGAATCAAAGAGATATGCCTGGATCTGGAGGTTCTTTATTCTCTTAGCTATTTCTTTAACACTCTAGAAGGATTCCATGGTGCTCTCTTCCTCCTGCGCAACTCAGGTGCTAGGTCATTCGTTATGTTGACTTCTCAACCTAGGTACACATAACTGTTGCATTTGGAGATGTTGGTTCTGTTGAGAGCAAATGAAATGTCAGGAACGAGACCGTTTCTCATAAACATTGTCTTCATGAGATTCAGCTGCAGTCCGACCTTCCCACACTCATGGTTGAAGTCGGCCAGCATTTGTGCCATTTGGCTAATGTTCGGTATTATTAGAACGATGTCATCAGTGAAGCGGAGGTGGTGTAGTTGCCGACCGTCTATCTTCGCTCCCATTCCTTCCCTTTCTAGTTGTCGTGAGAGTGGCACTGAAGAGTTTT
Organism: Sorex fumeus; assembly: GCF_029834395.1. NCBI lineage: Eukaryota > Metazoa > Chordata > Mammalia > Eulipotyphla > Soricidae > Sorex > Sorex fumeus. The sequence goes on from NW_026606188.1 coordinate 15,586,494, forward strand.
GGTGAAATGGTATCACCCTGCCGAACCCCTCTCTTGACATGGATGATCACTTCCTTGCAGAATGATGAGATCCTGGTAGTGAATCCATAATACAGCTCATGGAGGATCCTGATGTATTGAGTTTGAGCTCCTTGTTTGGCTAGGGCTTCTATGACTACTTCTGTCTCAACAGAATCAAAGGCCTTCAATAAATCAATTAATGTTAGACAGAACAGCATCTTGAACTCCTGAGAAACCTCAATGAGCTTGATTACTGTGTGGATATGGTTGATCATACTGAATCCTTTTCAGAACCTGGCTTGCTCGCATGGTTGTCCTTCATCTAGTGTTCTGCCAATTCTATTCAGGATGATTCGAATGAATAGCTTGTAGATGACAGACAACAGACAGATCAGGCAATAGTTGCCAATGTTGTGGATGTCTCTCTTTTACATTAGTACAGTCTTGCTGGTTTCCCACTGGGATGGAACCTTGAATTTAGACAGGTACTGTGTGAAAAGCCAAGCCAGTGTATTGATGAGTACTGATGGTACGTTCTTCAGGTGTTCGTGCCTCACCTTGTTTGGGCTGAGTGCTGTTCACTTCTTTACCGATGAAACTGCATGTTGGATTTCGAAAGGGAGAACATTGGGAACAATATATCCATCCTGCAGAATTTGGTATGTGGGCAGGTGGACATAGCTATCGAAGATATCTGAGTAGAAGTCATGGAAAATATTCTCCATTGTCCTTCTGAAGATGTGATAGATCCATCAGGACATCAGAGGCAGTCATCTTGGTCTTGTTGTTGGTGAAGGACAGGTGGGTATTGCGAATGCTTTTCCCGGCTTCTGCCACATCGGCCAATACTGCTGCTCTTCTCTCTTTGAAGTCTTCCTTTATTGCTTTTCTGCACTGCATTGCCAGCTTGGATGTTCACTTGGATGTTCACAGCCTGAGGCTCGTGCAAAGCCATGTTGGCGAATGAGCTTGAGAGTTTTCGAAGACAGGTGTCTTTTTGTGGCTATCTCTCTCTTGGTGTTCCTCGCACAATCATGGAGGTGCTGAACCAGTCAATAATATTCTTCATCAATGTTGTAAATGACAGCAATGTTGTTGTCCACTACCCAGCCACCGCCACATTCCAGGCCACTTTCCAGATGCTCGGGCCAAGACTCACACATGAGTGAAGCCCCACAGAACCAGGTAAGCAGAACTTTGTGACCTTGGACTCCAGGCTCAAGGGTATCAGGAAATAGAGATCCTCTGCCTGCTCCCACCAATCTCCAGCGACCCAAGGATCCCACCCAGAAGCCCCCCTTGCTGGTACTAGATAAATACCTCATCGGCGGACCTCCACTACCTCCACTACCCAGTCACTGCCATGCTCCAAGACACTTTCCTGACCACACAGCCGCTTTGCAGCACATCATAAAACACTTAATACCCATCTTCCTTTACTGAACCATATTTGATGGGATTCAACTGTGGTTTGAACCATGGTAACATCTGAAATGGCAATTAGAGGCCACCCTAAAAGTCTCTATCCCTCTCAGAGAGCCTGGCAAGCTACTGAGAGTATCCTGCCCGCATGGCAGAGCCTGGCAAGCTAGCTGTGGTGTATTCGATATACAAAAAACAGTTAATACAATGGGTCTCATTGCCCTAACCCTGAAAGAGCCACCAATACGGCAGTGTTAAGAAGGATGAGGAAGGAGAGACTGATAAAATCTCAAGGTCAAACTAGGCTGCCAAAACGAAGAAGGACTAAAATGACTGTCTGGGGGGTATGGTGCCGCCAACAGGTCAATCTGTACCTGTGAGGTGAATGCATCAGCAGCCTGATGGCACCTTCAGACTTTCTGATACCCCAAAATTGCTGCTGTGCCTTTGGCCAGACCCCAAAACCTCAGGGGCAAAGTTTACCAAGAAAGTAAATGGCCAAAAGTTAGGTATGTGGGAAACACACCCACAAACCACCTCCGCGCTCATCTATATCATTAGAGGCAAGACCTCTCTGGTTCCTTATCAAACTCCTTAACGGCCATGATCCCAGAGACTCATAGACAAATCTTGGAACCCAGTGACTTTTGACAGAGATGCATCCGGTCCCCACAATGGGTTAACAGTGCTGGATTGCCCCAGGGGGGAAAAGAGTGTTGTCCCTCTGCTTGCTCCCCCTTGGCAGCTCGGTGGCTGCCATCTTCCAGAGGCCATTGGACAGTCAGGTTTGGGCCTGCAGTGACGAGACACCTGGGGCCTCATGGGATGGCATGGAGCCGGCCTTTTCCTTCCTTCCTCAACGAGACCCCGAGTCGCCACCCATAACTGGCCTCTCTGGCTTCTGATGAAACTGCTTAAAGGACATGATCCAAGAGACTCAGAAACAAATCTTGGAACCCAGTAGCTTTTGGGAGAAATGCGTCTGGTCCCTGCAGTAGGTTACCAGTTTTGGGCCACTTCAGGGGGGAATGGGTGCTGTCCCTCCACTTGCTTCCCCTTGGCAGCTCAGTTGCTGCCATCCTCCAGAAGTCATTGAACAGTCAGTATTGGGCCGGCAGTGATGAGACACATGGGGCCTCGTGGGATGGGGGTGGAACCGGCCCTTTACTCCACACCCCAATGAGACCCCAAGTTGCCGCCCACAAATGGCCTCTCTGGCTCCTGATCTAGCTGCTTAACAGCCATGATCCAAAAAACTCAGGAACAAATCTCGGAACCCAGCAGGTTTTGACAGAAATCCCTCCAGATTTAATTGTTAATGTTTTGGAATTCCAAAACTGCTTGGTCACTGCTGCAACCACGCGACATCATATGTTATTCATAATCAGCAATAGAAAACAAATTGTCTACTCTTTCCTTTGCAGCAGATCTGAGTGTTGGGTTGAAATCCCAAATAATAATGGTGGGTCTGGTGTCAAAATATTGAATGTAATCAAAGTAGAGAGAGAGAGTAACGTGAAGATCATCTGCCCACAGGTAGAGGGAGGGTGTGTGATGGGGGGTATACTGGGGTTTTGGAGTGGTGGAAAATGGGCACTGGTGAAGGGATGGGTGTTTCATTATATGACCAAGACTTAAACCCGAAAGCTTTGTAACTACTCTCATGGTGATTCAATAAGTAAAATTATAAAAAAGGGAAAAAAATAAAATGACTGTCTGTACTTTGAATGCACATACGCTGGCATTGGATGCATTCATTGAGGACATGATTGTGCAAGAGCAAAAGATCAAGTATAACAACATTGGTCTGACTGAGACCAGAAGGCATCAACCACATCATGCCTTTTTCTACATTGGAGAACTCTTCCTCAGAACATGCGACAAAAGAGGCATCGGTGGTGTTGGTGTCTTTGTCAACCCGAGCTTGGCCATGAGCATTGATTCTCAAATGCCTAACAACCCGAATCAGGCAATTACACTTGAATAGATGTGGCTCACTGCCGACAGTTTCTGTCTTCATTATCTGTGCACCAACATCCAATTACGATGGAGAAATTGGGAAGTTCTACATGGAGCTGGAGAAGTTATATAAAGAAGACCACACCTTCTACAAGATCATTGTTGGTCATTTTAATGCCAAGATAGGACCGAGAAGATCAGCCGAAGAACTTCATATTAGGACCCATGACCTAGAATGGAATGAACAGGGTGAGAGACTGTATGAGCTCATCATGTCGACCAAGACCATCCATGGTAACTCACAGTTCCAGAAGGCCAAATCTAAACGTTGGACATGGGAGTCTCCCAGTGGACAGTTCCACAATGAAATTGACCACATCATATTCAATCGATGGTTTTGCCTGACCGAAGTTGCTGCTGTCCCAAAGTTCCAAATGGGATCAGACCATCTCCTTCGTGGTCAAAATTCTACTTCATGGAGCAGGGAGAAAGCGCTGCAAAATTTAAGAAGAGAACTCCCAGAACGACCACCAACTGGGAGCTCTTTGGCACTATTGCAGCAACATGGGAAGATGTATATGGGAAGTGCACTTGAATTCACTTCGGTCTCCTGCCCCCGCGCCTGGCTGTCCTCGCCGGGGCACCTTGGAGGGAAGCAGGTTGAGCTTTCCTCCCCGCCCTGACCAGGGCTCTGGCAGCCGAAGACCTCCAGGACCAGCCACCAACATGCTGAGACCACTCTCCGCACACCTGAAGGTACCGGCAGAGGAACAAAGGCAAGCAGATCCCGCCCGGGGCTGAGATCTCCAAGCCTACTTGGATCAGGGCTGAGCATCCTCCACCCAGATCCTCCGAATTCCAGTAAGCGGGTGTCACACCCACCAATTGGTCCCCTGGCGCCGTGTAATCCCATCAACGGCCAAGACTCAGAGACTATAAAAACCAGCCCCAAGAACCACGCAGCTGCATTTGCAGCCACGTGACATCTTATTATGACATCTTATTATCTCATTCCTACTTTGGACAAACTGGCAGGCTACCAAATGTAACCTGCCCACATGGCAGAGTCTAGCAAACTCCCCGTGGCGTACCCAATATGCCAAATACCAGTAACAATGATGGGTCTCATTCTCCTAAAGAGCCTTGAATATAGCACTTTCTTAAAAACCTCAGGGCTAGGATGAAGGAGACATTACTGGGGCCTGTTCGAGGCAATCGACGAATAACAGGATGGTCATGATTCGTGATTCGTGTATGGACACAGTAAGAAATACTTTGAGCTTATAGAATTGCTCTCCTAGGGCCATCTCGATCGCAGACTGCAGTGCTCAGGCCAGATATCTGTTCTATTCTTAGCAGCAGGGTCCTAGTCTCGTCGTTACTTTTGGATCATGAGAGCATTTGCCTATGATCAAACTCTTAACCTATAGTTAAAATCGTGGCACCTTGGCCTGGCCCGTCTCGATGCCAGGATAGCACATAACTTACTAGCTTGCCCTGGTTCCATCCAGTCCCACATCGGGACCCCAGGGAAGATTCCAGAGTTAAAACCCTACTAATTAGTAACTCTACCTTTCCTGCCCCCGCCCTAGCAGAGCTTTAAAATGAAACCATTCCTTATTGGGATGTAAATTCTGAAACCATTTGTTGACTCTTCTCTGCTGGGATGTAAATTCGGAAACCATTTGTTGGCCCTTCCTTATCTGTTACCTCTGTTAGGAACTTTTCCCTTATCCACCTCCACCAGAATGCAGGGCTGAGAATCAAAGGAAGCCAGGTGATAACCAAATGTCCAAGTTGAGTTACCAGATGCCCACTAGCCACAATGCCTATGTACATAAATGCTGATCTTTGAATATATAGGCTAAGGAGTGATGTACTTTTAAATGGATTGGTTAAGAAAGTATATGTTGTTACAAATCTATTGGCTATAAAATGTGCAGGCTTTGCTGTAACAGCCAGTGAAGGCCTATATAAGATCCCCTTTGAAGAAGTTTGGGGTCTTGCCTCACCTATCTGAACTGCGAGTCTGTGTAGGTGAGTTGACCCTGGCTAGCCAGTCTTACAATAAATCTTGCTTGCTGTTTGCAGTCTCTGGAGTCTCTTTGTCGTTAAAGGGAGATCACAATCTGCGTCCTAACAGGGACCCTGCTTTCGGGGTGCTAGGAAGTGAGGGCAACTGAGGTTTAAGTTGAGAAAGCAGCTGCCCAGGAGTGAATAATATTTAAGGCCAATTAAATCCTAAGTTATAAAGCATAATATTAATTGTGTTCCTGTATCTATACAAAAAGGACATTGCATTAAAGTAAACTGCTCAAAAGACTTAAGGAGAGGAGAAAGGCAATATTAACTTACAGTACAGCTTCAGTGTCTAAGAAGGATGAGACCTTACAAATTGGTTGGAGAAGAGAGCATAGAAGTGGTTACAGACAAACAAAGGAATGGGAGTGACTTGGGAGCACTATGATAGGTTCAACCTGATAAATCTAAGCTCCTTGTACTCCAACAGACAGCAACACCCCAGTCCTTGTTCTGCTAGTCTGCCTGTATAACAAAAGATACAAGATATCCAAGTGGAAAGGATTTGCTCCACTGGGATCCTGCTTTAAGGAGACACTTCTCCAAACCTGGGAGGTCCTATGCCTTCTTTTCCTTTCTTTCCCGTCTCTAAAATAATTTTTTTTCTCTAAAATAAATTTTTTTCTGAATTCATTCTCTTTCTCTCTCATATAATCATTCTTTCAGAACTCTCTTCCACTCCTTTCCTATCAATGGACTTCTGTACTTTTGTTTTCTGGTAGCTGATTATTCTTGTTCTTAAGTGTTCTGAGTTTGGAGTTTGTGTCTTTTTTTTTCTTTTTTCTTTTTTTCTTTTTGGGTCACACCCGGCAATGCACAGGAGTTACTTCTGGTTTATGCACTCAGTAATTACTCCTAGTGGTGCTCGGGGAACCATATGGGATGCTGGGAACCGAACCTAGGTCCGCTGCGTGCAAGGCAAACGCCCTCCCCGCTGTGCCATCACTCCAGCCCCAGATTGTGTCTTTTAAAGTAGTTATAGAAACTCTCATCAAACTTACAAACCAGTAATGTTTGACCCTTAGCTCTCCGCAATCTGCAAAACACTGTTTTATAAGCTATTAACATTTATCTTTTGGAAAAATCAACATGCCTCTGGAGATAAAATAAGAAACAAGTGTTGGTTATAGGCCTAGAATTTTTCTAATTACATGGAATTAGGGAAAAACAAAGCTTAGATTCTAAGTATGTTGACCCCCAATTATATACTGTTCATAAACATGTTTCAGGCAGTGACCACTGGCCTCTTCAGTATTTGATCTTGAAGATATTTCCTGGTCATTCATTCATCAGATTCTGTATTCCCAGTAAAAAAATACAAAAGCCTTATTTATTTAGTGTGTACGCTAACTTTTAAAAAGTGCCCTAAATCTTTATACTTAAATTAGTAAAGATATCCTGACTTCAACCAATTTTAAATGGAAGAAAGAAAAGGTTCAAAACATTTTGTTTGTTTTGGGACCAAATCCAGCACTGCAAAGGGATTATTTCTGACTTTGCATTCAGGAATTGATCCTGGTGTTGCTTGGGAGATCAAAAGGGATACTGGGGATGGCTGAATGCAAGGCAAATGCCCTCTTGGTCATAGTATTGTTCCAGCCTCAGTTCATAATATTTTTATAACATTTTAAAAACATTTTATTTATGATTTGAAACTGTAAATGATATTTATTGATGTCTGGCATTATAAAACTAGGGCCAAGTTTGTAACTATATTTTTGTTTCTGTAGAAAAATACAAAGGTCAAAGGTATCTTCTCTCCAGGCATTCACTTTCAAATGATTGAAATCATTCTATTGTGCAAATAAATAGACACTTAAAAATTTATTACTCTATGTTTGGTGCTGCATTACCAAGTCTAATGATAAAAAATAAACAAAAGAGTAGTTTATGTCCTGAAGGAATTTACAATTATAATTTAAGTCATTTTCTTACCAACAGTTTTCATTCCTATGTTGTAAGTGAATAAACTCAGCTTAATCCCCACATCTAATCTCCCACAAGAAAAGCTATTTACAAATGAAGTTACTTAAATTGCCTTAATAATGTAATTTTAGGACAGTGGTTATCTTGGGGAACAAAAGTTTATGCTTCCTTTTTTCTGAGTTTGAATAACTCTTGGAAAGCTTCCTCCTTGAGTCCAGAACTATAACCACCACCTACAAATCACACAAAGATTATGACAAGATAGGTTCTTCGATTTAAGTTTTTGAAAAGTCTGAGAATTTAAAGGAACCTCACTTAGCTCTCCTGGTCACCGTGGGAGGGATAAAAGCCTTCCACTTAAATTACTGAGTGAAAATGTAAGAAGTGTTTCTGCAAACAAGAACAGATGTCATCTTCCTGAGAAGGATGTTAGCAGGAATGTCTTCACACCTGGCAGTTTCACGATTACTGCCAAATGAGTTCTACAGTCTCAACTGAGACAGGTGGGCTGGCTAAAAAGAATAAGAGAAACACACAAGAACTGTCCAAGCTTTAGGGTCACCTGAGCAGCCTGAGGTAAGCTCACAAGTGGGCCAGTTGTTCAATCCAAGATTGCTCCCCCAGCCTAAATCCAACCGGTGAGCCATTATTTAAGTTGATGGAGACATTAAGAACAATTAGTAAATGCATAAAAATTTTAAAACTGCATTAAGAAAAGAAGCCGGGGTCTTTCTCATACTCAATCAGCAGGCACCCTTAAAGTACAGAGTAAAATTGTGATGCTTTCCCATTCTATTCTCTCCATGGTTTCGATTTGCTGCCTTGTCATATTCTGTTCTTTACTGGGCCCAAGTTTATTCTAAAATTACTTAAACTGTTTACCCAGGGGACTGTCACAGTCTTAGTTTTTGTTAGGGGGACAATTACACACAGCCCCCTTTTAAATTGTTTTTAATGATAACTTAAGTGTTTTGGATGCACTTGCCTCTCAGGTGAGTTTTTCAGTGGTTGAAGATGATGATTCTGGAACAGAGCTGCGGGTTTAGGATAGTGGTGCCTTCTCCAGACCTGATGAAGACTCTTGGTGCGGTGATAGATTTTCAGTGAAAGGATTAACACTCCAGGTCCTGCAAGAATCCAGATCTTAATGCTATCCCAATTTTCTAGCTTTGTGGGATTGAGTTATTTCACCAATCCCAAGGAGTGCTCCCCTCCTCCCTTCCTAATTGGTAGTCACCTGCTGATGGAAGAAAGCATCAAGCCCATTTGTCATGTTGTCAAACATGCTGAAATACCTCGAATAAGTGTGTGTATTTGGGGGCGGGGAGCATAGCTGGCGATGCTCAGAGATTACATCTGACTCTGCACTCAGAAATTACTCCTGGCTGAGCTGGGGGACCATGTGGGATACCTGGGGTTGGACCTGGGTCAGGGCTGTGTTCGATGTAAAACTGCTGTTCTACCCATCCAGTCCCTATCAGTGCTTTTCTCGTTCACCCTGTGGCACTGGTGGTCTGTGGGAGTGCAGCCATACATACATTCATCAAGCGGGGTCATAGAGAAGTCTAGATTGCACTGCATCGGCTCACTCCAGTGATTCCAGTGGGATGATTTGTTTCTCAATGAAGCTTGAGTTAACAGCATTGGGTATCGTTTGTGTACTACAGAATACTAGATCTGGCCTGGGGTGGGGGCTGGTGAGGCAACTGGCATCAGGTTAGCATTTATAGTTAGTATATTGCATAGCATTCAGCCTATAAACTAGGTAAAGGTCATTTTCAAGCATCATTTATGCTTGTTTCCTGTCTCTTGAGTCCTTTTGGGTGACATTAGCTGTTATGGTTCTAGTTAGTTTTGTGCCTCCATGGAGATGCTGCATCCCTTGAATTTGACCCATCTCTCAGGTCCTTACTTCAATATGAGGCATCTCTGTTCCTTCAAGGGGAGGTGGGGGTGGAGGTCATCCCCAGTGTTGACTCCTGGTAAAGTTTTGTTCACCTTTCTCTTAAGAGCCACACCAGTCCTTTCTCTGTTGAAAACCCACATATCCTTGCATCTCTCCCCACCACACCCCCATGTTATTTATTCCCCTGCCCTTCGTCAGGTGTCTGCTGGCATGGGTTTAAAAAGAACCGCCTATTTTTCAGCAAATTGTGCATCGTTTTTGTACTAACAAAAGTCCTTGAGAATAAAAGTTTAATTTTTAAAGTAAATAATGTTGTCTATAAAACCCAGCTCCCAGGAGAGAACAGTGCAGAGTCTCCTGCCTCCGCACCTGGCTATCCTCACTGGGGCCCCTTGGAGGGGGGTAGGTTGAGTTTCCCTCCCTGCCCCGAGTAGAGCCCCGGCAGCCGTAGACCTCCAGAACCAGCCAAAGCCATGCCGAGACCATTCTCCACACGTCTGGACAAGCCTCATGCATGAAGGAACTGGCAGAGGAACCCAGGCATACGGGTCCGAGGGCTGAGATCACCAAGCCTGCTTCGGATAGGAACTGGGCCTTCTCCACCCAGATCCCCCATCTTCCAGTAGGTAGGCGTTACACCCACCAGCTGCTGCTGGAGCCAGGTGGTTCCCATCAACGGCCAAGACCCGGAGACTATAAAACCCAGCTCCCAGAAGCTCGCGGCCGCATTTGCGACCACGCAACATCTTATCTCATTTTTACTTTGGAGAACCCGCAGGTTACCAAAAGTATCCTGCCTGCACAGCGGAGTCTAGCAAACTTCCCATGTCATACTCAATATGCCAAATACCAATGACAATTATAGGTCTCATTCTTCTAGCCCTGAAAGAGCATTGAATATGGCTCTTTTAAAATCTCAGGGGCAGGAAGAAGGAGACGTTACCGGTGCCTGCTCGAGGCAATTGACGAACAACAGGATGATCGTGTGATTGTGAATGTTGCCTTTAAGGCATAATTATATTCTGGTTCACTGGTCTGTGTTTGTGTGTGGTTCAGGAGGGAACTGGCTCACTCCAATCTTCCGCTTTTTTGTTTGTAAATAAGAGTAGTTAGAGTTAGGTGGAGTCTTTCTCCTATGGCTTGACCTTATGGGTAGGGAATTTTATGGGACAATTAGTAGAGAATAAACTCTTGTAAAAATCTTTTGGAAGTAAAAGCTAGGCAATCATGATCCAGAGACTCACAAATGAATCTCCGAACTGAGCAGCTTGCTGCAGAGATGCCTCCGGATCTTGCAACAGGCTGATTTCATCTGAGTGCCTCAGATGGGAGCAGGTGTTGTCCCTCCACCTCCCCCCTATGAATCCCAGAGGCCACAAACTTCCAGAATCCAATGAAAAGTCCAGGTATGCAGGACCAGTGACTGCAAACGCCAGGCTTCCAGGGATACGGGATGGACTGATACTTCCCATCTCCTGACCCTACAGGACCCTGGCTGTCATGCCCACAAACTGCCTCCAGATGTCATTTAAGCACATTAACGACCATGATCTAGAGACTCACAAATGAATCTTGAAACTGAGCAGCTGGATGCAGAGCTTCCTTTGGACCCTAATTATCTAAAATTTAATTTTTTTTAAATTTTTAAAATTTCTATCATTTTAGGCACAATAGTTTATGAAACTGTTATTATGAGTTTTACCCATAAAACATTACCATCACACACTTCCAAAGAATGTCCACTTCCATCCTCCATTGTGACATATTTTTTTTCTTTAAATTTTTATTAGTGAAACATCATGAGGTACAGTTGTAGACTTACAAATTTTTGTGCTTGGGTTTCAGTTATACAATGATCGAACACCCATTCCTCCAGCAGTGCCCATACTCCACCACCACTGATCCCAGTATTCCTTTACCCCCCATCCCCCTCACCCCACCCTACCTCTGTGGCAGGGCATTCCATTTTATTATCTCTCTCCTTTTGAGTGCTGTGGTTTGCAAAAGAAACATTGAGTGACAATCATGCGTGATGAGTATAGACTATAGACCAAACATGATTGCCACTCAATATCTAAAATTTTAGAATTCCAGGAGTGTATAGCTGTTTTTGTGGCTGTGTGACATCCCATGCTATTCATTAAAAGCAATAAAAAATAAATTATCTAGCATCTACCTGTGGGGAAGGCTTGCATGGTGGTGGGAAAATTCATAATAAATGTGGTGGGAAGGTACAATGGTGGTGGAACTGGTGTTGAAATATTTAATGTAATCCAATACTGTGAATGACTTAATGAAAAATAAGCTAGGTCTCCCCCCAGCCCTGCACCTTTTCCCGCCAAACCCCACATTCCCAGTGGGGGACAGCTGCGGCAGCTCCGTGGAACTGTCCATCGCCCCTCCTCCATTCCAGGATCCTGAGTGGGAGTGACCCTGGGAAGGGCAGGGGGCATGGCCACTACGAAGGGGCATGGCCTCCCAGAAGTGGGCGTGACCTTCTCCTGGGCAGCCGGCCGCTCACGTGGCGGGCCACTCATGCGGCCACAGTTATATTTCCCAATCCGAGCACTCAGGACTTTCATCCCACACCTTGTCGCCTAATACCGACCAAAAATTTCTGACCACCTCTACTACAATACAACAACATCCCACTTGCGTACTCCATTTCTAACAAAAGACTGTAGGAAATGAGCTGTACAAGCGCAATACTAAGAAGCACCACCTCCAAAGTTTCACTCAATGTCGGTTATAAAACAAAGAATAACGCCTGGTTGAGAAGAAGGTCGGACTCTAGAAAGGGAGAAGGGTGGCTACCATCGACCAACTTTATCCAAAATCCTTTCCCACAATAAGAGGGAACAGTACCTGTGATTTCAAGGTTCTACCTCTAGGCAATCAAAACAACATGAAGAAACAGCGCAAATCTCCACTACAAGGAGAATACGAAGAAAAGAATCCCGAATCCTAAACCGAGGTTGTCCACAAGTATGCTCTCTTCAATAAAAAATTCCAGGATCAAATGCAGAGGGTGTTCAAGGATCTACTCAAAGAATCAATGGAAGAGATATCCAGAAAACTAAAAGAAGAAATGAAAGAAACAATAGAACAAATAGTCGAGAAAATACAGGAAGAAATGAGAGCAGAAATTAAAAAGCTACAAAAAGAAGTGTCACAAATAAAGGATTCAGTAGATGAAATTAAAAAGTCAGTAAGCACCCTTAGCAATAGGATAAGTGCAGCTGAAGAGAGGATCAGTGAGCTTGAAGATGAGCAACAGAAATCCCATAGGGAACAACAAGCAATAGAAAAAGACCTCAAAATGGCTCTAAGGAGAATCAGAGACCTAGGGGATGACGCCAAGAGGAACAACATTAGAATCATTGGAGTACCAGAAGGACAGGGAGACAACCCCAATGAAAAATCTACAGTCAAAGAAATCATTGCTGAAAAGTTCCCAGAGTTAAGGAAGGCAGACATCCAGATCCAAGGAGCCAGAAGGGTACCAGCTAAAAGAGACCCCAGAAAGAAACACCTCAATGCATATCATAGTCAGAACAATGGATGCTGTGGACAGAGACACAATATTACAAGCAACAAGGTCAAAGAAGGAAATTACATACAAAGGAGCACCCCTTAGATTCACAGCAGACCAATCAGAGGAAACCCTCCAAGCCCGAAGGCAATGGTGGGATATAGTGAAAAAACTCAATGAAATGAATGCTTCACCAAGAATACTCTATCCAGCTAAACTCTCACTCAAATTCGATGGAATGATACACCACTTCATAGATAAACAACAGCTCAGGAACTTCATAGACTCAAAACCAAATCTAAAAGAAGGACTAAAGGGGCTCCTATAAGATAAGAAGGAAAGCAGGTATAAACACAACCAACTCCTGCAGAAAGATGGCACAAAACCCCATGACAATAATCTCCCTTAATGTCAATAGTCTAAATGCACCTACCAAGAGACACAGAGTGGCAAAATGGATATAGAAACTGAAATCAACATTCTGCTGTCTACAAGAAACTCATCTGAACAAACAGAGCAAACACAGACTCAAAGTTAAAGGATGGAAAACAGTCCTGCAAACAAACAGCTCGCTCAAAAAAACTGGGGTGGCCATACTAGTATCCAACAACATTAATTTCAGGCTGAAAAAGATTAGAAGAGACAGCGAAGGTCATTTTCTCTTCATCAAGGGATACATACAACAGGAAGAAATCACACTCTTAGATGTATACGAACCTAATGAAGAAACAGCTGGATACTTAAAATAACTAAAAATAACTGCTAACAGATTTTAAGGAGGACATTGCCAGCAACACAATAGAAGTTGGAGACTTCCACATCACCTTATCACCTCTGGATAGATCAACAAGAACAAAACTTAGCAAGGAAACATAGGCTTTGAATGAAGAAATAGAAGAGAAAGGACTTATAGACCTATACAGGGCTTTACACCCCAAAAAGAAAGAATACACATTCTTCTCCAGTGCGCACGGAACATTTTCCAAAATAGACCATGTACTAGGCCACAAAAGATACCTCAATAGAATCAGGAAGATAGAAATAGTATCAACAATCTTTTCGGACCATGATGCACTGAGGATAGAAGTGAATCACACACAGACACAGAGAACCAAATCAAACATCTGGAATCTAAACAACTAACTGCTGAACAAAGAGTGGGTCAGAAAGGAAGTCAAGGATGAAATCAAAAGGTACCTGGAAAAAAATGAGAATGAAGACACAAGCTACCAGAATTTATGGGATGCAGCTAAAGCCATATTAAGGGGAAAATTTATAGCTCTGCAAGCATACTTCAAGATTGAAGAAAGGATGCACATAAACAACTTGACTTCACAGCTCAAGATCCTAGAAAAGGATCAACAGAAGGAGCCCAAAGTAGGCAGAAGGAAAGAGATCATAAAACTTAAAGCAGAAATCAACAACATGGAAACAAAAGAAACAATCCAAAATATCAATGAAACTAAGAGTTGGTTCTTTGATAAAATAAATAAGATATATAAACCACTAGCAACACTCACAAAGAAACAGAGAGAGAGATAACCCTAACAAACTGAATTAGAAATGACAATGGGGATATCACAACGGAAACCAAAGAAATTCAAAAGATCATCAGAGACTACTTTGAAAGTCTGTATGCCACGAAACAAGAGAATCTAGAAGAAATGGATAAATTCCTGGATTCCTATAATCTCCCAAAACTGAGTCAAGAAGATATGGAATACCTTAATAGATCTATTAACATCAAGGAAATTGAAACTGTAATCAAAAGTCTTCCCAAAAACAAAAGTCCAGATTCAGAAGGATTCACTAGCAAATTTTTCCAAACATTTAAAGAGGACCTACTGCCAGTCCTTCTCAAGCTTTTCCAGGAAATCAAAAAAACAGAAACTCTCCCAAACAGTTTCTATGAGGCCCATATCTCTCTAATATCAAAAGGAAACAAAAAAAACACAAAAAAAGAAAACTACAGGCTGATATCCCTGATGAACACGGATTCGAAGATTCTCAACAAAATACTAGCAAATAGAATTCAAGAACACATCAAAAAGATCATACACCATGACGAAGTGGGATTCATCCCGGGAATTCAAGGATGGTTTAACATTCAGAAATCAATCAACATAATTCATAATATCAACAAAATAAAATATAAAAATCATATGATCATATCAATAGATGCAGAGAAAGCATTTGACAAGATCCAACACCGGTTTATGATGAAAACCCTTGCCAAAATGGGGATAGAGGGGACTTTCCTCAATATAGTTAAAGCCATCTACCACAAGCCTACAGCAAGCATCATCTTCAATGGGGAAAAACTGAGAGCCTTCTCCCTAAGATCAGGGACGAGAAAAGGATGTCCACTGTCTCTACTACTGTTCAACATAGTACTGAAAATACTAGCAATAACAATTAGGCAAGAAAAAAGAGATTAAGGGCATCAAAATAGGAAAGGAAGAAATCAAGCTCTCACTATCTGCAGATGATATGATACTATATTTAGAGAACCCTAAAACCTCTACCAAGAAACTCCTAGAAACGATAGACTTGTATAGTAAAGTTGCAGGCTATAAAATCAATACCTAAAACTCCATGGCTTTCCTATACGCACATAGTGAGAGAGAAGAAAATGACATGAAGAAAACAATCCTATTCACATTTGTACAGCAGAAAATCAACTACCTAGGAATTAGTTTAACTAAGGAAGTAAAGGACCTGTACAAAGAAAACTACAAAACGCTGCTTCTTGAAATAGAAGAGGACGCGAGGAAATGGAAAAATATCCCCTGTCCATGGATCGGGAGAATTAATATTGTCAAAATGGCAATACTTCCCAAAGCACTGTACAAACTCAATGCAATCCCTATTAGGATACCCATGACATTCTTCAAAGAAATGGAGCAAACACTCCTGAAATTTATATGGAACAATAAGCCCCCTCGAATAGCTAAAGCAGTTCTTGGGAAAAAGAAATTGGGAGGAATTAACCTCCCGAATCTCAATCTCTACTACAAAGCAGTAATAATTAAAAGAGCATGATACTGGAACAAAGGCAGAGCTGCAGACCTATGGAACAGGGTCGACTGTACTGACATCTCCCCTCAAACATATGATCATCTAATCTTTTATAAAGGGGAAATGCGAAGTGGAGTAAGGAAAACCTTTTTCACAAATAGTGCTGGAAAAACTGGACGACTACATGCAAAAAATTGGGCTTAGATCTCTGCCTAACACAAAAGTAAGATCAAAATGGATTAAAGACCTCAACGTCAGACCGGAGTCCATAAGGTACATTGAAGCCAAAGTTGGCAAAACCCTCCATGACATTGAAGCTAATGGTATTTTCAAAGATGTCATGCCACTGGACAAGCAAGTGAAAACAGAGATAGACAAATGGGACTATGTTAAACTAAGAAGCTTTTGCTCCTCAAAAGAAACAGTGACCAAAATACAAAGACAGTCTACAGAATGGGAAAGGATATTCTCCAAATACACATTCGACAAGGGGTTGATATCAAGGATATACAAAGTACTGGTGGAACTCCACAAGAAGAAATCATCCAACCCTATCAAAAAGTGGGGAAACGAAATGAACAGAGACTTTCTCAAAGAAGAAATCCAAATGGCTAAAAGGAACATGATAAAATGCTCTACATCATTAATCATGTGGGAGATGCAGATCAAAACAACAATGAGATATCATTTCACACCACAGATACTGGCCCACATTCAAAAGAACAAACGCAACCTGTGTTGGCGCAGATGTGGCGAGAAAGGGACCCTCCTTCTCTGCTGGTGGGAATGCCGACTGGTTCAGCCCTTTTGGAAAACAGTATGGATGACTCTCAAAAAATTAGAAATTGAGCTCCCATTTGACCCAGCAATACCACTCCTGGGAATATACCCAAGAGAGGCTAAAAAGTATAGTCGAAGTGACATCTGCACTTGTTTGTTCATCGCAGCACTGTTTACAATAGCTAGAATATAGAAAAACCTGAGTGCCTGAGAACAGTTGACTGGTTAAAGAAACTTTGGTACATCTACACAATGGAGTACTATGTAGCAGTTAGAAAAAATGAAGTCATGAAATTTACATACAAGTGGTACTGCATGGAAAATATGCTAAGCGAAATGAGTCAGAAAGAGATGGACAGACATGGTAGGAATACATTCATTTGGGTAACATAAAATAACAAAATAAGAGACTAACACCCAAGAACAGCTGTGATAAATACCAGGTTGTTCACTTCATGGCTTAGAGGCCAGCTGCACACTCTACAGGTAAAGGCAGCTCAGATAGAAAAGGAAGCACCAAATAAAGGCTGCTGGGGAGATCTGCCCAGGATGGGAGATGCCTGCTGAAAGTAATCTATGAACTGAACATGATTGCCACCCAATGTCTCTTCTGCAGACCACGGCACCCAAAGGGAGAGATAGAACAAAAGGGAGTGCCCTGCCACAGAGGCAGGGTGGGATGGGGGATGGGAGGGGTGGCAGGGATACTGGGATTGGTGGGGGTGGAGAATGGGCACTGGTGGAGGGATGGGTACTTGATCATTGTATAGCTGAAACCCAAGCACAACAACTTGTAAGTCTACAACTGTACCTCATGGTGTTTCACTTATAAAACAAAAAAAAAAAATAAGCTAGGTCATATTGGTTTTTAATTTCAAAAATTTTCCCCACATAGCAAATTCTGATAGAGAAAGTGCCCCAAAGGCAGTGATATTTTCTTATGATGAACTATACTAGAATAGATAGCTGTTGATATATGAATATATTCACATAGTTGATCTCTTTGTAATGTATGTTATCCATTTGCCATTGATCATCTGGTACAAGGCCTCTTGGGCAGTTCCTTGAAGATATGAACTTGAAGAATTAATTTGGCAATATAGGCAATCTGACCATTTCTTTTGCATCTGACTCTGCATAATATTAAATACTTTAGAGAGACTTTTCCTATTTTGATACCTCAGATTGTTGAGATTGAAATGTCTTGGTCAACTTTAGTAGAATTTTTGCCTGTTCTTTTGGAAATTTAGAATGTGACTTGTCATGAATAATAATGGTGGGCTGTCATAAACCTGCAAGGTATTCTTCAGAGAAGTTAACACAATAACAAATTTGGGTATGCTATTAGAACATGTAATCCTTTTTTTTGTAAATTGAATTAGTAATTTTTCAGCATTCTGTGAGTCAGAAATTATGTTTAAAAGTTCCTGAGGAAAGGCATTTAAAGCTACAAGACTAACTCTTATTAAGAATTTGAATGGATCTTGAAGCTAAGGCTGGAGAGATGGTACTGCAAATAGGAAGCTTATCTTAAACATTCTGGGCTGGATCTCTGGCTTCTCTTGTGGACTCCTGAGCTCTGTGAAGAGTGATTCCTGAACACAGAGCCAGGAGAAAGTTCTGGGTCTGGCCAGGGGTGGCCCTCAAACAGAACAAATAACAAAAGGAACCCAAGGCTATAAATTTAAGTTTTCCGTAATAAAAATACTAGAGCAATTTTTTCAGATGTCATTTTTTTTAGAGTTTCCAATCAGCTTTAGGACAGCTGTACTATCAGCTAAAATTTCATATTAAGAAAGCTGAACACCTTTAAGTGACAACGCTTTCTACAAAATTCCAGCATAACAAATAGGCTTGGATCTATATTTGTACTAACTGAAATTTCCAATAGTTTGGTATTTGGTAACTCTTCCCTCATAACATATTATCACAAACAGTACCCTTTACCCATTTGTAGTTATCTCAAAGCCATGGATAGGTTTGATTTAGGATCTGGCAACACAATAGAAATGAGTCAGTTCTTTTTTCTAGGCAAACTAATCTACCTTTTACTTTGAAAAAGCTGGTTATTCATATGTGTTATTTCCATGTGACTGCTGAAAAAAAGACCTGAGTGGCTTGTATTTTAAAGATACTCTCTTTTGTTCTTTAGTTAGTTATGGCAGATTGATTAACAAGTAGGTCCTTAGATTAGAAGCTTTTATAGGGTGGCAGGGATAAAAAATTTCCAGGCTCTTCCATGGATTTTTGATGGAAAGGCCTAATAACTATTTGTTAATAAAAATTTCTATTTGTAGACCTTTTTTCTTAAAACATGCATCTATTTATAACTCTAAGATTTTAGCAAGTCACAATGCTGTATGTTTAGGTTATCAAGATAGTGTTTTTTACTAAATAGTTCTAGAAATGTAAATGATCAAAAATCTTTGAGATAAAATATTCCTAGATATTTTAACACTTTACACCTTTGCCTCTCAGTAAAGTTAACTTGACCTGAGAATAATTAGCATGAACAACTGTATTTCTATTTCTGTTAAAACTTGCAAAATCAAACAGCTTTATCTCTATTTCAGTTAAAACTTTCAAAATCAAATTACTTGGAAATTATTAATACAAATAACTTTTTTCTTTGAGTTAGTCAAAACTCTTAAAAGATCAAGTCAATTTTCTTATTTAGATAACAGGAGCCAATTCTGATGATTAAACACTGATAATATAAAAACTTTGCATGCAATGAATTTTATGACTCTACAAACCTGTATAATTTAGACTAAACAATCACTTTTCAAACCAGTTTTTATTTGCCATGATTATCATAAGTATTTGAGGGTCAGAATTTTAATAATTCCATGTAAGTTTTCTTATGATGAGACACTGTTCTAATTTAGTTCACAGCAACACCGAAAAATATTACTCTCATTTTATAGAGAAAATATGAAGTTCAGAAATACTAACAAATTTTACAGACATATAGAAATTGATTTTTCCATGATCAAATCTGGCCTAAAACATACTTCAGTACTTTTAATTTTTAACTAATTAATTAATATTTGTTTACCTTCTTTTATTTAGTACTTTTTAAATATTTAAACACTTAAATAATTTTAAAATACTTTCAGTGTTTTTTCAATAGTATTTCACTATTTTTATAATTGGTCAGATCTGTGAGAAAGCTCTGCTATTTTGAAAAGATCACTTTTCTCACTCTTACTCTTTAGTTTTTAGCCTATTGTTTTGTTATGTTCAACACCTTTCATAATAAATTTAGAATAAAATCTCCAATTTTTCATATATTTCATAATCAATTTGAGGATCTTCTAAGTTACTGATACAATAAATCAAACATTGTCACTCAGAGACTCAGTTCACACTCAGTAGGACAGACAAAGAAAAGAATGAAGTTTTGCTTGTTTTGGGGGTGCTTATCCAATTGTGCTCAGGGCTTACTCCTGGTTCTATGCTCAGGGATCACTACTATTGGGGGTGGGGTGGGCATATGGAGGGTTGGGGTGCATACAAACAAACGCCCTACCCATTGTGCCATTGCTGGTCCCAAGAATTAACCTTTTTTTAAATAGTCTTAGCTAGCCCTTACATTTCTTGAGATCTAGAACTATTATTAGACCCACCTTAGTAAGACCTAGATGTCATGCCATAAATATCAAAATAATTTTCCAAACTCAACATAACATATATCTCACAACCCATGGATTAGGCAGCTCACCAACCTCCTCACCACGCCCTCTCAGAGTTATGGAGAAGGTCCGTCTGTGGCAGGGAATGGAAGTGTCCAGTGAGAAGAGAAACCCATCATTTTTAGTTAAAGGAACCAAGACTTTGTGTTTTTTAGTAAGAATGTGGTTGACTCAGTTTATTAATTGACTAGACCAAGTCTATAATTGAGGAATGTTACTTCTGATCCTAGCCTGGCTTCACCATTTCAATATTCCAGATACAGACAGACAGAAAGACAGGCAGATGGTTGATGGCAAAGGTAGATATGGCCACCCATAACCACACATGGACACAAATGCCCTAGTCTCTCATTTGCTGTTTATTTGTGAATGATGGGAAGGCAACCAAGGTGGGTCAAGAGAGAGGAAATTGTCTCCTGGAAAACCAGCCTTGTCACCAGTTGACACTATTAAGTGTCACTATTAAGTGTTTTTGAACCTCACACTGCTTCAGCTCATTTCTTACGGAAACACGTCAACAAAAGAGCCATATTGTTTTATCACAACTAGAAAATTAAATTGTAGCCAAATGGTTGTAAACCTAGGGTAGGAAGACATCATGATTTTCCGCTTTCTTAACACTGAGGGAGAAAACATTGACTTGCCAGACATGGGATTTTAAGGTGAGAACAAGGTAATGTTCCTTACTAAGATACATGAAAATATGAATAAGAAGCAGCTTACCTTCTGCTATGGGAGATGGGTGTAAAAGAAGCAACATTAAGCATCTGTAGAAGTAAACAAAATAGAGTTTTCAGAAAGGAGGTGGGATACATCTTAAGATCCTTTAGTACTCCTACTTTGCATTTTCTAAGTAAAATGCAGTTTCTGAGGAAACTAAGGCTTCTATAGCTGTTGAGTTCTCTTCTCACCTCCCTGACCTTTTGCAGTCTGCTCACAATTAGTGGGGAGAGAAATAAACCCGTGTGACCAAATCTGGCACCCAGCTGCAATGTTACAGTCATGCCTTTGTCTAGCACTTGGGTTTTAGGCTAATAAATGTATTGTTATTTTTTGAGGGGTTCACTCCTGGCAGTGGTCAGTGCTACCTTCTGGCTTTTCGCTCAGGGATCACCTGGTTGCAGTGCTCAAGGGACCATATAGGGTGTCAGAGATAAAACCTGGGTCACTTTATGAGAGGCAAGTACTTTACCCTCTGTACCATCTCTTAATCCCTAAAGTAAATCAATTTAGATCTCTGAATCTCAATCACAGGAGGAGATATTGGTAGACATTCTCACTCAAAATCAGGGATTTGAGGTTGCATTGTTTTATGAAGCTGAAGGCTACCAGACTAACTTCTAGGTGCCAAAAAAGCTGGTCAGCAGCAGGCTAAAGAAGATAACCCAGCTTCTTCCCCTTGAACAGCAAGATGACGGCCTCCTCAGAGCAGTTTGGAAAGCCAGGTATGAGCCAGTGGTGACGGGGCAACTGAAACCTCATGGGAAGGGGGGCGTTCCTGGCTCGTCTTTCATGCCCTATGGAGCTCACGGGTTTCCACCCACAAGCAGCTTTTCGGCATGACCATGGCTCCAGAAGCACAAGGACTTAATGCAGAACCCGGCAGCTTGCGGCAGAAAGGTGAATGGTCTATGCGTTAATCCATGGCTCCACGCTTGCCCAGGAGGGAAAGGATGTTGCTCCCTTCCGCCTTTTTCCCCCTGGAAGGCAAGATGGTGGCTGCCTTGGAGCTCTTTGGAAAGCCAAGTATGAGCCGGGGGTGATGGGCCAACTGAAACCTTATGGGAAGGGGGGGCGTTCCTGGCTCATCCTTCACGCCCTACTGATGTCACGAGTTGTCCGCCATGAGCGGCTCTCCGGCATGGCCATGGCTCCAGAAGCACAAGGACTTAATGCAGAGCCCTGCAGCTTGCAGCAGAAAAGTGAATGGTCTATGCATTAATCCACGGCACCATGCCTCCAGAGCCACAGAAACCAATCTCATAATTATCTTCCTCTCAACAGAAATACTTCCAGGCTTAATTAGTAAAATATCAGAAATCCAAAATTGCGGCCGCACAATATCATTTGGTTCTTGTAACCAGCCATAGAAAACAAATAATTTTGCAATGCCTTTTCAGCAGGTCTGATTTTGGGGTGTAAACTCTAAACAATAATGGTGCATGTTTTGTCGAAACAATCAATCTAATCAAAGTAGATAGAGTGCTAATTAGAATTCATCTGCCTCACAGGCATTGGGAGTGGTTGGAGGGACGTATATGAAGGTTCTTGGTGGTGAAAAATAAGTACTGGTGAAGGGAAAGGTGTTTGATCACTGCATGACCGAGACTTAAACCTGAAAGCTTTGTAAATTTTCCCACAGTTATTCAATAAATAAATAAAAATAAATAAATATTTTTTTTAAAAAAAGAAGATAACCCAATATCCTGAGTCAAAAAAAAACAATGTGCCTCTTTTACTAAGATTATTCCCAGGTTTCTGATTTTCTGAGCACAACTGGAAATAGATCACGATCATGATCACGATCCTCCCGTTGTTCATCGATTTGCTTGAGCGGGCCCAGTAACATCTCCATCATGAGACTTGTTGTTACTGTGTTTGGCATATTGAGAACATCACAGGTAGCTTGCCAGGCTCTGCCGTGCGGGCGAGATACTCTCGGTAGCTTGCCGGGCTCTCCGAGAGGGGCAGAGGAATCGAACTGGAGCCGGCTATGTTAGCTGCGTGCAAGGCAAATGCCCTACCGCTGTGCTATCGCTCCAGCCAACTGGAAATAGAATTTTTAAAAATTCCTCTCCTATGTTGTTATTTGCATATAGAAAGCCATACATTTCTGTGCATTGGTTTTTAGCCTATTGTTTCTAGGAGCTTTTGGGTAGTCTTTAAGATTTTCTAAATCTGGTATAATGTTACCTGAAAATAGTGAAAGTTTGACTTCTGGATGCCAATCTGGATGCCCTCAGTGTCTCTTTCTTGTGTAATTGCTATGGAAAGGATGCCCAATACAATATTCAATAGTAATGGTTAGGGTGGATAACTTGCTTTGTGCCTAATCTCAGTGTAATGATTTTTCAGTTTTTCAACATTGAGTATAATGTTTGCTTGTGGTAAATGGCTTTATCTATGTTGAGGAAATATCTTTCAATCTCCATTTTGTTGAGAGATGTTATCATGAATGGGTGTTGGAAATGATCAGATACTGTCTCTGCATCTATTGATATGATCATATGAATTTTATTTTTCTTTGTATTTATATATTTTATTATGTTGATTGATTTGCATATATAAAACCATCCTTACATCTATAAAACCTCATTGGTCATGATGTATGATATGTTTGAAATATTATTAGATTTATTTGGCTATATTTTGTTGAGAATCTTTGAGCCCATGCTCATTAGACATAGATGTTTATAGTTTCCTTTTTTCTGTGACATCTATGTAAACTTTTGGCATAAGGGTAATGTTTACCTCATAGAAACTGTGAAATTTATATGAAGTATTTAAACCTAAAGATCAGCTAAAAGTACTAAGAACATTAGAAACTTCTCTGTCTCCAACTTCAAACTAGACTATAAAATTGTAGTAATAAAACAGGTGTGGTAGTGAAATAAGATCTGAGCAATGAAACAGAATTTTGAGTCAAGAGACAAATCTTTATAAATATTAACAGTTAATCTTCAATAAAATGAGAAACATATGAGGTGGGGCAGGAACGTCTCTTTCACAAATGGTGTTAGGAAAAAAAGGTTGGTCATATACCAAAAAAAAAAAAAAATGAAGGTAGAACCATACTTAATACTGTGCCCAGAAGTCAAATAAAAATATATTTCTATATCAAATCTGAATCAATAAATTATATTAAGGAAAACATATGTAGAACAGTACATGGAAGAAAGAGGTATCTTCAATAATTTAGTTCCATTAAAGAAAAACAAAAGATACTACTTCAGACTAGGAACCTTCCGCACTACAAAAGAAATGATGACCAAACAAAATGAAATGCTGTATAATGGGAAAATATTTGTCCACTATTCATCTGATAAAAGGTTAATATCCAAGATATATAAAGCACTAGTAAAACTGAACTACCTACCACATGAAAAATTGAGGAAAAATGATAAAAACTTCCACAAAGAAGACATATAGATGACAAAGTGTATATAAACAAATTTTCTGCATCACTAATAATCAGCAAAAAGCAAACAAAACCAACAATTGAATACCATTTCACATCAATGAGATTGGTATATATCATAGAATAAAACAACATCCAGTGTTGATATGGATGTGGGAAATGCTGGTGAAAATCTTGACTATACACTTTGTTTGTATTTGGGACCCACCTGGCTAGGCTTAGGGCTTAGTCCTGGAAAGTCTCGGGGACCCAAAACGGAGCATGTGTTAGATGCATGCAAGACAAGACTTTTACCAGCTGTGTTAGCTCTCTGGCATCTGTCTAAACTTATTTGGAAAACAATATTAACACATCTCATAAAACTAGAAATTGTATTTCCACATGACCTAGCAATTCCACTTTGTGACGTTTACCCCCAGGGCCCCCAAATTCTATTCTGAAAAGACATTTGCACTACTATGTTCATCATAGCTCTATTCATAATAACTAAAATACGGAACAATCCAAATGTCCAAGATCAGATGACTGGATAAACAAATGATGTCACATATGGGGGATAGAGGGATAGTATAATGGATAAGGAATTTGCCTGGCACATGGCTAACCCAGATTTGATTCTTGGAATCCCATAATATGGCACCCCAAGTACCAAAAGGAATAACTAATGAGCACAGAGTCAGGAGTTACCACTGAGCATTACCAGGTGCCTCACCCTCCTACCCTGAAAAGCAACTATGCCATTTGAGGCCAAAGCAATAGTACAGCAGGAAGAATATTTGCCTTGCATGGGGCCAACCTGGGTTAAATCCCCAGCATCCTATATGGTCATCGGAGCACTTCCAGGACCAATACTTGAGTGCAGAGCCAGGAGTAATCCCTGAGAATTGCCCCAAAACAAAATAATAAAAAAAAACTGGTACATATACACAATGAAATACTAGGCAGTGAAAAAAGATGAACTCATGCATTTTGTTGCATAGAGGTATCTGAAGGATATTATGCTGAGTGAAGGCAGCCAGAAAGAGAGAGAAAGACACAGAATAATCTCTCTTACATGTGAGCTATAACAACCCATAACATTGGAACAACAGAATCTGAGAATTGCCATACAGAAAGTAGCTTACTGGGACAGTGAGACATGGGGAATGTGTGGTGTATACTGAGACTGGGAGTGGGGAGGGCTGAAACAATGGTGGAGAGGAGTGAGCACTGCTGGAGGGCCTGTGGTTGGAATGTTGCTTGCATCAAATCCTACCATTGACAGTATTCTCAAATTACCTACCTCAGAGGCCAAAATTTAAAAAGAAAAACTAAAAATGATAAAAAATTAAGTACTTTTCCAATGCCTATATTAACTTCAGGGGATAGAGCCTATTTCCCCATTTCCCCATTATTTTGGCATATCATAAATCAAGTGAACACATGCAAATCAATGAATACAGACACCCTTCCTATCACTATGCATAAAAGTAAAATCAAAATGGATTAAAGACCTTGATATACCTGGAAACATAATTATATTGAGGAATAAATAAATAAATAATTCCATGACATTCAAGCAAGATGATTGAATAGCACTGACCAAGCATACAGCAAAGATAAATAAATAGGACTACTTCAAACTAAGAAGCCTCTGCACTGCAAAAAATATGATGACCATAATCAAAAGGCACCCAGAACCCCATAGGCTGGAAGAAAATATTTTTTACTACTTGTCAGATAAAAGGTTCATATAAAAAATATATAAAACAATGGTAGAACTTAAAATCATACAATCAATTCCATTAAAAATGTGAAGAGATAAACCTGAACTTTTTCAAAGATGACATACAGACAGCCAAAAGGTATGTGAAAAAAATGCTCTACAATAGTTAGTATCAGGGAAAGACAAATGGAAACAATGAGATATCTTCTCACAAGTGAGACTGGCACTCAACACGAAGAGCAAAACAACCCCTGTTGAGGAGGATGTGGCATAAAAGGGAGTCTCAGACTCTGCTGGTGGGAATGTCAACTGATCCAGCATTTTGGAAAACAATATAGATATACTTCTCAAAAACTAGGAATCGAGCTTTCACAGTGTATATGCTTTGGGGTATATATACTGTGGGCCCCAGAAACCTTTTCAGAAAATCCATCTACCCACCTATGTTCATTTCAGAACTATTCACAATCGCCAAAATCTGAAAATAACCCAAATGTTCAAGAATAGATGATTGGATAATGAAACTATTGTTCATATACACAATGGAATACTAAGAAAGATGAGTAAAGATGAAAATATGAGGTTCAGTGATATGTGTATAGAGTTGGAGGGTACCATGCTGAGTGAACTTAGTCAGAAAAAGAGGGCTAAACACAAGATGATCTACCTCATATGTGGAATATGAAGGAGCAAAATTGAGGAATAACACATGCCTCAAAGCAACAGAAACTGAGAAATGGTCTTCAGCAGGAAGCCTGCCATGGGAAGGTGGGTATGGAGGAACACTAGAGCAATGGTGGAAGTTAGCAGACACTTTGGGAAAAGAAATGGTACTGGATTGTGTGTTCATGAGCCCCAACTTTTAACAGTATTGTAAACACAAAAATAATTTAAAAAACCAATGTGCTGTGTTGCTGAAAATTAAATCCACGTCCACTGCATTATTTCCTGGCCCCAATACTCTCTAAAACTGTAACTAATAAACTTATCTAAAAGATCAGTGAATTTTTATCTTATAGTTTTACTACTATTTAGATCATCAAGAATGTATACGTGAATACAATGGAAAAGTAGTACAATAATATCCAGAGCAGTACTCTTTTAATAAAGAAAATCAGAACAAAATCACATGTCCAATGGGTGAACTACAATGTATTTTAGTGGAATATATAGTTATAAAATGAATGAAATTAACCATGTCACAAAAGCAAAAATAAATCTTAAAGCTTGTGGAATATTTGATATGTGAGAAGCCAGCATTCAGTGAAAAGCTAGATATCAAAGAATGCATCATTTCATTTCATACATTCAAAACCAGGCAAAATGAAATGCTGGTTTTCAAGGTGACGATAGTGAAAAAGGAACTGCAGAACGCTGGCAGTATTCCATGTCCTGCCTGAGTGGCTGGAATGCAGTGACCATCCTGGGCATGAACTGGGTCACAAGCTTACAATTACTGTCCTTATTAAAATAAAGTAGTTAATACTAAACAAGCAAACAAACAAAACCCAATGTGGCTGTCATGAAGTCAGGCTGGGTGTAGGGGATGGAAACAAACTTGTGGACATTGTTGGACCAAGTTGACGCTTGAAGTGATGGTCAATGTTAGGACACTGTACCCCTGCAGCTCAGTTATGAATAGCTTTGTAAATCACAGTGCCTCGGTAAAAATGTTAATTAAAACTAATCAGTTGAACATACTCATCATTTGGCTAAGTTGGCCATCACCAGAAATGTAATCTTTAGTCTGTTGACATGGAAGAATGGGCTACAGAAGAGAAAAGTTGGTAGAAAAAATTAAATGATAAGGAGAAAGAGATAAACAAAGGAGTTCAGCTATTTTTGGTGGAAATTCAGGAGGAAATGTAAGGCCTTAAGGAACAGAGATGAGTCACGTGCCCTTCAGCAGTGTCAGGAAGATTGACCTTTATATCATATCCCTGTTTACTGAACATGTATGTTAAATAGGTCATGGATGAGTGTAAGTTTGTGTTCCTCTAAATTGAGAGGATTCTGTGTGGTTTTGATACTTTTGAGCTTTGATGTGAAGACAGTCTTGGAATGCTCTCACAAACCTCATGTTTATTTTAACCATCTTTACAGAGGAAAATGGACAAGCAAGAACCTCTTGGGAAATCCCATGAAAAGCAGGATGAGAAAAGGAAGAAGTAGACTCTTAACTCTTGAAAAACTAATATTTTAGATAGTTCCTACATGATGATTGATGATGGAACAACTGAAGAAGCACAGAAATTAAAGCACAATCTAAAACATAACAAAACAAAAAACTATGGCAGCCTTCTGTTTTGAAACAAACTGCTATTTGAATTTGTTTCTTGAGCGAGTTATGACCTTTCAGGGATTACCCCAAGATTCTCTCTCTCTAAGATTTTGGTTTATAAGTAAGTGGTTGAAATCTTGCTTCATTTGTTTGGACTGAGTTCTTGGCTTTCCTCTGTACTAAGGACTCTACGTTCACTGATCTTTCACATAAGTTCCCCCGTTGATTATATTCTGCCTCGGTTGAGACTTCCTTTGGAGGGCTCCATAATATTTCCATTCTTACACAAGATTCCAGTTGATTCTCTTTCTGGTTTTGGTAGAAAGTTTTATGCACTGTGATAGTACTAATTGTATAGTCCATTTGGTCATTATTTCCCCTTCAATTCTGTATTTTTATGTTTGAGTTAAAATACGTTTCTTTACATTTCTTCTTAAATAACTACTGATTTTCCTGTTCTCTCTATCCTTGCTCTATCTTGGGTCTACTATTTGTCATATATCCTACCATTTTACCAATTCCTTTAGCATTTTTAACAAAAATATCTGTGTTAGCATGTCTATATCTCAGAATCTAAGAATGCTGGCATCCCAAAGCACAGCTGAATTTTTGCTCTTATACTAATATTTTGTTCTCTTTCATTCCATCATATATGATTGATTTCCTGTAATCAATGTACTTTATTATTAAGGCTAATAAATTGCTTCATGCCACTCAGAAGCAAAGGAAATCTCATTAGCAAACAAAATTTAAAAGTCTACTTATCGCTGGAGTGATAGCACAGCAGGTAGGGCGTTTGCTTTGCATGCGGCCAACCTGGATTTGATTCCTCTGTCCCTCTCCCTGTGGCATATTCGATATGCTAAAAACAGTAACAACAAGTCTCAGTTTGTGTTCCTGGAGTGAGCAGATGCCATTGGGCTACACTAGCATGCGACACGGACAACAGGGATGAATGGAAACATACTGGTGCCTGTTTGAGCAAATCGATGAACAACAGTACGACAGTGCTACAGTGCACTGCTACTTGTCTAAAACTTCCTAGATCTACATAAAAGAGTAATTTATTCCAGTGACATAATTTATATAAAAGTTATAGTGTCCACTCAAAACCTTCATATGTTTGATTTCATCTTTTTTTGTCCCTCCTCACTAATCTTATTCAAGAGCTAGTTTCCCCTTTTTAAACAACAGCAATACAAAAGCAAAGTTAAGATTGCTGATATCTGTGAAATTATCTCTTCTGATAAACTGTACCCTCTCCTGTGTGAGGTGCAGCTCACCTACAATGTTAAATTTAACAAGAAACCAACACCTAATTATAGTTAACAGAATACTTATCAACTGAAAGAAGTCATCTGTAATAATCTGGTTAATCATATTTTTGAATGAACACCTTCGTACAGTTTATGATCTGGACATCTCCACATGAAATGACAAAGTAGTGTGGTAAATGTGATATTATGTAGTTTAATTTAATTTCCTTTTATATTGTAATTTCCTCCATCACTGTAGTACATCTATAAAAACCAGAAACATATGTTTAAGCTCATTACAACACTTTGTGGGGTTAAGGGTGGCCTGAAGTGTATCCTGAAATAGAGACACGGTTTTGTGGGCACCTGTGGCCACAAGGCAGGGGATTGTTAGTCATGTCATGGCAGAAAGGAGTGACAGGCAATGAGAGGGCTCTCTTATAAAGACCCCAGGGATATTGGGGTCCACTGCAATGAGGAGTGTGATATATCAACAGCATTGGAGGAAACATGTCCTGCAGCCCAGTGAATTAGAGAAGAGGAAGCAGTTTTCAAAATGAGAAAGAGATTGAGTGGCCAATATTGGGATAATTCTTTTCCTAATACTTTTTCCAGTTATTTTGTTTAAAGATTGAGTGTTTACTGATTTTAATAAGGCAGATTTTTCCATAACCTCCTTTCATTTATTTTAAAAACACAGATAAGAGATAGTTAATTTATTAGATCTGACAGTCTTACCTACCTAACATGAGAAACTAATTTTAAAAAAATCTCCTAATCACAGAAAATTAAGATGAAATGGACGGGTAAATTTTTTAATTCCAGAAAATAAAAAATGTCTATACTATATCTTAAGATAAAGATATACTATATCTTAAAGACAGAAAGAAAAAAGAGAAAACAAAAGATTTGAAAATAGAAATCACATCATACACCACGACCAAGTGGGATTCATCCCGGGGATGCAAGGATGGTTTAACATTCAGAAATCTATCAACATAATCCATCATATCAACAAAAGTAAAGACGAAAACTATATGATCATATCAATAGACACAGAGAAAGCTTTTGACAAGATCCAGCACCTGTTTCTGATGAAAACTCTCACAAAAATGGGTTTTGAAGGAACTTTCCTCAAGATAGTCAAAACCATCTACAAAAAAAGAGATCACAAAAAAGGAAATTTTTCTGACTGGTAACTAAATAGTAGTAAAAGAAACATTTTTAAAACATATTTTTGGGGAAGTGTTTGGCTACACCCAGCAGTGACTGAGGGCTTCTCCCAGCTCTCTGCTCTATGGTCACTAGACGTCACATGCTTGGTGGCCATGAAGTGCCAGCACTGAACAGGGGTCAGCAGCATGGAAGGAAGAGTCTTTATATATTTGTTGACATATAATTGACAAACAGAAATTCTATATATTGAAAGTATACATGTGCCAATTAAATATATGCATTCATTGTGAAATTATTAGCATGATCGAACTAACTCTCATGGGTGCTCTTTTTTGTATGGAGGAAAGTAAGACCATTTAGAACCTACTTTATTATAAAATTTCCAGTATAAAATAAAGTGTCATCAACTATAATCATCATGTTTTACAATAGTAAACATCATGTTTACAATCAAAACATGATGATTATAAAACATGTTTTATAATCATTATGTTTTTCCCCATAACTGATTCATCTTAAAAATGATTTTTTTTGCCCTCTGACCAACATTTCTGTTTTCTCCACCCTTTGGTCATTGGTAATGATCATTATATTCTTTGATTCAGTGACTTCATTATCTATCTTATATTCTTATCTATCTCACTTATTTCACATAATGTAATGTTTGTCATGCTTATTCATGTTGTTGTAATTGGCAGAATACTTTTTTTCTTTGCAACTAAACAATATTCTGCTGTGTGTATGACATTTTTATTACCCACTCATTTTGTAATGAACATATAGATCATTTGACTACTGTGAATAATTCAGTAATGAACATAATAGTTGTAGGTGCTCTTTCATATCCTGATTTCATTTACTTTAGATACTTGCCTGTCCAAATGCCTGTGACTATTGCATCTATTTTTATTTTTTTGAGGGAGCTCAACTCTGTTTTCCAGAGTTGTGCAATATCATTTTCCTACGATAGTAGGTCTTAGTTTTTGGTTCACATAAGCACTTAATTAGAAGCTTCTAAATTTGTAAGAGCTCAAGAAAGCTTTATTTAGTAGAATTTCTTGAGGTGGCACTATTATGAACATGGTAAAATCCGTAACATATAAAATATCTATACTACTCTTTAAGGATGAGAGCTTGAGGAACTTTTGCTTTAAGGGTTTTAGACCTTAGTTCTTGGGTAACACTGCAAGGTAATGAAAAATTTGTACACCTTTATTTTCCCCGACCTCTTTTTGCATATAAAATTTGTTCAATAATCAGACTAGTTCTCCAAAGGTCTTTAAGGTAAATATCAAGAAATTCCCATGAAATCAGTTTTCATTGAGTGTAAAACTCTGTCAAAATGCAAACATTCAAATAAAAAAGTCACACATAATCAATTTATCACTTAAAAATAATAAACCTGCATATATGGGATACTGGAATGAATATAGACAGACAAAAGAATAAAATTTTCACTTCTACTACTTACTAGTTATGAGCAGACATAAATTATTTAACCACTTTGACTTCATGGTGAAATAATAAGAATCCTTTTTGGGAGGAGTGGGGGCACACCTGGAGATACTTAGGAATTTACTCCTGGCACTGTGCCCAGAAATCCTTCCTTGTGGGGCTCATATGTGGTGTCGGGGATTGAATCTAGGTCAACCCTGGGCAAGACAAGCAACCATCCACTTCACTATTGCTCAGGCCCAAGGATGCTTTTTAAAGTGTATGCTGACAGACACCCTAAAATAATAATTATTGTTAAAGATGCTTTAGAATTAGAGATTTTGTAATTTCATTGTCAGTTTGGACATTGTGAAAATCCAAATGTCAGATAGGTTGTGATCCATAACCTTCTTTTCATGGAAACATATCAGCAGGTAAGCAAACAATTGTTAGAACCACCCCCCCCCTTCCATTCCCTTTACTATTGTTGTACTGTTCAGATATAATACAGTCAGTTGTAGTACACACCAGATATTGTGGCTCTTGGAATTTTAATGGTAGCTCAGGAGATCAAATACATGACATAAATGCCTGCAAGGTAAACACTTCAACAGCTGATCCCCACCCTCCTATCACAGAGTGTTCTTAGGGTTTGTGGTACTCTATATTTCTTGTTCAGACAAGTGATTTTTTTCTTCTAAGATTTATTTATAGGTCTCTGAAGCAAGGCCTGTAGTAGACCTTACACAGTGGTGCTGAAGTTGGTTCATGTGGGTGACTGCCAGTGCTTCCATGAGTATTGGGAAGTGGGGGGAGGTAGCCCATCCCAACACCAAAAAAAAGCCTGGAGATTTCAGTCACAAACCCCGCATACCCAAATTTTCAGCAGATTATATCTTGGTGAGGTCTGTCCTGAGACAATGGAGTCAGGCTGAGGATGTGGCTGCTATTTTGGATTATGGAATCAAGCATCTGCCAGGGGCTCTGCTTGGGTGTGCCCCAGACTAATTGGCCCCCCTCCAAATTACCCCAGTCTGTTCAGCCATCCTCAAGTCTGAAATTAACTGCAGCTTTTGATCTCTTTTGAGATTTATTTATGGGCCTCTGAAATAAGGCCAATAAATGAGTTTGTGTAGCTGAGCCAGTGATGGTATTAGTGGGAGTGGCTCCCACATACCTAACTTTTGACCTTTTAATTTCTTGGTAAACTTGACCCCAAGTTGTTGGAGTCTTGTCAAAGGCACAGTGGCAATTTTGGAGTATGAGGAAGCCTGGAGGCACCATCAGATTGCTAATGCACTCACCCACAGGTATAGGTTGACCTGCTGGTGGTACCATGTCCCCAACAAGTGATTTTTTAAATTTTTTTAAATTTTTTAATTTTTATTAGTGAAACACCATGAGGTACAGTTGTAGACTTACAAATTTTTGTGCTTGGGTTTCAATTATACAATGATCAAATACCCATCCCTCCAACAGTGCCCATTTTCCACCACCACGGGTCCCAGTATCCCTCCCACCCCCCATCCCCCACCCCACCCTGCTAGCTTTATCATGAAGATGAGGCTAGTCTTCTCATAGGAAACCACTGTGTATTTCATAGGATGTTTTCCCATTTATATTTTGTGATACATGTTATTTTCCTGTTATTTTTTCTTTTTGGGTCACACCCAGCGATGCACAGGGGTTACTCCTAGATCTTCACTTAGGAATTAGTCCTGCCGGTGCTCAGAGGACCATATGGGATGCTGGGAATCGAAGCCTGATCGGCCGTGTGCAAGACAAACGCCCTACCCATTGTGCTATCACTCCAGCCCCTTTCCTTTATTTTTTAATGTTCCTGCTATCTTGCAAGAAATTTCTCCTACAAATTTCAGTCTTAGCCTTAGCTAGTTTTTTCCTTCTTCCATATTTTTTATTAAAGCACTGTAATTTACAAAGTTACTCATACTCAAGTTTCAGACATACAATATTGCAACACTGATCCCCCCACCAGTGTCAACCTCTGTCCACCAATATTCCCAGACCCCTTCCCTATCTCTTCCCAATCCTGCCTTTTGACGGGCACCTTTCTAAGTTTGGTTGTTAAAGTTTGGGTCTCTTGATTTCAGTGTTGTTGACTCTGTGATTTGGATATTTGACACTATTATTCCTTTTTTCTAAAAAAAAACTGAATCACCGTGAAATACACAGTAACAAAGTTCTTCATGATAGGTTTCAGTCATACAATGTTCCAACACCCTAGTTCCTTCACCCCTGTACATTTACCATCACCAATGTCCCCAGTTTCCCACTCACCACCCCTACTTGCCTCTATAGCATATTATTCTCTCTCTGTATCTCCCCCTCACTCTGCTTGCTCACTCTTCATCATTCTTTTTTTTTCTCTTTTGGGCATTATGGTTTGCAGT
This sequence comes from Sorex fumeus, assembly GCF_029834395.1. Lineage (NCBI taxonomy): Eukaryota > Metazoa > Chordata > Mammalia > Eulipotyphla > Soricidae > Sorex > Sorex fumeus. The sequence continues at coordinate 15,621,212 of NW_026606188.1, forward strand.
ACAGGTACTGAAAGGTTATCATGTACATCCCTTTACTTACTTTCTACACTCAGTTCTTGTCCAGTCTTTTATTCATTAATATCACCTTTGTGCCTGAGTCCCCTAACCTGGCCCCTGTTGCTTCTCAACTGTCTCTCCTCTCCTTCCACTCCACTCTTTCTTTCCTTCTCCTTATATTCTAAGGTCAAGGTTGATCAGGGAAAGCCTCATTTAAAATAATGTATTCCCTCATTCAGTTAGTCTAAATACCACATATGACTGTTACCATCCTGTGTTTATCCTTTTCTCTTCTGGCTTATTTCATTAACCATGATGTCTCCCATAATTATTAGTTTTCAAAATATCAAGTACAGTCCTATATGAGTGTTCTTATTTATTTATTTTTTATTGAATCAGCCTGAGACAGTTACAAAGATTTCATGATTTATTTTCAGTCACGTAAGGATCGAACACCCTTTTCCATCACCAATATCCTCAGTATCCCCCCACCCACTATCCCCTCCCCATGTCTATAGCATACAATTTCCATATTTCTCTCTACTTTGGGACATTATGGTTTGCAAAACAGATACCAAGAGGCCATCATGTTTGGTCTTTTATCTATTTTCAGCACACATCTCCCATCTCGAGTAATCCCTCCAATCATCATTGACTTAGTGATCCCCTCTCTATTCCAGCTGCGCCCCTGGCTCATGAGACAGTCTTTCAACCAAGGAGCAATATTCCTGACCTTGTCTCTATTCTCCTTGGGTGTTAGTCTTATTATGTTATTTTATATTCCACAAATGAGTGCAGTCTTTCTATGTCTGTCCTTTTCTTTCTGACTAATTTTGTTTAGCATGATATTCTCTATGTCCATCCACTTCTAAGCAAATTTCAATACTTCATTTTTCCTAACAGCTGCATAGTATTCCATTGCATAGATGCACCAGAGTTTCTTTAACCAGTAGTCTGTTCTTGGGCACTTGGGTTGTTTCCGTATTCTGACTATTGTGAACAGTGCTTCAATGAACATGCAGGAGCAGATGTCATTTCTACTGTGCTTTTTTTCATCCCCAGGATATATTCCCAGAAGTGGTATTGCTGGATCATATGGAAGCTCAATTTCTAGCTTTTTTTAGGAATGTCCATGTTGTTTTCTAGAAAAGTTAGACCAGTTGGCATTCTCACCAACAATGAATGAGAGTCCCTTTATACCCACATCCGTGCCAGCACTGTGTTCTTGTTCTTTTTCATGTGTGCAGGTCTCTGTAGTGTAATATGATATCTCATTCTTTCAAGTGATTTGTTTCATGCTTTCAAGGGCTGCAGAGGCAAAGCTTTCCATATAGCAGTATTGCTTAGCCTCAGACTTGCTGTGAGCAGTTTCTTTTCCCTGTAGAAAACATAGGCATCAGATGAATTCTCATAGTAACTTCTAAATTTGTTTAATCAAGGAGAACTGTGAAATGTGATAAATAACAAAAACCAAATGAACATCTTTAGATATTCCCAGATAAGGCTTAAAGGACTGTAGTTTATCCTGGCATAAAATGGAGAAGGGTGGACTTTACCAAGGGAAGACACAGAAAGATTCACCATATTGATTTACTTGGAAGAAAAGATGAGTGCTGTATTAATTGAGGAAGAAATGAGAAAGCCTATTTTAGAGATACTACAAGTTCTTTAAGAGAGATTTTATCATCATGGAAAACATTTTAAGGACATGAGTCTCTCAGTTCAATATTAATACAAGAACTTTACAGTGTTTGCACTTTTGGTATTAAATTTATCTGATTCAGATTCCTACATTACCTAGTTTTGAAATTTTGTGTTTTTAATGGACAACATGTAATTTTTGGGTAGTGGAAAAATTGTATATATTACAGTTTAAAGTGTTTATTTTCTAGTATGTACTAATTTTAACTTAAAACAATATCAGATGACTAATCAGCCAAAAGAAGTTATTTCCAGATATCATACAATCAACTGTTCTAATGTTTAGAATTCTTGACTCAAAGAAAGTCTTGTAAATTAATAAAATTGATGTTTGCTGGTCATTTTTTCTGCTTCAACTAGTCTGGCATGACTTTAGAGTAAAAAAGAGAGAGCAAGAATTAGAGCGAGAGAGAGAGAGAAGGAGAGAGAGGGAAGGAGGGAGAGATAGAGAGTTAGAGCTGTTACTTCCTTCTAGTTTGAAAACCTGGGTAGGAGTTGGAGTCCTTTAAATTGTGTTTATCTGAAGATTCCAGATTAATTGGGCAGAGGATACTCTACTAATCTTGTGATGTCCATTCAGAACCTCTTTAAACAAATTTTAAAATCTGTACACCACAAGTACAATGCACATGTAGGATTCCAGTTTGTCAAGAGAAACTGGAAAAGAATGGAGGAGGATGCAAGTATGAGGAAAATACCAGTGACTCTATTCTTTTCCTTGTCTCTGTCTTCACTCCAATTTTGGGGCATTCCACAAGTTTACCTGAGTAGTACTCTTTGGAATTGTCGAGGTCATAAAAATAAGTAGCTTAAGGAGACATGGCTACTTAATATAATGTAATACTCTGGACGAATTCTTGAGGTGAAAAAAGGGGCCATTGCTAAAGCTAAGAAAATGTGAACAAATGGGTAAGAGAGATGGCATTTTCCTTATGTGCAGCATCGCTGAGTTTGGTCCCAGGCATCACATATCAAGCCCCAAGTACCACCAGGAGTAATTTCTGAGCAGGTAAGCCTTGAGCATCACTGAATATGGCCCCAAAACAGAAACAAAAAACATGACTCCATTATGGATTTGAGTTAGCATTACTATCTGAATATTTTGGCATTGATTTTAATATGTGCACCACACCAAATTAGATGCTGATATAAAAATGGCTTCAGGGTAGATAGATAATTCAGTAGCACTGCACTGGAGCGCTGTCGTTGCGTTGTTCATCGATTTGCTTGAATGGGCACCAGTAACATCTCCATTGTGAAACTTGTTACTGTTTTTGGCAAATCAAATAAACCCTGGGGAGCTTTCCAGGCTCTGCCGCGCAGGCAGGATACTCTTGGTACCTGCCGTGCAGGCAGGATACTCTCCAAGAGGGATGGAGTAATTGAACCGGGGTCGGCCACGTGCAAGGCAAATGCCCTACCCACTGTGCTATCGCTCCAGCCCAGATATTTCAATACCATATAAAATTAAATTTATAAAACTAAAATAGTCTGTTAAAATGTGAGCGTATATACCACTTGAAAATATAGTTTTAACACAAATACTAACAGTGGCTCTAAATTGTTTTCCTGTCTCTCACTTACCTACATAAAGGTCCTGGAACATTTTTCCTCCTATGGCTCCATCTCTGTCTCTCAGACTTACACCGTCTCTTCTCTGTGGTTCCTTCGCCATCTGATGATGTGTTTGTGCTTGTTTCTACTCTCTCCATGCTTTGATCCCAAATATCACTTTATAAATAATTTACTTCTGTTACTATCAATTTTTGGTTTGCTTGGGGGCCACACTGTTTGTTCTCAGGGATTACTTCTGGCTCTGTGCTCAAGGATCACTCCAGCAGTACTCAGGGTTTGGCCACATGCAAGGCAAGCTCCCTGTCTGCTGTACTGTCTCTCCAGTCTCTCTGTTAATATTATTAAAAACAAAAACCTTTTTTGTTTTTTAATCACATCCAATATGCTCAGGAGTTACTTCTGGATTGCACTCAGGAATTATTATGCCTGGTGGAATCAGATGATGAAGTGCCAGAGATCAACCCCAGGGTTGGCCATATGCAAAGAAAGTGCCCTCTTTGCTGTACTATCACTCCTGACCCCCAGACTAAATTTTTCTTAAGAATCCTTATCATTGTCTTATGTATGTAAGTCTTTTTTTCTGGGCTTTGAATGCCTTCCAGGATTTGGCCCCAAAGTTCATTTGAACACATTTCTAGTATTTCTTATATTGACTATTGAAAATCCAGTTCAGTGGATTTGAGACTTCCAATTAGTTTCTGCAAACAGAAGTATGTTTTCCATAAATATATATGTATATATATACGCATATAAACACTCACGTTCAACTCAAATAAAGATAACGCCATTGGAGTACTTGGATACTCAGATAATCTATTTGGTCCCTCTGTCATAAGATTTCTTGGAGGACAGCTGAGACCTTTCTTTTATGGGACTGACTACCCACTGGTTTGAGGGCACTGAGTTTTTCCAACTTATCCCAGATTTTAGGTACTTGTTCTTGCTAATGGCACACCAGATGGTTTTTCTATTTCTGTCACTGTTTGGTGCTATTATAATCAGCATCATTCATGAGGAATTTTCAGACTGTTCATTTAGAAGTTCCTTGGCCCTTTCTGTTGTGACATTCTTTGGTCACCTCCTGAGGGAACAACCTGTGGTTTGAATGACTATGTCTTCCCCAAATAGTAAAACTAGTGCTAATTGAATGGACAGGTGGGTGGGGCATAGAAGAATGAATGTCTTGGATTTAGTTTAGCATGCAAAGTTATCTCTACTGTTGACCTTTATCTATTTCTAACTTAAAGGTATATTTAGGTCTTCTCTAACTTTCTGGTTCACACATGGGCTTATCTGACAACTTAATTTTTCAGCTTTTCATGACCTAAAAAAGCCCAGGGGTAACTATTTTTTAGCGACCATTATACTGTTTCTTCACTATACTGTTCCTTATTTTTGTTGTTGATTAAATTCTGGGGTTGGAGGGTGACACCTGGCAGTTCTTGGTGCTTACTCCTGCCTCTGAACTCAGGGATCACATCTGGTGGGACTCAGGAACCATATGGAATGCCAGGTATTGAATCCAGGTTTTCTTTATGTAAGGCAAGTGTCCTACCTGCTGTATTATCTCTCCAGCCACTTTATTTTTATTTTCCATTACAACACGTGATCACAAAGTTGTTCATAGTAGAGTTTCAAACATATAATGCGCCAACACTAATCCTACCAACAGTGTTAACGTCCCCCAACCAATGTCCTTGGTTCCCTCCCACTCCTCTTGCCTGTCTCCTTAATGTGCACAGTTCTAAGTCTGGTTATTGTAGTCTGGATCTTCTTCCATTGTTGATGACTCTGGTTTAGATAAATACATTTAAAACACCTCTACACCTCTGATATGCCCAAGGTCCATACCCCTGCTTCTGTTACCTGCTGCTGCTCTCTTCTTTCACCCAACCTTGATTTCTGTTCCTCGCTGTCCTTATCATTTCTTTAATCTAGGATCAAGAGTATCCACTCACTTGCATTCACTTGATCTGTTACTCTATACACCATCCAGCTTTTGTCCTTTTAATTCTGACTTGCTTGACTTACTTAGCATGGTATCCCCAGATACATTCAAGTTGTAGCAAATCATATGATTTTATCATCCATTGTGGTTGCATTGTATTCCACTATATATACATGTGGTGTATATATATCACATCTTAAGTATCCACGAATATGTTGTTGGATATTTAGGTTGATTCTATATTCTAGCTGCTGCACCAAGTGCTTCAGTGACAGTGAAGTATGGTGTGAATATGTCCTTTTCAATGAATGTTTTTGTGTCTCAGGGGTAGACTTTATATATCCTGGATATCAAACCTTTATCAGAAGTGTTGAGTGCAATATTTATTATTCAATCAAATTTATCCATGTTTCTTATGTCATGCAGAATCTCTAATTTTATGTAGTCCCATCTATTTATTTTTTAGTATTTGCTTTGCCATTGATATCAGATCATTGAAGACAACTTTGAGCACCAAATCATGAAGTGTTCTGTCTATATTTTCCTCAATGTATTTCATAGTTTTTGGTTGGATTTCATGGTTTTTGATTCACTTTGAATTGACTTTTGTGTGAGCTGTATGATATGCATCCAGCTAGAATGTCTTACACATAGTTATCCAGTTTTCCCAGAACCGTTTGTTGTTTGTTGAAGAAACTTAATGTTTTCATCTCCCTTATCAAAAATTAACTGCCCATATATCTGGGGTTTTGTCATAGAGTATTCAATTCTGATCCATTGATCAAAAGATGTATCTTTATTCTAGTACCATACACTTTTGATTACTGTAGCTTTACAATACAGTTCCAAATTAGGTAATGAAATACCTCCCAGTTTCCTATTTTTCAGTATGGCTTTGGATATTGTGGTCTTTATGATTTTATATAAACTTTATAGCTATTACTTTTCTAGATCCTGGAAGAATGTCCCCTGAATTTGGATGGAGATTTTATTGAATCTATATAAGATCTTAGACAGGATAGCAATTTTGATAATATTGATTATTCTTATCCACGAGCATGGGATATTTTTTCATTTCCTAAGATCTTCATCTCTTTCTTACGTGATTTACAGTTATCATGATATATGTCTCTCACTTCTTTTGCTAAACTGATTCACAGATATTTGTTATTTTTGGATACTATTTTAAATGTGATAGACTCCTTGATCAATTTATCTTCTGATTCTTTCTTTGTATGATTTTTGTGTACTGGCTTTGTAGTGGCAACTTTGCTGTACTGGCTTGTTGTTTCTAGAAACTTTTTTGGTGGATTATCATCTCATTTGCAAATAGTGATTGTTTAAGTTCTTCTTTTCCAATTTGTATCCCTTTGATTTGTTTTTATTGCCTGATTGATGTAGTCAGAACTTCTTTTTTTTACTGAAGTACTTTTTAAAAATTTTTATTAGTGAAACACCATGAGGTGCACTTCTAATGCTATGTTGAATTGAAGTCAAGAGAGTGGACATCCATGTCTTGCACCTGATCTCAGAGGGAATTATTTCAGTTTTCTACTATTAAAGATGATATGATCTGTGGGCCTGTAGACGGCCATTGTTATCTTGGGGACATTTCCCTTTTTTATTATGAAATTATTTTTTTTAATTTTTATTAGTGAGACACCATGAGGTGCAGTTGTAGACTTACAAATTTTGTGCATGGGTTTCAATTATACAATGATCAAATACCCATTCCTCCACCAGTGCCCATTTCCCACCACCATGGATCCGGGGACATTTCCTTTTATCCCTATTATTGAGGAGTTTTTTGATCATGAATGAATGTTGTATCTTGTCAAAGTCTTTCTCAGCATCAATTGACATTATCACATGATTTTTATCTTTCCTTTTATTGATGTAGTGTCTTATGTTAATTTATTTGTGTATGCTGAACCATCCTGTAACCCTGGGATGAACCCCACTTGGTCAGGGTATATGCTTCTGTTGATATGTTGTTGGATTTTGTTAACCAAGTTTAGGATTTTTGCATTGATATTCATCAGGGAGTTTGGTTTGCAATTTTCTTTTCTGAGTTTCCATCTGCTTGGGTTATTAATGTAATGTTAGCTTCATAAAAGGTGTTAGGAAGGATTCCTGTGTCTTAGAAATTTTGGAAGAGTTTTTAGGAATATAAACAGTAAATCTTTCAAGGGTTGATAGAACTCAGCAAAGAACCCATCTGGACCAGGAATTTTGTTTTTGATGAGATTCTTAATTACATTTTTATTTCCTAACTTGTAATTTTAGACTGTTTAGATTTTCTACTTCCTCCTCTTTCAGCTTTGAGAGATTACATAACTCTCAGAATCTGTCCCTTTCCTTCAGAGTTAGAGCTTAAGATCATAAGCAGTCTCATTATATTTTGAATTTCTTAAAAACCCGTTGTAATTTCTCCTCTTTCATCTCTGATATGATTTATTTGAACATTTTCTCTTTCCTTCCTTGTGAGAATAGCTAAAGGTTTATCCACCTTATTTATTTATTTATTTATTGAACAACCAGTCCCTGGTTTTATTAATTCTTTGAATTGCTTTCTTGGTTTTCATGTTGTTGATCTATTTCCCTCCTTCTGCTACTTTTTGGATTTGTTTGTTGTTCTTTCTCCTTACTTTTAACATGTGTGTTGAATTTGGGCTTTTTCTTCTTAATGTAGTCCTGGATTGCTATGAATTTCCCCTTTTTGCTGTATCCCATTGATTCTGGTAGAGTTTGTCTTCATTCTCAATAGTTTCAAGTAATCTTTCTATTTCATGATTTTATCTTTGATATGCATGCGGGTCCTGGGGCTGATATCTCCAAGCCTGCTCGGATTGGGGGCTGAGCATCCTCCACCCAGATCCTCCATCTTCCAGTAGGCAGGGGTTACACCCACCAACTGGCCTCCTGGCGCTGTGTAATCCCATCAATGACCAAGACCTAGAGACTATAAAACCCAACTCCCGGAAGAGAACAGAGCAGAGTCTCCTGCCCCCGCTCCTGGCTTTCCTCACTGGAGCCCCTTGGAGGGGGGAGGGTTGAGTTTCCCTCCCTGCCCTAAGCAGAGTTCAGGCAGCCGAAGACCTCCAGAACCAGCCTCCACCATGCTGAGACTACTCTCCATATGCATGAAGATACTGACAGAGGAACAAAGACATGCAGGTCCAGGAACTGAGATCTCCAAGCCTGCTCGGATCGGGGACTGAGCATCCTCCACCCAGATCCTCCATCTTCCAGTAGGCAGGGATCATACCCACCAAGTGGCCCCCTGGCGCCCCCTAATCCCATCAACGGCCAAGACCCAGAGACTATAAAACCCAGCTCCCAGAAGTGCGCGGCCGTTTGGACAATCTGGCAGGATACCGAATGTTACCTGCCCACACGGCAGAGTCTGGCAAACTCCCCGTGGCGTACCCAATATGCCAAATACCAGTAACAATCATGGGTCTCATTCTCCTAACCCTGAAAGAGCCTTGAATATGGCACTTTTAAAAATCTCAGGGCTAGGACGAATGAGACATTACTGGTGCCTGCTCGAGGCAATAGGCGAACAACAGGATGATCGTGATGGTGATCTTTGATATGATTATTGTTTAGCCATGCTTTCTAAACTTCCAAATGTTAGAATTTTTTCCCATCTTCTTCCCATCTTTACTTTAATGGCATTGTGGTCTGAGAAGCTAGTTTGTACAATTTCTATATTTGTAAGTGTATGCATGTTTGAGTTGTGCCTGAATGTGTGATCTATCTCAGAGAATGTTACATGTGTAGCACTGTAGCACTGTCCTCCTGTTGTTCATTGATTTGCTCGAGTGGGCCCAGTAACGTCTCCATTGTGAGACTTGTTGTTACTGTGTTTGGCATATCGAATACATCACAGGTAGCTTGCCAGGCTTTGCCCTGAGGGCGGAATACTCTCAGTTGCTTGCAGGGCTCTCTGAGAGGGGCGGAGGAATCGAACACGGGTTGCCCGACCAGCTGCATGCAAGACAAATGTCCTACCACTGTGCTAGTTCCATGTGTCTTAGAAAGTAACGTGTATTCTTGTTTTGGGAGATGCAGAGCCCTGTATATGTTCAACAATCCCAGTTCTTTCAGCTCTTTCTTTAGGGCTCTTGTCTCTTTACTGATATTTTGTTCAGCTTGTCTGTCCTATAGGGAAAATGATATGTTGATCTCTCCCATTATTATTATGTTTCCCTCAATGTGTTTCTTTCTATTTGTGGGCAGAAACTTTATTTTTTTAATTTTATTGAATCACTGTGATAAAGTCACAAGCTTTCATGTTTGCATTACAATCACACAATGATCAAATACCCATCCCTTCACCAGTGCACATTACACACCACCAATCTCCCCAGTATACCCCCCTCCAAAGCCCCAACCCCACCTCCATGGCAGATAATATTCCCCATTCTCTCTCTACTTTTGGGCATTATAGTTTGCAATACAGACACTGAGAGGTCATCATGTTTGGTCCATTATCTACTTTAGGCACACACCTCCTATCCCGAACAATTACTCCAGCCATCATTTTCTTAGTGATCTCTTCTCTATTCCAGCTGCCTTCTCCCCTCTACTCATGAAGCAGGCTTCCAGCAATGGGACAATCCTTCTGGCCCTTGTATCCTTGGGTGTCAGCCTCGTGTTATGTTATTCTATACTCCACAAATGAGTGCAGTCCTTCTATGTCTATCCCTCTCTGAATCATTTCACTTAGCATGATACTCTCCATGTCAGATCAAAGTGGATTAAAGACTTTAATATCAGACATGAATCCAAAGGTACATAGAGGAAAATGTAGGCATGTCAATCCACTTATAAGCAAAGTTCATGACTTCATCTCTCCTAACAGTTGCGTAGTATTCCATTGTGTAGATGTGCCAGAGTTTCTTTAACCAGTCATCTGTTCTAGGGCAATTGGGTTGTTTCCATATTTTGGCTATTGTGAACAGTGCTGCAATGAACATATAGGTACAGATGTCATTTCTACTGTGCTTTTTTGCAACCTCTGGATATATTCCCAAAAGTGGTATTGCGTGGTCATATGGAAGCTCAATTTCTAGTTTTTGAAGGACTGTTCATATTGTTTTCCAGAAATGCTTGACCAGTCAGTTTTCCCCACCAACAGTGAAAGAGTGTCCCTTCTCCCCCACATCTACACCAGCACTGGTTGCTTTTCTTCTTTTGAATGTGTGCGAGTCTCTGTTATTTTAATTTGCATCTCCCTGATAGCTAGCGATGTGGGGCATTTTTTCATGTGCCTTTTGGCCATTTGTATTTCTTTTTTGAGGAAACTTCTGTTCATTTCTTCTCCCCATTTTTTGATGGGGTTGGAGGTTTTTTCCTTGTACAATTCTTCTATTGTCTTATATATCCTGGATATTAATCCCTTATCAAATGGGTATTGGGTAAATATTATTTCCCATTCTGTGGGCTCTTTCTGTATTTTGTCACTGTTTCTTTTGAAGTGCAGAAGCTTCTTAGTTTGATATAGTCCCATTTGTTTATGTTTGCTTCCACTTCATGGTTAGTGCTATTTTATCCTTAAATATCTTTTAGCTTCAATGTCATGGAGGGTTCTGCCTACATTTTCCTCTATGTACCTCTGGATTCATGTCTGATATTAAAGTCTTTAATCCACTTTGATCTGACTTATGTGCCTGGCATTAGACAGAGGTCAGAGTTCATTTTTTGTGGGTAACTATCCAGTTTTCCCAGTACCACTTTTTGAAGAAGCTTTCCTTATTCCACTTCACATTTCTTTCTCCTTTGTCAAAAATTAAGTGACCATAAATTTGGGGGTCAGAATATTCAACTGTTCCATTGGTCTGCAGGTCTGTTTCTAGGCCAATACCATGCTGTTTTAATTACTACTGCTTCATAGTAGAGTTTGAAGTTGGGGAGGGTGATGCCACCCATCTTCTTTTTTACCAAGGATTGCTTTAGCTATTCGTGGAGGGTTATTGTTTCATATGAATTTCAGGAGTGTTTTGTCTATTTCTTTGAAAAATGTCATGGGTATACTGATTGGGACCACATTAAATTTATATAGTGCTTTGGGCAGTATTGCCATTTTGATAATGTTAATCCTCCCTATCCATGAGTAGGGGATGTGTCTTCATTTTGTAGTGTCCCCTTTTATTTCTTGAAGAAATGCTTTGTAATTTTCCTTTTACAGGTCCTTCACCTCTTTGGTTAGGCTGATTCCAAGGTACTTGATTTTCCAGAGGTACTGTTGTAATGGGATTGTTTTTAATGTCCCTTCCTTCTCTTTTGTTACTTGTATATAAGAAAGACATGGACTTGGCTTTCCTATACACAAACAGTGAGAGAGAAGAAAGCAACATGAAAAAAACAATCCCGTTCACAATTGTGCCCCAGAAAATCAAGTACCTAGGAATCAGCTTAACTAAGGAAGTAAAGGACCTGTACAAAGAAAACTACAAAACGCTACTTCAGGAAATAAAAGAGGACATGAGGAAATGGAAAGATATCCCCTGCTCATGGGTCGGGAGACTTAACATTGTCAAAATGGCAATACTACCGAAAGCATTGTATAAATTCAATGCAATCCCTATAAGGATACCCATGACATTCTTCAAAGAAATGGAGTAAACACTCCTGAAATTTATATGGAACAATAAGCCCCCACGAATAGCTAAAGTAATAATTGGGAAAAAGAAAATGGGAGGAATCAACCTCCCTAACTTCAAACTGTACTACAAAGCAGTAATAATTAAAACAGCATGGTACTGGAACAAAGGCAGAACTGCAGACCAATGGAACAGGGTTGAATACACTGACATCTCCCCTCAATCATATGATCATTTAATCTTTGATAAAGGTGCAAGTAATGTGAAGTGGAGTAAGGAAAGCCTCTTTAATAAATTATGTTGGCATCATTGGACGGCTACATGCAAAAAAATAGGCTCAGAACTCTGCCTAACACCATGTACAAAAGTAAGATCAAAATGGATTAAAGACCTCAACATCAGACCAGAAACCATAAGTACATTGAAGATAAAGTTGGCAAAACCCTCCATGATATTGAAGCTAATGGTATCTTCAAAGATGCCACGCCACTGGCCAAGCAAGTGAAAACAGAGATAGATAAATGGGACTATCTTAAACTAAGAAGCTTCTGCACCTCCAAAGAAACAGTGACCAAAATACAAAGACAGTCTACAGAATGGGAAAGGATATTCGCCGAATACACATCTGACAAGGGGTTGATATCCAGGATATACAAAATACTGGTTAAACTCCACAAGAAGAAAACATCCAACCCCATCCAAAAATGGGGCAATGAAATGAACAGAAACTTTCTCAAAGAAGAAATCCGAATGGCAAAAAAGCACATGAGAAAATGCTCTACATCATTAATCATCAGAGAGATGCAGATCAAAACCACAATGAGATACCATCTCACACCTCAGAGACTGGCCCACATTCAAAAGAACAAAAGCAACCAATGCTGGCGTGGATGTGGCGAGAAAGGGACACTCCTTCACTGTTGGTGGGAATGTCCACTGGTTCAGCCCTTCTGGACAACAGTATGGACGATTCTCAAAAAATTAGAAATTGAGCTCCCATTTGACCCAGCAATACCACTCCTGGGAATATATCCCAGAGAGGCAAAAATATATAGTCGAAGTGACATCTGCACTTGTTTGTTCATTGCAGCACTCTTTACAATAGCCAGAAACTGGAAGAAACCTGAATGCCCAAGAACAGATGACTGGTTAAAGAAACTTTGGTACATCTACACAATGGAGTACTATGTAGCTGTTAGAAAAGATGAAGTCATGAAATTTACATACAAGTGGTACAATATGGAAAGTATCATGCTAAGCGAAATGAGTCAGAAAGAGAGGGATAGACATAGAAAGATTGCATTCATCTGGGGGATATAAAGTAACAAAGTATGAGATTAATACCCAAGAATAGCTGAGATCAGCACCAGGAGGATTACTCCATAACTTAGAGGCCAGCTGGGTATCCTAGAGGAAAGGGCAGCTCAGATAGAGAAGGGAGCACCAAATAAAGGATGTTTGGAGGATCCTCCCAGGAGGGGAGATGCATGTCGAAAGTAGACTATGGACTGAACATGTTTGCCACTCAATGCCTCTTTTGCAGACCACAACACCCAAAAGGAGAGAGAGAACACAGGGGATTGCTCTGCCACAGAGACAGGGGGGATGGGGGGATGGGGGTGGGAGGGATACTATCCATGGTGGTGGACAATGGGCACTGGTGGAGGGATGGGTATCTGATCATTGTATAATTAAAACCAAAGCACAAAAAATTGTAAATCTACAACTTTAAAAAAAATAAAATAAAATAAAGGGAAAATAAATAAATAAATAAATAAATAAAATTAAAAAAAAAAAAGAAAGACATGGACTTTTGGGTGTTGATTTTTGTAGCCTGTGGGCAGAAGTTTTATGAACTTTACTGAGCCTTTACATGGTGCACAAATGCTGATGAGAGTTATTATTTCTTGATCTACTGTTTTCTTTTTTTTTATGTAGGACTACTGTTATTTGTTCAGCCACTGATTAGCTGACGGAATTGGGCATGAACTCCACCTTTCTTTTCTTTTCATTTTTTATAATTTTATTTATTGAATCATCATGAGAACAGTTACAAAGTTTTAAGGCTCGGTCATACAATGAAAAGTCCATACCTTCACCAGTGTCCCTTCTCCACTACAAAAACCCTCAGTATACCCCCATTCCCACACCCTCTCCCTACCTGTGGGGAAGATGATTTCCACATTACTCTCTCTCCACTTTGATCACATTCAATATTTTGACACCAGACCCACCACTATGATTTGGGATTTTACCCCAACACTCAGATCTGCTGAAAAGGCAATAGTAGACAATTTGTTTTACATTTCTGGTTAAAAATAGCATATGATGTTGTGTGACTGCAGTAGTAGGCACGAGATTTTGAAATTCCGAAATTTTAACACTTATCTGGGGAACATAAAGCAACAAAAAGGGAGACTAACACCCAGGAATGGCTGAGATTAGTACCAGGAATTTTGCTCCATGACCTGAAGGCCAGCCACACGTGCTAGGTGAAAAGGAAGCTCAGATAGAGAAGAGAGCACCAAATAAAGGGTGTTGTGAGGACCCTCCCAGGGTGGGAGAAGCATGCTAAAAGTAGTCTATAGAACAAACATGATTGCCACTCAATGCCTTTCTTGCAAAACACAGTACCCAAAAGAAGAGAGAGAGAACAAGGGGGAATGCCCTGCCTCAGAGGCAAGGTGGGACGGGGGGGATGGGGGGTGAGAGGGATGCTGGGACCCGTGGTGATGGAGGATGGGCACTGGTGGAGGGATGGGTATTTGATCATTGTATAACTGAAACCCAAGCACAAAAATTTATAAGTCTATAACTGTACCTCATGGAGTTTCACTAATAAAAAAATTTAAAAAATTTTAAAAAAAAGCTGGAGGGATTTCTGCCCAAACATGCTGGGTTCTGAGATTTGCTCCTGAGTCTCTGGGATCATGGCTGTTAAGCAGCTTGATCAGGAGCCAGAAAGGCCATTCATGGGCGGCAACTCGGGGTCTCGCTGGGACAGGGAGGAAAGAGCCGGCTCCACTCCCATCCCTTGAGGCCCCACATGTCTCGTCACTGAGGACCCAAACCTGACTATCCAGTATCCTCTGGAGAATGGCGGCCACCGAGCTGCGTGGGGAAGGAGGAGGAGGGACAACACCCTTTCACCCCTGGGGTGGTCCTGCAACAGTAACCTACTGCGGGGTCCAGATGCATTTCTGCCTAAAGCCACTGGGTTTCAAAATTTGGTTCTGAGTCTCTAGGATCATGGCCATTAAGCAGCTTGATCAGGAGCCAGAGAGGTCATTCGTGGGCAACAACTCATGGTCTTGTTGGGGTGGGGAGGAAAGGGCCGGCTCCACCCACATCCCGTGAGGCCCCACGTGTCTCATCACTGAAGGCCCAAACCTGACTGTCCAATGGCCTCTGGAGGATGGCAGCCAACGAGCCACCTAGGGGGAGCAAGCCAAGGGAAAGCCCCTTTTGCCCCTGGGGTGGCCCTGCTACAGTAACCTGCTGCAGGTCTGGACGCATTTCTGCCCAAAGCTGCTGGGTTTTGATATTTGTTTCTGGGTTTCTAGGATTATGTTCATTAAGCAGCTTGATCAGGAGCTAGAGAAGCCATTCGTGGGCTGCAACTTGGGGTTTCATTGGGGTGGGAAGGAAAGGGCCTGCTCCACCCCCATCCCGTGAGGCCCCACATGTCTTGTCACTGCAGGACCAGACTGTCCCGTGGCCTCTGGAGGATGGCAGCCACTGGGCCACCAGGGGGAGAAGTCCAAGGCACAAAACTTATTCCCACCTGGATTGGCCCAGCACCAGTAACCTACTGCAGGGACCGGACGCATTTCTGCCAAAAAAAACACTGGATTTCAAGATTTGTTTCTGAGTCTCTGGGATCATGGTCATTGAATGGCTTGATCAGGAGACAGAGAAGCCATTTGTGGGACTTGGGCTCTTGTTGGGATGGGGATGAAAGGGTCTATTGTTTTCTTGACCTAAGTAAAGGTAAAGGTAAAGGCCCTCCCGTTGATCATCGATTTGCTCGAGTGGGCCCAATAACGTCTCCATTGAAGACTTTGTTGTTACTGTGTTTGGCATTTCGAATACGTCATGGGGAGCTTGCCAGGCTCTGCCGTGCGGGTGAGATACTCTCGGTAGCTTGCCGGGCTCTCCGAGAGGGGCGGAGAAATCAAACTCGGGTTGGCCATGTTGGCCACTTGTAAGTCAAACGCCCTACAGCTGTGCTATCGCTCCAGCCCCTTGACCTAAGTAGTGTCCATCATTGTCTCTACTTATTTTCTTTATATTGAATGGAAGTTGATCTTATATAAGTATGATTGACCCAGATTTTCTGTTATTATTGTTGTCTTCCATTGGCTTGTATAACTGTTTATCATTATTTCACTCTGTCTCTATTAATACTGTGAGTTTTGTTGTGTTTCTTTTAGGCAGAAAATGGATATATTTTCTTTCCTGATCCATCTACCTACTCTATCTCTTATAGGGGCATTTAATCCATTGAAATTCAGAGATATTACTGACATAAATAGCTGTGTTTCTATTTGTGTGCATATGTGTTGTATGTGTTAAGAGAGATCCAGTTGTTTCTGAAAATGTCTATTATCTTGATGTGTCCTTTCAGTAATCCTTGTATGATCCGTTTAGTTGTTGTAAATGCTATCAGCTCTTGTTTGAAAAGGTTTTTATTCTTATCTCAGGTCTAAATGATAGCTTGGCAGGGTAGTGAACTTTAGAATGCTAGTACTTTTGTTAGTTACTTTGAATATGTCATTTCGCTCTTTCTTGGCTTGTATATGTTGAATGACAGGTTTGTTTTGATTCTTATGTTGTTTCCCTTATATTTGAGGGTTTTATTCTCTCTTTATGCCTTGAGTAGTCTTTCTTTGTCTTTTGATTTTATCATTTTAATGACTATGTGTCTGGCATTGTTTTGTTTTAGTCTATTTTATTTGGTACTCTTAGGGTCTCTTAAACCTGCGCAGGATCCTCTTTCAAAATATTAGGAAAGTACTCAGTTATTATTTCTTTAATCAGTTATTCTTGCCCTTTACCTCTTTCCTCTCTTGCTATTCCAATGATTCAAAGATTATTTTTATTGCTATTTTTTATCAAGTGTAGGATAACATTGGTTTGTTCTTTCGCCCTTGCTACAAAGAGCTTATGTTTACCGAGTGATACCCATCACAGTGCTCCTGAAGCACCTCCATTCCCCTGTGTTTATTGGAAACGTAGCTCTAAACATTTTAGGATAACATTGGTCTGTCCTGTTTCCTTTGCCACAGGGAGCTTAGGTTTACCACAGTGCTCCTCAGGCACTTCCATTCTGCTATATTTATCTGTAAACTCTTCTCTGTGTCCTCTTCCCCAACCGGCCTACCACTTTTTTTCCCTAATCAGACTCTGTTAACTTGTAAGGTCGGATTCCTCATTAATCTATGATTTTATATTGTATGAGTGAAATATTGCCTTTCTCCTCTCCTTATGTCTTTTATATAGTTTACTTTAAATCAATGTCCTTTATGTATAGACACAGGAAGACAGTTAATATGCTTTTGTAACTTGAGAGTTAATTGATTTTGAATAATATTCTCTCACAGGTGTCTACTTTCTCGACTTAAGCCTCAGTTGCCCTTTGTTCCTAGCATCCCAAAAGCAGGGTCCCAATGAGGGACTGATTGGACCAGGGGCAAGCTGTGAACTACCCTGGCATCAAAATGGGCCAAGCCAAAGCGCCACTATAAGTTAAGAGCTTGATCATGGATAAACGCTGTCATGATCCATGAGATTAAGACCCTGCTAGGGATAGAAAAGATTAATTTGTCCTGAGCTCTTGTTGTCTGAGGTTGAGATGACCCCAGGAGAGCAATTCTATAAGCTTAGTTTTTCTCTTATTGTGTCCATACAAAATGATTAATATTATGAATGTTTATATGTTTGTCAAACTAAGGGGAGGAGAAACACACCCATATTTTCCTTTTAGGC
The DNA here is from genome assembly GCF_029834395.1 of Sorex fumeus. Taxonomy (NCBI): domain Eukaryota; kingdom Metazoa; phylum Chordata; class Mammalia; order Eulipotyphla; family Soricidae; genus Sorex; species Sorex fumeus. The sequence continues at coordinate 15,639,032 of NW_026606188.1, forward strand.
CAGTCCTCTTGTTGGTTAAGCATCTGTCCTAGAAGTAGCTTCCCCTGAGGGAAGGACCTTACATCCGCTGATTGTATGATGATACCTATGTGTAATTGTTAACCCAACCCCTCATGAGGGGAATTTAACTAAGTGGGAAGGTGAGTACAGGAGGAAGAAGCAGGAGGATATCGAGAAGTGAATGAAGATTAGATTGGAATAAAATGCAATTGAGACCAACGAACCTGGCCCTCGTTCCTTCCTTCGCCTGCCCATTACCATGCCATCAGCCTCCCAGGGATGGGGGAAGCAGCTTGAGACTACCAAAGGCAAGCAGCAGTACTTGCCCCTTAGTAAATACACAATCACAGAGTCTTGAATTCTCTTCCAATCATTTCCTTTTACTTTTTTCACTTTATTATTGGTGATGTATTGTATATCACTGATATGGTCTTCTGCATGTTGAATTCTGTCGCTGTGACTTGCTACCGTACTTTTTACTCTTCAAAATCATTTGTATGAACTCTTTGATATCCTGAATCAGTTCATCTTAAAGTTAGTTGAGTTTTCCTTCCAGTGATTGCTTTATTTTCATGGCCTTTTTATGGAGTATTGATTTGAGTTCCTTATCGATGAGGCTTGAGGGTTTATTTGAGCTCAGTGATTTCCCAGGATTTCTGTCCTTGTCTGCTAGAGCAGGTGAAATCTTTGGTTTCACCTTTTTCATAAAAATTTGTGGGTTCTACGATTTTCTATGACTCTATGATTTAAAATGCCAGATACGTGAGTGCTAGTCTAATTTGTTATTTTTCAGGAAGCAGTACTCTTTACAATCTATCAGTCTAACAAACATCTTTGCCCTTAGAATGATACTTCACTAGTCATGCAGTTCAGATAAAATATATACTTTTATATAGAAGGGTTAAAAGAAACATTTTTTAAGAAATATATAAGGCCCAAGAATCTTGAGATTGGTGACGACATACCGGTCAATGCAGACAGATACATTAATATCCAGACGATTTTGTGTTACAGAGGGTATTGGGATGGGCCAAGAGACCCAGGCAGAAACCATAGATAGGGCAAGGATCACAGATGGTGTGGAAGTTATGGGGCAGGGTCTAGCCCACATTTATTTTTGCCATAGAGAAGCTTTTAAATTTTATGTACTCTCTTTTGTTTATTTTTAGTTTTGTCACCTTTGCCAATTAAATCATATCATTATGACATCTTGGATGTTCTGCCTATATTTTCCTCAAAGTATTTTATGTAGTATGATCTGATATCAGAATCATTGATCCATTTTGAGCTGAATTTTCTGTGAGATGTGATAAATGAACCCAACTTCACTTTTTACATGTGTTTATGCAGTTTTACCAACACTATTGTTGAACAGACTTACTCTACTTTGCTTCATGTATCCCACTTATTTATTGAAAATTAATTAACCATATATCTGGGGATTTGTCTTTGACTACTCAACTTTAACACATAGTTAGAGACTGTCTTTAGTCCAGCACTACAATATTTTTATGATTATAGATTTATAGTATAATTTCAAGTAAGATAATATGATATTTTCCAATTTATTATTTCTTAGTAAGACTGTGGCTATTTGGGGTATTTTATACAAACTTTATTATTGACCATCCTAAGTGCTTGAAGAATATCATCATAATTTGGATGAATATTGCATGGAATCTATAAAATAATTTAAGTAGGATGGTTAATTTGCCAGTTTTGATTCTTCCAATCCATATGAATGGAATATTTTTTCAATTCATAAAGTTTTCTTCTATTTTTAAGTGCATTATAATTTTCACAGTATAGGTATCACATGTATTGTTAAATTATACCTGGTTGCTTGATGTCTTAGTATTAATTTGAATGGGGTCACTCTGATATCTTTCTCTTTTAGTTCTTTATTCCCATATATGCAATTGACAGATTTTTGTGTGTTGACTTTGTAGCAAGCTTCTTTGATGCTTTGAGTTGTTTCTAAAAGATTTTTAATGGATTCATTAGTCTTCTATGTATCTTATCAAGTCACCAGAAAATACTGATAAACTAGCTTCTTTTCCAATTTGGATCCCTCTGGTTCTCTTTTTGTGCCTGATTGCTATAGCTAGAATTTCTTAATACTAGCACTGTAGCACTATCCTCCCGTTGTTAATTGATTTGCTCGAGCAGGCACCAGTAAAGTCTCCATTGTGAGACGTACTGTTGCTGTTTTTTTGCATATTGAATATGCCATGGGTAGCTTGCCAGGCTCTGCCATGTGGGCAGGATATTCTCGGTAGCTTGTTGGGCTCTCCAAGAGGAACGGAGGAATCGAGTCCAGGTCAACTGAGTGCAAGGCAAATGCCCGACCCGCTGTGCTAACGCTCTTAATACTAGAGTGAAATAAAATGGAGATAATCCACACGGTAACCTTGTATCTGATCTCAGAGACAATGTTTTTAGCTTTTAACTGTTGAGAATGATATTGGCTAGGAATTTGTTATAATTGGCCATTACTATCTCTAGAAAGATTTCTTCAACTCTTATTTTCCTAAGGGTTTTATGAATGGATATTAGGTTTTCTCAAAGCTTTCTCTGAACTGATTGATTGATCATGTGATTTTTTTTAAATTTCTTTTTATCGCTGTAATGCATTACACTAACTGATATATTGACCAATTCTTGCATTCTTTGGAAGAATTTATTTACTATATATAATTGTTTATATACTCTTATTCAGTTTGATAATATTTTATTGACTTTTTTGATCAATGTTAATCAGATAAATTGTCTAAAGCTTTATTTTCTAGGGAACTAAAGCAATAGGACAGTAAGTAGGGCACAGAGCCAACCCAGATTCGATTCTTGGCATCCCATATGGTCCCTCAAGCATCACAAGGAGTTATTCTTGAGTGCAGATCTAGGAGCAAACCATGAACATTTCCAGGTGTGGCCCACAAACAAGCAAACAGACAAAATATAATTTTCTTATCTAGTAGTATCTCCATTTGCTCTGTGCATTAGTGTATTGTTGACTTCAGAGAAGCTCGTAGGAAGGAATCCTGTTTCTACAACATTTGGGATGAACTTAAGTAGTAAGTTAACTTTGGTACTTTGACATAACTCATTAGCAAACTGATCTGAACTAGAGCTTTTGTTCTGGGGACAATATTAATGTTCAAGTTCTTTGCTTATGAATGGCCTCTTCAGATTTTCTATTTCCTTCTCACTCAGTTTTGGGAAATTGCAGTATTCTAAGAATCTCTCCTTTTCTTCTTGGTTCTTCAGCTCAACAGTGTGAAGTTGTGCATTGTAACCTCTTATTTTGTCTAGAATTTCTGAAAATTCTAATGTAATTTCCTTCCTTTCCTCTCTGATCCAATTTATTTGGGTATCTTCTCTTTTTTTCCTCAAGTGTCTAGCCAAACATTTGTCAATTTTAATTGTTTCTATGAATCAACTCTTGTTTCGCTGATTCCTTTTATTTGTTGATTTATTTATTTATGATTGATCTTTGCTCTATTTTGAAAAATCATTTTGTTTCTTCTACTAGTTTGACTTGATTTTCCTTCTCTAGTTGTTTAAAACATATGTTTATTTGAGCTTTTTATTTTTCCTAAGGTATTCCTGTATTGCTATAATTTCCCTCTTAGTACAGTCTTTGCTGTGTCCCATAGATTTTGTTAACTAGTTTCTTTCTTTTCATTAATTTCAAGTAATCTCTTTATATCTTTTGTGATTTACTTTTTAATCCAGTTTACATTTGTCAGTGCTTTTGTTCAGCTTCCAAGATTTGAAAGTTTTTCAATCTTTATTTTGTTGTTAATTTCTATTTCCATCACATTGTCTGAGAAGGTAGTTTGTATAATTTCTATATTTTTTAATTTATGTATGCCTAAATCATACACTAGTATGTGATCTATCCTGGAGAACATTTCATGTACAGTAGAGAAAATGTATCTTTGGACTTTGGGAGGTGGAGGGCCTTGTCTATGGTCATTAATCACATTTCTTTCATCTCTTAATTTAGGGTTCTTGTATTTTTACTGATATTTTCTCTGGCTATTCTGTCTACTTGTTGAAGTAGTGTATTAAAGTCTCCCACTACTATTGTGTTTCTCTCAATGCTTATGCTTAGATCTGTGATCAGATTTACAAAGTTTGTTTCTCCTTAATTTAGCACATACATATTGAGAAGAGTTAGTACTTCTTGATATATTGCTCCCTTAACCAATAAGTAGTGTCCATCCCTGTCTCTACTTACTTTCTGTAAGTTAAATGTTGCTTGATCTGTTATAATTATTGCCGTGATGATGCCTAAAACCATTGGATGCTAATTTATACACAAAACAATTCTAGTCCCTCAGCCTCATCAACTCTAACCCAAATATCTAAATGAGAGTAACTAGACTTACACCTACCTGTCCACTGACATACCAATTCAGAGTAACATAAATAGCTAGAATAACATATCATAAGCAACAACCCCTTGGTGTGAAATAATGAATTAGATTAATACTCAGACAATTGGAAGTCTAATGCTTAACTGTCAACACTTAACCAATTCTAAAGACAATAGGGAAATCAAAGAATTCATCTGCAATGACAGATAAGACAACAGAGTTCGTATGTGATGAAGCATATCAGTGACCATGAAAACTAAATACAAACCTTGAATGATGGAAGTGGAAAAAGAAAAGAGAAGTAAAAATAATAAGAAAATTTATGATTCATTCTCTGCACAGATTCAAGAGGCTCAAGGAGTACCAAACAAATAGATTTGAACAGAACAACATTCAGATACATATTAATCAAAATGGTAAAAACAAAGACAGAGACACACTATATAAAGCATCATTTCTTTTGATACAATTCAAAGCATCAAAAAAAAATAACCTCAAATACTAGGAAAATATCAAGAATCACAGCAGAACTTCCATGCAACATACAAGCAAAAAAAGAGTAAAATTACATATACAGCCTACCAAATTGGGAAAAAAACTTTCGTCCTCTAACAAAGCTGCTATTTATATTTGAGGGAGGAATAAAAAACTCTTCAGGCAAATAAGTACTAGCAACATTTGCAACAACGAAACCAGCCCAACAAGAATTGCTGAAAGGCAGTCAAGAGAAGCTGGACTGCAGCGACCTGCAGGGCCAGTGGAGTCGTGAGGACGACTCTAACACCGGATACGTATTTTCTCCTTAAGTGGAACGGAGCAGGTGCTGTGGCCAGGCAGAGGCTGGGCAGCTGGCGGCACTGCAGGAGTTCCCGCATTCTGGCATCATGGGCAGCCGCGCCCGGGGGCAGGGGCTTGGCGTGAGTGAGTGGACCTCTGGGCCCAGGGGCAGGTGCTGAGCCGAGGGCCGCCCAGGTTCTCACTGTGGAAGACTGGCCCAGGCAGCTCTCCTGACAGTGCTGCCACAGCATCTCATGGAGGAAGACTTTCCTGAGCACTCAGTGTCTCGAGACCAAAATGGGGGCCTATAGCGCCTGGGCAGGTTCTGCCAGATTGTGGCTGCAGCTCATCCAGAGACCAGCCACCAACAGTACCAACCCTGGCATCCCCAGGGTCCCTCCTGCGTCTGTGTCTGCTGCTGCCCTGGGGCACAGGCCACTGGTGGGTCAACCTGGAGATGCGGGAGGAGGGGTAAGAGCATCAGCAGCCTGATGGTCACCTCAGCCTTTCTGACAGCCCCAAGTTACAACTTTGCCTCTGGTTGGACTCCAACAACTCAAGACCAAGTTATCCAAGAAATTAAACCAAAAGTTAGGCATGCGGGAGCCACACCACAAACCATCTCTGGCTCAGTCATACAAGTTCATTTATTGGTCTAGCTCCAAAGACTCATAAATAAATCTCGAAAGAGATCAAAAGCTTCAGTTAGTCTTTGACCTATGCAAGACAGAACAGAATGGAGTAGAGTAGAGGGGAATGGGCTAGCCTGGTTATCTGAGTGGGACACAATAAGAGGGGTGATTTTTGTGTAGCACCCCACAGTTCTCAGGGCTTCCCTCTGGCTCTATGCTCAGAGATCACAGTGGGCTCAGGAGACCAAACAGGGATCTGGGAATTGATCCAGGGTTGGCTTAGTGCAAGGCAAACTTCCTACCCTCTGTACTATCACTGCGGTCCCAAGAACATTTATGTCCCAAATGAAGGGTCTGCAAAGTAGTCAGGAAGATTGGAAAAACATTTTTGATCATGCTTCCCCTGGGGAGGCATGGCTGTGGAGGCGTGGTGAGAGTATGAAAAAGAGCAGCTATGGGGAGAAGGTGACTCTCTTGGGGACATCTTACCACAGACTCAGATTACAGTGCTCAGGTAGGATCAATCACAAGTATATAAATGACAACTACTGCTAAGGATAGAAAGAGGAGAGAAAAGAGTGAGGTATAGCCACCCTACAAGCCTAGAAGTGTCTACTACTGAGTCCAAACAGAATGGTGAATGGTCTTGGATTTAGGAACAGATGGTGGGATATAGTAGTTGTGCATCAATAGCACACAATTTAACATTATTGTAACCATATTACCTAAAATATTGTGAAATTAAAATCAGTAAAATTTTAGGACTGTGAGGAAGACCCACCTCACTCTTCTTTCTCCTCTTTCTATCCTTAGCTGTAGTTGTCATTTATATACTTGTGATTCTAAGGCTTCTAAAATTTTTCTATGTCACTAGCATTTTTCAATATTTCCATCAGGATTAGGAAAAGGAGCAATGACTTCCTCTTAAAAGCCCCTTAGTCAGAATCCTGCTTCTTTAACATACCAAGCTGGTAAGACTCTGGAATCATTTTTATGATTTTTTGAAGTTTGTCCAATTTCCTCCATGACCAGGGATATCACAGGAAGAAAAATTGAAATATTACATAGGTTACTAACATGGGGGTTACGAACATGTATATGGTAGCGAAGTTTGCTTTCTCTCAATTAAGTTTCTCTGTAGTTTCCCAGTATTTTAAGTGATCATTGATCATAGCAATAAAACATGCTTTTTGGTAATAGGGTGACTGTTTAATAACATCTCGTGGTCTTTGTTCCCTTTCCCTTTCCTCTCCTGATGTTTCTTGACCAGGGATAGCCTGGGTGCTTGGCGGTGAAGCTTGTCATCAGGGAGTCACCCTTCTAAGCTGTGCTTGCCATCCCTCACACTCGTGACGATGGTTTTCATACATCTTTTTATGTTTTTTATCTAAAAACTTTTAATCTTTATTGAGGTACTGTGATTTACAATACTGGTAATGCTGGTTTCAAGTACACACTATTTTAACATCATTCCCATCACCAAAGTACCCACCCATTTCCCTTTTCCAAGGTCCAAAGGTACTCACTTTCAACCCCTACCCACATAAATTCAGTTTGTGGAACAAATCTCCATGCTATTGCCTTTGTCCATTTGTTATTCCCTTATTGTATATTTTTATTTTTTGAAATATTATTTATTTATTTATTATTTAATCACCAAGGGATCACTTGTATCACTTGTCATCCCATTGCTCATCAATTTGCTCAAGTGGGCACCAGTATCATCTCCATTTGTCCCTGTCGTGTGCTAGTGTAGCCACCCAATGGCATCTGCTCACTCCAGGAACACAAAGAGCCTCAAACTGTTTGTTCAGAGTTTTGACGAAGAAGTCTGACTACCACGTAGGTGGGCAACCACGTGTTCTTTTGGCATCTGATGGAATCCAGTCGGTAACTGCTCTAGTCCAGTGGTCTCTAAATTGAATTACATGTCCAGCCTATCTGATTTTCGACGCATTGCCAAACAAGACAGCATCCCTGATTCTTGATCATCGTTGGAGATCAGAACTCCAGATTCCTATTCTCAGGTGAGTGAAATGTTATAGTTCAAGCTTAGCACTTTTGAGTCCCCTTTAGGATATTTTAATAGTGTTCTCATCATGTTTTTGTAGAGCCCAAGTCTCTGAGGCAAATGTTAATGCAGGGAAAATGGTAGAGTTGAAAATACGTGCCCAGAGCCAAAGATTCTTCGTCCTCTTAACAACTTCAATGCTCTTGAAGGTGTTCCACACCACTCTCTTCTTCCTGAGCATTTCAGGTGCCAGGTTCTTTATCATGTTGAGCTCTCAACCTAGGTACTCATAACTACTACATTCAGAGATGTTTGTTCTGTTGAGGGCAAATGGAACATCAGGAACTAGTCCGTTTCTCATGAACATTGTCTTCGTGAAATTCAGCTGTAGTCCGACCTTTCCACACTCATGGTCGAAGTTGGCCGGCATTTGTTCCTCTTGGCTATTTGGTGTTATTAGAATGATGTTGGGCTGGAGCAATAGCACAGTAGGTAGGGTACTTGCCTTGCATGTAGCTGACTCGGGCCTACCCCGGTTCAATTCCTCTGCCCGTCTCGGAGAGCCCGGCAAGCTACCAAGAGTGTAGCACCCACAGGGCAAAGACTGGCAAGCTACCCGTGACGTATTTAATATGCCAAAAACAGTAACAAGTCTCACAATGGAGACTTCACTGGTGCCCACTCAAGAAAATTGATGAATGGGAGGAAAGTGCTACAGTGCAGGATGATATCATCAGTGAAGTGGAGGTGGTGTAGTTGCCAACTGTCTACCTTCACTCCTATTCCTTCCCATTCCAGTCATCACATGACGTTCTTGAGGGTGGCACTGAAGAGTTTCGGTGAAATGGTATCATCCTGCTGAACCCCTCTCTTTACGTGATCACTTCCCTGTAGAATGGTGAGATCCTCGTGGTGAATCTGTAATACAGCTCACTGAGGATCCTAATGTACTGAGTTTGAATACCCTGTTTGGCTAGGGCTTCAATGACCACTTCCGTCTCAACAGAATCAAAGGCCTTCTTTAAATCAATGAACATTAGATAGAGCAGCATCTTGAACTCCCAAGAAACCTCAATGAGCTTGGTCACCATGTGGACATGGTTGATAGTGCTGAATCCTTTTTGGAACCTGGCTTCCATGCATGGTTGTCCTTCATCTAGTGTTCTGCCAATCCTATTCAAGATGACTCAAGTGAATAACTTGTAGATGATGGACAACAGGCAGATCGGGTGATAGTTGCCGATGTCATGGATGTCTCCCTTCTTGTACAACAGGACAGTCCTGCTGGTTTTCCATTGGGAGGGAACCTTGCATTCAGACAGGTAGCGTGTGAAGAGCCGAGCCAGTGTATTTACGAGTACTGACACCATATTCTTTAGGTGTTCGGGTCTGACCTTGTCTGGACCGGGTGCTGTATGCTTCTTTACTGACAAAATGGCATGTCGGATTTCAGAAGGGAAAACGCTGGGAATGACATATCCATCCTGCGGAATTTGGTATGGGGGGAGGTGGATGTGGCTATCGAAGAGATCTGAGTAGAAGTCATGGATAATCTTTTCCATTGCCCTTCTGGAAGATGTGATAGATCCATCAGGATGTTGGAGGGCAGTCATCTTGGTTTTTTAGTTGGTGAAGGACAGGTGGGCATTGTGAATACTTTTCCCGGCTTCTGCTGCATCGGCCAACACTTCTGCCCTTCTCTCTTTGAGGTCTTCCTTTATCGCTTCTCTGCACAGCTTGGAGAGCTCAGACGTTAGCTTGTGATTGGTTGAAGCTGTCACCAAACCACATTGGCAAATGAGCTTGAGAGTTTTCAAAGACAGGCGTCTTTTTTGTGGCTTTCTCTAACTCGGCATTCCTTGCATAATCATGGAGGTGCTGAATCAGTCAATCGTATTCTTTGTCAATGTTTTCAGTGATGGCATCTTCCCATATTGCTGCAATAGTGCCAAAGAGATCCCACTTGTTGGTCATTCTGGGAGTTCTTTTCTTAAACTTTGCAGCTCTTTCTCCTAGAGATACACAGTTACAAAGTTGTTCATTACTGGTTTCAGTCAAACAATGTTCCACCACCAGTCCCTTCACCAGTGTACATTTCCCACCACCAGTATCCCCAGATTCCCTCCCACCCCCTTCCTGAAGTCTACATCTACACAAGGCACTTTTCTTCTCTCTCTCTTTCTCACTCCCTCCCTTTCCTTTTGGACATTATAGTTTCCAATGCAGGTACTGAAAAGTTATCATGTTTGTCACTTTACCTACTTTAAGCACTCAGTTGTCAAGATCAGTCATTTCTGACTATGTTTGACCTAGTGGCCCCTTCTTATCCTAGCTGCTCTCTCCTATAACCATTTGTGGCAGGCTCCAAACTGTGGGCCAATCCCTCTGGCCCTTGTTTCTGCTGTCTTGTGCATTAATCTCATACTATGTTTTTATATATCCATAAAAGAATTCCAATTATTCTACATTGGTCCCTCTTCCTCTGACTCATTTCATTTAGCATGATACTCTCCATGTCCAACCATTTATTGGAGAATTTCCTAACTTATTTTTCCTGGTGGCTTCATAGTATTCCATTGTGTATTATAGGTTTTTTTTAATCCAGTCATCTGTTTTCAGGCACTCAGGTTGTTTCCAGATAGAGATGGATCATTGTGCATCTTCAAATTCTGTATCTGAGAGATATTCTATATCTATTTTCCTTATGTCACACTTCACTATAGTTCCATCCATGTTATGGCAAATGTATGAATTTTGTCCTTTATTCATAGCTTAAAAGCAGTGATAACACAGCAGTAGGGTGTTTGCCTTGCATGCAGCCCTCCTGGCCGAGCCAGGTTCAATTCCTCCGCCCCTCTTGGAGAGCCCAGCAAGCTACCCAGAGTATCTCACCCGCATAGCAAAGTCTGGCAAACTACACAAGTGATGTATTCGATATGCCAAACACAGAAACAAGAAACACAAACTTGGCCATAAACATTGACTCATTCGAATGCCTAACAACCCAAATCAGACGTATACATTTGAATAGATGTGGCTCACTGCCAGCAGTTTCTATCTTCATTGTCTACGCACCAACATCAAATTACGATGAAAGAGAAATTGAGAAGTTCTACATGGAGCTGAAGAAGTTCTATAAAGAAGACCACACCTTCTACAAGATCATTGTGGGTGATTTTAATGCCAAGATAGGACCGAGAAGATCAGCCGAAGAACTTCACATCGGGACCCATGGCCTAGAATGGAATGAACAGGGTGAGAGACTGTCTGAGTTCATCATGATGACCAAGATCATACATGGTAATTCAAGATTCCAGAAGGACGGATCTAAACGTTCGACATGGGAGTCTCCCGGTGGACGATTCCACAACGAAGTAGACCACATCATATTCAATCGACGGTTTTGCCTGTCCGATGTCGCAGTTGTCCCAAAATTCCAAATGAGATCGGACCACCATCTCCTTTTTGCAAAATTCTACTTCACAGAGCGGGGAGAAAGGGCTGCAAAGTCTAAAAAGAGAACTCCCAGAACGAACACCAACTGGGAGCTCTTTGGCACTATTGCGGAAACATGGGAAGATGCATTGTTGACAACATTGGCTAGGAATACAATCAACTGGTTCAGCACCTCCATGATAGTGTGAGGAACGCCAAGAGAGAGATAGCCACAAAAAAAGCCTGTCTTCAAAATCTCTTGAGCTTATTCACCAACGTGGTTAGGCACATGCCTCAGGCAACCTCAAGCGAACATCTGAGTTCACAAAGCAGTGCGGAGATACAATCAAGGAAGACCTCAAAGAGAGAAGAGAAGTGCTGGTAGATGCGGCAGAAGCCGAGAAAGATATTCATCAAGCCCGCCTGTCCTTCGCCAACTATAAGACCAAGAGGACTGCCCTCCGATATCCTGATGGATCTATCACATCTTCCAGAACAGCACTAGAGAAGATTATCCATGACTTCTACTCAAATCTCTTCAATAGCCATGTCCACCTGCCGACATACCAAATTCCACAGGATGGATATGTCGTTCCCAGTGTTCTCCCTTCTGAAATCGGACACGCCATTTCTTCAGTAAAGAAACAAACAGCACCCGGCCCAGACAAGGTCAGACCTGAACACCTGAAGAATCTGTCATCAGTACTCATCAATACGCTGGCTCGGTTCTTCACATACTGCCTGTCCAAATGCAAGGTTTCGTCCCAATGGAAAACCAGCAGGACGTTACTATTGTACAAGAAGTGAGACATCCATGACATTGGCAACTATTGCCCAATCTGCCTATTGTCTGTCATCTACAAGTTGTTCATGTATAGGATTGGCAGAACACTAGATGAAGTACAACCATGCAAGCAAGCCAGGTTCCGCAAAGGATTCAGCACCATCAACCATATCCACAAAATAACCAAGCTCATTGAGTTTTCTCGGGAGTTCAAGATGCCACTCTGTCTAACGTTCATTGATTTAAAGAAGGCCTTTGATTCTGTTGAGACGGAAGAGGTCATTGAAGCCCTAGCCAATCAGGGCATTCAAATTCAATACATCAGGATCCTCTGTGAGCTATATTAAGGATTCACTACCAGGATCTCACCATTCTACAAAGAAGTAATCATTGATGTCAAGAGAGGGGTTTGGCAGGGTGATTCTATTTCACCGAAACTCTTCAGTGCCACCCTCAAGAACGTCATGGAATGACTGGAATAGGAAGGAATGGGAGTGAAGATAGATGGTCGGCAACTACACCACCTCTGCTTTGCTGATGACATTGTTCTAATAACACCAAACATTAACCAAGCGGCACAAATGCTGGCCGAGTTCGACCATGAGTGTGAAAAGGTCAGACTACAGCTGAATCTTACGAAGACAATGTTTATGAGAAACAGCCTCATTCCTGACATCCCATTCGCTCTCAATGGAACGACCATCTCTGAATGCAACAGCTATGTGTACCTAGGTCAAGAAGTCAACATGACAAATGACCTGGCACCTGAGCTGCGCAGGAGGAAGAGAGCAGCTTGAAACGCCTTTAAGACCATCAAAGAAATAGCTAAGAGGAAGAGGAACCTCTGGCTCCGGGCACATCTCTTTGATTCCACTGTTCTTCCTGCATTAACATATGCCTCAGAGACCTGGGCCCTACGCAAAAAGGATGAGAACGCTATTCGGGTCTCCCAAAGAGGAATTGAAAGAGCTATGCTTGGAATATCACGTTTCACTCAAATGAGAGAAAGAATCCTGAGTTCCAACTTCCTTTGACGATCAAGAATCAGGGACGCTGTCTCGTTTGTCAAGGTGTCAAAAATCAGGTGGGCTGGACATGTAATGAGATTTAAAGATGACCACTGGACTAGAGCTGTTACTGACTGGATTCCACGGGATATCAAAAGACCGCGTGGCCACCCACCTACCAGATGGTCAGACTTCTTCATCAAGATCCTGAACGATTGGTTTGAGGCTCTTCGTGTTCCTAGAGTGAACAGACGCCATTGGGCTACACTAGCATGCGTCAGGGACAAATGGAGACATTACTGGCACCTGCTCGAGCAAATCGACGATTAACGGGAAGTCAAGTGATCAAGTGAAGTAACAAGAAATCTCAAAATGGAGACGTTACTGGGCCCACTCGAGCAAATCAATGAACAAACGGAGGACAGTGTTTGTTTGTTAATAGCATTCCATTGTGTGTGTGTGTGTGTATATATATATATATATATATGCCATATACTAAATACTATATATATACATAATATGTATACTAAAGATTGTTTATTCATTCATCCACCATTGAGCATTTGGGTTGTTTCCATATCTCAGTACTGTACTAAGCATTTCAATAAACATAGGTGTGCATATGTCCTGTTCAATGAGCGTATTTTGTGTTGCGGGGAGATGTCAAAAACTGGATATAGTTGCATTGCAATTCAACCATCTCTTTCATCGTCGTACTTATGGAAGTTGCAGTATTTAAATTGCGATGCTACACAGCTACTTTAGTGAAGCTTGAAACTATTATTGTGTTGGGAGTATAGAGAACAGAGCTGCCAGGATCACACCAAGCAGATACAGATACCACTTGAGATTGAATTATTTGTCTCACTGCCACACCCTGGCCCCTAGAAAACATAAAAAAATCCTATTTACTTACTGAGGCAGATATCTATTGTTTGATTACTTTTTGTCTGTAGAAGTAGTAATAATGCGAGCATCTTTTAATCACCATCGGTTTGTTACTAATTATTATAGTTTAGGTAACACAAAGAACCACCAATGTAAAATCAAATTTATAAATAAATGAAATATTTGTGTGAAAATTTCTTCAGATAAGAAATATTTTCCACTTTACTATCTTTAGTGAAGTTTAATTTTCCTTTTTTTCCCAGAAAACATTGAGTGAGAAAATTACATTTTTTAGATTAATTTTATTTTTATAAAGTTGTTCACAATAATTTATTTCTTTCAATCCTACCACCTTTACACCTTCCCACCACCATTATTTCTAATTTTCCCACCATCACCCAAGTCCTCTCTCAAAGCAGGTAATAATTTATTTTGTATCACTTGTTATGAATAATTTGCTTAAAATGATTTTAAAAAGTTAATTTAGAGGAAAGTATGTGAAGATTATTGTATCTAACCCTGGAGCCATTAAAATCTTGTATAGAGATTAATTTCTAACATGTTGTTACAGGTTGAGCCTTGTGGGCTAATATTTTTTGGTTTTTGATTGAGATTGGTTGCCTTCTACTTTACACCCCATCAAATGTGGTCTGCTATTCTTGGTACAACAGTGGTGTAGAGTATGAGATGTCCTGTCACAGTGAATGTTGCCATGCAGTCCAGAAATTTAAAAAAATTTTAGTAGGGTTATACAGCTGGAGTTAAATTTTAAAACTTGGTGGTGACTCTGGAGTCAGGAGGCATGTCTGCAGATTATTGTTCTCTTCCAAGATTTATTTGTGAGTCTCTGGATTATGGCCATTAATGAGTTTATATGGCACCAGAGACAGTCGTGGGTGTGACCACCAGGGAAAGGGAGATGGGAAGAGGTTGCCCATTTCCTACTCCACAAGAGCCTGGAGATTTTGGTCACAAGATTTGGGTCAAAAATACCTGAGTTTTTTCAGCAGATTCATTCTCGTGGATGTGGCTCATCCTGAAGCTGTGGAGCTCAGTTGTAAGCGTGGTAGCAACTGGGTTCTGGAGGTTTTCAGCTGCTGGGGCTCTGTTTGGGCTGGTGCTGGGCTCATCTGCCCTACTCTGGGGTGCCCTGGATGAGACTCAGTCTGGCGCGGGGTATGAAGGCTTCTTGAGGAAATTACTTTTAATCTTAGACTCAGAGAAGAACAATTTGGGGTTATCAAAATGGAATTGGTGTCACTACATTATTCAGGATGACTATCTGTGGTGCCTACCTGTGGTGCTCAAACCAAGAAACTATTTAGGGCAGTGTTTGTGACACCTCCATAAATAGGTATGTTCTTGAACATTTTGTCTGGCTTCAATGTATTTGGAGACAACTCTTCTAAAGTTTTACAGGTAGCTTTAGTTATAAAATACAACCATGACACAATCACAGAGACTAGGTGGATAAATTGCCATAACTTACTTTGCTTCCTCACAGTTCTTGTGGCAGAAAATCTGAGACCCAAATTTCATTATGGCGGGGCATTAACAAAAACTCTCTGGTAAGAGCTGAAGAGATACCTCAAGTGGTCATGTACAAGTTTTGCATGTGTAAGGCCTTGAGTTCAATACCTGACACCACACCCATTCTTCCCACACTTTTTGTGCCAGTTCTACTTTGGCATATCTCAAGCACTGCTGGGTGGAGTCACAAACACATAGACTTGTAATACTGGACTGAGTGTCTCTAGAACTACTCCATCCCAGGCCCAGTACCACTGGTGTGTTGACTCTGGGTACTCAGAACTCTCCTCTAGGTTTATAGGTATTTGTCTTCTTTCCCTGTATTCACCTAGTATGGGTAAAATGTGAGAGATGGAATTGAAGTGGAGATGTAAGGACGAGAAAGAATGACAGAGCTGTCTCATCAATAAGGCACTGTAAGAGAGCTTGTAGAGTGACTACTGGTTGACCCGTCCAGGGAAATTAGAGGCCCTTATCCCCAACCCTGTTCTGAGGTACTTGTCTCCCCACCATCTGTTACTGGGAATCACTTCCAGGACACAATTTTGAGGGAGCAATAGCTGGTAGGTTGTTTGCCTTGCATGAGGTCGACCTGGCTGACCTGAGTTCAATTCCTCCGCCCCTCTCGGAGAGCCGGGCAAGTTACCAAGAGTATCTCGCCCACACAGAAAAAGCCTGACAAGCTACCCATGATATACTCAATATGCCAAACACAGTAACAAGTCTCACAATGGAGATGTTACTGGGCCCGCTGGAGTAAATCCATGAACAATGGAAGGACAGTGCTACAGTGCTACAATTTGCAATTAAGATCATTTTGACTAGATGCAGAACTGAATCCTGTTATGTTCCTATAAAAATTCTTGAGCTTCATATGGATGGTTTGGAGATCTAGTTCTCTTTCCACGCACTTAAAACAAAACATATATAAATTTATATAATTAGTAAATGCCACATACCATAATCCCCACTGCCTCTGCCTTAATTTTTCTTTGCTTTTTATTAATACTTAATCACTTAATCACTTAACTTCCCGTTAGTCGTCGATTTGCTCGAGAGGGCGCCAGTAACATCTCCATTTGTTCCTGTTGCGTGCTAGTGTAGCCAACAATGGCATCTGTTCGCTCCGGGAACATGAAGGGCCTCAAACTGATCGTTCATGATCTTCACAAAGAAGTCTGACCATCTGGTAGGTGGGCGGCCACGCGGTCTTTTGACATCCCGTGGAATCCAGTCGGTAACAGCTCTAGTCCAGCGGTCATCTTTAAATCTCATTACGTGACCAGTCCATCTGATTTTCGACACCTTGGCAAATGAGACAGCGTCCCTGATTCTTGACCATTAACTAAGGTCAGAACTCCGGATTCTTTCTCTCATTTGAGTGAAACATGAAATTCCAAGCATAGCTCTTTCTATTCTTCTTTGGGAGACCTGAATAGCGTTCTCATCTTGTTTGCATAGGGCCCAGGTCTCTGAGGCATATGTTAATGCAGGAAGAACATTTGAATCAAAGAGATGTGCCCGGAGCCGGAGGTTCTTCATCCTCTTAGCTATTTCTTCGACGTTCAAGATGCCGCTCTGTTTAACGTTCATTGATTTAAAGAAGGCCTTTGATTCTGTTGAGATGGAAGCTATCATAGAAGCCCTAGCCAAACAGGGTATTCAAACTCAGTACAACAGGATCCTCCATGAGCTGTATTGCGGATTCACTACCAGGATCTCACCATTCTACAAAGAAGTGATCGTTGACGTCAAGAGATGGGTGCGGCAGGGTGATACCATTTCACCGAAACTCTTCAGTGCCACCCTCGAGAACATCATGCGACGACTGGAATGGGAAGGAATGGGAGTGAAGATAGATGGTCGGCAACTACACCACCTCTGCTTTGCTGATGACATTATTTTAATAACACCAAACATCAGCCAAGCAGCACAAATGCTGGCCGACTTTGACCGTGAGTGTGGAAAGGTAGGACTACAGCTGAATCTTACGAAGACAATGTTTATGAGAAACAGCCTCGTTCCTGATGCCACATTCGCTCTCAACGCAACGACCATCTCCGAATGCAACAGCTTTGTGTACCTAGGTCGAGAGGTCAACATGACAAATGACCTGGCACCCGAGCTGCGCAGGAGGAAGAGAGCGGCTTGGAACGCCTTCAAGAACGTTTATTAATACATGTTTAAACATTTTATTGAAACCCTATGAGATACTGTTAGAAAGTTGATCATGATCGAGTCTCAGTCCTTCAATGCCTAGTGCACATTTCCTGCCAACAATGTCCCCAGTGTCACAAACACTGCTCTAAATAGTGTTAGTTCCATATAAGAGGGTAACTTATGCTTCCTATGGGATATGTAGGAGGAGAATAACTCGGGGCCGTTAATGCAGCCACGGCACCAGTTCAGCTTTGCTTTCAAGCGGTGTGCCTCAATTCCCATCCCCTACAGACCAAGGGTGAAAACCAACCGTTCTCAGGGGAATCTAGTTAGACTCACAGCTTGGGAAGATGCCCTGCCATCGTGGGGTGGGGGTGTGTGGTACCTGGATGAATGAGCATCCCCTTTTATTTCTTAAAGAAGTGATTTTTTTTTGCTTTTTGGGTCACACCCGGCGATTCAGAGGGGTTACTCCTGGCTCTGCACTCAGAAATCACTCCTGGCGGTGCTCAGGGGACCATATGGGATGCTGGGAATCAAACCTGGGTTGGCTGCGTGCAAGGGAAATGCCCTACCCGCTGTGCTATCTCTCCAGCCCCCAAGAAGTGTTTTGTAATTTTCTTTGTATACGTCCTTCATCTCTTTAGTTAAGCTGATTGCAACGTATTTGATTTTCTGAGGCACTATTTTGAACGGGATTGTTTTTTTTAAATATCTCTTTCTTCTTCTCCTCATTATTTGTATATAGCAAAGCCAAGAACTTTTGGGTGTTGATTTTGTAGGCTGCCATTTTATTATACAAACCCATTGTTTCTAGAAGCTGTTTTGTAGAGTCTTTAGGATTTTCTATGTATAGTACCATATCATCAGCAAATAGTGATAGCTTTATCTCTTCATTTTCCTATCCATATGCCATTTATATCTTTTTCTTGTCTGACTGCTATGGCAAGATGTCCAGTACTTTATTGAATAGGAGTGGTGAGAGTCAGCAACCTTGCAAAGCGGTCCTGGTGTGAGGCCCCTTGGAAGGGAGTATCTGGGCAAAGTTGGCAAGAACAGAGTGTCAGCACCAGGTGTCCAGTCTTGAACCTCACTCAATCTCCTAGTCACATGTGCTCAAGGCACAGAAACTGTCATGTATGCTTAGCAAATCATCCTAACTACAGCGGTTAGTCTTGAATGGGATTGGACTGGAGCAAAGTAGAGTAGGAAAGGTGATAGGCCAATAATGCTAAAATTTACATGATTGGACCTTCTTATAAGCCAAACCCTCTATAAAATATGTGTTTATTTGGCATTAAAGTGAACTGCCATCAGCTGCTTCTAGAGGGTGTTTTTCCACATGCCCATCATCCTTCGCCCCACATCTGCCTGAACCTGGTGTGCAACATGTTCAGGCATGTTGGAGAAAAACTGTTCCCCAACATCTGGTGCCCAACGTGGAGCACATACAAAGGTAACAGGAGTTTTGGACAGGTGAGTTTCCCTGGCCTGATCTGGGGAAATATCAGGCTTCTTCAGCCCTCAACCATTTTTTCTTGTCTCATTTTCTTCCTGAATCTTTTGGATTTTAAGAACACTAGGGATCTGTGGGATTAGGGTTGCAACTGACGATGTCTGGCCTTGGCTATTCCTTGGCATCACCGGAGGTGGCTCTAGTACCCCACTTTCCTCCACGACCTGTGATGGGTGTTCTACAGTCCTTCCCTCTACTTTTCCCATGCACTTGCATGTAAAACGACCATATACTCATGATCTTATCCTGAGTGGTCTCCCTCCCCGCCTCCTCTCTATTCATTTGTAGCTTGTGCCTCTTTTCCTTCCATCTTTGTTGTGAATTCGTAATGTGTAAGTGAGGGGCATCAAGCGAGTGTCTGGAGAGTGACTGAATAAGGCCCCACAGCTTTGGCTACGAGGTCTGAGTGAGCTCCAACCCGCAGTTCTATGAATCCCTTAACAGCTGTAGAAGACTTGCCCTTCAAGAAAGCAACCTGGCAGGAGGGTCATATCTTGGAGCATGCCCCATGCACACTTGAGAAGACTGTATATTCAGATTTTTGAGGATGAAGTGTCCTGTATATATCTACTAAGCCCCTTTCTTCCCTCAGGTAAAATATGTCCTTGCTAAGCTTGAGTCTGGTTGATCTATTAAGAGGTGATTAAAGTGGTACTGAAATATCCAACTTGTATTGTGTTGCTACTAAAGTTTTTCTTCAAGTCTGTGAGTGGTTGTTTTAAGTATTTGCTGGCCCCTCATTAGGTGCATATAAATTTAGGAGTGTAAGTTCTTCCTACAGTACAGACCCCTTGATCAAGAAGATATGACATTCACTGTCTTTTATGACCTTCTTCAGTCTGAAATCAATGTGGTCTCATACCAGAATGGTATTTCCAGATTTTTTGAGGGAGTTGTTTGCCTATAGAATTGTTTTCCAGCCTTTGAATCTGTGTTTTCTCTGACTGTTCAAATATGTTTCTTTCAGACAGCAGAAAGTTGAGTTCAATTTTCTGGATATACTGGGAAATGGGGGACAAGGTTCCCAATCAGCAGACAGGGCTTATTTTTGACCTGGGAACTGTCCCTTCCTTTCTCAGTTCATCAGTTTTCTTCCTGCCATTCTTTTTTTTATTATTATTAGTGAAACACCATGAGGTACAGTTATAGACTTACAATTTTTTGTGCTTGGGTTTCAATTATACTATGGTCAAGTACCCATCCCTCCACCAGTGCCCATCCTCCACCACCACAGGTCCCACTTTCCTCCCACCCCCCATCCTCCCATCCTACCCCACCCTGCCTCTGTGGCAGGACATTCCCCTTTGTTCTCTCTCTCTCTCCTTTTGGGTCCTGTGGTTTACAAGAGAGGCATTGAGTGGCAATCATGTTTAGTCTATAGTATACTTTCAGCATGCTTCTCCCATCCTGGGAGAATCCTCCCAACCCCCTTTATTTGGTGCTCTCTTCTCTATCTGAGCTTCCTTTTCCCCTAGCACTTGTGGCTGGCCTCCAAGTCATGGAGCAAAATTCCTGGTACTAATATCGGCCACTCCTGGGTGTTAGTCTCTCATTTTGTTGCTTTATGTTCCCCAGATGAATGCAATATTTCTGTGTCTATCCCGCTCTTTCTGACTCATTTCGCTTAACATGATACTTTCCATGTAGTACCACTTGTATGTAAATTTCATGACCTCATCTTCATCCCTGCCATTCTTGATGGGTCAGATCAATTGATCAACTATACATATGTGCACATGTACATGTGGTATTTGTAGTCAGTTTGTCATATGTCTGTCTGTCTACCTGTCTGTCTGTGTGGAACACTCGAGGTTAGAGCCAGGTTGAAACCAGAATTAGAAATCCTTAAACCTGGGCAAACAGCATCATGACAAGAGGCCAGAGTGATATGCAGCCCAGCAATTAAAAAGTTTAGGAGTTTTGGGAACTTGTTAGACCAGGTTTAAACAAATATTTCTCATCAAAATGTTGAGGCACAGAGAAATTAAAATTCTCTATGTAAATTTCTTATTGGATAAACACTAATTGTTATTAACAGTTGAAATTCTTTTGATCTACAAAATCTGTACAATCTAGAAAGAGCTGTAGAATTAGACCTTGAAACTAAAGTGAAATAAGAGCTCAGGGAATGCAAGGCTTTATCTTAGAAGCTTCAGACAATTTTAATGAAAAATTAGTCTGTTTTGGAGCGATAGCACAGCAGTAGGGCGTTTGCCTTGCATGCAGCCAACAAGGCCGACCAGAGTTCGATTCCTCCGCCCCTCTTGGAGAACCCGGCAAGCTACCAAGAGTATCTAGCCCGCACAGCAGAGCCTGGCAAGCTACCCGTGATGTATTCGATATGCCAAACACAGTAACAACAAAGTCTCCAATGGAGACGTTACTGGGCCCGCTCGAGCAAATCGGTGAACAACCGAAGGGCAGTGACAGTGACTTCTAGAGTTATAAAATTTGTTGCAAAACTTTTATCCCACAAGAGTTTAAAGATATCAGGATTTTCTGCTGGAATTTTAGACCAGCTTCAGATCTTCTGACTGAAGGGAAAAAGGGAGTCACTTTACATCCAAGCAGCTAAGGACAGCCCCTTTGGCTTTAGTAACCTTTCAGCTGAACACAGGCAGCTGTCCACCCGCCCTTTTCCCCACCTCCTCTCAGCTGAGGCAAGTGAGAGCTGAAAATGGTAATAAGTCAGACCTTTGTGCTAATTCCAGTTTTGAAGTTAAGAAATTGATATCTAAGTTTAAATGTTTTGGATGCCTTTTGATTGGAGAATATCCAGAAAACAAAATATGTATTTGTGGTAAAAAGGAACTTAAAGTATTCTGGCAGAAGAGTTTTACCTCAAGACTAATGAACGGAAATAAGAAATAAAACAGAAAACTGGAATATTTGCCCTTCATACTAACAGGCAACCTAAAACTTTGTTCTCTTCATATTATGCTATTTTTAAGGGTTGTTTAAAAATTCAAGCATACATTGCATATGTAACTGTTTGAGCTGTGTAATGGAGAGAAAAATAAAAATTGAGGTTAAAGTCATTTAAAAAGACAAAATGCAGTCCTCTGGAAGTGATAGAGTGGGCAAAGATTGAAGGAATATGTAGGTAAATGATATATATCAACCTTTTGAGTATTTTAACAGTCTTTTATCCATATTTTCCTAGAATTCAGAATTATATGTTATAATATATTTAATTGTGAGCATTGTAAACCTTTTGTAAACATATATATATATATATATATATATATATATATATATATGGATAGTAATGGAGGTCTGCCAGGCTGCTGGGAGCAGGCAGAAGATCTCTGCTCCCGGATCCGTTGAGCCTGGAGTTCGAGGTCACAGAGTTCTGCTTCCCTGGTTCTTTGGGGCTTCACTCGTGTGTGAGTCACGGCCTGAGTGTCTGGAAAGCGTCCTGAAGGGCGTCCGCCACTGGGTAGTGGAGGACACTTTCTGGACTGTGCGGCCGCAACGGCCCACAGCATAAAACACTTAATACAAGATTACCGCACCATATGTGTATATGTTGAAATTTGGTTTGAATCATGGGGACACCAATATGGCAGCGTTAAGAAGGATGAGGAAGAAGAGGCTCATAAAATCTCAGGGCCGACCTAGTCTGCCAAAATGAAGAAAGACAAAAATGACTGTCTTTACTTTCAATGCCTGTACGCTGGCAACAGATGCATCCATTGAGGACCTAATGGTGCAAGTGCGAAAGATCAAGTATGACATCATTGGCCTGACTGAGACGAGATGACATCAATCACTTCATACTGTTTTCGACACTGGGGAAGAACTGTTCCTTGGAACATGCTACAAAAGAGGCGTCGGTGGTGTTGGTGTCCTTGTAAACACAAACTTGACCATAAACATTGATTCATTCAAATTCCTAACAACCCGAATCAATGTTTAAACTTGAATAGATGTGGCTCACTTCCGGCAGTTTCTATCTTCGTTGTCTACGCACCAACATCCAATTATAATGAAGAAGAAATTGAGAGGATATTGAGAAGTTCTACATGGAGCTGGAGAAGTTCTATAAAGAAGACCACACCTTCTACAAGATCATTGTGGGTGATTTTAATGCCAGGATAGGACCAAGAAGATCAGCCAAAGAACTCCACATCGGGACCCATGGCCTAGAATGGAACGAACAAGGTGAGAGATTATCTGAGTTCATCTTGTCAACCAAGACCATCCATGGTAACTCACAATTCCAGAAGGCCGAATCTAAACGTTGGACATGGAAGTCTCCCGGTGGATGATTCCACACCAAAACTGACCACATCATATTCAATCAACGGTTTTGCCTGACCAATGTCGCAGTTGTCCCAAAATTCCAAATGGGATCGGACCACCGTCTCCTTTGTGCAAAGTTCTACTTCACAGAGCGGGGAGAAAGGGCTGCAAAGTTTAAGACGAGAACTCCCAGAACGACCACCAACTGGGAGCTCTTTGTCACTATTGCAGCAACGTGGGAAGATGCTGTTGTTGACAACATTGACGAGGAATACAACCAACTAGTTTAGCACCTCCATGATGTGCAAGGAATGCCGAGAGAGAGATAGCCACAAAAAGATGACTGTCTTTGAAAACTCTTGAGCTCATTCACCAACGTGGCTTGGCGCAAGCCTCAGGGAACCACAGATGAACGTCCGAGCTTGCAAAGCAGTGCAGAGAAGTGATAAAGAAAGACCTGAAAGAGAGAAGAGCAGCAGTGCTGGCAGATGCATCAGAAGCTGGGAAAAGCATTCACAAAGCCTGCCTGTCCTTGGCCAACTACAAGACCAAGTTGACTGCCCTACGACATCTTGATGGATCTATCACATCTTCCAGAATGGCAATGGAGAAGATTATCCATGACTTCTACTCAAATCTCTTCGATAGCCATGTCCACCTGCCCACATACAAAATTTCGCAGGATGGATATGTCGTTCCCAATGTTCTCCCTTCTGAAATCCCATATGCCATTTCGTCTGTAATGAAACAAAAGCACATGGCCCAGACAAGGTCAGACCCAAACACCTGAAGAATCTGCAGTCAGTACTCATCAATACACTGACTTGGCTCTTCACACACTACCTGTCTGAATGCAAGGTTCCATCTCAATGGAAAAAGAGCAGGACATTCTACTGTACAATAAGGGAGAATCCACAACATTGGCAGCTATTGCCTGATCTGCCTGTTGTCTGTCATCTACAAGCTGTTCACTCGAGTCATTCTGAATAGGATTGACAGAACACTAGATGAAGGACAACCATGCGAGCAACCCAGGTTCTGCAAAGGATTCAGCATGATCGATCATATCCACAAGATAACCAAGCTCATTGAGGTTTCTCGGGAGTCCAAGATGCTGCTCTGTCTAATGTTCATTGATTTAAAGAAGGCCTTTGATTCTGTTGAGATGGAAGCGGTCATCAAGGCCATAGCCAAAAAAGGCATTCAAAGTCAATACATCAGGATCCTCCATGAGCTGTATTGCAGATTCACTACCAAGATCTCACCATTCTAGGGGGAGGTGATTATTGACATCAAGAGAAGGGTTAAGCAGGGTGATACCCTTTCACCGAAACTCTCCAGTGCCACCCTCAAGAACGTCATGGAAAGGAATGGGAGGGAAGATAGATGGTCAGCAACTACACTACCTCTGCTTTGCTGATGATATCATTCTTATAACACCAAACATCAGCCAAGCGGCACAAATGCTGGCCGACTTCAACCATGAGTGTGGAAACGTTGTACTACAGCTGAATCTAAAAAAGACAATGTTTATGAGAAATCGTCTTGTTCCTAACAGCCCATTCACTCTCAACAGGACGAACATCTCTGAATGCAACATAACTGTGTACCTAGGTTGAGAAGTCAACATGACGAATCACCTGGCACCTGAGTTATGCAGGAGTAAGAAAGCGGCTTGGAATGCCTTCAAGAATGTCAAAGAAATAGCTAAGAGGATGAAGAACCTCCAGCTCCAGCACATCTCTTCGATTCCACTGTTCTTCCTGCATTAACATATGCCTCAGAGATCTGGGCCCTACAAAAACAGAGTGAGAACACTATTCTGGTCTCCCAAAGAAGAATAGAAAGAGCTATGCTTGGAGTAACACGCTTCACTCAAATGAGAGAAAGAATCCGGAGTTCTGACCTTAGTTAATGGTCAAGAATCAGGGACGCAGTCTCATTTGCCAAGGTGTCAAAAATCAGATAGACTGGACACATAGTGCGGTTTGGAGATGACTGCTGGACTAGAGCCATTACCGTCTGGATTCCATGGGACTTCAAAATATCACCTGGCTGCCCACCTATGATATGGTCAGAGTTCTTCATCAAGACCGTGAATGATCGGTTCGAGGTTCTTTGTGTTTCTAGAATGAACAGGTGCCATTGGGCTACATTAGCACATGACAGGAATGAATGCAGACGTTGCTGGCGCTCGCTCGAGCAAGTCGATGAGTTTAGGGATATCAAGTGATCAAGTGATCAAGTGAATCACAAATAGAAATAAATTTGGAGTCTTGGGGGCTGGAGTGATAGCACAGCAGTTAGGCAGACCATTGACAGGGTCTATCTCACAGTGATTCAATTAAAACGTTAAAAAAAATTCTTTCTTATCATTCCGTAGTATTTATCCTCAATCCTGTTCTACAGAGATATTATTTTGATCGTTACTATTTCAGGTGACCCAAAAAGCAATAAATAAATAAATAAATAAGTTGGAGTCTTACAGGAAATATTTAAAGAAAAAGCAAGGAAAAAAATCTGCCATCTGTTCATATATGTATTATGCTAATGCCAAAATCCTGTTTTTGATATTGTAATACTAAATATTACAATGTATCAAATATTACAATGTAATGTTGTAATGTTTAAAACTATGAGAGATTTTCTCTCACCCAGTTGTTTTCAAAGGTATAATATATAATCACTGTAGCACTGTCCTCCCATTCATCAATTTGCTCGAGTGGGCACCAGTAACGTCTCACAACAAATTGTGAGACTTTTTACTGTGTTTGACATATCAAATACATCACAGGTAGCTTGCCAGGCTTTGCCATGTGGGCGGGATACTCTCGGTAGCTTTCCGGGCTCTCCGAGAGGGGTTGAGGAAATGAACCCCAATAGGCCGCGTGCAAGACAAATGCCCTACCCACTGTGCTATTGCTCCAGCCTGGAAATAGAAACATTGTAGGAAAATGTGGATCATTGGCAAATTGATAGAAAATACATAGATAGACGGGCAATAGATGATATAATCAGGGATTATTGGCAAGTTGTCGACTAAAGCCCCCACAGATGAGCAGTTGGTGATGACGGTGGTGGGTCCCAGGGACGCCGGGCACTCGAGGCGAGGATAGACAAGCTCAAAAACATGCAGCTCAGAGCCAGAGTTTGCAAATTTTCTGTTTATTCTCAAGAGGAAGATTTTTGGATTTTAGTAGATGGAATATTTCATTAGGGCTGAGCCCTACAGGCGTTCCTTCATCCTCTGAGCAGGACCCCTCAGAGACGCTAGGCATTGCAGGAATGTCTTTGTCTCGAGAAGGAAAACACTGAATCCCAAAATAGATGCTCCCACCTTCTGAGCCATGGTCAGGGTGGACAGAATCATGGACATTATTGGCCCATGAGGACATGCCTCGGAATGCCTGGGGACACAGAGGCGTGAGGGGAGCATGGTGCCAGGCATGAGAGTGTTCGAATAACTCATGGCCAAGGGTCAAGTCTGCCTCTGCTGTGTTTGGGGAATCCACACACCAAACTGCTGACCAAATGTCAATGAACAGACTGCCGTCTTCACAATACTGATTTGCAGAACATCCCCTCACGTGGCACTTCACAAAGACCTTCATTTATATGACCGTTTGACTGGTGCTGTCAAGTGAGCCTGGGTGAACTTTACAACGACAGGCCAACAAGCTGACACTCCTTTAGAGAAACTTTGAAAGATTGTTTGATCACTCACTTGATCACTTGACATCCCGGTACCCATCGATTTGCTCGAGTGGGTGTCAGTAACATCTCCATTCGTCCCTGTCGTGTGCTAGTGAAGCCCAATGGCATTTGCATCTTCTCGGAACACGAAGAGCCTCAAATTTATCATTCAGGGTCTTGACAAAGAAGTCTAACCATCACGTAGGTGGGCGGCCACGCGATCTTTTGACGCCCTGTGGAATCCAGTCAGTAATGGCTCTAGTCCAGCGGTTATCTCCAAATTGCATTATGTGTCCAGCCCATCCGATTTTTGACACCTTGGCAAACGAGACAGTGTCCCTGATTCTTGACCGTCAATGAAGGTCGGAACTCCCGATTCTTTCTCTCATTTGAGTGAATCGTGATACTCCAAGCATAGCTCTTTCGATTCTTCTTTGGGAGACCCAAATAGCGTTCTCATCCTGTTTTTGTAGGGCCCAGGTCTCTGAGGCGTATGTTAATGCAGGAAGAACAGTGGAATCGAAGAGATGTGCCCAGAGCCGGAGGTTCTTCATCCTCTTAGCTATTTCTTTGACATTCTTGAAGGCATTCCAAGCCGCTTTCTTACTCCTGCGCAACTCAGGTGCCAGGTCATTCGTCATGTTGACTTCGCGACCTAGGTACACATAACTGTTGCATTTGGAGATGGTCGTTCTATTGAAAGCAAATGGACTGTTAGGAACAAGACGATTTCTCATAAACATTGTCTTTTTTAGATTCAGCTGTAGTACAACGTTTCCACACTCATGGTCGAAGTCGGCCAGCATTTGTGCAGCTTGGCTAATGTTTGGTATTATTAGAGTGATGTCATCAGTGAAGCGGAGGTCGTGTAGTTGCTGACCATCTATCTTCACTCCCATTCCTTCCCTTTCCAGTTGCTGCATAACATTCTTGAGGGTGGCACTGAAGAGTTTCGGTGAAATGGTATCACCCTGCCAAACCCCTCTCTTGACATGGATGATCACTTGCTTGTAGAATGGTGAGATCCTGGTAGTGAATCCATAATACAGCTCATGGAGGATCCTGTTGTACTGAGTTTGAATACCCTGTTTGGCTAGGGCTTCTATGATAGCTTCCGTCTCAACAGAATCAAAAGCCTTCTTTAAATCTATGAACATTAGACAGAGTGGCAAAGTGAACTCCTGAGAAACCTCAGTGAGGTTGGTTATTGTGTGGATATGGTCAATCATGCGGAATCCTTTTGGAACCTGGGTTGCTCGCATGGTTGTCCTTCATCTTCATCTGTCTTCATGCCAGTCCTATTCAAGATGACTCAAGTGAACAGCTTGTAGATGACAGACAACAGGCAGATCGGGCGATAGTTGCCAATGCCATGGATGTCTCCCTTCTTGTACAGTTGTACAGTCCTGCTGTTTTACCATTAGCATGGAACTTTACGTTCAAACAGGTAGCATGTGAAGAGCCAATCCAGTGTATTGATGAGTACTGACTGCAGGTTCTATAGGTGTTCGGGTCTGATCTTGTTTGGGCCAGGTATTGTTTGCCCCTTTACCAATGAAATGGCATGTCAGATTTTGAAAGGGAGAATGTTGAAAACACCATATCCATCCTGTGGAATTTGGTATGTGGGCAGGTGGACGTGGCTATCGAAGAGATCTGAGTAGAAGTCATGGATAATCTTTTCCATTGCCCTTCTGGAAGATGTGATAGATCCATCAGGACATCGGAGGGCAGTCATCTTGGTCTTGTAGTTGGTGAAGGACAGGCAGGCATTGCAAATGCTTTTCCTGGCTTCTGCCTCATTCCCCAGCACTGCTGTTCTTCTCTCTTTGAGGTCTTCCTTTATCGCTTCTCTGCACTGCTTAGACTCTAGGCTCAACAGGACATGGGAACAGAGATACTCTTCCTGCTCCCACCAATCTCTGGTGACCAAGGGATTAAAACCAGAAGCACCACCCTACCCTGCCCTGTCTGTTTCCACCAACCTCAGGCAACCCAGGGATTACACAGAAGACCCACCCTACCAGTACCAGATAAATACCTCACCGGCAGACCTACACTAGGTCCACTACCTCCACTACCCAGCTGCCGCCACGCTCCAGGACACTTTCTGGACACATCACAAGACACTTAATACCCATCATCCAGGATTGCTGCACCACATTTGATATGGTTCAAATATGGTTTGAACCATGGGAACACCTGCAAGGGCGATTAGAGGCCGTCCTAAAAGCCTCTATCCCTCTAGGAGAGCCTGGCAAGCTACCAAGAATATCTCGCTTGCATGGCAGAACCTGGCAAGCTATCTGTGGCATATTCGATATGCCAAAACAAGTAAGTACAATGGGTCTCATTCCCCTGACCCTGAAAGAGCCACCAATACGGCAGCATTAAGAATGATGGAGTAATCCTCCTGGTGCTGATCTCAGCTATTCTTGGGTATTAATCTCATACTTTGTTACTTTATATCCCCCAGATGAATGCAATCTTTCTATGTCTATCCCTCTCTTTCTGACTCATTTCGCTTAGCATGATACTTTCCATATTGTACCACTTGTATGTAAATTTCATGACTTCATCTTTTCTAACAGCTACATAGTACTCCATTGTGTAGATGTACCAAAGTTTCTTTAACCAGTCATCTGTTCTTGGGCATTCAGGTTTCTTCCAGTTTCTGGCTATTGTAAAGAGTGCTGCAATGAACAAACAAGTGCAGATGTCACTTCGACTATACATTTTTGCCTCTCTGGGATATATTCCCAGGAGTGGTATTGCTGGGTCAAATGGGAGCTCAATTTCTAATTTTTTGAGAATCGTCCATACTGTTGTCCAGAAGGGCTGAACCAGTGGACATTCCCACCAACAGTGAAGGAGTGTCCCTTTCTCGCCACATTCACGCCAGCATTGGTTGCTTTTGTTCTTTTGAATGTGGGCCAGTCTCTGAGGTGTGAGATGGTATCTCATTGTGGTTTTGATCTGCATCTCTCTGATGATTAATGATGTAGAGCATTTTCTCATGTGCTTTTTTGCCATTCGGATTTCTTCTTTGAGAAAGTTTCTGTTCATTTCATTGCCCCATTTTTGGATGGGGTTGGATGTTTTCTTCTTGTGGAGTTTAACCAGTATTTTGTATATCCTGGATATCAACCCCTTGTCAGATGTGTATTCGGCGAATATCCTTTCCCATTCTGTAGACTGTCTTTGTATTTTGGTCACTGTTTCTTTGGAGGTGCAGAAGCTTCTTAGTTTAAGGTAGTCCCATTTATCTATCTCTGTTTTCACTTGCTTGGCCAGTGGCGTGGCATCTTTGAAGATACCATTAGCTTCAATATCATGGAGGGTTTTGCCAACTTTATTTTCAATGTACCTTCTGGTTTCTGGTCTGATGTTGAGGTCTTTAATCCATTTTGATCTTACTTTTGTACATGGTGTTAGGCAGAGTTCTGAGCCTATTTTTTTGCATGTAGCCGTCCAATGATGCCAGCATAATTTATTAAAGAGGCTTTCCTTACTCCACTTCACATTACTTGCACCTTTATCAAAGATTAGATGATCATATGATTGAGGGGAGATGTCAGTGTATTCAACCCTGTTCCATTGGTCTGCAGTTCTGCCTTTGTTCCAGTACCATGCTGTTTTAATTATTACTGCTTTGTAGTACAGTTTGAAGTTAGGGAGGTTGATTCCTCCCATTTTCTTTTTCCCAAGAATTGCTTTAGCTATTCGTGGGGGCTTATTGTTCCATATAAATTTCAGGAGTGTTTGCTCCATTTCTTTGAAGAATGTCATGGGTATCCTTATAGGGATTGCATTGAATTTATACAATGCTTTCGGTAGTATTGCCATTTTGACAATGTTAAGTCTCCCGACCCACGAGCAGGGGATATCTTTCCATTTCCTCATGTCCTCTTTTATTTCCTGAAGTAGCGTTTTGTAGTTTTCTTTGTACAGGTCCTTTACTTCCTGAGTTAAGCTAATTCCTAGGTACTTGATTTTCTGGGGCACAATTGTGAACGGGATTGTTTTTTTCATGTTGCTTTCTTCTCTCTCACTGTTTGCGTATAGGAAAGCCATGGACTTTTGGGTATTGATTTTATAACCTGCAACTTTACTATACGAGTCTATTGTTTCTAGGAGTTTTTTGGTGGAGGTTATTGGGTTCTCTAAGTAGAGTATCATATCATCTGCGAATAGTGAGAGCTTGATTTCTTCCTTTCCTACCTGAATGCCCTTAATATCTTTTTCTTGCCTAATCGCTATTGCAAGTACTTCCAGTACTATATTGAACAGAAGTGGAGAGAGTGGGCATCCCTGTCTCATCCCTGATCTTAGAGGGAAGGCTCTCAGTTTTTCCCCATTGAGGATGATGCTTGCTGTAGGCTTGTGGTAGATGGCTTTAATTATGTTGAGGAAGGTCCCCTCTATACCCATTTTGGCTAGGGTTTTCATCATAAAGGGGTGCTGGATCTTGTCAAATGCTTTCTCTGCATCCATTGATATAATCATATGCTTTTTATCTTTTCTTTTGTTGATATGATGGATTATGTTGATTTATTTTCGAATGTTAAAC
Source organism: Sorex fumeus (assembly GCF_029834395.1). Classification (NCBI taxonomy): domain Eukaryota; kingdom Metazoa; phylum Chordata; class Mammalia; order Eulipotyphla; family Soricidae; genus Sorex; species Sorex fumeus. The sequence continues at coordinate 15,670,662 of NW_026606188.1, forward strand.
CATCCTTGCATCCCTGGGATGAATCCTACTTGGTCATGGTGCACCAGGAGGATTACTCCATAACTTAGAGGCCAGCCGGGTATCCTAGAGGAAAGGGCAGTTCAGATAGAGAAAGGAGCACCAAATAAAGGATGTTTGGAGGATCCTCCCAGGAGGGGAGATGCATGTCGAAAGTAGACTATGGACTGAACATGTTTGCCACTCAATGCCTCTTTTGCAGACCACAACACCCAAACGGAGAGAGAGAACACAGGGGATTGCCCTGCCACAGAGGCAGGGGGGGATGGGGGGATGGGGGTGGGAGGGATATCATCCATGGTGGTGAAAAACGGGCACTGGTGGAGGGATGGGTATCTGATCATTGTATAATTGAAACCCAAGCACAAAAAAAATTGTAAATCCAGAACTGTAAAAAAAAAATAAATAAATTAAAAAAAAAAAAGAATGATGAAAAAAGAGAGGGTGATAAAATCTCAAGGCCGAACTAGGCTGCCAAAACGAAGAAGGACAAAAATGACTGTCTGTACTTTCAATGCATGTATGCTGGGATTGTATGCATCCATCGAGGACCTGATAGTACAAGTGCGAAAGATCAAGTACAACATCATTGGTCTGACTGAAATGAGAAGGCATCAATCACATCATGCCGTTTGACACTGGAGAAGAACTGTTCCTCAGAACATGCTACAAAAGAGGTTTCGGTTGTTTCGGTGTCCTTGTCAACACGAATTTGGCCATAAGCATTGATTCATTTGTTTTCCTAACAACCCGAATCGAATGATTACACTTGAATAATACATAAGATTAGTTTTAAAAAATTAGGAAAATACCACAGATACACTTGTCATGGAGAAGAGATATCAATGGTAGCTTCTTCCTTTGTATGTATCTTCCTCTCCAGAATGCTAAAGATAATTGATTATCTTGCATTGTGACTTTTTTTATTTCAAGCTAGCAATTTTTTCTCATCCTAACATCATGCTGATGGGTATGATAAAGACTGTCATAGTAAAATCCGAGGTTGGAAAAGGTGTCTCTTTCCGTGGTTACTATTTCTTTAGAATGACAAGGTAATACTAATATAAAATTCTCAATATCTCATGGGAAGTAAGCTCTTCTTGTAAACTATTTTCATGAAATAAGTGGTTTTATCTAGTTACGGCTCAAGAATATTTTTCTAAATTCTTATTGATTTTCAATTCCATTTTCTTCCAATTAGGCTACAGTCTCCTTAAAGGCTTTTAAAAAGCAGGACATTTAAGATGGGTTTTTTAAATCTATAGTAGGCACCATTTGGTCAGAAACTATAATATGTAATTATTGGTAATTAACAAAACTACTCAGTAATTTTTTTGTTTTTTGGGTCACACCCAGCAATGCACAGGGGTTACTCCTGGCTCTGCACTCAGGAGTTACTCCTGGCGGTACTCAGGGGACCATATGGGATGCTGGGAATCAAACCCAGGTTAGTCGTGTGCAAGGCAAACGCCCTACCCGCTGTCCTATCTCTCCAGCCCCACAGTAATAATTTTTAAGTTTAATAGTGGGAACAGGAGAACACAAGAATGACAAATTGCATGCTTATCAAAAAGTTAAAATTCAAATCTTCTCTGCAAAAAAATTATACTCAGAATTTTGGTTTTGTTTTGCTTTTTGGGTCACATCGGGCATTGCACAGGGGTTACTCCTGGCTCTGCACTCAGGAATTACCCCTGGATGTGCTCAGGGGACCATACGGGATACTGGGATTCAAACTTGGGTCGACCGCAGGCAAGACAAAGGCCCTACCCGCTGTGCTATTGCTCCAGCCATATACCCAGAATTTTTTTTAATTTTTATTAGTGAGACATCATGAGTTGCAGTTGTAGACTTACAAATTTTGTGCTTGGGTTTCAATTATACAATGATCAAATACCCATCTCTCCACCAGTGACTATTTCCCACCACCACGGATCCCAGTATCCCTCCCACCCCACAACCCCCCATTCCACCCTGCGGGCATTCCCCTTTATTCTGTCTCTCCTTTTGGGTGTTGTGGTTTGCAAAAGAGGCATTGAGTGGCAATCATGTTTGGTCTATAGTCTACTTTCAGCATGCTTCTCCCATCCTGGGAGGATCCTCCCAACACCCTTTATTTGGCACTCCCTTCTATATCTGAGCTGCCTTTACCCCTAGCATGTGTGGCTGGCTTCCAAGTCATGGAGGAAAATTCCTGGTACTAATTTTGGCCATTCTTGGGTGTTAGTCTCCTATTTTGTTACTTTATGTTCCCCAGATGAATGCAATCTTTCTATGCCTATCCCTCTCTTTCTGACTCATTACGTTTAACATGATACTTTCCATGTAGTACCACTTGTATGTAAATTTCATGACTTCATCTTTTCTAACCGCTACATAATACTCCATTGTGTAAAAGTGTCAAAGTTTCTTTAACCAGTCATCTGTTCTTGGGCATTCAGGTTTTTCCAGATTCTGGCTATTGTAAAGAGTACTGCAATGAACAAACAAGTGCAGATGTCACTTCGACTATATTTTTTTGCCTCTCTGGGATATATTCCCAGGAGTGGTATTGCTGGATTAAATGGGAACTCAATTTCTAATTTTTTGAGAATCATCCATACTATTTTCCAAAAGGACTAAACCAGTCGGCATTCCCACCAGCAGTGAAGGAGGATCCCATTCTCGCCACATCTATGCCAGCACCGGTTGCTATTGTTCTTTTGGATGTGGGCCAGTCTCTGTGGTGTGAAATGATATCTCATTGTGGTTTTGATCTGCATCTCCCTCATGACTAATGATATAGAGCACATTCTCATGTGTCTTTTAGCCATTTGGATTTCTTCTTTGAGAAAGTTTCTGTTCATTTCATCGCCCCATTTTTTTGATGGGGTTGGATGTTTTCTTCTTGTGGAATTCAACTAGACTTTGTATATCCTTGATATCAACCCCTTGTCGGATGTGTATTCGGCAAATATCCTTTCCCAATCTGCAGACTGTCTTTGTATTTTGGTCACTGTTTCTTTTGAAGTGCAGAAGCTTCTTAGTTTAAGATAGTCCCATTTGTCTGTTTTCACTTGCTTTGCCAGTGGTGTGACATCTTTGAAGATAACATTAGCTTCAATGTCATGGAGGGTTTTGCCAACTTTTGCTTCAATGTACCTTATGGATTCCGGTCTGATGTTGAGGTCTTTAATCCACTCTGATTTACTTTTGTACATGGCGTTAGGCAGCGATCTGAGCTCACTTTTTTGCATGCAGCCGTCCATTTTTGCCAGCACAATTTGTTAAAGAGGCTTTCTTTGCTCCACTTCATTTTTCTTGCCGCCTTATTGAAGATTAGATGATCATATGTTTGGGGGGAGATGTCAGTATATTCAACCCTGTTCCATTGGTCTACAGCTCTGCCTTTGTTCCAGTATCATGCTCTTTTAATTATTACTGCCGTGGAGTAAAGTTTGAAATTAGGGAGGTTGATGCCTCCCATTTTCATTTTCCCAAGAATTGCTTTAACTATTCCTGGCGGCTTATTGTTCCATATGAATTTCAGGAGTGTTTGCTCCATTTCTTTGAAGAATGTCATGGGTATCGTTATAGGGATCTCATTGAATTTATACAGTGCTTTGGGAAGTATTGCCATTTTGACAATGTTAATTCTCCCCATCCATTTCCTCGTGTCCTCTTTTATTTCCTGAAGTAGCGTTTTGTAGTTTTCTTTGTACAGGTTCTTTACTTCCTTAGTTAAGCTGATTCCTAGGTACATGACTTTCTGGGGCACAATTTTGAACGGGATGGTTTTCTTTGTGTCACTTTCTTCTCTTTCACTGTTCGCATATAGGAAAGTCATGGACTTTTGGGTATTGATTTTGTAGCCTGCAACTTTACTATACAAGTCTATTGTTTCTAGGAGTTTCTTGGTAGAGGTTTTAGGGTTCTCTAAGTATAGTATCATATCACCTGCGAATAGTAAGAGCTTGATTTCTTCCTTTCCTACCTGGATGTCCTTAATAGCTTTTTCTTGCCTAATTGCTATTGCAAGTACCTCCAGTACTCTATTGAACAGCAGTGGAGAGAGTGCGCATCCTGGTCTCTTTCCTGATCTGAGAGGGAAGGCTCTCATTTTTTCCCCATTGAGGATGATGCTTGCTGTAGGCTTGTGGTAGATGGCTTTAACTATATTGAGGAAAGTCCCCTCTATCCCCATTTTGGAGAGGGTTTTCATCATAAACGGGTGCTGGATCTTGTCAAATGCTCTCTCTGTATCTATTGATATGATCACATGATTTTTATCTTCTTTTTTTTGATATGATGGATTATGTTGATTGATTTCCGAATCAAACCATCCTTGCATCCCCGGGATGAATCCCACTTGGTCATGGTGCATGATCTTTTTGATGAGTAGTTGAGTTCTATTTGCTAGTATTTTGTTGAGAATCTTCGCATCCATGTTTATCAGGGATATCGGCCAGTCATTTTCTTTTCTTGTGGTGTCTTTGTTTCCTTTTGGTATTAGAGAGATATGGGCTTCATAGAAACTGTTTGGGAGAGTTTTTGTTTTTTCAATTTCCTGGAAAAACTTGAGAAGAACTGGCAGTAGTTCCTCTTTAAATATTTGGAAAAATTTGCTAGCGAATCCATCTGGACGTGGAATTTTGTTTTGGGGAAGACTTTTGATTACAGTTTGAATTTACTGGATATTAATAGATCTATTCAGTTACTCTAGATCTTCTTGATTCAGCTTTGGGAGATGATAGGAATCCAGGAATTTATCTATTTCTTCTAGGTTCTCTTGTTTTGTGGCATACAGACTTTCAAAGTAGTCGCTGATGATCTTTTGAATTTCTCTAGTTTCTGTTGTGATATCCCCCTTCTCATTTCTGATTCGGTTTATTAGGGTTCTCTCTCTCTCTCTCTGTTTATTTGTGAGTGTTGCTAGTGGTTTATCTATCTTGTTTATTTTCTCAAAGAACCAGCTCTTGGTTTCATTGATCTTTCAGATTGTTTCTTTGGTTTCCATGTCATTGATTTCTGCTCTAAGCTTTATGATCTCTTTCTTTCTGTCCGATTTGGGCTCTTTCTGTTGGTCCTTTTCTAAGGTCTTGAGCTGTGAAGTCAAGTTGTTTATGTGCATCCTTTCTCCCGTCCTGAGAAATGCTTGCAGAGCTATAAATTTTCCCCTTAATATGGCTTTCGCTGCACCCCATAAGTTCTGGTAGCTCGTGTCTTCATTCTCATTTGTTTCCAGGTATCTTTTGATTTTTGTCCTTGACTTCCTTACTGACCCACCCGTTGTTCAGCATTGAGTGGTTTAATTTCTCATTGCCACTGAGACCCCAATATGTGTGCTGCAGTTTACATATTTCAGCCCCATGAGAGCATCCTACTGAACATTTAACAATATTTTCACTAGAAACTTAATAACTGTCTATTTGATTAAATATAAAAAGAAGTGAAACACTTCTACTGGTGTTCCCATAACACCAAATTCAAAGAGATGGTGAAAATTATAATGGATAATAGGTTGAATATTTTTTGACATCTCATTCTCTGGTACAGTACCTATGTACTTCCCAGAGTAAAATATCTCTAAGAACTCTCTCTTATTTTTCATTTTAAAAACATTAGTAATACTTTTGGCTGCCATTTTCTTCTTCATTTTTTGGGAGGAAGATCTGGCAGTATTCAGAGTTTATCTGTACTAGGGGTCATGTCTGGACATGATCAAGAGACCACATCTGGTGCTGGGAATAAAATTGGGGTCAACCAAAGCAAGTTCCAGTCAAAATATTTTATTATTGATAGAGAATCAATAAAAACAAAAAATTTAATTTAATTAATTTTAAATTAACCGGAAAAAATTTCTTAGTTTCAACAGCATTCTTTCATTATCTATATTATGTAAACTTTCTCCATATTTTTTCTTCTTAATACTAACCGATTGTGGGGATGTTGTCTGGTCCAAGTCCTGTGGAAAAGAGTATGGAAGTTTTTATTAAACTCAGAATTGCACTTCCACATAACCCAATGATTATTCTTTTGAGTATATTTCCTCAGGACAGAATATCATTCATTTGAAATGACATACACACCATTATTCATTTCAGCACTCAGTACAACAGCCAAGATTTTTGAATCAACCTAGATATTCAGTGACAGATACATGACTCATGAAGATGTGATATGGATTACTATACAATGGAATACGACACAGCTGAAAGGAATGATGAAATCAGACAATTTACTGCAACATAAATGGAACTGGAAGACATTAGGTTAAATGAAAAAAAAAGAAAAAGAAGGAAAAAGCACAGGATAATTTCACTCACATATTGTCTTTAGAATAACTGGACAGAGAATGCAACATTTTAAATGAGAGATGCCCAGATCAACCTTGGCTCCAGATTACAAAGAGAAGGAAAGAAAGAGTAGAGAGGAGAGGGAGAAGTGACAGATGAGAATCAATGGGGGCCATGTAAGGGGATTCAGGCACACAAGTGATGTTAGGAATGATAGACCCAGATATCCATATCACAGAGTCAACAAACTGAAATCAAGAGATGAATACTTGAACCTTGGAAGCTGTCTGTCAAGAGAGAAGACCAAGGATGGTGGAGGCATGGGAAGAAACCCAGGGACATTGTGGAGGGAAGCAGACACTGGTGGTCAGATCAGTGTTGCATTATTGTATGTCTAAAACTCAACTATGATTAACTTGATCAATTATGATGCTTTGATAAAATTACAAACAAACACTAAAGCAATACTAACCAACTTGGAGAATGGTTTGATGAACAGTCTTACGTGCTCCATCCACTGAACACAGAAGTAGGAGTAAACATTAAGCACTGCTGCACGTCCCCCTACCCTCAAAAGGACAGATGTTAAATGGGAAAAAACAGAAAACATCTTTATACAAAAACTCCATAAATTTTTATATCAATAATTTTTCTAAATTTCAATGGACTGATGCTCCCATTAAAAGGAGCAAAGTGATAGAATGTATCAGAAAATTCAATTTCCTTCCCCTACCTAATTTTAATTGAAGTATCGTGTGATTTACAATACCATTAATAAGAGTTTTATGCAATTATTGTCTCAGCACCACAGTCAGCACCAGAGAACCTACTTCCTCCTCCCAAGTCACCAAGTCACCTCTTGTCCCTGGAGGTAAGCTCAGATCAGTAGACTAACTCTCAAGTTCTGTTGCTCCCTTACTTACTTATGTATCTTTATATCCCACATAAAAGTGAGATAAATTGTGTTTGCCCTTCTCTATCTGACTGAGTTCTCTTAGCACTGTCACTATCACTATCATTTGTTGTTTATTGATTGGCTCGAGCGGGCACCAGTAATATCTCCCTTCGTCCCTGCCACATGCCAGTGTAGCCCGATGGCATACTGGGGGCTCTTTCAGGGTCAGGGGAATGAGGACCATCATTGTTACTTAGCACTATATTCTCTACTATCCATTCACATAGAGTCAAGTTACATGGTGTCATCGTGTTTTATAACTGAGTAGAATTCCACTGTATATACACACCACTATTTCTTTATACAGTCATCTGTTTGGGGGCACTTAGGCTTTTTCCAAGATCTTGGATACTGTGAATAGTGGTGTAATGAACATAAAGGCACAAGTGTCTTTCTGAAATAATGTTTTGGGGTCTTGGGGTAGATGCCGAAAAGTGGAACTTCAGGGCCAATTTTCCTTTGCTTAGAAGAGACATGCTTGAATTCTCATGGCACACACAGACTCAGATCAAAATTTATGTCAATGGTATACTAAAAACAGGATGGTCATACATGTATAAGACAAAAATACTATATTCTCTCTTAGATATTTAAGCTAAAGAAATGAATGAGACATAGGTATTGACATACATAATGGTTTAAGGTATAAACCAAGAAGAATTAACTCATAAAATTATGTGCAGTAAACAAAGGAGTTGCAGTTTATAATGCAATGGCTAATAGATGGAAGACATATATCAACAGCAGCATTATAGAAGTGGGAGACTTTAACAACTACTTTCATCAATTATCAATCAGATGGAACATCAGTGAAGAAACAAGAGCCTAACAAAAGAACTGAACTGAAGAACTGGGACTAGAGACATAGGCAGCATCTTCCACCTCTCTAAAGGTGAATATACAGTCCTTTCTACTGCCTTTGTTTCTTCAAGTTATATCCCGTGCTGGGCACAATTTCATTGTGAATAAAGTCATGTAAATGTAAGTGATATCCAGTGTCTTTTCAGACCATGATAGCATGAAGGTAGAAATTAACTGTGAAAAGAGAGTCAAAATAAATTCTCACAAAACTACAAAATGCTACTTCAGAAATAAAAGGACATGAGGAAATGGAAAGATATCCCCTGTGTATGGATTGGGAGAATTAACATTGTCAAAATGAAAATAGTCCCCATAGCATTGTGCAGATTCAATGTTATGCCTATAAGGATACCCATGAAATTCTTCAAAGAAATGGAGCAAACACTCCTGAAATTCATATGGAACAATAAGCCCCCATGAATAGCTAAAACAATTCTTAAGAAAAAGAAGATGGCATACTAAGGGCTCTTTCAGGGTCAGGGGAATGAGGATCATCACCTTCCCCAACCTCAAACACCTACTATAAAGCATTAATAATTAAAACAGCATGGTACTAAAACACAGGCAGAGACGCAGACCAATGGAACAGGGTTGAATATTCTGACATACACCCTCAAATATATGATCATCTAATCTTTGATAAGGGAGCAAAAAATGTGGAGTGGAGCAAGATAAGCCTCTTTAACAAATGGTGCTGGAAAAACTGGACAGGTACATCCAAAAAATGGGCTCAGACGTGTACCTAACACCATGCACAAAAATCAGATCAAAATGAATTAAAGACCTCAACATCAGACCAGAATCCATCAGCTACATTGGAGACAAGGTCAGAAAAACCCTCCATGACACTGAAGCTAAAGGTGTCTTTAAAGATGACACACCATTGGCCAAGCAAGTGGAAACAGAGATTTTAAAAAATGGGACTACCTAAAACTGAGAAGATTCTGCACCTCAAAAGACACAGTGACTCATTTCGCTTAACATGATACTTTCCATGTAGTACCACTTGTATGTAAATTTCATGACTTTATCTTTTCTAACAGCTACATAGTACTCCATTGTGTAAACTGTAAATCTACAACTGTACCTCATGGTGTTTCACTAACAAAATTTTTTTAAAAAATTTAAATGGTGGAGAATGGGCACTGGTGGAGAGATGGGTACTGGATCATTGTATAACTGAAACCCAAGCACAAAAATTTGTAAGTCTACAACTGTACCTCATGGTGTTTCACTAATAAAAATTTTAAAAAAGATACAGTGATCAGAATACAAATACAATCTACAGAATCAGAAAGGCTATTCACCCAATACTCATCTGATAAGGGGTGGATATCAAGGATTTACAAGGCACTGGTTGAACTTCACAAGACGAAAACATCCAATCCCATCAGAAAGTGGGACGATGAAATGAACAGAAACTTTCACAAAGAAGAAATCCGAGTAGCCAAAAGACACTTGAAAAAATGCTCTTCCTCACTAGTCATCAGAGAGATGCAGATCAAAACAACAATGAGGTATCATCTCACACCACAGAGACGGCCCACATACAAAAGGACAAAAACAGCCAGTGTTGGCGCAGATGTGGAGAGAAAGGGACACTCCTTCACTGCTAGTGGGAATGCCAACGGGTTCAGCCCTTTTGGAAAACAGTATGTACGATTCTCAAAAAATTAGAAATTGAGCTCCCATTTGACCCAGCAATACCTCTTCTGGGAATGTATCCTGGAGATGCAAAAAAGTATAGTAGAAATAACATCTGCCCTCGTGTGTTCATTGCAGCACTGTTTACAATAGCCACAATCTGGAAAAAAAAAAACGAGTGTCCGAGAACAGATGACTGGTTAAAGAAACTTTGGTACATCTACACAATGGAATACTCTGCAGCTATTTCTAAGATGAATTCATGAAATTTTCATATAGGTTGGATCAACATGGAAAGTATCATGTTAAGTGAAATGAGTCAGAAAGAGTGGGACAGACATAGAAAGATTGCACTCATTTGTGGAATATAAAGTAAGAGAATGGGAGACTAAAACCCAAGAACACTAGAGATAAGAACCAGGAGGATTACTCCACAGTTTAGAAGCCAGCCTCACATACTGCAGGAAAAGGCAGCTCAGATGAAGAAGGGACCACCAAGTAAAGGGTGTTGGGAGGGCCCACTTGGGATAGGAGATGCACGCTGAAAGTAGACTATAAACCAAACATGATGGCCACTTAATACCTCTATTGCAAACCACAACACCCAAAAGGAGAGAGAGAGCAAAAGGAAATGCTCTGCCACAGAGGAGGGGTGGGGTGGAGGAGACAGGGTGGGGGTGGCGGGAGGGATGCTGGGACCATTGGTGGTGGAAAATGGACACTGGTGGAGGCATGGGTACTCAACCATTGTATGACTGAAACACAAGCACGAAAGTTTGTAAGTCTGTAACTGTAATCTCATGGTGATTCATAAAATTGCACTGCACTGCACTGTCCTACCACTGTTCATTGATTTGCTCAAGCGGGTCCAGTAACGTCTCCAATGTGAGACTTGTTTTTATTGTGTTTGGCATATCGATTGCAATAATAAAAATTTTTTAAAAGAATAAGTAAAGGCAACACCCTACCGCTGTGCTATCGCTCCAGCAAAAAAATAAAAATTAAAATTAAATAAATTCTGACATTTGGACACTGAACAATGTGCTGTTAAACAACCACTGGTCAGAGAGAAAAATCAAAGAAATAAGAAATAAAAAGGATTCCTTGAGACAAATCAAAATGAGTCTACAAATTATCAAAATCTATGGGATTCAGCAAATGCAATGCATAAGGGGAAGTTCATAGCAATATAGACTTAAATATGAGGAAATAAGAAAAATTGACTTTCTAATTTCAATGCCTGTAAAACTACATTCTCAAAGTACATAAAAAGAAGTAAATAAAATTTAGAAAAAATATCAAGCATTATAAAAACCAATAAAAGTATTCAAAGAGTAAATCAAACACAGAGCTGGGTGTTTTTAGATATAATTAAAAAAAATGACAAACCCTTAGATAAAATCATGAATAAAAATACTACCTAAATAGAGTCAGAGATGGAAGGGAGAAGTTATAATTTATTAGAAATAATCAGAAATACTTGATAAGAGGTTATTATAAGCAACTCCATGCTACTAAGTTGAAGAATCAAGAATAAATGGATTCATTTTAAGAATCATTCAACCTCCTAAGACTTAAACAGGAGAAAATAAAAAACTAGAACAGAACAATGACAAGTGAGGAAAATGAAACAATAATCTGCTATCATTTCATGTACAAAGGCCAGGTCCAATTGGGTTCACAAATACATTCCACCAAAACTACGTAAGTAACTGATTGCCTATGTTCAAACTTTACCAAAATATTAATAAAATATAAATTCTTCCAAATAGATTCTATAAAGAATTACTCTTACACTAAAACCAGAAAGTTTTTATTGTAAATAAGGTCAGTCTGATATCCACAATAAACATTGATGCAAAGAAGGATCTTTTCATAATTTTAGCAAACTTATTACAGCAATATATCTAAAGGATCATAATCCATAAATAAGTAATCTTAATCCAAGGATGCAAGACTGGTTAATATATACATTTATATAATACAATATAAAAGAATATCAACAATAAGATAGATAAGAGTTATAAGATTATATCAATAGAAGGAGGTCTATTGATAAACTTTCAAGTCATTAAAAAGTCTTTGACAAAATCAACATCTATTCATCATCAAAATACTTAATGAAAATAGGGATTGAAGGAAAGATCAAGATAGTATCATCCATATAAAACCAATCCATAGACATCATCAAACTCAGTGGCAAAATAGTTAGACTTTTAATTGGGTTCAGAGAGAAGGCATGGATTTTTACTCTCCCCACTAGTATTAAATATTGTTTGGAAGTCCTTTCCACAACAATTAGACAAGAAAAAGAAATCAAAGACATTCAAATTAGAAAAGAAATTAGGTTAATATCTGCAGAATGACATGGTAATATACATAGAAGACTCTAAAAATTCCCCAAGACTTAGAAGAAAGTCGATCAGCAGAACTATAAAATTAACACACAAATATCTGCTCCAACTCAATTTGTAACAATAAATTTATTAGAGAATAAATCAAAGACAGCTCAATTTAAACAACCATCCACTCCCCCAAATCAAATTCCCAGTGGATTCATCAGTGAATTCTTTCAAACCTTTAAAGAAGAACTACTGCCAAACCTTTTCAGATTCTTACAAGAAATCAAAGAAATAGAAACACTTCCAGTTTTTATGAAACAAACATTTCCCTGCTACCAAAAGCAGAGATAGCACATAAAAGGAAAATTACAGGAAATTCCAATATCCCTGATAAACATAGATGCAATGATACTTGACAAAACACTAGCAAATTAAATCCAACAACGCATCAAAAAGATCATACACCATGACTGAGTGAGATTCATCTTGGGAATGCAAGGATCTCTCGTGCTTCTGCACAATTTGCAAGCTTAGCTAATAACCCTTCTGCTCCAGTGTTTCTTTTTGCAGACAATTGTAGAGTGAAAGCCCTGAAAGATTGCGTCACTTTCTTCTGGATGAGTAAAGGTGTGTTTATTTTCCATCTATGTGGAGTCAAGATTGGCAGATTTGCTCTAAAGCCATTCATTAATAGAGCCTACTTTTCTAAGTTTAGGGTTCTACTGCAAGCTTCTTATTCACTGGGGTGCCTTCTGCCTCCACACCACTGGACTTGGGAAACAAAACTTAAACACGAAACAAAATCTTCACTTAAGCTATTTTCTGTGCTGTCTGGGTAACAACATTCATTATCATCCCTAATCCAGATTTCTCATGTGCCAACTTGAAATTATCAAGTTTTAAGATAGCACGACTACCTTCAAGTAGGTAAAAAATCATACACTTTGCTATCTTAAACAAAGAACATGTAAAAACAAATATACATTGGGCAGTTCTAAGGAATTGAAAATAGCTCCTCTTTGAGGACTGCAGGTGTTATAGGAAATTGTCCCAGGGAAATCCTTTTACAACTAGAAACGAGGTGTAAAAGAATAAAACAGAAGTTCCCTGAGTATAAGGCTGAAAGATAAAGTCCAGGCAGAATATATCGGACAAAATATGCATTTGTCTATGAGAACTAGAGCTTATATCACAAGCAAATAATAAAAAAAAAAACACTTAGGAATTTATTGAAAACAGACGGAAAAATATTTCTGGGTTTCTTCTCTACTAAATAGCATCATAAATAATCTCTTTACTAGAATGTCACCTTTATTAGGTATTATTGTTTCTAAAAATAAAAGTCTAGAGGGTTTAAATAATTTTTCTAAGATTAATCAGCTAACAAATACTAGAACAATGATATGATGTTCCTGAACAATGCCATGTTTGGCTCCAAAACCAAATTGCCCCTGCTTGTGTATCTACTATCCTTAGGTGTCAGTCTCATGTTATGTTGTTTTATACTCCACAAATGAGTGCAGTGCTTCTATGACTATTCCTCTCTTTCTGACTAATTTCATTTAGCATGATACTGTTCATATCTATTAATTTATAAGCAAATTTCAAGGCTTCATCTCTCCTCACAGCTGCAATAGTATTCCATTGTGTAGATGTACCAAGGACACGACTTCCACTACCCAGCCGTCGCCACACTCCAGGACGCTTTCCGGACCCGCGCGGCAGCTCCGGCCGAGATCCACGCACAACTGAAGACCCACAGAACAAGATAAGCGGAACTCTCTGAGACCTTGGACTCCAGGCTCGGCGGACCCAGGGACAGAGCTTCTCTGCTTGCTCCCACCACCACAGGTGACAAAGGGATTCTAATCAGGAGCCCCACCCTACCCTGCCCTGTCTGCTTCCATCAACCACCCAGGGATCGAATTGTGCACAGGAGACCCACCCTACCCAGATAAATACCCCACTGGCAGACTTCCACTCTCGACACGACTTCCACTACCCAGCCGTCGCCACACTCCAGGACGCTTTCCGGACCCGCGCGGCAGCTCCGGCCGAGATCCACGCACAACTGAAGACCCACAGAACAAGATAAGCGGAACTCTCTGAGACCTTGGACTCCAGGCTCGGCGGACCCAGGGACAGAGCTTCTCTGCTTGCTCCCACCACCACAGGTGACAAAGGGATTCTAATCAGGAGCCCCACCCTACCCTGCCCTGTCTGCTTCCATCAACCACCCAGGGATCGAATTGGGCACAGGAGACCCACCCTACCCAGATAAATACCCCACTGGCAGACTTCCACTCTCGACACGACTTCCACTACCCAGCCGTCGCCACACTCCAGGACGCTTTCCGGACACATCATAAGGCACTAAATACCCATCTTCTGGAATTGTCGTACCATATTTGATAGGGTTCAAATATGGTAACACCTACAAGGGTGATTAGAGGTCACCCCAAAAGCCTCTATCCCTCTCGGAAAGACTGGCAAGCTACCGAGAGTATTCCGCCCGCACGGAAGAGCCTGGCAAGCTATCCGCTGTGTATTCGATATGCCAAAACCAGTAACTACAACTGGTCTCATTCACCTGACCCTGAAAGCTTCACCGACATGGCAGCACTGAGAAGGATGAGAAAGGAGAGGCCGACAAAATCTCAAGGCCGACCTAGGCTGCCACAATGAAGGAAGACAAAAATGATCGTCTGTACTTTCAATGCACGTACGCTAGCATCAGATGCATCCATCGAGGACCTGATGGTACAAGCGCGAATGATCAAGTACGACATCATTGGTCTGACCGAGACAAGAAGGCACGAATCTCACCATGCCGTTTTCGACACTGGAGAAGAATTGTTCCTCGGAACATGCGATAAAAGAGGTGTTGGAGGCATCGGTGTCCTTGTCAACACAAACTTGGCCAAGAGCATTGATTCATTCGAATGCCTAACAACCCGAATCGGACGTTTACATTTGAATAGATGTGGCTCACTGCCTGCAGTTTCTATCTTCGTTGTCTACGCACCAACAACTCATTATGATGAAAGAGAAATCGAGAAGTTCTACATGGAGCAAGAGAAGTTCTATAAAGAAGACCACACCTTCTACAAGATCATTGTGGGTGATTTTAATGCCAAGATAGGACCGAGAAGATCAGCTGAAGAACTTCACATCGGGACCCATGGCCTAGAATGGAACGAACAGGGTGAGAGACTGTCAGAGTTCATCATGTCGACCAAGACCATCCAGGGTAACTCACAGTTCCAGAAGGCAGAATCTAAACGATGGACATGGGAGTCTCCCGGTGGACGATTCCACAACGAAATAGACCACATCATATTCAATCGACGGTTTTGCCTGACTGATGTCGCTGTTGTCCCAAAATTTCGAACGGGATCGGACCACCGTCTCCTTTGTGCAAAATTCTACTTCACAGAGCGGGGAGAAAGGGCCGCAAAGTTCAAAAAGAGAACTCCCAGAATGACCACCAACTGGGAACTCTTTGGTACTATTGCGGCAACATGGGAAGATGCCATTGTTGACAACATTGACGAGGAATAAGATCGACTGGTTCAGCACCTCCATGAATGTGCGAGGAACGCCAAGAGAGAGATAGCCACAAAAAGTCGCCTATCTTCGAAAACTCTTGAGCTAATTCGCCAGCGTGGTTTGGCGCATGCCTCAGGCAACCGCAAGCTAACGTCCGAGCTTGCAAAGCAGTGCAGAGATGCGATCAAGGAAGACCTCAAAGAGAGAAGAGCAGAAGTACTGGTAGATGCGGCAGAAGCCGGGAAAAGTACTCGTAACGCCCGCCTGTCCTTCGCCAACTATAAGACCAAGATGACTGCCCTCCGACGTCCTGATGGATCCATCACATCCTCCAGAACGGCAATGGAGAAGATTATCCATGACTTCTACTCAAATCTCTTCGATAGCCATGTCCACTTGCCAACATACCAAATTCCACAGGATGGGTATGTTGTTCCCAACGTTCTCCCCTCCGAAATCCGACACGCCATTTCGTCGGTAAAGAAACAAACAGCACCCGGCCCAGACAAGGTCAGACCTGAACACCTGAAGAACCTGCCGTCAGTACTCATCAATACACTGGCTCGGCTCTTCACTCGCTACCTGGCTGAATGCAAGGTTCCGTCCCAATGGAAAACCAGTAGGACCGTACTACTGTTCAAGAAGGGAGACATCCATGACATTGGCAACTATCGCCCGATCTGCCTATTGTCTGTCATCTACAAGTTGTTCACTCGAGTCATCCTGAATAGGATTGGCAGAACACTAGATGAAGGACAACCATGCGAGCAAGCAGGGTTCTGCAAAGGATTCAGCACCATCGACTATATCCACACAATAACCAAGCTCATTGAGGTTTCTCGGGAGTTCAAGATGCCGCTCTGCTTAACGTTCATTGATTTAAAGAAGGCCTTTGATTCTGTTGAGACGGAAGAGGTCATTGAAGCCCTAGCCAATCAGGGCATTCAAGCCCAATACATCAGGATCCTCCGTGAGCTGTATTGCGGATTCACTACCAGGATCTCACCATTCTACAAAGAAGTGATCGTTGATGTCAAGAGAGGGGTGCGGCAGGGTGATACCATTTCACCGAAACTCTTCAGTGCCACCCTCGAGAACATCATGCGACGACTGGAATGGGAAGGAATGGGAGTGAAGATAGATGGTCGGCAATTACACCACCTCCGCTTTGCTGATGATATTGTTTTAATAACACCAAACATCAGCCAAGCGGCACAAATGCTGGCCGACTTTGACCGTGAGTGTGGAAAGGTAGGACTACAGCTGAATCTTACGAAGACAATGTTTATGAGAAACAGCCTTGTTCCTGACGCCCCATTCGCTCTCAATGGAACGACCATCTCTGAATGCAACAGCTATGTCTACCTAGGTCGAGAGGTCAACATGACAAATGACCTGGCACCCGAGCTGCGCAGGAGGAAGAGAGCGGCTTGGAACGCCTTCAAGAACGTCGAAGAAATAGCTAAGAGGACGAAGAACCTCCGGCTCCGGGCACATTTCTTTGATTCCACTGTTCTTCCTGCATTAACATATGCCTCAGAGACCTGGGCCCTACGCAAACAAGATGAGAACGCCATTCAGGTCTCCCAAAGAAGAATAGAAAGAGCTATGCTTGGAATATCACGTTTCACTCAATTGAGAGAAAGAATCCGGAGTTCTGACATCCTTCGACGATCAAGGATCAGGGACGCTGTCTCATTTGCCAAGGTGTCGAAAATCAGATGGGCTGGTCACATAATGAGATTTAAAGACGACCGTTGGACTAGAGCTGTTACTGATTGGATTCCACGGGATGTCAAGAGACCGCGTGGCCGCCCACCTACCAGATGGTCAGACTTCTTCCTGAAGATCATGAGCGATCGGTTTGAGGCCCTTCATGTTCCCGGAGCGAACAGATGCCATTGGGCTACACTAGCATGCGACAGGGACAAATGGAGACGTTACTGGCGCCCGCTCAAGCAAATCGACGACTAACGGGAAGTTAAGTGATTAAGTGATTAAGATGTACCAAAGTTTCTTTAACCAGTCATCTGTTATAGGGCACTTGGGTTGTTTCCAGATTTTGGCTATTGTGAACAGAACTGCAACGAACATATAGGTACAGATGTCATTTCTACTGTGCTTTTTTGCATCCTCGGGGTATATTTCGGAAAGTGGTATTGTGGGGTCATATGGAAGCTCAATTTCTAGTTTTTGAAGGACTGTCCATATTGTTTTCCAGAAAGGCTGGACTACTGGTGGGGATGGGAGATGTGTGCAGAAAATAGATAAAGGACAAAACATAATAACCTCTTAGTATCTGTATTGCAAACCATAATGCCCCAAAGTAGAGAGAGAGTATGGGGGAAATTGTCTGCCATGGATGTAGGGGGAGGGGGGGAAAGGGAGGGTATACCAGGGATATTGGTGATAGGGAATGTGCAATGGTGGAGGGATCATTGTGTGATTGTAACCCAAACATGAAAATTTGTAACTATCTATGGTGATTCAATAAAAAAAATTTTAATGTAGGAGTACTGGCGGAGCGATAGCACAGCGGGTAGGGCATTCGCCTTACAAGCAGCCAACATGGCCGACCCGAGTTCGATTCCTCCACCCCTCTCGGAGAGCCCGGCAAGCTACCGAGAGTATTCGATAGGCCAAACATAGTAACAACAAAGTCTCCAATGGAGACGTTACTGGGCCCGCTCGAGCAAATCGACGATCAATGGGAGGGCCTTTTAAGGAGTACTGCTATTTATTCAGCCACTGATTAGTTGATTGAATTCGGCATGAACTCCACCTTACTTTTTTTTTTTCATTTTCTACGATTTTATTTATTGAATCACCGTGAGAGCAGTTACAAAGCTTTCGGGTCTAAGTCTCAGTCATACAGTGAAACACCTGTACCTTCACCAGTGTCCATTTTCTACCCCCAACAACCCCAGTATACCCCCATCGCAAACCCTCCCCCTACCTGTGGGGCAGATAATTTCCACATTACTCTCTCTCTTCTTTGATCACATTCAATATTTTGACACCAGACTCACCATTATTATTTGAGATTTTACCCCAACACTCATATCTGCTGAAAAGGCAACAGTAGATGATTTGTTTTATATTGCTGGTTATGAATAATATATGATGTCACGTGGCTGCAGTAGTGGCCATGCGCTTTTGAAATTCCTAAATTTTAACACTTAAATCTGGAGGGATTTCTGCCAAAACCTGCTGGGTTCCAAGATTTGCTCCTGAGTCTCTGGGATCATGGCCGTTAACCAGCTTGATCAAGGAGCCAGAAAGGCAGTTTGTGGGCGATAACTTGGGGTCTCGTTGGGGTGGGGAGGACAGGACCGGCTCCACTCCCATCCCGTGAGGCCAATATGTCTTGTCACTGTGGGCCCAAACCTGACTGTCCAATGACCTCTGGAGGATGATGGCCACCGAGCAGCCAGGGGGAAGCAGGCGGAGGGACAACACCCTTTCCCCTCTGGGGTGGCCTGGCGACAGTTACCTACTGTGGGGTCCAGACGCATTTCTGCCAAAATCCACTTGTTTTTGAGATTTGTTTCTGAGTCTCAGGGATCATGGCCATTAAGCAGCTTGATCAGGAGCCAGAGAGGCCGTTCCTGGGCTATGACTTAGGGTCTCGTTTGGGTGGGGAGGAAAGGATCGGCTCCACCTCCATCCTGTGAAGCCCTGCGTGTCTCATCACTGTGGGCCCAAACCTGACTGTCCAATGGCCTCTGGAGGATGTTAGTCACCAGGCCACCATGGGGAACAGACCAAGGCATGAAACCTATTCCCACCTGGGTTGACCCGGCACAAGTAACCTACTGCAGGGACCGGACGCATTTCTGCCAAAAGCCGCTGGGTTTCTAGTTTTGTTTCTGAGTCTCTGGGATCATGGCCATTAATGAAGTTCAATCAGGAACCAGAGAGGCCATGCCTCCAATTATATAGCTGAGCTGGAGGTGGTTTTTGGGTATGTTTCCCACATACCTAACTTTTGGCTGTTTACTTTCTTGGTAAACTTTGTCCCAAGTTTTTGGCATCTGGCTAAATGCATGGCAGCAATTTTGGGGTATTTGAAAGTCTGAAGGCGCCATCAGGCTGCTGATGCACTCACCTCACAGGTACAGATTAACCTGCTGGCAGCACCATACCCCCTCAATAAATTTTTTTTTTTAAATTGCTCCTGCTCCTCAAAAAAAAATGTGTTGCATCTTTAATTACTCAGTCAGTGTTTAATTCTTATTCTATAAGTAGCACTGTAGCACTGTTCTCCTGTTGTTCATCAATTTTCTCGAGGGGGCACCAGTAACATTTCCATTGTGAGACTTGTTGTTACTGTTTTTGGCATATCGAATACACCACAAGAAACTTGCCAGGCTCTGCAATGCGGGCAGGATACTCTCGGTAGCTTGCCAGGCTCTTCGTAAGGGTTGGAGGAATAAAACCTGGGTAGGCCGTGTGCAAGGCAAACACCCTACCCGCTGTGCTATCACTCCAGTAACACCAAGAACCATATATATGTATGTTTATACATATATATATATATATTTACTTTTATCCTTTGCATGAAATTGTCTGATCAGGCTCAAGTATGAAATGCTAGAAAGAAATAGTATGGAATATGCAAGAATAGTTTTGAGATTAGGAGTAGCTCTCTACTTGAGAAATTTTTTTTTAAGAAACTTGGAACTGAAAGCTTTGTAACCTTTCCCACAGTGATTCAATAAATAAATTAAAAAAAAAAAGAAACTTGGAACTGGATAATAAAAATTGTGATTAAGAAAAGAAGATATTTAATGGTTTGTAAGTATAGCGTATTTTTTTTAAAAAAAATTTATTAGTGAATCACCATGAGGTATAGTTACAGACTTGCAAACTTTTGTGCTTGCTTTTTAGTCATACAATGATGGAGTAGTTATCCCCCCACCAGTGCCCATTTTCCACCACCAATGGTTGTCCCAACATCCCTTCCACCACCCCACCCTGTCCCCTCCACCCCTTCCCGCCTCTGTTGCAAGGCATTCTCTTTTGCACGAAATACAGCGTATGGCAAAAAAAAAAAAAAAAAAATACGCTGCATTTAAAAAAAAAAATACACAGGAGTTTATGACTTGAATAGGTGTTTTCACTATCTGAAATAGGTAATTCTACAGTCAGAACTTTTAAAGAAAACATCCTTGAAATTCACAAAATAAGATGCAGACTGAACTTCTGAAGGTAACACCCAGGCAGGTTTTACTTTGTGGATTTTGCATTTTGGAGCAAACATTCAAGGTTTCTTTGCACTAAAATTATTTTTATTGGTAATTGTAATTTAATTACAATGAAAATGAAATTACTAAAAGGGATGACAGCATTTGGCAGAAGTGTTTCTCTTAGAGGGACAGAGAGATGGTACAGCTGGTAGGGCATTTGCATTGCACATAGCCCACTGGCGTTCAATCTCCAGCATCCCATATAGTCCCATTAGCCTGCCAGGAGTAAATCCAGAGCACAGAGCCAGGGGTTATCCCTGAGCACTGGTGCTTGTAACTTTAAAAAGAAATAATAACTATAATGATAATAAAAGTCTTTATTTTCTGCTGGATGAAGGTAATTTTTCCTGTACCTGTCTTGGTTCTGGCTGAAAATCCCCTGTAAAAAAGAACAACAGAGATAAAATAAGCATAAGTTTAATAACATGTTTAAGCTGTTTAAAATGAAGTCTTCCTGGGGGCTGGAGCGATAGCACAGTGGGTAAGTCGTTTGCCTTGCATGCGGCCGACCTGGGTTCGAATCCCAGCATCCCATATGGTCCCTTGAGCACCTCCAGGAGTAATTCCTGAGTGCAGAGCCAGGAGTAACCCCTGAGCATCACTGGGTGTGACCCAAAAAGCAAAAATAAATAAATAAATAAATAATACTAAAATGAAGTCTTTCTTATATCATGGGAGAGCCTCAAGACATCTGAGGAAAGTTCCAATATAATTGCTCAAACCATTTCCCCTTAGATATTATTTCCTGAGGGGGGTTAAACGCGTTTGGGAGGCCATTAATAATGGGCACTGTCAGGAAGAAACAGTGAAGAATAGCATGGGTGTTAAGAGAGAAAGTCACGCTTTCCTAATTGAGAAAAATTTCTAGAGATTTGGACACTAACATGCCCAAGAGGCACATTTTGAAGTGTGCCTTTTTGTTTCCCCTCTAGTAAGTTGCAAGATCATACAACCTGATTTATAAAATGGATTAGAATGCTAATTTTAACCCAATCTGCCTTTTTTTCTCCCTGTAGTACAGTAAAAGACTATTGTCTCTTTTACACTTCAATTAACATTTACAAAAATCTGGGGGTAAGTAATAATTTGAAAAACATCATAAAACAAATATGAAAATTACACATTTTATTCAACTTTACTATAAAACAGAATAAGCATGGCTTTAAAAAACATAGCAATCATTGAATCAAAACAATGAGGCTGCCAAGGAGGCAGGGGTGGGAGGGAATCTGGTATATTGGTGGAAGAACTTTGGCAAAAGTGCTAGGTTTGAAGTTGCAGCATTGAATGGAGAAACTATTATGAACAGCATTGTAAATCACAGTGCCTAAATGAAAACTATTAATACATATGTAACAATAATAAAACAAATCTTAAGAAACAATGGAAAATATTCAATAACAGATTAAAAAGATGACACATAGGAGAAGGATAAACAAAACATATATATTTAACTGACGTTTCAGGTTACAAGAAAGAGATAATATTAAAAAAGAGTTGATAAAATATAATTTATGAAAAGTGAAGGACATTAATATGCAAATTCAAAAACATTAAGAGAAAAACAAATGAAAGAAAATTATTTCTAAAATCACAATAGTGAAATTGCTGAAATCAAGTACAAAGAAAAAAATAACACAGTCAAAGAAATATGGATTACTTCTAAACAGTAAACTTAACTTTAAAACCTAATATCTCAACAGTCATAATATAAATCAGAAGATAATGTAATTTTACTAAAGATATAAGTAGAAAAATGAATATCGATCTAGAATTCAAGGTGTAAAAATGTTTAGAAGTAATAATCATAGCTATTAAAACAAGGGAAGGAACACCGAGGCGCGGGGGCAGAGACTGCACTGCTCTCGTCCGGGATCTGGATTTTATAGCGGTGTTCCTTCCCAGAGTCCCTTGGAGGGGAGCGGGTTGAGCTTTCCTCCCCGCCCCGGCCAGGGCTACGGCAGCCGGAGACCTCCAGGACCAGCCACCACCATGCTGAGACCACTCTCCGCACACCTGAAGGTACTGGCAGAGGGACAAAGCCACGCGGGTTCCGGGGCCGAGACCTCCAAGCCTACTCGAATTGGAGTCGAGCATCTTCCACCCAGATCCTCCAAATTCCAGTAGGCGGGGGTCACACCCACCACCTGGCCCCCTGGCGCCGTGTAATCCCATCAGCGGCCAAGACTCAGAGACTATAAAATCCAGATCCCGGACGAGAGCAGTGCAGTCTCTGCCCCCGCGCCTCGGTGTTCCTTCCCAGAGTCCCTTGGAGGGGAGCGGGTTGAGCTTTCCTCCCCGCCCCGGCCAGGGCTACGGCAGCCGGAGACCTCCAGGACCAGCCACCACCATGCTGAGACCACTCTCCGCACACCTGAAGGTACTGGCAGAGGGACAAAGCCACGCGGGTTCCGGGGCCGAGACCTCCAAGCCTACTCGAATTGGAGTCGAGCATCTTCCACCCAGATCCTCCAAATTCCAGTAGGCGGGGGTCACACCCACCACCTGGCCCCCTGGCGCCGTGTAATCCCATCAGCGGCCAAGACTCAGAGACTATAAAATCCAGATCCCGGACGAGAGCAGTGCAGTCTCTGCCCCCGCGCCTCGGTGTTCCTTCCCAGAGTCCCTTGGAGGGGAGCGGGTTGAGCTTTCCTCCCCGCCCCGGCCAGGGCTACGGCAGCCGGAGACCTCCAGGACCAGCCACCACCATGCTGAGACCACTCTCCGCACACCTGAAGGTACTGGCAGAGGGACAAAGCCACGCGGGTTCCGGGGCCGAGACCTCCAAGCCTACTCGAATTGGAGTCGAGCATCTTCCACCCAGATCCTCCAAATTCCAGTAGGCGGGGGTCACACCCACCACCTGGCCCCCTGGCGCCGTGTAATCCCATCAGCGGCCAAGACTCAGAGACTATAAAATCCAGATCCCGGACGAGAGCAGTGCAGTCTCTGCCCCCGCGCCTCGGTGTTCCTTCCCAGAGTCCCTTGGAGGGGAGCGGGTTGAGCTTTCCTCCCCGCCCCGGCCAGGGCTACGGCAGCCGGAGACCTCCAGGACCAGCCACCACCATGCTGAGACCACTCTCCGCACACCTGAAGGTACTGGCAGAGGGACAAAGCCACGCGGGTTCCGGGGCCGAGACCTCCAAGCCTACTCGAATTGGAGTCGAGCATCTTCCACCCAGATCCTCCAAATTCCAGTAGGCGGGGGTCACACCCACCACCTGGCCCCCTGGCGCCGTGTAATCCCATCAGCGGCCAAGACTCAGAGACTATAAAATCCAGATCCCGGACGAGAGCAGTGCAGTCTCTGCCCCCGCGCCTCGGTGTTCCTTCCCAGAGTCCCTTGGAGGGGAGCGGGTTGAGCTTTCCTCCCCGCCCCGGCCAGGGCTACGGCAGCCGGAGACCTCCAGGACCAGCCACCACCATGCTGAGACCACTCTCCGCACACCTGAAGGTACTGGCAGAGGGACAAAGCCACGCGGGTTCCGGGGCCGAGACCTCCAAGCCTACTCGAATTGGAGTCGAGCATCTTCCACCCAGATCCTCCAAATTCCAGTAGGCGGGGGTCACACCCACCACCTGGCCCCCTGGCGCCGTGTAATCCCATCAGCGGCCAAGACTCAGAGACTATAAAATCCAGATCCCGGACGAGAGCAGTGCAGTCTCTGCCCCCGCGCCTCGGTGTTCCTTCCCAGAGTCCCTTGGAGGGGAGCGGGTTGAGCTTTCCTCCCCGCCCCGGCCAGGGCTACGGCAGCCGGAGACCTCCAGGACCAGCCACCACCATGCTGAGACCACTCTCCGCACACCTGAAGGTACTGGCAGAGGGACAAAGCCACGCGGGTTCCGGGGCCGAGACCTCCAAGCCTACTCGAATTGGAGTCGAGCATCTTCCACCCAGATCCTCCAAATTCCAGTAGGCGGGGGTCACACCCACCACCTGGCCCCCTGGCGCCGTGTAATCCCATCAGCGGCCAAGACTCAGAGACTATAAAATCCAGATCCCGGAACCGCGCGGCCGCATTCGCGGCCGCGCGACATCTTATTATCTCATTCCTACTTTGGACAAACTTGCAGGCTGTCGAATGTAGCCTGCCCACAGGGCAGAGTCTGGCAAACTCCCCGTGGCCTACCAAATATGCCAAATACCAGTAACAATGATGGGTCTCATTCTCCTAAAGAGCCCTGAATATAATCTCAGGGCTAGGATGAAAGAGACGTTACTGGGGCCTGCTCGAGGCAATCGACGATTAACAGGATGATGAAATGAAATGAAATGAAAATTAAAACAAACTGGATTCAGCAAAAGGTCCAAACAATATGATCCAAACAGTAATTATAGGAACCTATAATCATCTGCATTTTCCAGGAATAAGGTAAGACAATTCATTTTGAAAACAGTGGTGAACAAGTGAAACGTGAATATACTGATTTATGGTGCAATTACTGAAAAGATAAAAAAATGCACAACAGGTAAAAATATTACTATTTAAAATTAATCAGTCCAATTCACTCAAATCATTAATCCAAGAGAAGAAACCAAAAGTTCAAAAAGAAAGAAATCAGATAACATATTTAGAAATAAGATAATTAGTGATCAATCCACACCCAAATATATCAACAACTATTCTTAATAACAACATCTGTAAGGTCCCTAGGGTTTCTGAGGGAGATTCCAGAGTTAAAACTCTACTAATTAGTAACTCTCCCTTTCCTGCCCCCTCCATAGTAAAGCCTTAGCTGTGAAGCCCTTCCTTATTGGGATGTCAATTCTGAAACCATTTGTTGACTCTTCCCTGCTGGGATGTAAATTCGGAAACCATTTGTTGGCCCTTCCTGATCTGTTACCTCTGTTAGGAACTTTTTCCCTTATCTGCTTCCACCAAATCAAAGGTAGCCAGGTGATAACCAAATGTCCAAGTTACCAGATGCCCACTAGCCACAATACCTATGTACATAAATGCTGATCTTTGAATCTATAGGCTAAGGAGTGATGTACTTTCAAATGGATTGGTTAAGAAAGTATATGTTGTTACAAATCTATTGGCTATGAAATGTGCGGGTTTTGCTGTAACGGCCAGTGAAGGCCTATATAAGTTCCCCTTTGAAGAAGTTCGGGGTCTTGCCTCACCTATCTGACCTGCGTGTCTGTGTAGGCGGTTTGACCCTGGCTAGTCTTACAATAAACCTTGCTTGCTGTTTGTAGTCTCTGCAGTCTCTTTGTCATTAAAGGGAGATCACGATCCGGTTCCTAACACATCAACACATCTGCTGCTGTGTTGACTCATTCAATGGCTCTGGTCTACAGATTTCCAACTAAATCATCAAGGAGACACATGCTAAGCAGGGAAAATTCATGGAAACCTGTTAGAGTACAAGGAGCTTAGGTTTATCAGGTTGCACCCATCACAGTGCACCCAAGTCACTCCCATTCCTTTGTTTGTCTGTAACCACTTCTATGCTCTCTTCCCCAACTAATTTGTAAGGTCTCATCCTTCTTAGACACTGAAGCTGTACTGTAAGTTAATATTGCCTTTCTCCTCTCCTTATGTCTTTTGAGCAGTTTACTTTAATGCAATGTCCTTTTTGTATAGATACAGGAAGACAATTAATATTATGCTTTATAACTTAGGATTTAATTGGTCTTGAATATTATTCACTCCTGGGCATCTGCTTTCTCAATTTAGGCCTCAGTAGCCCTCACTTCCTAGCACCCCAAAAGCAGGGTCCCGACATGGGACTGGATGGAACCAAGGCAAGCCAGTAAGTTATGTGCTACCCTGGCATCGAAATGGGCAGGCCAAGGTGCCACGATTCTTAACTATAGATTAAGAGTTTGATCATAGGCAAATGCTGTCATGATCCAAAAGTTACGACGAGACTAGGACCCTGCTGCTAAGAATAGGAAAGATATCCGACCTGAGCACTGCAGTCTGCGATCCAGATGGCCCTAGGAGAGCAATTCTATAAACTCAAGGTATTTCTTACTGTGTCCATACAAAATGATTTATATTATGTATGCTTATATGTTGATTGGACAAGGAGAGGAAAAACACATACAGGGAAATCTGTTCTAGGGTGGGTTGATCTGCTAAATGAGAATCTGTCCTAGAAGCAGTTTTTCTGGGTGTCCTGACTAGCTTGGATGAGACTGAACCTTTCTCCTCTTCAAACTGCCTTCAGTAAATGATTTCAGTATATTGAGGCAGTTTCCCTTATCTCATAGGAACTTAGTTGGTTTTAGGTATGCAGATCCCAGGTGCTAAGTCAAAGTTGATCTTTGAGATATAGACTCCAAGCTCTAGCAGGCTGGTCTCTGATGTGCTAATCCAAGTGCTTGTAGCTTGTAAAAGGTGAGGCCAGGATTACTGGCTTGTGGATGTAAAGAAACAATGCGAATGCAAAGAAACAATGTATGTTTTGCAGCCTCAATGTTCTTTCTGATACTCCTTTTGATGACATCACTATATTGAGCCCTTTGGAGGTACTATGATATCTATAAGGGAGATTTCAGGGCTCTCTCCGGGAACACATGCGTCAGAGAACCTGGGGAGATGGGGTTGAGGATAGAAGCTGAGAGAACAAAGGTGCACATGCTTGAGAGATCCTGGGGCCTCTATGACATACACTTCTTCCATGTAATAAACTGCTGCTAAGACCAACCAGCTTGGGCCTAGTTTCCTTCCTCCTCCTGACCATCACCATCGACTTCCCTGGAGTGGGGAAATGGCCTGAGACTACCGAACGCGGGCGGCGGGAGAGATAGGCTCCTGCCGTCTTTTTGCCCATCCTTTTTTGAGTGTTTACACAGCTGTCTTCTGGTGTCTGATGATCTAGATCATCCTGGGAACAAGTTTGTGAACTTCATAGCAGAAGTCTCTTCCTTAGGCTGCATTCCTCATTTCACCCTGCCTACTCCTTTACACTATCATAGTCCCCACAGCAGGAGAATAGAGGCAAACAAATCATCTGGTTACTTTTTGCTGAAAGTTGTCAAAGGTTTGTCTAAGGCCTTTGGAAGCAGTCAAATGGAGTGTTCAATACAGGCTTCTCAGCATCTATAACTAAAAAACTACAGAAGAGGGGCAGAAGCAATTGTACAGTGAGTAGGGTACTTACTTTGCACAGGCCTGATGTGGGGTTGATCCCAAGCACCAAATCTGGTCCCCTGGGCCCACCATGAGTTGTTTCTGAACACTGAGATGGGAATAAGACCTGAGAACCTCTAGGTATGACACAAAAACAAAAATTAGAGAATATTAAAATTTTCTACATAAAACTGAATAGACTAAGCATGTAATTCTTATTGATTAAACTATATGTATCTTTTTACAGATTCATTTTTTTCCTCTGACCTATGAACTGTAGAAAGTGGGTAAATTGAATCTTGTCATGAGTAAGAACAAAGAATTTTCTTTTCTCTCTTCTTGACATTCTTAACATATTTCCTAAGGGCTGAAGCAATAGTAAAGTGGGGAGGGCATTTGCCTTGCCAACCCAGGTTCAATCCCCAGAATCCCATATGGTTCCCCAAGCACTGCTAGGAGTAATTCCTAAGTGCAGAGTCAGGAGTAACCCCTGAGCACTGCCAGACATGACCTCCAAAAGTAAAAAAACAAACAAAACAACCCCAATACATATTTCTTAATACTTCATGGCAATATCTTGTTTCATAGACACAGGAAAAACTAACTATTGTGGTAAAACTTTGTAAAGGGTACCAGTCTGCTAACTAGACAACAAAATAACTGGTATACTTTAAAATCTAAGTAATAAATTATGAAGTTGAAATCTAAATATTTCAGGTAGATCTTATAGAACCATGGATATTTGTCATATGCTCTAAATTGACCTTTAATTTCTAAATCCCCCAAATGCGTGACTTCCTGATGGTCTCAGATAAACCTGGGATGAATTTTGTGCCACTCCAGCTATGACATGAAAGAGCCCAAGGATTAAAAGACTATGTTGGTATGAGTGACTTAAATAGATGTCACTAACCAAAAGGACATGTCCCCTCCAACCCTAGAAGGACCCTCTAGGGTTAGGCAAATTAAAACACATTGATCTGATGCCTATAGTTGTAAAATATGACCAAAATCTTCCCAGGAGAAGCCACCTCATTCTAATTTAACTAAATCTAGTTAAATAGTTACTCACAAAATAATGAGGAACTTGGTGATCTTGGACTCTGGGTTCAACAGGACCCGGGAGGAAATATCTTCTGTCTGCTTCCCCCAGTCTCCAATGACACAGGGGTCACACCCATAAGCCAACTCCTGCCGGTGCCACATAATCTCCTCATCGACCACCCTCCAGAACTCATGGCTGATTCTCCCGGAAGGGAACATAAAATGAGGCTCCCATAACCATGCCACCAGACTCTGCACCAGGCTGCTTCCACTTGGGGCGCCCCAGAGGGAAGTGGATGAGAGTACTCCCCACGCCAAGGGACCCAGCCCTGGAAGCTGCCCTCCACAACCCAACCGCAGCCACACTCCAGGCCGCTTTCCACATGCTCATGCTGAGCCTCCTGCATGAGTGAACATATTCCTAGACCCCACAGCTGCAAAGAGGCAGCACTACACATCATCATAAAACGATATATATATATATATATATATCATTAAATATATATATGCCTCTTGGAGAACCCAACAAGCTACCCAGAGTATCCTGCCCGCACAGCAGAGCCTGGCAAGCTCCCTGTGGCATATTTGATATGCCAAAAACAGTAACAGTAACAAGTCTCATTCCCCTGACCCTGAAAGAGCCTCCAATCGTTCAGAAAGACAAGTAAGGAGAGAGTGCTAAAATCTCAGGACTGGGACTAATGGAGATGTTACTGGCACCCATTCGAGTAAATCGATGAACAATGGGACAACAGTGATACAGTGAATAGTTACTACTTCAGTTCTAACTGCACCTAGACAAATAACTGTCACTTTCACTAAAAACAAACCTTAATATATTACTGTAATTGTAAATGTGGACAGAAAAATTTGCTTCTTTTCAGGGATAAAATACCAATTTTTAATTCCAAAGAGGGATAATAAAACTTTCACTTAAAATACACAGTAAAATTGTCATACGCTTTAAAAACATGCAATGGGTTTTATTCTAGGTATTTAAGTTTTGGTTAAGATTTTTTCCTTTTTTCTAGCTTATCTACAATTTCTCTACAATATAGAACCCCTTCCTCTAAAAGAAAAGGATGCAGGAACTAGGACTTTTCCTCCAAACCGCCGGGACCATCCCGGCCCCCATATAACCTCTGATCCCAGAAGTCAGCCCATGGCCCGCCCCCCAGCGCCATCTTTGTGGCACATTGCCCACATTGCCGTACAGAGAGAAAGACCACATGGAGGGCTGGCTCCACAGCTCCCGGAGAAGAAACCAGGTTCCAAAAAGAGCCGAGATCACCGGGAAGTCCCAGATGGGGTAGGTGCTGCATCCCGCCTCCCCCAGATGGAACCCCGGTGACCAGAAGCCTCCAAAAGCATAGCTCGAGTATGCGGGAACTAGGACTTTTCCTCCAAACTGCGTGGCCACATAAGGGGCCGCGCAACATCTCTATATATACAAAGTGATCAATAGGAACTAAATCACCCAACGTTTCTCCCTGAAAATCAGAGTTAAGTTTGGAGCACGGCCACAGCCCCAGAAGCACAAGGACTTAATGCAGAACCCGGCAGCTTGGAGCAGAAAAGTGAATGGACTATGCGTTAATCCAGTCCATCATGTCTGCCCAGAGGGGAAAGGGTGTTGCCCCATTCGCCCTCTCCTCTCTGGAAAGAAAGATGGCGGCCGCATGGGAGCCTTGTGGACAGCAGGTATGAGCCGGGGGTGCGGGGGCGACAAAAACCTCATGGGAAGGGGGGCGTTCCGGTCCGTCCTTCACGCCCTACCGAGGTCACCAGTTGCCCCCCACAAGAGGCTCTCCAGCACGTCCACGGCCCCAGAAGCACAAGGACTTAATGCAGAACCCAGCAGCTTGGAGCAGAAAAGTGAACAGACTATGCGTTAATCCAGGCCATCATGTCTGCCCGGAGGGGAAAGGGTGTTGCCCCATTCACCCTCTCCTCTCTGGAAAGAAGATGGCGGCCACATGGGTGCCTTGTAGAGAACAGGTGTGAGCCGGGGGTGCGGGGACGGCAAAAACCTCATGGGAAGGGGGGCGTTCCGGTCCGTCCTTCACGCCCTACCGAGATCACCAGTTGCCCCCCACGAGAGGCTCTCCAGCACGTCCACAGCCCCAGAAGCACAAGGACTTAATGCAGAACCCAGCAGCTTGGAGCAGAAAAGTGAACGGACTATGCGTTAATCCAGGCCATCATGTCTGCCCGGAGGGGAAAGGGTGTTGCCCCATTCACCCTCTCCTCTCTGGAAAGAAGATGGCGGCCACATGGGTGCCTTGTAGAGAACAGGTGTGAGCCGGGGGTGCGGGGACGACAAAAACCTCATGGGAAGGGGGGCGTTCCGGTCCATCCTTCACTCCTTACCGGGGTCACCAGTTGCCCCCCACGAGCGGCTCTCCAGCACAGCCACAGCCCCATAAGCACAAGGACTTAATGCAGAACCCAGCAGCTTGGAGCAGAAAAGTGAATAGACTATGCGTTAATCCAGGGCATCATGTCTGCCCGAAGGGGAAAGGGTGTTGCCCCATTCGCCCTCTCCTCTCTGGAAAGAAGATGGCAGCCACATGGGTGCCTTGTGGAGAGCAGGTGTGAGCCGGGGGTGTGGGGGCGACTAAAACCTCATGGGAAGGGGGGCGTTCCAGTCCATCCTTCACGCCCTACCGGGGTCACCAGTTGCCCCCCACAAGCGGCTCACCAGCACGGCCACG
Organism: Sorex fumeus; assembly: GCF_029834395.1. NCBI lineage: Eukaryota > Metazoa > Chordata > Mammalia > Eulipotyphla > Soricidae > Sorex > Sorex fumeus. Next base: position 15,702,398 of record NW_026606188.1, read on the forward strand.
ACTCCAGAGCACAGAAACCAATCTCTTAATTATCTGACTCTCAGTAGAAATACTTCCAGGGTTAATTAGCAAAATAGCAGAAATCCAAAACCAACATTTAATTCTTAAACCCAGCTGTAGAAAGCGAATCACTTCACAATGCTTTCTCAACATGTCTGATTTGGGGGGAGGGGGTAAACTCTAAATAATAGTGGTGCATCTTTTATTGAAACAATGAATCTAACCAAAGCAGATAGAGTGTCAACTAGAATTCATCTGCCTCACAGGCATTGGGAGGGGTGGGGGGTGGGGTTTTATTGGGGTTCTTCGTGGTAAAAAATAAGTATTGGTAAAGGGAAAGGTGTTTGATATTTGCATGACTGAGACCTAAACCTGAAAGCTTTGTAACTTTTCCCACAGTGATTCAATAAATAAATAAATTATAAAAATAAAAAAAAAGAAAAGGATGGCCTCCAACCTGTTTCATATGCATTGACCACTTTTCTGTCTCCTAAAAAGAGATATCCATGCTCATATCCCCCTCCCTTGGTCACAAGACAAAAGGGATTGAATACTAGTTCTGACCCCACAAACCATGGACCAAACTGACTTCAAAAACTACATCAAAGATCAGGGTCAAACATTAAAAAAAGTTTGCGGTCTTTACATTTCTTATCCACATTAAAATGCTTGGCTCCACCTCTTAAACACTTCAATAAAACTTGTATCTCTTCATGTTCTCTCTACTGTATTAGATAGATTTCTGTTAAAACTTAGAAGAAAATGCTCCACATAATTAATCATCATGGAGATGCAGATCAAAACCACAATGATTTATCACTTCACACCACAGAGACTGGCCCATGTCCACAAGAACAAAAGCAACCGGTGCTGGCGTGGATGTGGTGAGAAAGGGACACTCCTTCACTGTTGGTGGGAATGTCGACTGATTCAGCCCTTTTGGAAAACAGTATGGACAATTCTCAAAAAATTAGAAATTGAGCTCCCATTTGATCCAACAATACCACTCCTGGGAATATATCCCAGAGAGGCAAAAAAGTATAGTCAAAGTGACATCTGCAATTGTCTGTTTATTGCAGTACTCTTTACAATAGCCAGAATCTGGAAAAAAACCTGAGTGCCCTAGAACAGATGACTGGTTAAAGAAACTTTGGTACATTTACACAATGGAGTACTATGTAGCTGTTAGAAAAGACAAAGTCACAAAATTTACATACAATTGGTACTACATGGAAAGTATCATGTTAAGCGAAATGAGTCAGGAAGAAAGGGATAGACATAGAAAGATTGCATTCATCTGGGGAACATAAAGTAACAAAATAGGAGACTAACACCCAAGAATGGCCGAGATTAGTACCAGGAATTTTACTCCATGGCTTGGAGGCCAACTACACATACTAGGGGAAAAGGGAGCTCAGACAAAGAGGGGAACACCAAATAAAGGTGTTGGGAGGAACCTCCCAGGATGAGAGAAGCATGCTGAAAGTAGACTATAGACTAAACATGATTGTCACCAATTGCCTCTTTTGCAAACCACAACACCCAATAAGAGAGAGAGAACAAAAGGGAATGCCCTGCCACAGAGGCAGGGTGGGATGGGGGGGATGGAGGCTGAGAGGGATACTGGGATCCTTGGTGGTGGGAAGTGGGCACCGGTGGAAGGATGGGTATTTGATCATTGTATAATTGAAACCCAAGCACAAAAATGTGTAAGTCTGCAACTGTACCTCATGATGTCTCACTATTAAAAAAATTTTAGGGAAAGAAAGATGGCGGCCGCACGGGAGCCTTGTGGAAAGCAGGTTTGAGCCGGGCTCGGGGGAGCGGCGGGGACCTCATGGGAAGGGGGGCTTTGTGGGCCGTCCCCCACGCCCCACCGGGGTCGCCAGCTGCCCCCCACGAGCGGCTCTCCGGCACGGCCACGGCCCCGGAGGCACAAGGACTTAGCACAGAGAACCAGCCGCTTGGAGCAGAAAAGCAAATGGACTTGTGTTGATCCGCGCCACCAAGCCTGCCCGGAGGGGGAAGGGCGTTGACCGGCCCGCCCGCTCCTCTCTGGAAAGAAAGATGGCGGCCGCACGGGAGCCTTGTGGAAAGCAGGTTTGAGCCGGGCTCGGGGGAGCGGCGGGGACCTCATGGGAAGGGGGGCTTTGTGGGCCGTCCCCCACGCCCCACCGAGGTCGCCAGCTGCCCCCCACGAGCGGCTCTCCGGCACGGCCACGACTCCAGGGCACAGAAACCAATCTCTTAACTAGCTAACTTTTAATAGAAATTCTTCCAGGGTCAATAAGTAAAATAGCAGAAATTCAAAACCGCGCGGCCGCGATAGACATCATTTTATTCTTAAACCAAGTTGTAGAAAGCAAATCATTTCACAACGCTGTTTCAGCATATCTGATTGGGGGGGGGTCGTAAACTCTAAACAATAATTGTGCATCTTCTATCGAAATAATCTATCTAGTCAAAGTAGATAGAGTATTAACTAGAACTCATCTGCCTCACAAGAATTGGGAGGGGTGGGAGGTGGGGGTCTATTGGGGTTCGGGGTTAAAAATGAGTATTGGTAAAGGGAAATGTGTTCGGTATCTACATGACTGAGACCTAAACCCGAAAGCTCTGTAACTTTTCCCACAGTGATTCAATAAATAAATAAATTATAAAAAAAAAATTTTAATAAAAAAAATTAAATAAATAAAAAAAAAACTTAGAAGAAAGCAAGGCAGAAAGCTCATAGTACTGGAGCTTAGGCTTTGCATGTGAAGAAGAACTAGATTTGATCCCAGCACAGACAGACTATCGCCCTCAACAATGCCAATGCAAAACCCCCAAAAATATGTGGGGTGATTCCTAAGCACTGAGGGGTATAGCCTCAAAGGACAGGGCAGGAGCCATAGCACAGCGGGTAGGGAGTTTGCCTTCCATGCGGCCAACCTGGGTTCAAGTCCTCTGCCCCTCTCGGAGACCCCGGCAAGCTATGGAGAGTATCCCGCCCACATGGCAAGGCCTGGCAAGCTATTTAATTTGCCAAAAACAGTAACAACAAGTCTCACAATTTGTTGTGAGATATTACTGGTGCTCGCTCAAGCAAATTGATGAACAACGGGAGGACAGTGCTACAATGCTGTGTAAACTCACACAAATTGGGGGCGCGGCACCCACACGGCGGCGGTGGCTCTATCTCTCCCGCTGCCGCGTTCGGTAGTCTCACCCTTCTCCCACCCCGGAGAGGTCGATGGCGATGGTCAGGCAGAGGAAGGAACGAGGGCCCGGCTGGTAGGTATTAGTCGTAGTTTATTCTGATTCTCTCCTCATCTCTCCTTCTGTCTCTCCTTCTCTCTCTCTGTTCCCATCTCTCTCTGTTTCTCCTCGTCTCTCCTGTCTCTGCTCCCATGCTACTTCATTCTCCTTCTCCATCCCCCTTCATCCTCCTCTTCCTTCTGATCCTCTCTGAACTTCTGCTTCTTCCTCCTGCCCCTGTCTCACTCCTACAGTACAGTTAAATTCTCTCTCCATGAGGAATTGGGGGAAACAATTAGGTGCGGTCGCAATCAATAGGGGTGGAGATGAACAGGGGTAGAAATCTTAGCCTCAGGGAAGACCGCTCCTAGGACAGATCCTTCCTTAGCAGGAGGACCCACCCTAGAGCAGAATCCCATGGGCGTGCCTCTCCTCTCCTTGACCGACAAGCGTACAAGAATATAATATAAATCATTTTGTATGGATACAGTAAGAAATATCTTAAACTTATAGAATTGCTCTCCTAGGGCCATCTTGATCTCAGACTACGGTACTCAGGCCAGATAGTCTTTCCCACCCCTAGCAGGATCCTAATCTTGTTGTTACCTTGGATCATGACAGCATTTGTCCATGATCAAACTCTTAACTTATAGTTAAGAATCGTGGCACTTTGGCCTGGCCCATTTCGCTGCCAGGGTAGCTCACTGCTTGCCCTGGGTCCATTCAGTCCCTCGTCGGGACCCTGCTTTTGGGGTGTTAGGAACTAAGGGCAACTGAGGCTTAAGTCGAGAAAGATGTCCGGGAGTGAATAATATTCAAGGCCAATTAAATCCTAAATTACAAAGCATAATGTTAACGGTCTTCCTGTATCTATACAAAAAGGATATTACTTTAAGGTAAACTGTTCATAAGTCATAAGGGGAGGAGAAAGGCAATATTTCACTCATAAATATAAAATCATAGATTTCTGGGAAACTGATCTTACAAATTAACAAAGTCTGATTAAGGGGAAAGCTGATTAACTGGGTGGGAAGGAGAGCATAGGAAAGACTGTTTACATGTTTACATGTAAACACAATGGAAGTGGAAGTGCCTCTGGAGCACTGTGGTGGGTGTAAGCAGATTGATGGGTGTAACCAGATGAATGGGTGTAACCAGATAAAACCTAAGCTTCTTGAAGGACAGAGCAATGTTACCCAACAAATGCTACAGTTAAAAAGGACATTTAAAACTTTACATATCTATCATACCATGGAAAAGAACAAAGAGTTGAACATACAACAAGAGAAAATAATAAAAGACAACTCTGAAGACTATGCAGCAAAATTGTCCTTTTCATTTAGGATTAAACCATATTTTATTTACTTTAATTCACAAATATCTGTTAATTTTTTTTTAGCCACACCCAGAGGTACTTAGGGATCACTCACAGCTCTGAACTCAGGGATAGCTCCTGGCAGGCCTGGCTACTCTATAGAGAATAAGAGATTGTACCTGGGTCAGCCATGTGCAGATTAAGCATCCTACCTACTATAACATGACTCCAGCCTCCACAAACACCTTCTTAGAGGAATGACTAAGTCTTATTAATAAAATTTCTGGAGTCAATTCTTATCTACTGTCCAGACAGTCAATATAGAAATATGAAAGTGAAATATTAAGGTTTTTCAGAGAGAAAATAATATATATATTCAATATAGCCTATACATAAATTTCAGGTTAATAGTCAATATAAAAGAGGGATTTTTTTTGGGGGGGGTCACACCTGGCAATGCACAGGGGTTACTCCTGGCTCTGCACTCAGAAATTACTCTTGGCGGTGCTCAGGGGACCATGTGGGATGCTGGTAATCGAACCTGGATTGATCATGTGCAAGGCAAACACCCTACCCGCTGTGCTATCTCTCCAGGCCCCTAAAAGAGGGATTTTTGAAGGCACTTGAGAAGTTTTAGTGAATTCATAATTCTCTTTAAGTGCTTAAATAATGATAGACGGAAGGAAAGACTTTTTAAAACAACAACAACAACAACAAAGCATAGAAGAAAAGCATAAGAAGAAAACTTAGAATATAAGAAGAAAAAACAAAACTATATTTTGCAGCTGTAGAGATAGAATACAAAAAAGATAAAATTTTCTGCAACAAACAAGTAAGTCCTAGTCCTAACTCAAATCATTTTGTAACATTTTTTCTGGGGTGTGTGGGGAGGACGAGCAATGGTCCACACCCAGCTAATCTCTGGTTACTCCTGGCTCTGTGCTCAGGTGTGACTCTGGAGACCATAGACAGTACTGGGGATTAAATCTGGGTCAGCGGCAAGCAAGTGGAAACAAACATAAATAAATGGGACTGCATTAAACTAAGAATTTTCTGCACCTCAAAAGAAACAGTGACCAAATACAGAGAGGGCCCACAGAATGAGAAAGAATATTTACCCAATACCCAATTTACCCAATACCCATCTGATAAGGGATTAATATCCAGGATATACAAGACACTAGTCAAATTTACAGGAAAAAAACTCCAACCCCATCAAAAAATGGGAGAAGAAATGAAGAGGAGCTTCCTCAAAAAAGAAATCCAAATGACCAAAAGGCACATGAAGAAATGCTCCACATCGCTAATCATCAGGGACATGCAAATCGAAACAATGAGATATAATCTCACACCACAAAACCTGGTACACATTCAAAAGAACAAAGACAACCAGTGTTGGCTGGATGTGGGGATAAAGGGATGCTCTTTCACTGTCGGTGGGAATAACCACTGGTCCAGTCTTTCTGGAAAACAATATAGACAGTCCTTCAAAAACTAGAAATTGAGCTTCCTTATGACCCCTCAATGCCATTTCTGGGAATATATTCCAAGGGTACAAATCAGCACAGTAGAAATGACATCTATATCTGTATGTTCATTGCAGCACTGTTCACACTGGCCAAAATCTTGAAACAACCCAAGTGCACTAAAACAGATGACTGGTTAAAGAAACTTTGGTACATCTACACAATGGAATACCTTGCAGCTGTTAGGAAAGATGAAGTCATGAAATTTGCTTATAAGTGGATGGTCATGGAGAGTATCATGCTAAGTGAAATGAGTCAGAAAAAGAGGGACAGACATAGAAGGACTGCACTCATTTGTGGAATATAAAATAACATGACATGAGACAGACACCCAAGGACAGTAGACATAGGGCCAGGAATATTGCTCCATAGTTGGAGACCTGTCTCATAAGCTGGAGGAGAAGGCAACTGGAATAGAGAAGGGATCACTAAAGTCAATGCTGGTTAGAGGGATCACTCGGAATGGGAGATGTGTGAGTAGATGGGAATGGGAGAGTAGATAAAAGACCAAACATGATGGCCTCTCAGTATCTGTATTGCAAACCATAATGCCCAAAAGTAGAGAGAGAGTATGGGGGAAATTGTATGCCATAGAGGCAGGGGGAGGGTTGAAAATCAGAGTGGGAGGTAATACTGGGGACATTGGTGGTGAAGAATGTGCACTGGCAGGGGGATGGGTGTTTGATCATTGTATGACTGAAACTCAAACATGAAATTTTTGTGACTGTACCTCACAGTTATTCAATTAAATAAATAAATAAGTAAAAAAAATAAAGCTGGGTCAGCCACATATATCACAAGACCCTTATTCACTGTGCTGTCTCTCAGGCCTAGTTTCTTAATGTTTTCATGTCAAATTATAATCCTTTTTTTCCCCAATCACTTTTGTGGTTTGGAACCTTCGGGCAACATTTAATTTTCAATAAATTTCAATAGCTCCTACTATTTTCCAAGTCATTTTTGTGACAGAGGCAAAATTGTTACTCTGTAAAGAATAAGAGAAAAAAAGAGAAGAGTTGTAAGCTGCAGGAGAGATAGAGCTAAAGAGCAAAGAGATAACAGTTACACTGAAAACTTCTGTGGCTGTGCTGGCCTGAGGTTGCAACCGAATAAGTTGGGCCGAATAAGTCTGTGTCAGTGAGACCAAAGAGTCATGTAATCGCCACCACCTGTAATACACCAGCTGGAGGAAGAGAGTGAAACAAGGAAAGCCATGTCCATCCATTTATAAGAGAATTTCATAACTTAATTTTCCCTAACTGCTGTATAGTATTCCATTGTATAGATGTACCATTTATTCTTTATCTAGTCATCTGTTCTCTGGCACTCGGATTGTTTCCAGATTCTGGCTATTGTAAATAGTGTTACAATGAACATTGGTGTGCAGATGGCATGTCTGTAGTTCATTTTTAGGCCTCACGGTCGTATTCCCAGAACTGGTACTACAGGGTCATATGAAAGCTCAATTACTAGCTTTTTGAGGAACGCCCATTTTGTTCTCCAGAAATGTTGGACCAGTTGGCATTTGCACTAACAAGGAAGGAGAATCCCTGTCTCCCCACATCCATACCCTCTTGTTCTTTTGGATATGTGCCAGTCTCCATTCTGTGAGATGATATCTCATTGTTATTTTGATTTGCATCTCCCTGATGATCACAACTGTAGAGCATTTTTTCATGTGTTCTTTAGTCATTTTTATTTCTTCTTTGAGGAAGTTTCTGTTCATTTCCTCTCCCCATATTTTTTATGTGATTGGATTTTTTTTCTTGTAAAGTTATAACAGTGCCTTATATATCTTGGATAGTAAGCCCTTATCAGATGGATTTTAGGTAACTATTTTTCCCATTTGTGGGCTGTCTTTATATCTTAGCCATTGTTTATTTTGAGGTGCAGAAGCTTCTGAATAAACAAATGAGTAGAACCATTTGTTTGTCTTTGTTTCCACTTGCTTTGTTAGTGGTGTTTCATCTTGGAAGTCTTTAGTTTCAATGTGATGGAGGGTTCTGACCACATTTTTCTCCATGAAACTATGGATTCAGGACTGATTTTGGAATAATGGCCAATGTTGTGGCCAATGTTAGAAAGAAGTCTGAGTAGTTATTATTATTATTATTATTAGTAGTAGTAGTAGTATTTTGTATATAGCTTCCCAGTTTTCTCAGCACCACTTTCTTTTTCGAACAACGGGAGGACAGTGTTTATTTTGTTTTGTTGACATCCAAATGCTTAGTACCTCAGAACATGATTTTATTTGAAGATAACATCTTTTTTTTTATTTTTTTTCTTCCATGTGCATTTTAGTTCTTTTTTTTCTTTTTTTATTAATGAAAAACCATGAGGTACAGTTATAGGCTTACAAATTTTGTGCTTGGGTTTCAGTTATACAATGATCAAGTGCCCATCCCTCCACCAGTGCCCGTCATCCATCCCCACGGGTCCCACTTTTTGAGGCTTTCCTTGATCAACTTCATATTCCTTGTTCCTTTTTCAAAAATTAGTTGACCATATATTTGAGGGCTGTTTTCGAGATATACAACTCTTTTCCATTCATCTGCAAATCTGTCTTTATTCCAATACCATGCTGTTTTAATTACTACAATTTTGTAGTACAGTTTGAGGTTGGGAAAGGTGATGCCTCTCACCATTTTTCCAAGAATTGCTTTAGCTATTCATGGGGGTTTGTTGTTTCAAATTAATTTCAAGAGTATTTGATCTATTTCTTTGAAAAATGTCATGGGTATCCTCATAGGAACTGCATTGAATCTGTATATTGCTTTGGGCAGTATTGCCATTTTGCTAATGTTAATCCTTCCTATTCACGAGCAGGGAATGTGTTTCCATTTCCTTGGGTTCTCTTTTATTTCTTGGGGTAGTGTTTTGTAGTTTTCTTTGTATAGGTAATTCACCTCTTTAGTTAAACTGAATTCGATCTACTTAATTTTCTGAGGCATGATTGTGAATGGTATTTTTTTCTAAAATCTCTCTTCTCTTTTGTTATTTGCATACAGAAAAGACATGGATTTCTGGGTATTGATTTTTGTTACCAGACACTCTACTATACAAATCTATTGTTTCTAGGAGCTTTCCTGTGGAGTCTTTAGTATTATCTAAGTATAGTATCATGTCATCTGCAAATAGTAAGAGGTTGACATCTTCCTTTCCTATCCAGATGCCTTTGATGTCGTTTTCTTCCCTAACTGCTGTGGCAAATACTTCCAGTACTATATTAAATAGAAGTGGGATGGGGGCAACCTTATCTTATGTTTGATCTTAAAGGGAGGTTCTTAGTATTTCCCCATTTAGGATAATGCTTGCTGAGGGCTTGTGATAGATGTTTTTGACTATATCGAGAAAGTCCCTTCAACTCCCATTTTGTTGAGAGTTTTTATCATGAATGGGTGCTTGTCAAATGATTTCTCTCTCTCTCTCTCTCTCTCTCTCTATATATATATATATATATATATATGTATGACCATATGTTTTTAATCTTTTCTTTTATGAATATGGTGTATTATGTTGGTTGACTTGCGAATGTTAAACTATCCTTGCATCTTCAGTGTATAATCACCAGCGGTTAGGAAAAGCCTTGGCAGCTCTCCCTCTCACCGCCTGGGTTTGGTGTCTCAGGTCACTCCTCCTCCTAGGACAGCCAATTCCATGGGCGGATGAAAGAGGAAACGAGGCCACCAGACTGGTTGATGATCAGTTGCTATTTATTCCATTCTCCCCATGAACCTGTTCCACTCTCACTAAGCTCTCACACTACCCCTCATTCCCATCTCCTTCTGTCTCTCCCACTCATCTCTCCACTCTCCCTCTTGGAGCTGCATCTCTCATCTCTCCACGTGCCTCTCCTGCATTTTTCCCCTACATTCTTCTCCCTGTGCTCCCCTTGCTAGTATCTCCTCACTCCATCTTGCTGCCCTTGTCTCTCTCTAGTCTCCCCCAACTCCCCAGAGTGTGGTGGGAGTAGCCACCACACTCTGTCCTGTAGCACAATCAACATATAAAAGCCCTTCCTGATGACCCATCAGGCTCAAGGGCGGAAATACCACCTAGGGGTGTTTCTCTTCTCCTTAGTCCAATAAATTAATTAACATATTAATTAATATCTTAATTCTACTTCTTAATATTAATTATTTTGTATGGACACAGTAAGAGATACATTGAGCTTGTAGGGTGACTCTCCTGGGGACATCTCACTATAGATCTCAGACTATAGTACTCAGGACAGATTAATCTTTCTCAACCCTAGCAGGGTCCTAATAGCTAGAGGCCTATAATATAGTTGTTACTTTTTGGATCATGACAGAATTTGTCTATGACCATTCTCTTAACTCATAGTTAAGTATTATGCACTTTGACTTAACCCATTTCAATACCACGGTAGCTCACTGCTTGCCCTGGGTCCATCCGGTCCTTCCTCGGGACTGTGCTTTTGAGATGCTAGAAAGTAAGGGCAACTTAGGCTTAAGTTGAGAGAACAGATGCCCAGGAGTGAATATCAGAGCCAATTAACTCCCACACTACAAAAGCATAGCATTAACTGTCTTCCTATGTCTCTGCAGAAAGGACATTGCTCTTAATTAACTTTGCAAAGAACTTAAGGAGAAGAGAAAAGCAATATTTACAAGTTAACAGAGCACAAAGAAAGAGGTTACAAATAAATATAGAGGAATGGAAGCAATGCGATGGGAGTAACCAAATAAACCTAAGCTCCCTGGGGCAAGGCAGAAAGGACAAACCAATATTATCCTACATCTCCCCCTTTTCTTTTTACAAACATGCAAAAATTTGAAATAGAAAGAGGAACAATTCCTATTTCAAATTGCAAATCCAAAATCCAAAATACAGGGCCCTGCATTGCCCAATTCACAACCTGTAAAAGAGGGGTAAAAGGAATTTACATCGTGTGACCTCACGATATGTTAAAGAAGCTAGAGGCCTTTGGTGCAGGTCCTCTCAACATGGCTCCTCTTCTCTCCTTGTGACTTCCAGCTGAAATCAGTTTGGCGATGGCTTGGGGCTGGAATTTGGAGGGTTCTGAGACTCCGATGGTCTGAGAGTCAAATTAGGTGGATGAATTCAGCTCCTGAAGAGACGCAATGGGACCCAAAGTTTCTCAGTGGGGTTATCATCTGTTGAAACAAATGCATAGCCTTTTCCTCGAATGAGGAGTTGAGGAGTTTCCCTGCTACCTTCGAGTGGGAAAATATCTCCTTTTTTGTTTTTGATTTAGCATTCCATATGTCCACTGAATATGGAGAGGTGGTGGGCTTAAAGTGTTCTCCATTAAGAAGGGGTGGGCTTAAACTGTTCCCCATTAAGAAGGGGTGGCCTCTGAATCAGAGGTTACAGGGGAACACAGAATGGTAATCCTAATCTCCGCTTGCCATTGTCTAAATAGATATAGTTCCCTAAATTCAGAGGTAATGGGTGCTATATAGGGCTAGGAAGTGACTTTAACGCAAACTGCTTCTCCCTAAGAGCAGGCCTACAGTGCCTTGTGGAACTGGTCCCTTTACGCCAGAATTTAATTTGTAGGGACACTGGGCAGGGGTTATAGCAACCGTATCAGGGCAGAAAATATCCAAGGCTGTGCTACCTGCCATGGCCACTGCAGCAAATCTACTGATTGGAGCTCTGAAACTCCACAAGTGACAATATCTGGCTCAGTGGTTTCCCCTCTTAGAGCAGGGACAGGGCCTGGGTGGTGCAAATCTGACTCGGCAGTCTCTGGCCCACTGGTCCACCATTGTGGATGAAAGAATCCATATTAGGGCATTAAGTTTTTGCATGCTTCAGCTAACTTGCAACATTGCTTTCTGTAAAACTGCTTGCTGCTTTGCACTTGGGGCAAAACTTGGAATGTGAGCAAATCAGGACATAACTCCTTGGGAAACCCAGTGTGACAGGGGTCAGGCGTATTCACTGCTCCTGGAATGTATTGTTCCAATAAAGAACCCTGCAGATAACTTGGGTGACGGGAACCCTGCAAATGTCTTGGGTGATGGATGACTCAGGCTGCGAGTGGTTGGGGGAGATTACCCAAGGCTTAATGTTCCCGCTATAACCTTGCTTGTGATAACAATCGATGTATGTAACTGCTGACTTTTGAATCTATAGACTATGGAATGCACGGGCTTTGTTATAACGGCCGGTGAAGGCCTATATAAGACCCCCTTTGAAGAAGCTCGGGGCTCTCTCAGCCACTGCCCAATCTGAGGTATGCTGTGGAGCCCCAGCATACTGTTCTAAATAAACCCCGTTAGTACTCCTGCAGGAATTGTGTCTGGTCTCTCTGCACCTCCCAGGGCCAGGGGACTGCCAACCCCAACAGTGGACATGGTCCAGGCTGTGCTCTCACAGTGGCACAATTGGGAGGTGCCTGGAAGTCCTTATGAAAGTGGCCTGGTTTCCCACAATTAAAACATCTTTTCTAAGCTTACCTCTGTACTGCATAGCCTTAATAGCCTTCACCTGTGCCTTATGTTCAGCAGAACAAACATTATGACAAGTCTTCAAGTACCCCATTTTGTCCCCCTTCTCCTTAATGGGTCTCAGAATGGTCTGATAGTCCTCCTTAGCATTTTCAAAGGCCAATTGTTTTGACAAATGCCCCTGAGTTTCCTTACCTGCATTTCAATGGCTTCCATCAATCTCCCTATGAATTCTGCATAAGGGTCCAAGGCTCTCTGAAAAATCTTTGTAAAACTTCCTTGAAATTCGGTACCTGCATCAATCTTCTCCGGAACACACAGGGCTGCCTTATGGACATGAGCAAAAACAGCACAAGGCAAGGTGACTTGCCTTTTTGGGTCGTACCATTTCCCTTCACCTATTAACATCTCATAAATCAATTTAAGTCCTGAAAATTTTCATCCAGAATGGCCTAGGCCTTGAAGCTTTGCCTTGGGCTCATCACTGAACCACATCCTCCACTGCATGTACTGAGAAAGGCTTAAGCACATTTTTAGCAACCACATAAAAATCTTGAGATACCCAATGAGTACTCCAGCCTGTAAAGTACTCCCTACAGTACAGAGATATAGGTCTGTAGGAGACACAGGCCTTTTTGAAATGACTGAGAGAATCCATTCTTAACCCTTGATAAGATGGATGCTGCTTCTCCTTTAGCTAGACTGGATGATTGGGAACACATTTCGAGTGGTCTGGAGGCCACTTGGCTGAGTCCCTCTTGGACTCAGAATCCAAGGACGTGGCAGCAGACTCATAATCCACATCACTTTCATCTGATGCACTGGAAGTGGAGCTCTATGGAAAAGATGGAGGTCTCTTCATAGAGAACATTAATTCACCAGCATCAGAAATATTTTTACTTTGAGAGCATGTTTTCACTAGAAATATATTCTTAGGTACAGGAGAAGCTGAGGCCATCCTATCTCTAATGTTCACCTCTGACTCAACTGTACTTTTCCAAAACAGGAGAATAGAATTAACAATCTCCCATGTAACCAAGAATTCCATGGGGATCTTAGTCCCATCTTTAGATGCCTTATAGACATTTTTCTTAATTCATTTTCAAATCTTGGTCTCTAGAGTCTCTTCATCTGGGAACCATGGGTTTATTTCATAAACTACCTTAAAGCAGGACCAGAGCTGGTCTCTGAAAATGCAGTGTTCTGGGTCCCCTGTTCTTCAGGAGAGATACTGAATCAAATCCATAAATGGCTTGGCCCATTCAATCTGGCTTGAGAAACTATGAAAGATCCTGGGAAGGCCCAGAATCTCCCATCTTAGTTGGGAATTGATGCTAGGATTCTAACTCCCAGTAATGAAGGCAGATAGATAGGGAAAGGCCCTTGGCAATGAAACTTGGATTAACAAAATTTCATGGAGGAAGAATTCTAGGACTGACCCACCTTGTGGATACAGAAAACAAAGACCTGATAAAACCAGACCCTGAGGATATAGTGTTGGGATCGGGAGTTCCCTGGCCCTGGGAGGCGCGGAGAGACCAGATAGACACAATTCCTGCAGGAGTAAAAACGGGGTTTATTTAGACCAGCATGCTGGGGCTCCGCAGCATACCCCAAAAATGGGCAGTGGCTGAGAGCCCCGAACTTCTTCAAAGGGGATCTTATATAGGCCTTCACTGGCCGTTACAGCAAAGCCCGCACATTTCATAGCCAATAGATTTGTAACAACATATACTTTCTTAACCAATCCATTTAAAAGTACCTCACTCCTTAGCCTATAGATTCAAAGATCAGCATTTACGTACATCGATTGTCAGCACAAGCAAGGTTATAGCTGGAATCATTAAGCCTTAGGTAATCTCCCTTGACCATCCTCGTTTTGTGTTACCCAAGTCTGCAGGGTGCTTTAGTGAGACAATACATTCCAGGAAAGGGCAATTTCCCCCAACCACCAGCATCCTGAGTTAGCCTTTACCCAAATCTGCAGGGTGCTTTACTGAGACAATACATTTCAGGGACAGTAAATACACCTGAATCTTGTAGAAAGAAGTTATGCCCTGTTCACTTTGCAAGTCCCCTCTCCCCCAGGTGCAAAGCAGCCAAGCAGTTTTACAGAAAGCAATGTTGCAAGTTAGCTAAAGTACACAAAAATTTGATGCCCTAATATGGATTCTTTCAATAGGCCTCCTCCTCATGAAGTTCCTCTTTTTGGACCTCCCTTTTAATCCAATTAACTTTAGTGATTCAGCCCAAAGAAGACCATCACTGCTCCCAACCTCTCTGGTAACCTCCTTAGCAATAGACTTTTACCTAGGAAGAAGCCCTATGTGGGGGGACGGGTTGGAGAAACCCTATAAAGGCCTCCTTGAACAAAGGAAGGGCAGCATATGCTGCCTGAGCTCATGTGCTGCTTGCCCCCATGTGGCCAAGCACATGTGGACTGAGAACATGTGTCGCCCGCATCTCCCCTCTTGAGATGTGTACTTTCATGCTTTCGTGTCTAATGTTAGGATATGTGTATGGGCTCTCTCTCTCTCTCCACCCTTGAAGAAGCCTGTGTTCTCTCTTGAGTATGTTACTGTCTCACTCTCTCCCCCTCCACACCTTAAAAATCCTCCAAATAAAATCTATTTATTTCACTGCTTGTCTATTCCTGAAATTCCTTTCTGCGAGGCGAGACAAGAACCCAGTAACCCTGGGTCCCAGGTGACAGAGGCGGTTGGGGAGAAAGTGACCATCTTTCTCCTCCCCGCTTCACATAAGTCACCCGTGGGGCCCACCGACATCACCAGCACCCTAAAAAATCCTGTTCTTCCACTTACTTTCCAGAGAGGAGGTCCACCAAACACTATTCTTTCCTTTATTTGGTGGTTTGTGACAACCTCAGGGACGCCAGCATAAAATCAAACAAAATATCGAAGTCAAAGTCTAAGAAAAACTTTGACACTATGGGAAAAGGTATTAGGTAAATATAAGTATGACAAAGCCTCTAATGAGGGAGAATGGGTATCTAGAAAACTCCCAACAGCACCCATAAACAAAGTGGAAAATTTTAAAACTTGATAACATTATATTTAAGTTTCAAAATAAATTTTCATGATATTTTAGACCATGGACTCCCTTAAAGTTCAATTTTCCAGGTGACATAGATACAACCTATACATTAAAGTTTTTACTAAAACTAAAAGTTAAAAACTAAACCCAGGTCACTAACATTTTACAAAAATGATTCTGGGAATTTAATAAGTTTCCTAGATCTTTTGAAGGAGTTGTTTTGGTGTTTTTGCTTTCTTTCGTGGGGGGGGGGGGGGGGGGGTTGGGGACCACATCCAGCAGTGCTTACTACAAGCTCTGTGCTCCCAGATCACTCCTGATGGTGCCTGGAATTGAACCAAGGTCAGTCACATCCAAGACCTGATCCCTGCACTATTTCTCTGGCTCCTGAATCTACATTATTCAATGAAATGAAAATAAAAATCAGTTTTTCTCCTGCTAGTCCTTATGAATTAATTCTGAACTAATAAACATATGTAGGACAAAATTGTTCACCAATTGTAATTTCAAGTATATGAACAGTTCAATTTAAATCTCTATTCTGCTTTTAATGATTTTCACTATAGTTTTGGTGATGTGGTTACAATAGTATTAAAGCTTATGGTATTAATGTATTTAGTTAAAGCACACAGCACCACCAAAGTCCATTGATCTTACACAGTGTTCTTGCCGCGTCCGGCGCTGCAGAGCCGAGCCAGGGGAGGGCCGTCAGGGTGAAATCAGCACTCGAGTCACACAGGGTTCCGTCATTCAGGAGATGGCATGAATGCGTGTGTTTATTCAGAGCACAGGTACAGACTTAAGTATGTTTCCACAACCCACCCAAAAGAAAGGAAAGGGGATGGGACGTGGGAAAGTGGATGGGACGATGAATAGAGCCATGCACCATTGGTCAGCCACCTGGTGACCCTTTCGACCTAATGCTACCGGTCGGAGCGGCCTGCTTTGTTACAGTTTTGACATATCCATAGAGACTGTGCTGTTCCTCGTACATCATTTACAAGTCATTTACGAGGGTGTATTTTTCCCAAACTGAAACGTCCTGTACTGGGAAGCTGCCCAGCTTTGTCCCCCAAACTGAAACCTCCTGTACTGGGAAGTTGCCCAGCTTTGAGCAGGACAAAGGGGGAATGAAAAATCAAGCATTCTTTTACTTGGTCAGTAGGCAACATCTCACCCCTTTTTTCCAATTATGGCACGCCAGGATCCCTGTCTTAGGTCGTCCGTCGCCCCGCCGTGGTACCCGTCATTGGGGAGAATGCTTTAGCCCCTGTCTTAGGTGTGCGCGGCGATGACAGAAGTTGCCCGTCATTGGGTATCCTGGGCAAGGGCATACTTCCTTAACCGTGAGGAGGCATAGGGGAGGATTGATGACATTTCTACCAGACCAGGCAGGACCCAGTGTGGCTTGACCAGAATGGAGCGTGGCTCAGAAAAGAGGGGCAGGGGTAGGGTAGAGGGGTGATGGGGATCTCTTCGTTCAGTGATCCAAGGTTTCTGTACAGGTCCGGTCCGCACTCCTTCTCCTCCTGCGTTTTCCGGTACCGGCCACGGGATCAGGTCACTGCAACAGATAAAGGAAGAGGCTTCCCAGGCCCATTAGAAATACCTTTCTGAATAGGGCTGCTCTTTGCTAGTTTCTCTCAGCTGCATAAAGTGAATTTGAGTGATTTGCCGATCAACCCTGCCAATCTGGTCTCTGACAAATGAGACAATTCGACTCAGGATGCAGGGCCCGAATGTAAGCATCAGTAATAGTATGATCAGAGGGCCTGCTATAGTAGATATTAGGGTGGTGAACCAGGGGGATTGATTAAACCAAGACTCGAACCACCCTTCCTGAGCCTCTCTCTCCTTTTTACGCCGTTCCAGGCCTTCTCTCAGCTTAGCCATGGAATCTTGGACTACTCCCGTGTGGTCGGCGTAAAAGCAGCACTCTTCTCCCAGTGCTGCACACAGCCCTCCGTTTTTAAGGAAGAGCAAGTCGAGCCCCCTCCTATTTTGCAAGACTACTTCAGACAGGGAGGTCAAGGACTTTTCAAGATGGCTAATAGATTTTTCTATTCTGTCCAGGTCCTCATCAATAGCTGCTCTTAGAGAAGATAGGCCAGAATGCTGGGTTACCAGAGCAGCGATGCCAGTGCCGGCACCTGCCAAGCCAATGCCAAACAGAGTGGCGATGGTTAGTGCGGATATGGGTTCCCTGCGGTTCCTAAGCAGGACATCAGGGGAATTGGACCAATAGTCAAGGAGTACCTCAGTAGGGTGGTATATAATTTTTGGGACAATAATAACCATAAGACAAAATTCTTGGGAGGCATTAAATACTGAGCCTGCCAAGTGGGGAGTTAATCCTGAACGTGAACAGGCCCACCAAGCTCCCATTGTTGGTGAGATCCAGGCGGAGTTACTCCACCCTGGGGACTCCACATTCTGTGCACACAACTCCTTCTTGTTTTGAGGGACTGTACCTACACATGTCCCTTGACCGCTAATTTGGGTCATGGTCAATCCCTGGGGGCGGGCCTTCCACTCTCCAGGAGCTCTGTAATTAACATTGTAGGAGGCGTTAATACCCATAGCCTCATAAAACGGTGGCGTGGGGCTATAGCACAGCCAACAGGCTTCAGTCAGGTTTGGGGCAGTAGCATTCAGAGTCTGATATGTGGCATCAATAAGACTCCTGAGGGGGTTAATGATTGGGCCAAAACTGGGTTTTGGGATGGATAGGCCGGCTGTAACAGGAGGTGGTGTCGCCTTAGGGCCAGCCGTGGTAGTGATGGTGGGCTTAAGAGGGGGTTTTGGAGCCTCAAGTGCCTGGTTAGGGCCTAGCGGAACCTGCTGCACGGGCTCAATTTTTAAGAGGATCTGCAGGATAACCCCATGCCATGGCCTGCTATACCACATAAGTCCCCAATTCAGGCCGTTGACCCATCGGGTCTCCGACCTTCCCTTATCAGTGAAGGAGATTTTGACCAGAAGCATATGGGGGTGGTATTGTACAGAATATGAGCCATATCTCAGTGGCACGGTATAAGAAATATTAACCAGGTCGTGGTCAACAGACCATTTCCAATAGCCATCATTAGAATCTACGTAAGACCAGCTGGCACAATAGTAAGATTCAGGGCCACCGCAGGTTCTCCTCCATTGGCCTGTCCGGAACCCGGGGCAGGTGAAAAAGCCATTGCGCCTCATAGAGGCTCTGGCCCCGGGCCTTTCAAAACCATCCTGAAAGGGGTAGGCGTCTTCCAGGGAAAAATATAAGTCAGGGAAACACTGATTAAGGGATGCTGCATCGCAGCTTGTGGTACTCCAAACCTCATAGTCCTCTCCACTTCTTATGACCCAGGTCTGCTTGAATGGTTGGTGTCGATTGGCATGAGTTTCGGTTGGGTCCTTCATTAATAATATAGCGAGGGTCCAGGCGACAAGCGTCGTTGTGGTCATTTTGTTCCTGTGGAAAAAAGAGAAGTTTGTCTCAGGGCTAAGTACCCTGGAGGTGAGTTTCATTATTTTTCCCAGCTGTGGGGGACAAATGATCGGGGGGCTCATGTATTAGCCTGACCAGGCGTTCCGGTACCCAAATGGGTTTTTCTGCATTAGTTGGATATACACAAACTGCACCTCTGACTCTGGCAAGTATCGCTGCCGGTGGTTGCCAGGTTCCTGAGGACAGATCCTTCCATTTCACCATTGCTTTAAGGGGAGCCGGAGTAGCAAAGTGACGTTGGGCTGCACTGCGGCCTGAATCATCGAGGAGCAAAAAATTTAAAATGAATAAGGTTGTGGATAGGAGCGCTTGTGGCCCTTGACAGCCTTGGTAGATCTCACCCTCTTTTGTTTTAGAAATGTAAGTTTTGAGATGTCGGTGCGCTCGCTCTATGATAGCCTGTCCTTGGGGGTTATAGGGAATGCCTGTTGTATGTGCAATATCCCAGGTTTCACAAAAGGAATGAAAGGCACGGCTTGCATAGGCCGGTCCATTGTCAGTTTTAATTTGCCTGGGATTTCCCATATATGAGAAAGCGGCAGTAAGGTGATCTATAACATGTTTCGTTTTTTCCCTGGCATGTAGTGAGGCAAAAATCATGCCCGAGTGTGTGTCTATCGAGACATGGAGATAATGCCGGTTACCCAATAAGTTAGTGTGGGTCACATCCATTTGCCAAATATCATTTGCTCTCAATCCTCTAGGATTGACTCCTAGGGACGGGGAATGTATATAAGGAGCACAAGCGGGACAGACAGTGGTTATGGAGAGAGCCTCAGCTTTGGAACAATCCGTATGAAAACGAAGAGACTGGGCATTAAGGTGGAATTTTTTATGTAGCTGCATGGGCTTATCATATTCTAGGGATGTCATTATTAAGCGGGTTGCTTTATCTGCTCGTTCATTGCCTTCTGCAAGGGGTCCCGGGAGGCCAGAGTGTCCTCTAATATGACCCACAAAGAGGGGGTCCTTTCTGGCCCAAATCAACAGTTGCAATGTTTGTAATTGAGATAAAATTTTCGAGCCCTCACCTATGTGGGGTGCTGTTTCTAATTGGGGGAAGATATTGGCAACATACACACTATCAGTGTAAATATTGAGGGGCTCATTAGGGAATGTCTGCAAGGCCAATAACACAGCCGATACTTCTGCAAATTGCACCGAGGTTTCTGCAAGCTGTATGGCGTGAACAACCTGCCCATCAACCACTATGGCTCGACCGCTTTTAGAGCCATCAGTAAAGAGGGTCCGTGAGCCCGGAAGGGGAGTGGTCTTAACGATTCGAGGGAAGATAATAGGGCAAATCCTGAAGCTTTGCAGGAGTTTATGTTTGGGATATGCCTGTGTAATTTGGCCTTTAAAGGAGCAGACAAAAAGGCATCAGGAATCATCATATTGCATCAAATTATTAATCATGTCTTTGGAATAGGGAACGACCAATATGTCCATATCCTTAGCAAAGAGTGCACACCCTATGGTTCTGGCCTTCCAGAGTAATTGAGAAACTAAGGTGGGATAGGGAATCACCGTTCGGGTTGGGGAAGCAGAGAGGTGGACCCAATATAATGGACCAATCTGCCAGAAAACTCCAGTTGGGGCAAACTCTGAAGCAAGCACTATAAATTGTAGTGGTAGATTATAATCAATATGGTGTATTTGCATTTCTTCTAAGGCATCCTCTGCTTTTCTAAGAGCTAATTGTGCCTCTGGGGTCAATTGACGAGGTGATGAAGGGTCAGAATCCCCCTTCAATAGTTCGAAAAGAGGTTTGAGCTCTCCCGTAGGCAGGGAGAAGGATGGTCGGAGCCATTGGAGTTCTCCCAAAAACTGTTGCCACTGGTGTAGAGTCTTTAAATGAGAGGTGGCAAACTGTATTTTTTGAGGTGCTATTCCCACCTTGTTTATGGTGTATCCTAAATATCTGTATGGGTGAGAGAGCTGTACCTTGTCTGGGGAGATTACAAGGCCTGCTGATTCCAGGGCGACCCGGACATGATCATAGAGTTGAAGTAACAGGTCTTTGGTGGGGCAGGCGGCTAAGGTGTCATCCATATAATGAATCAAAAGTGCATTGGGGAAACGAGCCCGGACTGGTGCTAAAACCGCTGCAACATATATCTGACACATAGTGGGACTATTAGTCATGCCCTGGGGAAGGACTACCCATTGGTAGCGCTGATAGGGCTCCTGAAAATTGGGGGAAGGTAGAGAGAAGGCAAATCTTTGACAATCTTTAGGAGCTAATGGAATATTGAAAAAACAATCTTTAAGATCTATCACTAACAATTGCCAGGACTTTGGTATAGCGGAGGGATGGGGGAGCCCTGGCCGCAGGGCCCCCATTGGATGCATGGTGGCATTGACTGCTCTGAGATCTTGCAATAATCTCCACCCGCCTGTCCTTTTCCTTATAACAAAGATTGGGGTATTCCAGGGAGATGTGGATGGGGTAATGTGCCCCTTTTCTAATTGCTCAGACACTAGGGCATGTGCGGCCTGTAATTTTTCTTTAGGGAGGGGCCACTGCTCCACCCAGACTGGATCATCTGATTTCCAGGTGATTGGAGTGGGGGGAGGCCGCTCGACAGTTGCCCCGATTAAAAAGGGCTTATGTTCCGGCCCAGGGGTTGCGGCCCCTTCCAGTTCTTCCACGGGCATCAGAGTTATGGGGTCCCCTTGTCCCAGGGCTGGGTAATCACTAGTAATATGGGCTATAGTCCGGAAAGAAACCGGGGGTGGGAGTGGGGTCTGGAGGTGGCCAGGCGGTGTGACTAGAACTGCGCCCATGGCTGAGAATATATCTCGCCCCCAAAGATTGGTGGGGAGGTCTGGGACCAGAGAGGAGCTGCCTTTCTTCTGTGTCTAGATCGGGGGCAAGAGGAGTCTGGCTCCCACATTCAGAAATCACAGAGGCTTCAGCAGATTCATGTCCTGCTATATCATTGCCAGCGTCCCCCTGCAGAGAGCGCCCAGTTACTTCCTCCTGGATTTCCCCGAAGGTTTTTTGGAGGTCATACAGCTGTTCCTGCACCCGGACACGGGTAGTTGACAGCGCATCTTTAACCAATCTCCAGAGGGAGAATGTAGCGACGGGAACCCTATCCGACCCCTTATCTCTGAGTGCTCTCTGTAGATCTATCTTAACCTGTTCCCAGTCACAGATTTTGAATTCTCCCCCTGTCAGGAACCAAGGGCTAACTTTCCCTATTACTGTAATGAACTCGAGCGCGGTCCTAAACTTAATAGCAGTTCCCTGCTGTTTCAGTAACTCAGTCAACTCGGTGGCCAGCCGAGTTTTTGAGTCAGAATTTCCCATGGTACCATGCACTGTTTCCCCCGCTTATATGCGGTATCTCCCCCTGCTATGCGCAGGCTCTCCCCCTGCTATGCGCAGGCTCTCCCCCTGCTATGCGCAGGTGAGCCCTGTCCGGTTCTCCCTCGTACCTGATCTCGGTGGAACCTCCACTTGCCGCGTTCGGCGCTGCAGAGCCGAGCCAGGGGAGGGCCGTCAGGGTGAAATCAGCACTCGAGTCACACAGGGTTCCGTCATTCAGGAGATGGCATGAATGCGTGTGTTTATTCAGAGCACAGGTACAGACTTAAGTATGTTTCCACAACCCACCCAAAAGAAAGGAAAGGGGATGGGACGTGGGAAAGTGGATGGGACGATGAATAGAGCCATGCACCGTTGGTCAGTCACAGTGGGCAGAGCCATGCACCGTTGGTCAGCCACCTGGTGACCCTTTCGACCTAATGCTACCGGTCGGAGCGGCCTGCTTTGTTACAGTTTTGACATATCCATAGAGACTGTGCTGTTCCTCGTACATCATTTACAAATCATTTACGAGGGTGCATTTTTCCCAAACTGAAACGTCCTGTACTGGGAAGCTGCCCAGCTTTGTCCCCCAAACTGAAACCTCCTGTACTGGGAAGTTGCCCAGCTTTGAGCAGGACAAAGGGGGAATGAAAAATCAAGCATTCTTTTACTTGGTCAGTAGGCAACAGTTCTTCTGCTACCACTTTTCTGATATTTATTCTCCTATCTCTTCCCCCAATTTTTCTTTATAAATTTTGTAAATCAAGATGCAAGGTCTGTCGTTGCTCAGTATTGTCTATTCCCTTATCCTGTCTCTATTTTTGTGGATCAGTGAGATGTTCTAGTATTTGTTCTTTTTCTGACTGATTGTGCTTAACATGGTACTCTTCAGTTCTATCCATGTTTCGGTGAACTGCAGGATTGCAATATTTCTTATTTTGTCTATATAATACAACTTATTTATCCACTCATCTGTTGTTGAATATTTGGTTGTTTTAAATCTTTAAATGTAAACTCTTTCATTTTATCAAAATGATATTAAATTATCTTTTTAAAACACGGTGTACCAGTTATTATAATTATATTAAAGGTAAAGGCCCTCCCGTTGATCGTCGATTTGCTCGAGCGGGCCCAGTAACGTCTCCATTGGAGACTTTGTTGTTACTGTGTCTGGCATATCGAATACTCTTGGTAAAAGAAAAAAATAAAACAAATGATCTCATAGTGATTCAATTAAAAAAAGAAAAGAAAACAAAGTGGAGAGAGATTTCCATTTAACATGAAAGTCATATGAATTAAAAAATTTGTATTGATTTAATTTTCTAATAGGCTGGAGTTATAGCACAGTGGGTAGGGCATTTGCCTTGCATGTGGCCAATCCAGGTTCGATTCCTCCACCCCTCTCGAAGAGCCCAGCAAGCTACCAAGAGTATTCCACCCAAAGGCAAAGCCTAGAAAGCTACCCATAAAATATTCGATGTGCCAAACACGTAACAACAAGTCTCACAATGGGTCCACTCTAGCAGATCGATGAACAACAGGAGGACAGTGCTAACAGTGCAATGCTAATTTTCTAATAGTTGTCTTTCTTTACTTCTTATTCAAGAAGCTCCTCCTAAAACATGCATTCCACAAAATGTTTTCAAGTTGCAAAACAAAACAGTCAATCAGATAAGCAAGACAGAAATACAAAAATAAACCAAACAAGTCAGCAAATTTACCAGGGTACAATCCCAATTTAAAAACTAATTCAGGCACTGGCTGCTTGCCGCACCACCAACCCAGAGAGACTGGCCTCCAGCTGGCATCACTGGACCTATCAGGAAGAGGAGGCAGAGACCCTCCTTACCAAGTGGGTCCCAGCAGCCTCCACACCCTACCTGCACCATTCTAAGTTCCCACTAGCACTTCTGAGCTTCTGCTTGCAGCTCCATCATCCCCTGTGGCTGGCCTCCGGCTTACACAGCTGCCTGCTCCACCTTCCCAGGTGAGGCTGGCCTCCAGCTTACACTGCCACCTGCTCCATCCCATGTGACGCTGGCCTCCAGCTTACACTGTCGCTGTGTGATAGAACAACTCAAGAAATTATTTGCTGCTTACAGTTCTTCCTGTCATTATGTGAAGTTAGGCAGTGAAGACAGAGAACAATTTCCAGCTTAATCCCTCAGCATCTTCCAGGGTGGAGGTAACTACAAAGAGTCATCTCCAGCACATCAAGAACACTAGAAAGCCATGGGGAAATATGTAGAAGCCCACCAAGCTCAGTGAGAAAAAGCAACAATGCCACGTCCTGCGCTGTGGGACCGAGCCAGGGGAAGACCGTCAGGGTGAAAGCAACACTCGAGACACACAGGGCTCCGCCATGCAGGAGATGGTGAAGGATCTCTCTTTATTGTCTCACAGCACAGGTATTTATCCCCCCTCCAAGTCAGGCAGGAAAGGGGAAGAGGCAAGCAGTGGGGTGGGATGAGTCACGCACTGTCACTCGGCTGATAGCCCCCAAGCCCTCATAACCTTTACATGTGTCTCAATGTAGTGGCTGCCACATCAGTTTTAGACATAACCATAGAGGACGTGCTAAACCGAGGGTATGCTCTAGATAAACATTCACAAGCTGGGACATTTCCCAAAACTGAGGCCGTGCTGTTGATAGGAGGTTGCCCATAATGTGAGTGTGGGGGAGGCAGCAGACCATTTTGTTCCAGGAGGCAACACAACAACACGGAAGAAATAAACAACACCAGCAAATCCTCAGAGAGTGTCTTCAATGACACTATGATGTTCAATGAGTTCAAAGAAACTATAGGTATTCAGAAAAGCACAATAGAGTACTAGAGTCAAAACTAAAGAAAATAATACAATCAAGAATGACAGAAATGAAGAACATGTGATATGAGTCAATAGAAGCTCTGAACAGCAGAATAAGAGCAGCTGAGCAAAAGATAGAGGTACTCCAGATGAGAATGAAGAAAGAGCACAAGGAAAGAGCAGAAGGTGGAAAGTAGTCTGAAGAGAAATGAACAGCATCCTAGAGAACTGTGGGCTGATTTCAAGAGGAGCAATATAGAATCATCAGAATCCCTGGAGAACAGAAAGGCAAATGTGATGAAGAAATATTAGTCAAATAAATATTCTATAAGAACTTCCCATAGTTGGTGGGAAATGTACACTGGTGGAGGGATGGGTGTTGGAACTGTTTGTAACAGTGTATCTCACAATGATTAAATTTGTTCATCGATTTGCTTGAGTGGGCCCAGTAACGTCTCCATTGTGAAACTTGTTGTTACTGTGTTTGGCATATTGAATACTTTTGGTAGCTTGCCAGGCTCTCCAAGAGGGGCGGAGGAATCGAACCCGGCTCGGCCGGGCTGGCTGCGCGCAAGGCAAACGCCCTACCGCTGTGCTATCACTCCAGCCCAGATTAAATTTAAAAAAATGAAAAATAACTTCCCAGATTTGAGGATTATAAGCACCAAGATCCAAGAAGTCCAAAGAGTCTCAGTGAAAATACTCCAATTAGGAAAACTCAAAAACACATTATATTCAAAATGACAAGATCCAAAGACAGAGACAAAATACTGAATGCAGCAAGATCAAAAAATGAATCTATATACAAAGGAAAGTCAATTAGATGTACAGAAGATCTATCAAATGAGACTTCACAAGCCAGAGAATAAAGAAGAATATAGCATAAAAACTCAATGAAATGAATAATTCACTAAGAGTTCTCTACCCAGCTAGATTATCATCTAGATTTGAAGGAAGTATGCAGATTTTAATGGACAGGTAACAGTTTAGGCAATTCATAGCTCTTGAAATCTGTTTTCCAAGAACCACTAAAAGAGCTCCTTTAAAGTAAAGGAGAAACTTCTCATGATATGGCACTGAGTATGGCACTCACTAAGGGTGCCTGTGGTTGTCCAGTAAGAAAGGTTAACAATATATCGCAGTTAATCATTACTAATGGAGTTTTATTGATTTATTTTATGACAGTTATATACTTAAGTTTTATTGGGCCAAGTAATATGAAATAAATGTGTTATGTACCTGCCAAGGGGCTAGGCTGTGGTGTGGAGGGAACATGGGGACATTGGTGGTGGGAATGGTGTTGGAATATTGTATGCCTGAAACTATTATAAAAATCATGGCATCAAAATAAGTTTTTTAAAATAAATAAATAAACTAAATCAGAACTGAAGTTTCTTAACATAAACTCTGATAATATATCTGCAGTTGCCATTATTGTAATGTCTTAGTTTTGGTACCTTAAACCAAGATCTAAATATTTCTTGGAACTTAAACCTACAACATGGCACTCAAATCAAGGACCTAGAGAGACTATGATTCTAACCCACAGTGGGTGAAAGTGAAAGGGACTTGACTCCCTTATCTTTGTGAAACTAATAGAACAAATAAGACACATGACAGTGAAATTACTCATCAAAATCTGAGACAAGCTTTTTGCAGCCAGATAAACAAGTTGAAGCAGAAGATATGGTATGGTTACTCATCCCTTTAATGATTCTCGTCTCAAAAGTTTATATTTGCAAAAGAATGAAAAGTTTCTCAGATCCATGGTTACTTTGGAAGTTAAAAACAGCAGTGCTAAACCTTTAGATCAGTAATTCCTGAACTTAATTGGCTTACCATTTGCTTTTCAGATAAAAAAAAAAATTCAACTTCTGCTTCTTTGGAAACCTGCCCTCTGAGCAAACCGAAAGGAGGTGCCAGGTTCTCAACTGCACCTGGTATTACCACTGCCCCTTCATCTTTCTAGGAAAAAAATTATTTTCTGAAACCTTATCACAGGTATATTTAGATATCTTTCTTATATCTGGCTAATAGAACAAAAGTATAAATGTTCTGGAAGGCTTTTAGAAAATTAACTTTAAATCCTCGAGAACATCATGCAATGACTGGAATGGGAAGGAATGGGAGTGAAGATAGATGGTCGGCAACTACACCACCTCCGCTTTGCTGATGACATTGTTCTAATAACACCAAACATTAGCGAAGCAGCACAAACGCTGGCCGACTTTGACCATGAGTGTGGAAAGGTTGGACTACAGCTGAATCTCACGAAGACAATGTTTATGAAAAATGGTCTTGTTCCTGACACTCCATTCGCTCTCAACAAAATGAACATCTTCAAATGCAACAGTTATGTGTACCTAGGTCAAGAAGTTAACATGATGAATGACCTGGCACCTGAGTTGCGCAGGAGGAAGAGAGCGGCTTGAAATGCCTTCAAGAGCGTCGAGAAAATAGTTAAGAGGACAAAGAACCTCCGACTCTGGGCACATCTCTTCGATTCCACTGTTCTTCCTGCATTAACATACGCCTCAGAGACCTGGGCCCTATGAAAACAGGAAGAGAACGCTATTAGGATCTCCCAAAGAGGAATCAAAAGAGCTATGTTTGGAGTATCACGCTTCATTCAAATGAGAGAAAAAAATCCGGAGTTCCGATCTCCATCAACGGTCAAGAATCAGGGATGCTGTCTCGTTTGCTAAGATGTCAAAAATCAGGTGGCCTTGCCACGTAATGAGATTTGGAGACTACCGCTGAAATAGTCCATTACTGACTGGGTTCCACTGGAAGTCAAAAGATCGCATGGCCGCCCACCTACAAGATGGTCAGACTTCTTCGTCAACACCCTGAATGATTGGTTTGAGGCTCTTTGTGTTCCTAGAATGAGCAGACGCCATTGAGCTACACTAACATGGAACAAGGATGAATGGAGACGTTATTGGTGCCCACTAGAGCAAGTGATCAAGTGAACTTTAAAAGGAAAATTAAAAGGCGAGTGCATCAGCAGCCTGATGGCGCCTTCAGACTTCCAAAATTGCTTCCCCAAAATTGCTACTGTGCCTTTGGCCAGACACCAAAAACTTGGGGCAAAGTTTACCAAAAAAGTAAACGGCCAAAAGTTAGGTATGTGGGAGACACACACACAAACGACCCCTGGCTCAGCTATATAACTGGAGGCACGGCTTCTCTGGTTCCTGATCAACTACTTAACAGCCCTGATCCCAGAGACTCAGAAACAAATCTTGAAACCCAATGACTTTTGGCAGAAGTGCGTCCAGTCCCTGCAGTACGTTACAGGCGCTGGGCCACCTTAGGTGGGAATAGGTTTCATGCCTTGGCCTGTTCCCCTTGGTGGCCCTGTGGCCGCCATCCTCTAGAGGCCACTGGACAGTCAGGTTTGGGCTCGCAGTGGTGAGACACGCAGAGCCTCATGGGATGGGGGTGGAACCGGCCCTTTCCTCACTATCCCAACGAGACCTCAAGTCACTGCCACGAATGGCCTCTCTGGCTCCTGGTCAAGCTGCTTAACAGCCATGATCCCAGAGACTCAGAAATAAATCTTGAAACCCAGCGGCTTTTGGCAGAAATTCGTCTGGACCCCACAGTAGTTACTGTCGCCAGGCCACCCCAGCGGGGAAGGGTGCTGTCCCTCTGCGTGCTCCCCCTTGGTGGCTCAGTGGCTGGCATCCTCCAGAGGTTTGGGCTGTTAGTGACGAGACACATAGGACCTCATGGGATGGGAGTGGAGCCAGCCCTTTCCTCCCCACCCCAACCAGACCCCGAGTGGACACCCACGAATGGCCTCTCTGGCTCCTGATCAAGATGTTTAACGGCTTGGAACCCAGCAGGTTTTTTCAGAAATCCCTCCAGATTTAATTGTTAAAATTTCAGAATTTCAAAATCACGTGGCCACTACTGCAGCCACACAACATCATGTGTTTTTCATAACCAGCAATAGAAAATAAATTGTCTACTGTTGCCTTTTCAGCAGATCTGAGTGTTG
This sequence comes from Sorex fumeus, assembly GCF_029834395.1. Taxonomy (NCBI): domain Eukaryota; kingdom Metazoa; phylum Chordata; class Mammalia; order Eulipotyphla; family Soricidae; genus Sorex; species Sorex fumeus. Next base: position 15,731,593 of record NW_026606188.1, read on the forward strand.
GGGTAAAATCCCAAATAATAATGGTGAGTCTGGTGTCAAAATATTTAGTGTAATTAATGTAGAGAGAGAGAGTAATGTGGAAATTATCTGTCCCACAGGTAGGGGAAGGGTGTGGGATGGGGGTATACTGGGGTTTTTGGTGGTGGAGAAGGGGCACTGGTGAAGGTACAGGTGTTTCATTGTACGACCGAGACTTAAACCCAAAAGCTTTGTAACTGCTCTCACAGTGATTCAATAAATAAAATTATAAAAAATGAAAAAAAAAAGTAAGGTGGAGCTCATGCCCAATTCAATCAGCTAATCAGTGGCTGAATCAATAGCAGTACTCCTACATAAAATTAAAAATTAAAAAATAAAAGGAAAATTAACAGCAAGACTTCCAGAGAAATAAACTCCTGATTATTTAAGATTTCCTATTACCAGCAGCCAAATCTAATCCAAATTAATATAGAATTCTTTATCATCACTAAGTAAGAGTCATTTTTACTTTGCACAACCACAAATCTTACTAAGTATTCTTGTTTCTTCTTAGAAAAAAGCCACTGGGAATCTAACAGAGATTCTGTGCAGCAATAAGGTTTCACAGGCAGAGCTGAATCATACTGGGCAAGTGCAAAAATAACTGTTCTTATGTCAAATAATTCACTAGAATCTGATTTGAAAGTGGTTCATACTAATCATCATCCTCAAATACTTCAATCCACTCTTCCTTTTTTCAAATTTTTTTTCAAATTCCTTTTTTCAAATTATTTTTTTCAAATTCTACATAAAGATGTATAATACCAACATTCATAACTTTACCTATAAATGCTTGCAAAAATGTGACTGAGCAAAGCTGGTTAAAACCCATGATTATTTTCCATGAAATATCCATGTTGGTATGAATAGGAAATGCTAAGAAAATATTTATCATAGTTGTTATAAACTTTGCTACTTGGCACCAGAGCAAATATTTTTACATTTCCAGTCTTATTCATAGAGGAACTTGGGGAAATTGGATGCCTGGAAATTGTCATGTCAACCTGGATAGCTACAGGCCTCACAGGAAGGCAGGAATGGGAAATGCAACAAGAGGTGTCATATTATTGGCAGATACTTATTTTCCAAAATAGTTTCTCAGGTTTAATGCCTGAATTTGTTTTCTGTTAGTGGTTTCTCCCTTTTGGGTCATAAAGTAAATAGGGGAGATCTGAGAATCTACACATTCCTTCCAAATCACCCCTAGATAGAAGGCTATCGATGAGGATGTTAACTCTTTATTTGCATTAGACTTAGGCACTTCTTCAATCCTATACCAAATAACAGCAAATGGGACTTGTTGAGTAAGGAAAGTAACTATGTCTGTCGCAGTAGAGGAGAAAATAAACCTCTAGGACTGCCAAAGGAAGTAAATGCCAGGAAATTCTGGGGATGAATGTATTCACTTTAAATGAAGGGTGATTTAGAGGTCTTAATAGAAATCATATTAAACATGGCACTTGCCATGTCTACATAATTTCCTTTAGTTCCTACTATTCCCAAGTTAGTGTATCTCACAGGACTGTTGTGGCCAAATTGGAAAATAGACAGAGGGCTTTTGGGAAGGACCATCACCCATTCATGCCACTGATGACTTCTGTAGTGCCAGCTCCCCTGCCAGGACCTTCTCTTTTCCTGGTGTTTTTACTGCATCTTTTCATTGTGATATATCTGCAATTCCCCAGATGGTCCCCATTTACCTGACTACTGCTAGTGCTTTACTTTCTGTAAGTCCTATGTACTCAAAAGGGCCTTTGTATTCAACAAAAATATTAAAAATTTCAATAAATTTCTGAGGATGTGGCAAATACATTTTAAGAAATTTATTTGATACTTTGTGTCCAACTTTATTGGCAGCACAACCCTGTACATCAAGTATTTTTTTCCTTATTCTTTGAAATTGATTCCCAACAGATTTAGGTTCTCTCACATCACAGTTAATAATGCAATTCGTGTGCCATTTTTTAACATATTGCCTTTCTTATTTACACTTGGATTTAGTATCAATTATCTCCCTCAAAGATCTCTCAACTTTAAGAACATCTGAAAGGAAAGGATTGTAGAATTATTAGACCAAAATTCTTTAAATTCAGAGATGAAAATACATCTGTTAAAATAATACATTTAAAATAAAAATTTTAATGACATTTAAACACTACTTAGAAATACATTTAAGACAAAATTTTAAATAAAATTTTAAATGAAAGTTTAAATAAAATTTAAATAAAAGTTAAAATATTTGTAATGTTCTAGATTAGAAATGAGAAAAGTAAAGACAAGAACTTCACCCCAACGTATTTTCTCTTTTCTTAATCCTAGAACTTTGAATTATTCAGTAAAATACTACCATGACTATTTTTTTAAACTACTATGACTTATTCTAGTCTTCATACTCCACAAATTGTTATAATTTATGAGGGAATCACTCTTACAGATATTCTCAATAACCTTTGTAATATTATTTCACAACTTGGTCTCTGGGATACTCATAATGCTGCCATTAAGTGCCAGTTTGTCATATCCAGCCACAGCATCTTCATTGAAACTAATGGCCAGCTAACATGAACACAGCAAGAAACACTGGAAGTCAACCTCATTATCTATCTACCTACCTATCCATCTGTCTATATACACACATATATACATGTGTGTATTTGTGTACATATATACATATATGTATATATTTATATATACATATATATTTTGTTTGGTTGTTTGGGACCTCACCTGGCTCTGCACTCAGGGATCTCTTTTGGTGATGTTTAGGGGACCAATAAAGTTCTGGGAAGACACTGGGTCAGTTCTGTACAAGCAAGAGCCTTAGCCACCAAGACATCTCTCACCATTATCATTTTTAACCAAAGTTCTCGATCAAAGGTTATACTTAAAGAATGACTGAACAACTTTGTTTACATTTCAATGATGGTCAAACTCCAGATTGAAGAAACCTGCTGTCCTGGGCAAATAATTCGCTTTGGGCTCCCTGAATTTGTCTTTATATTTTGCCTTTGGCTGAACTTTCCTCACAATTCTAAATGTTAAATTACAGAGCATCTGGAGCACATTCAAGAGTCAAAAACTTGAAGAAGACAAAGATTCCACCTAGTTTTAGCCTCCCCCAAAAGAAATTCATGAGGTTAGACCTGGATTTTCCATCAGTTAATTACCCCCAACAAGATTCAAGTCTCATTAACACCAATCTTATCAAGCATTATGAAGGAGAGAAGGCAATGAAAAGTGGAAAGTAAAAGATGAGTGAAAATATTTGTTCATCTGTGCAAATGTGATAGTGCAGCAATAAACCACCTTCCTTAATCAGAAGAGAATAAAGCAGAGCGTTAGAAGTCAAGAATAAAGTGAAATTGTATGGACTAGTTTGATATTCACATTCAAAACTAATGGACCACCAGCCAATTCTATTGAATATTAACAGCACGCCCACTGGTTTCAAAGAAAGTTTGTATATGGGTGGCTGTGTACAAGGCAAGTTCCTACTGCTGTGCTATTGCTCTGGACCCATTTTTTGGTAGAACTTTGGTCGTACAAAAAATTTTGCTAAATCTGGACAGAAATCATACATTTATTTGAGGTTGTTTCCCAATATAATTAACTTTGCTTGTCATTTCTCAGATTTAACTAGCTTCAGACTTATTTATCTACATCCTCAGGTGTCATCACTTCCTATTAATACACCAAGTCTTCTGATGTGCATTCATAAAATGAATGGGATGCCCGTGGCTCTCTCTCACTGCCTGCATACCGTGGTCTCAAGCCATTTCCCCACTTGGCATTCTCGAGCCAATGCCAAGGGCAGATGAAGCCAGGTTGGTTGGTATCAATTGCAGTTTATTCCAATCTCCTCTCCATTATCTTCTGACTCTCCTTCCCCAAATCTCTTTTTCTTCTCCTGGATTCCCCCTTGATCCTCCCTGATTCCCCGATTTTCCTTGATTCCTCTCCCCTGGACCCTGCTCCTTCATTTTTCTCCCTTACATTCTTCTCTCTACTTTCTTCTCCTCCTGCTTCTGTCCCCATTGATAGTCTCTCTGCCCTCCAGCTCACCATTTTGGGAGTCTAATTAATAGGCTCTTTAACCCGAGTTTTATGTATCAGTTACAGGATGGCACATTTTTACAAAATTATCCAACTAATTTTATGTCTGCGTAAAAATGGTATGTTTGCAAAATAAAATATATGGGTCTGCATGTTCTCAGCTTGAGAGGAATGGGGATTTTTAAGAATTTCCATTGAGAATAGTCTCCTCTTTCTCTCACACTCCTGTTTGTGAGGAATAAACTCACCCTTCTAAACAATGAATCAGGAGCAGGTGCAGACCCTTGACTCAAATGAATCAAAAGTTTCCTTTTGGAGGCTCTCTCTCTCTCTCTCTCTCTCTCTCTCTCTCTCTCTCTCTCTCTCTCTCTCTCTCTCCCTCCCTTCCTCTCCTCTCCTCTCCTCCCCTCCCCTCCCCTCCCCTCCCCTCCCCTCCTCTCCTCTCCTCTCTTCTCCTCTCTTCTCTCTTTCCTTTGGGCATTATGGTTTACTGTACAGGTATTTAGAAATTATCATGTTTGTTTCTTTACCTAATTTCAGCAACCAAGTCTTATCAAGAGTGATCATTTCCAACTATCGTTGTCATAGTGACCCCTTCTCTATCCCAACTGACTTCTCCCACAGCACTTGAGACAGGCTTCTGTGAACCAATCCTCCTGGTCGTTGTTTCTACTGTCCTTGGGTATTAGTTTCATATTCTGGTTTCCCCCCCCCCACAAATGAATTCAATCATTCTATGCCTCGCCTCTCCTTACCCTACCCTTTTTTATTGAATTACCGTGAGATATAGTTGCAAAGCTTTCATGTTTAAGTTCAGTCATGAACTCAAATTCATGGCACACGAATTGCATTATTAACTGTGATGTGAGAGAACCTAAATCTGTTGGGAATCAATTTCAAAGAATAAGGAAAAAAATACTTGATGTACAGGGTTGTGCTGCCAATAAAGTTGGACACAAAGTATCAAATAAATTTCTTAAAATGTATTTGCCACATCCTCAGAAATTTATTGAAATTTTTAATATTTTTGTTGAATACAAAGGCCCTTTTGAGTACATAGGACTTACAGAAAGTAAAGCACTAGCAGTAGTCATGTAAATGGGGACCATCTGGGGAATCGCAGATATATCACAATGAAAAGATGCAGTAAAAACACCAGGAAAGAGAAGGTCCTGGTAGGGGAGCTGGCACTACAGAAGTCATCAGTGGCATGAGTGGGTGATGGTCCTTCCCAACAGCCCTCTGTCTATTTCCCATCCCTCCACCAGTGCACATTTTCCACCACCAATAGCACCAGTATCCCTACCACTCATCCCATCCCTCATCCCTCCTCCTGCCTCTTTGGTAGACAATTTCCCTCTTAATCTCTCTCTACTTTTGGGCATTATGGTTAACAATACAAATGCTGAGAGGCCATCATGTTTGGTCCTTTATCGACTTTCAGCACACATCTCCCATCCCGAGTGATCCTTCCAAACATCATTGACTTAGTGATCCCTTCTGTATACAAGCTGCCTTCTCCCCCAGTTCATAAGGCAGGCTTTGAACCATGGAGCAATCTTACTGGCCCTTGACTCTGCTCTCCTTCGATGTCAGTCTCATATTATATAATTTTATATTGTACAAATGAGTGGAAGTGGTTTTGATTCTTCAATTTGCTGGGAAAGCTTGAAAAGGACCGGGAGTAAGTCCTCTTTAAGGATTTGGAAGAATTTACTAGTAAATCCATCTGGGCGAGGACTTTTGTTTTGGGGAGACTGTTTTATTACCATTTCAATATTCTTGATGGTTATTGGTCCGTTCAGGTACTCCAGGTTCTAATGTTTCAGTCTTGAGAGGCTATACGAATCTAGGAATTTATCCATTTCCTCGAGGTTTTCTTGTTTCGTGGCATAAAGATTCTTCTCAAAGTAATTCCTGAGGAGTGTCCCTTTCTCGCCACATCCACGCCAGCATCGGTTGCTTTTGTTCTTTTGAATGTGGGCCAGTCTCTGAGGTGTGAGATGGTATCTCATTGTGGTTTTGATCTGCATCTCCCTGATGATTAATGATGTAGAGCATTTTCTCATGTGCTTTTTTGCCATTCGGATTTCTTCTTTGAGAAAGTTTCTCTTCATTTCATTGCCCCATTTTTGGATGGGGTTGGATGTTTTCTTCTTGGGGAGTTTAACCAGTATTTTGTATATCCTGGATATCAACCCTTTGTCAGATGTGTATTCGGTGAATATCCTTTCCCATTCTGTAGACTGTCTTTGTATTTTGGTCACTGTTTCTTTGGAGGTGCAGAAGCTTCTTAGTTTAAGATAGTTCCATTTATCTATCTCTGTTTTCACTTGCTCGGCCAGTGGCGTGGCATCTTTGAAGATACCATTAGCTTCAATGCCATGGAGGGTTTTGCCAACTTTATCTTCAATGTACCTTATGGTTTCTGGTCTGATGTTGAGGTCTTTAATCCATTTTGATATTACTTTTGTACATGGTGTTAGGCAGAGTTGTGAGCCTATTTTTTTGCATGTAGCCGTCCAGTGATGCCACACAATTTATTAAAGAGGCTTTCCTTACTCCACTTCACATTACTTGCACCTTTATCAAAGATTAGATGAGCATATGATTGAGGGGAGATGTCAGTGTATTCAACCCTGTTCCATTGGTCTGCAGTTCTGCCTTTGTTCCAGTGCCATGCTGTTTTAATTATTACTGTTTTGTAGTACAGTTTGAAGTTAGGGAGGTTGATTCCTCCCATTTTCTTTTTCCCAAGAATTGCTTTAGGATCAGGGAAATCAGACCCATCGTAATTACTGGTTTTGGCATATTGACTACACAGTGGAAATCTTTACAGGCTCTGCCGTGTGGCAGAATACTCTTGGTAGCTTGCCAGGCTCTCTGAGTGGGATAGAGGCTTTTGGCGAGGCTTCTAATCGCCCGTGTAGATGTTCCCATGGTTCAAAACATATTTGAACCCTATCAAATATAGTGCAGCAATACTATAAGATGGGTATTAAGTGTGTTATAATGTGTCGTGTGGCTGCAAAGCATCCGGAAAGCATCTTGGAGCATGGCAGCCGCTGTGTAGTGGAGGTAGTCGGTCTTCTATGACTGATATTTTTATGTACTTATATTGTAATGATTCTGATTGATCATGATGTTATGTGTATATACATTTATGATGGTCCTAAATAATGGACAGTTGAGAGCAATATATATCATAATGCCATCATATGTTTATGAAGGCGTTGATGTAACTGTGAAAGTCAATACACTCAAAACCTAACTCGCATTGGCTGGAGATATAGTACAGGATAGTTAACCCTGATTTGAACCCTTCACCGCATGTGGTCCCTCATCTACCAACAGAAGTCACCCTCAGCATAGATTCAGAAGTGAGCCTGAGCCCAGCTGAATGTTGCCCCTAAATAAACATACAATGAAAAAAGTAAAAAAAAAAAAAAGTAATTCCTGAGGATCCTTTGAATTTCTGTAGTTTCTGTTGTCTCCCTTTTCATTTCTGATTCTGTTTATTAGGGTTTTCTCTGTCCCTTTCTTAGTGAGTCTTGCTAGAGGTTTATCTATCTTGTTGTTTTCTCAAGGAACCAGCTCTTGGATTCACTGATCTTTTGAATTTTTTTTTGGGGGGGGGGGGGCGGGGAGGCTTTCCATTTCGTTAGTTTCTGCTCTAAGTTTTATTATTTCTTTCCTCCTACCTGGGTTGGCCTTTTGTTGGTCATTTTCCAAGATGATAAGCTGTGAGGTTAGGTTACTTATGTGGGCTCACTCTTCCTGCCTGAGGAATTATTGTAAAGCTATAAGCCTTCTCTTAACACAAATTTTGTTATGTCCCATAAGTTCTGGTAACTTGTTTCTTCATTCTCATTTGTTTCCAGGAAGTCTTTGATTTCCTTTCTAAGCTACTCGTTGTTCAGTAGTGAGCTGTTTAATTTCCAGGTGTTTGATTTGATTTTCTGGTTTTGTGTCTGATTCAGTTCTACATTCAGTGCATCATGGTCTGAGAAGATCATTGATATGATCTCTATCTTCTTAATTTTATGGAGGTATGTTTTGTGGCCCAGCATGTGGTCTATCTTAGAGACTGTCCCATGCATGCTTGAGTGGAATGTATATTCAGCTTTTGGGGATGAAGTGAGATATATATATATATATATATATATATATATATATATATATATATCCTGCCTCCGCACCTGGCTGTCCTCACCAGGGCCCCATGGAGGAGAGTGGGTTGAGTTTCCCTCCCCACCCTGAGCAGATTCCCGGCAGCTGAAGACCTCTGGTTCCAGCCAGAGCCATGCTTAAGACCACTCTCTACACATTCGGATGAGCCTCACGCATGAAGGAACCGGCAGAGGAACTCGGGTGTGCAGGACCCAGGGCGTAGATCACCAAGCCTGCTCGTATTGGGACTGGGTCTCTTCCACCCAGATCCCCATATTCCAGTATGTAGGTGTTACACCCACCAACTGCCCCCAGCACCATGTAATCCCATCAACGGCCAAGACCCAGAGACTATAAAACCCAGCTCCCAGAAGCACGTGGCCGCAAATGCAGCCATGCGACATTTTATTAGCTAGTTCTTACTCTGGAGAACCAGGCAGGCTACCAAAAGTATCCTGCCCACACGACAGAGTCTGGCAAACTCCCCGTGGCATATTCAATATGCCAAAAAACAGTAACAATGATGTGTGGATATAAGTAATTTTTAATAAACTGCTATATATACATACAATGGAATATGTATATATATATATATTTTAGATTTATATTAGTGAAACACCATGAGGTACAGTTGTAGATTTACAAATTTTTGTGCTTGTGTTTCAGTTACACAATGATCGAATCCCCATCCCCAGTGCCCATTTTCCATCACCACTGATATCAGTATCCCTCCAACCCCCCCCCCCCCCATGCCCCATCCCACCCTGCCTTTGTGGCAGGGCATTCCCCTTTGTTCTCTCTCTCCTTTTGGGTGCTGTGGTTTGCAAAAGAGGAATTGAGTGACAATCATGTTCAGTCTATAGTCTACTCTCAGCACGCATCTCCCATCCTGGGAGGATCCTCCTAACACCCTTTATTTGGTGCTCCCTTCTCTATCTGAGCTGACTTTTCCCCTAGCGTGTGCGGCTGGCCTCCAAGCCATGGAGTAAACCTCCTGTTACTTATCTCTGCTATTCTTGGGTATTAGTCTCTTATTTTGTTACTTTATGTTCCCCAGATGAATGCAATCTTTCTATGTCTGTCCCTCTCTTTCTGACTCATTTCGCTTAGCATGATACTTCCCATGTAGTACCACTTGTATATAAATTTCATGACTTCATCTTTTCTAACAGCTACATAGTACTCCAACAATGGAATATATTTTAAAATATTTATGGATAAAGGAGTTGTAAAAGATTTCCTTAAACTCTTAAATTTCTTAGTGTTATAGATAAGCATACGGTTCCATTTCTTCATTTTTAGTACAGATTTCCACTTAATCTTTAACTCATAAGATGTCCTGTGATTTGTTAAATTAATTATTAAAACCACAGATATATATTTAATATTTTGAGATATATAGAAACCTTAAATGGTGGTAAATCCTTAACATTATTCAACATTAGTAGAAGATCATAATAGCACTGTAGCACTGTTCTCCCTCTGTTCATCAATTTGCTCGAGTGAGCCCAGTAACGTCTCCATTGTGAGACTTGTGACTGTATTTGGCATATCGAATACATCACGGGTAGCTTTCCAAGCTTTGCCGTGGGGACAAGATACTCTCAGTAGCTTGTGGGGTTTCTGAGAAAGGTAGAGGACTCGAACCCGGGTCGGCTGCGTGGAAGGCAAACGTCCTACCCGCTGTGCTATTGCTCCAGCCCAGAAGATCATAATAAACGAAGATTAATTTAAAAGAGGAATGTCTTAAATGTATCAATGATATTCATATTCACTCTTATTTCTTCCATGTTTGCTTTTCTGAAGATCACTATCATTTCTGGTGGAGAGATGGAACAAATAATATATATATAATTGTTTAGGCAAACTTCTAGAAAATAATAGACGTTATGGATTTTCTAGTGTGGGTGTTGAATATTAGGTTTAAGATTGGGTTGTCCTTCCTTTTCCTGCAGAGAGCTTAGGCTAACTGAGTTATACCCACTCCTGATCTCTCTAGGCTCACCCAATTCCAGCAGGGCCCTCCGAGTCCTTCGTTTTTATCTTTAACTTCTCCTTTATGTTCTCCTCCCCCTATCTGATCATCAGAAATATCTCCAAATCAGACATGGTAACTTGTACAGTAAAACCTTCTAATGGCTCTGGATTTTGTACATATAACTGAAATATTGATTTTCTTTTTCCTTCGTGTTCTTTGCATATTTCTATTCTAGAGCAATGTACTCTCTGTATAAACACAGGAGACAGTTAATATTATGCTTTTGTAATATGGGAATTAATTGATTCTGAATAACATTTAACTTCTGGGCTTCTGTCATATTTACTTGATTTAAGCTTCAGTTGCACTTAGATTGACCTTAGTTCCTTATATCCCAAAAGGTGGGTCCAGATGCGCGACTTGGATGGACCGGGGCATGTCATAACCTTGGGACAGCCTAAGTGCAGTAAGAAGTATAATAAGTTAAGAATACAGTCATGGAACAAACTCTGACATGACTCAAAAAGAAGTAACCGAATAAGGACCCTGTGGGGTTAGAAAAAACTAACCTGGCCTGAAGACTATGTCTGGGAAATATGGCAGGATGTCCCCAGGAAAAGCCACCCTTTACCCTGAATCCAGAGAGACCATTTAAGCTTAATCTAGACTATAGGTAAAAGTTTCTATCTCTTACTGTGTTCATACAAAATGACTAGAAATTGTATTAAGCACGGTAGCACTGTCCTCCCATTGTTCATCGATTTGCTCAAGCAGGCATTAGTAACGTCTCCATTGTGAGACTTATTGTTACTGATTTTGACATATCGAATACGTCATGGGTAGCTTGCCAGGCTTTGCCGTGCGGGTGGAATACTCTCAGTTGCTTGCCGGGCTCTCCAAGAGGGGTGGAGGAATCGAACTTGGGTCAGCCCAAGGCAAATGCCCTACCTACTACCCGACTATACATAACACAAGGTGTCTTTTTTTTTTTTTGGAGGGGGGGAGTGTTCCTAGTGGCAATGCTCAGAGGTTACTCCTGGCTCTGGACTCAGGAATTGCTCCTGGGAGAGCTTAGGGGACCAAATGGGATGCCGGGGATCAAACCTCAGTGGGCCAAGTGCAAGGAAAATACCCAACCCACCGTACGATTGCTTCAGCTCAACACAACATGTTTTAATTTTAAAAAAGTCTTCACTGGCAGGGATGTTGCTCAAAGATAGCACACACGTTTCCCATGTATGAGGCCCTGAAATCGATAGCACCAGAAAAAAAATTAAAACTATTTAACTCTTCAAAAATAATATAAATATATGTAAAACATACATTTTTTTTAAAAAAAAGACTTCAGTTCGGCAAGAAATCTGCCTTTTTCTTTCTTGGTTTTTGCTTGTTTGGGAGCAGCATACTCAGTGGTGCTCAAGGCTTACCCAAGTCTAGCTATGTGGTGCTGGGGACCAAATCTCAGTTGGCTCCATGCAAGGCAAGTGCCCTACCACTGTGCTGTTTCCTTTAGCTCAAAACTGCATATCTGACTGTCAGAAGTCAAGAAGATCGTTTTCCCAGAATTTAAAGTGAGGTCCGAAGAGTAATATATCAACAGCTCGAGGAGCTCTATGGAAAATGAGCTTTCCTGTGCTGAGTCAGAAAGAAGAGGTAGAGTAAGCTGAAGGACCATCTGTAAGTGTGTGTGTTGGGTGGGTGGGCAGGGGGCTCAGCTGCAGGCACACCCCAAGTATGACACCAGTACTCTCATTCCTTCTTCCCTACTCTAGGGTTGTTTGTTTGGGGGTTAAATACAGTGGCGCTCAAGGCCTACTCTCAGTGAGGTGGAGATTACCTTTTGCTTTTCCTCCTCTCTCTCATGAGGTTCTGGGGATGCAACCCTGGTGTCCAGCGTGCAAAACACCTTCTCTAGTGCTGCTCCTTTAAGATAGGGCAAGAGGGGAAGGGGGGTATCTTCAAGCTATGTCAAAAGTTTCTAGGAAGACATGTGGGACAAAGAAGGTGCAGCACGGAAAAAAATAACAATAATACTGGGAAGGCTTTCTCACCACTGAAAACTTTCAAGACACCCCACCCGAGAACTCAGGACAATATTCCACTGCTTCTTCAGAATTCCTGAGTGATGGGATCCAGGAATCTGAGCACAAACAGGGCTTGCTTCTACCTATGTCTCACCGCAACTTCCATAAGGAAAAGACAGGCTTTTCCTCCCTCCAAACACAGAAGTTGGCATGAATACAAGAGAGAACGAAACAACCCCCACCCCCATTCTAGGGCAGCTTGCACGGGGACTAGTCCGCTGCTGAGGGCAACTGGGGCGCGGGGGAGGGAGGAAAGCTCTTGACCGGAAAAGTCCACCGGGAGGGACAATCCTGGGGACCTGGCGTGGGGACGGCGCTCTGGCACGCACACCGCAGCCTGGCGCTCAAGCAAGCATCCGCAACCCGTCTGGTCCCCGAACCCGGGCGCGGGAGGATAGCGCCGGCTCCGGGGAGCTGCGGTGGATTGCATAACCACAAGCGCAGGCAGCGGTGTGGGGGTCAGCTCCCCTGCGGCTGCACCGGCCACCAAGTCCTGGGTGCCAGTTTAAAAAGATCATCCCCCCCTCCGACACAAGAACTGCAAGAGAGAGAGAGAGAGAGAGAGAGAGAGAGAGAGAGAGAGAGAGAGAGAGAGAGAGAGAGAGAGCGCATTCAGGGCTGTTCAGGGCTGTTCGATTAGAATCACAGGCGGCGGAAATGGAGGCGAGGACGGCCACCAGCTCCTGGAAAGCTGCCCTTGGAGCTGGCAGTACTGGAAGGTAAGGGCCAGGCTGAACCCAGTTGCACCCCATGAACAGGGATCAGGGTAAGCGACTGCGGTGGAAACGCGCATACACTGGTGGGGGGGGGCAGCTTTCAGAACCCCTCCTCCCACCCCACCCCAAAACACACAGCAGGGGTCTTTGGAGGAGAGACCTGGGACGTCTCTGCACCCTTTCTCCCTTACATAACATATTTGGGGGCAGAGACTGGCGCCTCCAGGGCGCGAGGACGATGGAAGCCTTGAAACCGGCTGCACCGGGAGTTCCGGGTGCATCTGAGGTCGGAGGAGCCCCGCATTTGCAGCATCTTAGGGTGCTGGGGGGAGGCAAGGTGGAAGCCTGGGGTCCCCTCCGCGGGGTCGCAGCCGCGGGAGCGGACTCCGGCCCCCGCCGAGTCGCCAGTACCTGCAGGGCTGCTGGGCGCTGATTCCACCGAGCGCCCCTTCCCCCCACCTCCACCCGGAAGCCCACCTGGCCCGCGCTTACCTGCAGGGCGGTGGGGTCCGCAAGGTCCTGGCCGCCCCCTCCATCCTCCAGCACCGGGAAAAACCCGCACTGGAAGCTAGCTACCAGCCAGCCGGGAGTCCTGCAGGCCGCGCAGCAGCTGGGCCATGCTGGCACCGGGAACCTCGGCTGGCTCTGCCACGCCCGCCAGCATTTTGTATGTGTTCATACAAAATGACTAGAAATGGTATTAAGAAGTAAAGTTAATGATTGTTTAAATGGATTACCAGTAAAGAAAAGAAGAAAGCAATATGCCCTTGGATGGAATTCTGCTCCTGGGTGGATCTTCTGGTAGGAATCTAGAGTGTTGGAGCCCCTAGATGAAATTCAGTCCTTGGGTGGATCTCATAGAATTTCTCCTGAAGGAGAGGCTTTACATCTGTTCATTGTTTTTGCTAATATTCAACTACATCTATGTGTAACTGCTGCCCCCAACCCTTCACGATTTCTCTATAATAATCCGAATTGATTTGAATAAACTGCCACTGATTATCAGCCTGTGACCCCGTTCCTTCATCCATCGACCAGGGAGGGACTGTCATTGGCCCAGAATGCATCAGAGAAACTCCTTTATCACAATTTGATATCTCTGACGTTGGGAGTTTGATCCAAGAATGGCACACTATTCAGAATAAGTGTAAAAGTATCAGACCTGTCCCAAGCAGAAAAGAGGAATTGGGGAAATTTGTTTCAAGGTTCCTTTCACAATCCTCATATGGGGCACAATACTTTGGGTCTGGAGCCATAGCACAGGAGTACCACAGCCGTAGGGCATTTGCCTTGCATATAGCCATCCCTGGTTCGATTCCTCTGTCCCTCTTGGAGAGCCCAGCAAGCTACCGAGAGTATCTCCCCCACACGGCAAGCTACCCGTGGCATATTCAATATGCCAAACACAGCAACAACAAGTCTCACAATGGAGACATTCCTGGGCCTGCTGGACCAAATTGATGAACAATGGGAGAACAGTGTAGTCGAGTGCAGTGTTTCAAGTGCCCTTTCACAATATTTCTTCTTTTTCCTTTTTAAAATATTTTTGTTTTTAATTTTTTATTTGATTTTTAAAACTTTTTATTCTGTAAGTTAGTTCACAATATTTAATTACATTTAATATTCAAACACCAATCCCACCACTATTATACCTTCCTACCACCAAATATAGGATGTTTCCATCCTGAACCCCAATCCCTGTCCCAAAACACAACCACAAGAATATATTTTGTATTGTCTGTTATAAAGAACTGCTGAACATACTTATAAAAATGTGTTCACATAGCAAACAGTGTGAAGATTTTTCAATTTTGGCAGGAGCCATTAAGACATTCTATAGGATATCACTAACATGTTGTTAAAGTTTGGGTGATGTGAGCTTTGGTCTATATATCTGAAAAAAATGTATATATGCATATATACATATATGCATATATATATATTTCCCTCTATGATTTGTTGCCTACTGTTTAAACTGCATCAAATATGATGTAGTAATCTTTCCCGCTGCCTGCGTTCAGGAGTCTCGGCCATTTCTCCCACTCCAAGGAGGTCGATGGTGATGGGCAGGCGAAGGAAGGAAATGAGGGCCGGGCTGGTTGGTCTTATTGCAGTTTATTCCAATCCTCTCTCCATTCACTCCTGTCTCTCCTCTGCCTCCCTCAGCACCCTCTTACAGTCTCATTTATGTCCCATAAAAGAAATTTATGCCATGGTGTTTCCACTGGTTCTCTCAGACCTCTCCCCCTCGAGAGGCCCGAAATCTCCCTTTATTGTTCATAGTACTTCTGTCACTGTCACTGTCCTCCCGTTGTTCCTCGATTTGCTCAAGCGGGCCCAGTACCATCTCTATTGTGACAATTGTTACTGTGTTTAGCATTACAGGTAGCTTGCCAGGCTTTGCCGTATGGGCGAGATACTCTCGGTAGCTTGCCAGGGTCTCTGAGAGGGGTAGAGGAATTGAACTTGGGTCGGCCATGTTGGGCGCTTACAAGGCAAATGCCCTACCCGCTGTACTATCCCTCCAGCCCATGGTACCTCTAAAGGGCACAATGCAGTGATGTTATCAAAAGGAGTTACAGAAAGAACATTGAGGCAGTAAAACATACATTGTTTCTTTGCATCTGCAGGCCAGTAATTTTGGCATCCAGAAAGAAGATACAAAACCAAGACTGAAACCTTTCTTGGGCTACAAGCACTTGGATTTGCATCCCAAAGACTAGTCTGCTAGGGCCTGTAATCTACATCCCAAAGATCAGGCCTGGCTAGCACCTGAGATCTGCATGTAAAAGACCAGCCAGGTTTCTATGAGAAAAGGAAAACTGCCTCTTAAAATATACTGAAATTATTTACTGAAGGCAGTTCAAAGGGGAGAAATGTTCAGCCTCATCCAAATTAGTCAGGACACACAGGAAAGCCACTTCTAGTACAGATTCTCATTTAGCAGATCAACCCACCCTAGAATGGAATCCCCTGCGTGTGTTTCTCCTCTCTTGTCCAACAAACATATAAGCATACGTAATATAAATCATTTTGTATGGACACAGAAAGAAACACTTTAAGTTTATAGAATTGCTCTCCTAGAGCCATCTCGATCTTAGACTACAATGCTCAGGCCAGATAGTCTTTCCTATCCCTAGCAGGGTCCTAGTCTTGTCGTTACTTTTGGATCATGGCAGCATTCGTCTATGATCAAACTCCTAACTTATAGCTAAGAATCGTGGCACTTTGGCCTGGCCCATATCAATGCCAGGGTAGCACATAGCTTACCTGCTTGCCCTGGGTCCATCCAGTCCCTCGTCGGGACCCTGCTTTTGGGGGCGCTAAAAAGTGAGGGCAACTGAGGCTTAAGTTGAGAAAGCAGATATCTGGGAATAAATAATATTCCAAGCCATTTAAATCCTAGTTACACAGCATAATATTAATTGTCTTCCTGTATCTATACAAAAAAGACATTGCATTAAAGTAAACTGTTCAAAAGACATAAGGAGAGGAGAAAGGCAATATTAACTTGCAATACAAGTTCAGTAAGGGCTGGAGCGATAGCACAGCGGGTAGGGCGTTCGCCTTACACGCGGCCAACATGGCCGACCCGAGTTCGATTCCTCCGCCCCTCTCGGAGAGCCCGGCAAGCTACCGAGAGTATCTTGCCTGCATGGCAAAGCCTGGCAAGCTACCCATGATGTATTGATATGCCAAACACAGTAAGAATTGCCACAATGGAGATATTGCTGGGCCCGCTCGAGCAAATCGACGATCAACGGGAGGGCCTTACCTTTTTACCTTTTTACAAGTTCAGTGTCCTAGAAGGATCTGACCTTACAGATTAACAGATTCTGATTAGGGGACAAGCTGATTAACTGGTTGGGGAAGAGAGCACAAAGAAGTGGTTACAGACAAACAAAGGAATAGGGGTGACTCGGGAGCACTGTGATGGGTGCAACCTGATAAACCTAAGCTCCTTGTGGCAAGGGAGAAAAGGACAAATCAATTGTTATCCTACAGGTGGAAGTGTCTTATGATGTGTCGAGGAATATGCTCAATCATATGTGAGGCCCTGCCCGAGCAAGTGGGGAGCAGCCTGGAGCATGGCGGCTGTTGGGTTGTGAAGGTCGGCTGCCAGGGCTGGGTCCCTTTGGGCGGGGAGCTCTCTCACCCACCCCCCTCTGGGGCGCCCAGAGTAAAAACAGCCTGGCATGGAGTCCAGTGGCATGGCTATGGAGGCCTCATTTTATGCTCCATTCTGGGAGAAGCCCCTCTGACAATTTTTCACCATGACAATACTTCATATGACCCCAAATCCCAGTGATCACATGTCTTCTTAGAGAATGGGGTCTTCCTATGAATTTCCTCTGAATTTCTTAATCCAGTTGATCTTCCCAGAAAGATTCCCCAATTAGGTATCTTCCCAGTCCAGTTCCTTCTTGCTGTATCCTCCAGCAATCATTAGATGGCCTATGAGTCAGTCTCTTAGGGTCTCTTTCATTACTCAGTGACATCCCGTGAAACAAATAAACACATCTGTGGTGAGTAGAATTCTTGATCTCCATTATATATATACATATATATATATATACACACACATATATGTATATCTAGGTTTCAGATGCTGTATATTTTTCATGCCTAGAATAAAGATAGAGGTGATGAGCTTGGCAGACAAGAATAATTATAATGCAGACAAAATAATTCCAAGACAAACTTTACTAAAGATTTATGAGAAAACAGGAAATAGTTATAACTTTCTGGCAGGATTTTAGAGTGAGGTTTCATTTAGAAAATATTTGAGCTGAGACTGAAATGATTTTTTAAAAATCTATTGTTTCTAATCTGTTTCAGTTCAGATTTTAATTCTATTTTGTGGGATTAACGAAAAAAACATGGGAGAGGAAGAGAAATTAGTATATAAGCATAAAATAAGAAACAAAAATTAGTTCATTCTAAGTGTCTTTGTGTAATATAATGGCATTAACAATAATCCTAAAAAAAGGCAATCAATAAAGCAAGCTAAAGTCAATGACATTAATAGGAGAAAGACATTGATGTTTCTTAACTTATAGTGAAGAAATAGTATTAGTTGCACTGTAACATTCATTAAAGGTGTCGGGGACTAAGGAAAAGAGATTATATAACAGAATGAGATAATCTGAGAAGTTGATGAAACCATAAAAGAAGGTAGTGCCAAGAGCCTTGAGAAATACAAAAGATTAAGAACATGAGCCCTAAGAGGACTGGTGAGTACTTCCTTGCAGGACATGAAGTTAAGATAGGCACAGAATATCTTTACTCCATGTTGAGAAATTGAATACTTGTGTAATTGACTATGTAAAGAATCTATTTAAAAACACAGATTCAGAAGGGTGGAATGAACAGTCTGGTTTGTACCGTGTTTTATTTGAGCTGCTTAATAAACATTCACTTGAAGATAACCCAGCATGTGGTCATAATTGTAGGACTGCAAACTTAGATAAAAAGTTAATGTGGTAGATACTCCCAAAACACTCACAATGAGATAGATAGAATGTGGTTGGAAATGTAGGACTGTAAACTTAGGAGGAAAGTTACCAAGGGACATACTCCACAGAGAGTTGGTAATTATATAGCTGGAACCGTGGAACTAGAAGACCAAAGGGAAAATATTTAGAAAACTGAAGAATATAAAAATATAAAAATGAGAGAAGAAAGATTAATTAAAAGAAAATATCTAGGGTAAACCAAAAAACAGCAGATGGCCTGTAGCAGTGGGAGTAGAGTATCAAGGAGGAACAGTCAACAGGTTACCATATGCAAAGGTAAGAAAACAAGTCTCCCAGTTTAGAAGCCTGAAGTCAAAGTCACAGTCTAGGGGCCACACCACTGACAGAATCATTTTCATTTTGACTTTGTAAGTTGAAGAATTTAAGGAAAATCACTGAAATCACTGTATCACTGGCATCCCGTTGTTCATCGATTTACTCAAGTGGGCGCCAGTAATGTCTCATTTGTCCAAGCCCTGAGATTTTAGCAGCCTCCCTTACTCATCTTTCCCAACGCTGCCATGTTGGAGGCTCTTTCAGAGTTAGGGGAATGAAGCCCTTTATTGTTACTGTTCTTGGCATATCCAATATGCCATGGGGAGCTTGCCAGGCTCTGCCATGTTAGTTAAGGAAAATAAGTTCTCAAATTCTCTTAATTTCTCCGCCCATAAGACATTCTGAGTATGAGGTAATTGTGATGACAAATATCCTTTTTGTTACTTTAGCCTTGTTGCATTAAGAAAGATTCTTTATATTCCAAATTGAGAAACATTTTCTAATTGACAAAGAGGTTGGGCACTGCTGAATAAACCCCATGTCCTAGCAGCAAAATCTAAATAACAATGGAGTGACTGGATTCAAAGATATTTTGGTCAGGCATATCTTGGACACTCCCAAATAGCTGTGGGCATGATTTTATATATTACACTGTTTTATTTTCACTAACACTCTAAATCACAATTTTATTCATAATATAGTGATTTACTCGGGTCACGGGAAAATTACTCTTTCAACTCTATATTGATCAATGGAAATTATGAAGGTTTTTGAAAGAAACCAAAAGAAAATTCATTGTATTAACTTAATGAGTAATGTTTGAAATTTTCAAATTAAATGCAGTAACTTTGAATAAGGGAAAAGATGAAATAATGATATTAGGAATTTCCCCTAGGCAAAATCTCTTAAAATATTACAGAGACCAGTGATAAGTACAATGAATAGGGCCCTGTCCCGGCACTGCATCCCAGAGCACTGTATCCCGGAGCACTGCCAAGAACAACAAGAATGATCACGATCACAGAGCCAAGAGTCAGCCATGAGCACTCCTGGATGTGACCCCCAGAAAGGGTGTCCTTTAGAGGGAAAATATTTTAATCTTTGATGTAGTATATGTTTGTACTACATATTTATATATAATACCTGACCATCTCTTTCCTTATCATTTATATGAACTTATTAAAAATTAAATTTTTTCTCCAAGACCTGTTATGCACGTCTTGGAGATTTTCACAATGCAAATGCTAGCTGCATGATAAGCACCATATGAGTCAGCTTCATGATCCATTAACTCATTATTCCCTCAGTTAAAAATTCTTTTTAATAAACTCCATATTCAAAGTGTATGATTTCCCAGTCTGAAAATCCTAGGGGTATTACTGTAAAAATTTAACAATTTATTTTTAAAAACTGAAAAATTATATATACCTTCTCATTCCTTCATGGTTTTCTAATGCCTTCATCTCACTGCATATTTGCCTATATCCTGGTGTCTACCAAGATGTACATAATGAATCAATCAAAGTTCAGAATCTATTTTATAATATCTCATTTCCATTTTATCCATCCCACCTAGTAAAATACTCTCAAAGCAGAATACTAAAATGTATTAGCCCAAATAAGTATCAATTCTTAAAACTTTAATTCTCCCAATTTCCAATACTCTGTCCAAGTCTTCAGAGTATTTCAGTTCCATTAGGTACCTTTCTCAGGAAATATTTTCCTTTTTTCTCCCACTTTTCTCTCCTATCTTTGATGTAGACAGGCAGATAGGAAGGCCCCTTTCCAAGGCAATGGCAGTAAATCTCCTGGGAAATAGCCCTGACCTCATGGAGAACTAACTGGCACCAGTCCACCAGTCTGTAACAGACCCTGTGGAGGCTGGACCCCTACAGGGATGACAGCAGAAGAAATAGAGACCAATTAAGGACCTGAAAGAGATTCACCAGAAACTCCAAAGCTGTTCCTTTGACACCTGACCAACCCTCTCCAACAGAAGCTCCTGCAGAAACAAAAGTCAGGAAAGGAATTTCAAAGAAGACCATCACCACTCACAAGCCCCTTGGTAACCTCTTTAGCAACGGACTTTTACCTAGGTAGCAGCCCCACATGGGGGCAGGTTGGAGAAACCCTATAAAGGTCACCTTGAACAAAGGAAGGACCACGTATGCTGCCTGAGCCCATGTGCTGCCTGTGCCCATGTGGCCCAGCACATGTGGTGCCTGAGCACATGTGTCACCCACATCTCCCCTCTTGAGATGTGGACTTTAATGCTTTGATGTCTAATACTGGGATGTGTGTAGGGTCTCTCTCTCCACCCTTGGAGAAGCCCAGATTCTCTCTTGAGTATGTTACTCTCCACTCTCTTCCACTTTCCCTCCTTCCTTCCCTTCAAAACCTCCAAATAAAAACTGTGTAATTTCACTGATTGTCTGCTCTTGAAATTCCTTTCTGTAAGGAGAGATAAGAACCCAGTAACACTGGGTCCCGGGTGGCAGAGGCAGATTGGGAGAAAGTGACTGTCTTTCTCCTCCCAACTACACATGAGGCACTCTGTGGGGCCCACAGACATCATCTTCACTTTTAAACATATCTCTTCATCCTGTTTTGCAATTAAAAACATGGCTCTTCCAAAGAGGAATCGAAAGAGCCATGCTTGGAGTATCACACTTCACTTAAGTGAGAGAAAGAATCCGGAGTTCCGACCTCCGTCGATGACCAAGAATCAGGGATTCTGTCTCTTTTGCCAAGGCGTGAAAATTAGGTGGCCTGGACATGTAATGCAATTTGGAGACGACTGCTGGACTAAAGCTGTTACTGACTGGATTCAACGCACGTCAAAAGATCACATGACCACCCACCTACGAGATGGTCAGACTTCTTCATCAAGACCCTGAAAGATCGGTTTGAGGCTCTTTGTGTTCCTGGAGTGAGCAGAGGCCATTGGGCTACACTAGCATGCGACAGGGACTAATTGAGACATTACTGGTGCCCGCTTGAGCAAATCAATGAGTAATGGAATGTCAACTGATCAAGTGAAAAATAATTGATTTACAGACTGCATATTATTATTGTAAAAGCATGTGAGGTTTGTATGCTTCCTTCAAAAAGCAAAGATATACTTGTTTAGTTTATTCTAAGGCAAATTGAGTGGACATCCCATTACCATATGGAGATTGGTCAGGGCTTAATCTGGGTTATTGGTCTATGCTAGCATACAGAAGAATAGATGCAATTTTTTTTCTGATTTTCATCTCAGAAATAACTATAATATTTTTGCTATTAAAATTTCCAAAGAGAACTTCAAAAACATTTGATGATTTTAAGTAACTACAAACAAGATAACTAATTTAATTTTTATAATTTCTCAATAATTCTTTCAAGTTAATTTAGATTTATGGTGTTCTTTTCATTCCTACATAAGATTCCCATTGCTTGTTGGATGATAGTCAACAAAAGTAATAATTTTTTGATGCAACTAGTATTCTTTTAAAGTTAATTTTTAATCAATTGAGATTCTAACATTTGCAATATTATTAATCATGGTTTCTCATGAACCTAATTCTAGCACCATGTCCAGCTTCCCTCTCCCACGCAATGCATCACCCTTCTCCTTTAAAACTCCAACCCCAACTCAACTGTATGGACCAGTTCCTCAGTCATGTTGCCTTTGATTACTGTATTTCAGTTACTACAAACAGTTGCTATATATTATTTCAGTTACTATAAAAAGTGCTAAAATTAACATAGACATAAAACATAATGAAATGTATGTGCACATACAATTTTTAAAGGATTGTTGTGTTTTTGGATAGTGACTAGAATTTATAATTTCTATCTCAGATGGTAGTTCTATTTTAATTTTTTTGAGAACAATTTATTGTTTTCCATAGAGTTTGGATCAACTGATATTCCTACCAATAGTGTACAAGGGTTCTTTATTTTCTAAAAAATCACCACTACTTACTTATCTTGAATTTATATAATCCATTGTCATAGGACTGAGGTCATAACTTATCTTTTTGCATTTCTCTGTTGCTAACTGATAATGAAGTGTGTGTGTGTGTGTGTGTGTGTGTGTGTGTGTGTGTGTGTGTGTACAGGCATATGTGCTGGCCATCTATGTATAATCTTTGGTGAGTTATCTATCTCCCCCAATTTGAAGGGAGTTTTAGACCTCACCTGGCTCTGTGCTCAGTGGCCACTCCTAGTGATGTTCAGGTGATGTATGTGGTATCAGTTGTCAGACCAGTGTTGACTGCATCCAAGCTCTTTACCCCCCGCCCTCTGTGTTATAGAAACCTTTTAGAGAAGGTGTTTGATAAACGAAATTGAAAGCCTTTGATTTCTTGTAAAATAGGAAGACACCTTAAAAACACAAAATGTGATTTACACAGTTATTCCGTACTATGAATATTGTTGTAAATCAGTGCTTTAATAAAAATATAATTAAAAATAAAAAATAAGAAAGAAATCTCATATGACAATGGTAAATATGTACTATAGGATGCCAGTGTTATTAAATTAATATTTTGTAATTTAACCAAATATATATTTTAAATTAATGTTTTGTAAAATAACAAATTAATACATTTATCTGTTTATGTGACTCAAGAGACCAATAAATATCCCTGGATCCTCATACAATTTAAGAACAAGAATCCTAACAGTATGATTTTTGACATAATACAGTTATTGGCTTGCATCACTCTCTGAAACCTAAATCTTCTCATTGAAATTTACCATTTACTATCATCACCTTGATTTAATGGCCAAGTTTGTGTTAACAAGGACACTGACACCACCAATGCCTCTTTTGTCGCATGTTGCAAGGAATAGCTCTTCTCCAGTGTCGAAAATGGCGTGATGTGATTGATGCCTTCTCGTCTCCCTCAGACCAGTGACGTCATACTTGATCTTTTGCGCTTATACCATCAGGTCCTTGATGGATGCATCTGATGCCAGCATAAATGCATTGAAAGAACAGTCATTTTGTCCTTCTTCGTCTTGACAGCCTAGTTCAGCCTTGAGATTTTATCAACCTCTCCTTCCTCATCCTTCTTAATGCTTCCGTATTGGTGGCTCTTTTAGGGTCAAGGGAATGAAACCCACTGTATTTATTGGTTTTGGCATATCAAATATGGCGTGGATAGCTTGTCAGGCTCTGCCATGCAGGCGGAATATTCTCGGTAACTTCCCAGGCTCTCTGAGAAGGATAGAGGCTTTGGGGGCGGCATCTAATCGCCCTTGCAGGAGTTCCCATGTTTCAAACCATATTTGAACCCTATCAAATATGGTGCGGTAATCTTAGAAAATGGGTATTAAGTGTTTTATAATGTATCGCATGGCTGTGAAGCAGCAGCGCAGTCAAGAAAGCGTCCTGAGGTATGGCGGCAGCTGGGTAGTGGAGGTAGTGGAGGTCTGCTGATGAGGTATTTATCTGGTACTAGTAAGGTGGGTGTTCTGTGTGTAACTCCTGGGTCGACAGAGGTTGGTGGAAGCAGACAGGGTAGCGTAGGGTGAGACTTCTGATTTTAATCCCTTGGTTGCCAGAGATTGGTGGGAGCAGGCAGAAGACCCCTGTTCCTGGGTCCATTGAGCCTAGAGTCCAAGGTAACAGAGTTCTGCTTACCTGGTTCTATGGGGCTTCACTCGTGCGTGAGTCTCCACCCGAACATCCAGAAAGCATCCTGGAGCATGGCGGCAGCTCGGTAGTGGAGGTAGTGGAGGAACTTGGCCAAAAGCATTGAGTCATTCGAATGCCTTACAAGCCGAATCAGAAAATTATGCTTGAATAGGTGTGGCTCACTGCCGGGAGTTTCTATCTTTGTTGTCTATGCACCAACATACAATTATGATGAGGGAGAAATTGAGAAGTTCTACATGGAGCTGGAGAAGTTCTATAAAGAAGACCACACCTTCCACAAAATCATTGTAGGTGATTTTAATGTCAAGATAGGACCAAGAAGATCAGCTGAAGAACTTCACATCAGAACCCATGGCCTAGAATGGAACGAACAGAGTGAGAGACTGTCTGAGTTCATCATGTCGACCAAGACCATCCATGCTAACTCAAGATTCCAGAAGGCCGAATCTAAACATTGGACATGGGAGTCTCCCGGTGGACGATTCCACAACAAAATAGACCACATCATATTCAATCGATGGTTTTGCCTGACCGATGTCACTGTAGTCCCAAAATTCCAAACGGGATCGGACCACCATCTCCTTCGTGCAAAATTCTACTTCACAGAGCGGGGAGAAAGGGCTGCAAAGTTTAAAAAGAGAACTCCCAGAACAACCACCAACTGGGAGCTCTTTGGCACTATTGCGGAAACATGGGAAGATGCCATTGTTGACAACATTGACGAGGAATACAGTCGACTGGTTCAGCATCTCCATGATTGTGCAAGGAATGCCAAGAGAGATAGCCACAAAAAAAGTCTGTCTTCGAAAACTCTTGAGCTTATTTGCCAATATGGTTTGGCGCATGCCTCAGGCAACCACAAGCGAACGTCCGAGCTCGCAAAGCAGTACAGAGATGCGATCAAGGAAGACCTCAAAGAGAGAAGAGCAGAAGTGCTGGTAGATGCGACAGAAGCCAGGAAAAGTATCCATAATGCCTGCCTGTCCTTCACCAACTACAAGACCAAGATGACTGCCCTCCGACGTCCTGATGGATCTATCACATCTTCCAGAATGGCAATGGAGAAGATTATCCATGACTTCTACTCAAATCTCTTTGATAGCCATGTCCGCCTGCCGACATACCAAATTTCACAGGACGGATATGTCGTTCCCAATGTTCTCCTTTCTGAAATCCGACACACCATTTCTTTAGTAAAGAAACGAACAGCACCCGGCCCAGACAAGGTCAGACCTGAACACCTGAAGAACCTGCCGTCAGTACTCATCAATACACTGGCTCGGCTCTTCACACGCTACCTGTCTGAATGCAAGGTACTGTCCCAGTGGAAAACCAGCAGGACCATACTACTGTACAAGAAGGGAGACATCCATGACATTGGCAACTATCGCCCGATCTGCCTATTGTCTGTCATCTACAAGTTGTTCACTCGAGTCATCCTAAATAGGATTGGGAGAACACTAGATGAAGGACAACCATGCGAGCAAGCCGGGTTCCACAAAGGATTCAGCACCATCAACCATATCCATACGATAACCAAGCTCATTGAGGTTTCTCGGGAGTTCAAGATGCCGCTCTGTCTAACATTCATTGATCTAAAGAAGGCCTTTGATTCTGTTGAGACGGAAGCGGTCATTGAAGCCCTAGCCAATCAGGGCATTCAAGCTCAATACATCAAGATCCTCTCTGAGCTGTATTGCGGATTCACTACCAGGATCTCACCATTCTACAAAGAAGTAATCATTGATGTCAAGAGAGGGGTTCAGCAGGGTGATACCATTTCACCGAAACTCTTCAGTGCCACCCTCGAGAACATCATGCGACGACTGGAATGGGAAGGAATGGGAGTGAAGATAGATGGTCGGTCACTACACCACCTCCGCTTTGCTGATGACAATGTTTTAATAACACCAAACATTAGCCAAGCGACACAAATGCTGGCCGACTTTGACCGTGAGTGTGGAAAGGTCAGACTACAGCTGAATCTTACGAAGACAATGTTTATGAGAAACAGCCTCGTAACTGATGCCCCATTTGCTCTCAACGGAATGACCATCTCTGAATGCAACAGCTATGTGTACCTAGGTCGAGAAGTCAACCTGACAAATGACCTGGAACCCGAGCTGTGCAAGAGGAAGAGAGCGGCTTGGAATGCCTTCAAGAGCGTTGAGGAAATAGCTAATAGGACGAAGAACCTCCGGCTTCGGGCACATCTCTTTGATTCCACTGTTCTTCCTGCATTATACGCCTCAGAGACCTGGGCCCTACGCAAACAGGATGAGAACGCTATTCAGGTCTCCCAAAGAGGAATTGAAAGAGCTATGCTTGGAATGTCACGTTTCACTCAAATGAGAGAAAGAATCTGGAGTTCCGACCTCCATCGACGATCAAGAATCAGGGACACTGTCTCATTTGCCAAGGTGTCAAAAATCAGATGGGCTGGTCACGTAATGAGATTTAAAGACGACCGCTGGACTAGAGCTGTTACCGACTGGTTTCCACGGGATGTCAAAAGACCGCATGACTGCCCACCTACCAGATGGTCAGACTTCTTCATCAAGATCATGAACGATCGGTTTGAGGCTCTTCATTTTCCTAGAGCGACCAGACGCCTTTGGGCTACACTAGCACGTGACAAGGACAAACGGAGACGTTACTGGTGTCTGCTTGAGCAAATCAATGATTAACGGGAAGTCAAGTGATCAAATGACTAAAAGCAAACAAAGATCCCACCAACAAAGAAAACTATAGGCCAATATCCCTGATGAACACGGATGCGAAGATCCTCAACAAAATATTAGAAAATAGAATCCAACAACTCATCAGAAAGATCATACACCACGACAAGTGGGATTCATCCCAGGGATTCAAGGATGGTTTAACATTTGGAAATCAATCAGCATAATTCATCATATCAATGAAAGTAAAGATAAAAACCATATGATCATATCCATAGAGGCAGAGAAAGCTTTTCACAAGACACAGCACCCGTTAATGATGAAAACTCTCAAAAATGGGGTTTGAAGGAACTTTCCTCACGATAGTCCAAGCCATCTATGACAAACCCATGGCACGCATTATTCTCAATGTGGAAAAACTAAGGGCATTCCCTCTAAGATCAGGGACAAGACAAGGATGCTCACTATCACCACTTCTGTTCAATATAGTATTGCAAGTACTTGCAATAGCGATTAAGGAAGCAAAAGACATTAAAGTCATCCAGATAGGAAAGGAAGAAATCAAGATCTCACTATTCGCACATGATATGATACTGTATCTCAACAACCCTAAATCCTCTACCAAGAAACTCCTAGAAACAATAGACTTGTACAGTAAAGTTGCAGGCTATAAAATTAATGCCCCAAATCCATGGCCTTCCTATGCGCAAATAATGAGACAGAAGAAAGTGACAGGAAAAAAATCATTCCGTTCACAATTGTTCCCCAGAAAATCAAATACCTTGGAATCAGTCTAACTAAAGAGGTAAAGGGCCTCTACAATGAAAACTACAAAATGCTACTCCATGAAATAAAAGAGGACATGAGGAAATGAAAACATATCCCCTTCTCATGGATAGGAGGAATTTACATTGTCGAAATGGCAATACTCCCCAAAGCATTATACAGATTCAATGCAATTCCTATAAGGATACCCATGACATTCTTCAAACACTCCTGAAATTTATATGGAACAATAAGCCCCCACGAATAGCTAAAGCAATTCTTGGGAAAAAGAAAATGGGAGGAATCAACCTCCCGAACTTCAAACTCTACTACAAAGCAGTAATAATCAAAACAGCATGGTACTGGAACAAAGGCAGAACTGCAGACCAGTGGAATAGGGTTGAATACACTGACATCTCCCCTCAATCATATGATCATCTAATCTTTGATAAAGGTGCAAGTAATGTGAAATGGAGTAAGGAAAGCCTCTTTAACAAAGTGTGCTGGCAGAACTGGACGGCTACATGCAAAAATATGGGCTCAGAACTCTGCCTAACACCATGTACAAAAGTAAGATCAAAATGGATTAAAGACCTCAACATCAGACCAGAAACCATAAGGTACATTGAAGACAAAGTTGGCAAAACCCTCCATGACATTGAAGCTAATGGTATCTTCAAAGATGCCACGCCACTGGCCGAGCAAGTGAAAACAGAGATAAATGGGACTATCTTAAACTAAGAAGCTTCTGCACCTCCAAAGAAACAGTGACCAAAATACAAAGATAGTCTACTGAAAGGGAAAGGATATTCGCCGAATACACATCTGACAAGGGGTTGATATCCAGGATATACAAAATACTGGTTAAACTCCACAAGAAGAAAACATCCAACCCCATCCAAAAATGGGGCAATGAAATGAACAGAAACTTTCTCAAAGAAGAAATCCGAATGGCAAAATAGCACATAAGAAAATGCTCTACATCATTAATCATTAGGGAGATGCAGATCAAAACCACAATGAGATACCATCTCACACCTCAGAGACTGGCCCACATTCAAAAGAACAAAAGCAACCGATGCTGGTGCGGATGTGGCGAGAAAGGGACACTCCTTCACTGTTGGTGGGAATGTCCACTGGTTCAGCCCTTCTGGAAAACAGTATGGACGATTCTCAAAAAATTAGAAATTGAGCTCTCATTTGACCCAGCAATACCACTCCTGGTAATATATCCCAGAGAGACAAAAATGTATAGTCGAAGTGACATCTGCACTTGTTTGTTCATTGCAGCACTCTTTACAATAGCCAGAAACTGGAAGAGACCTGAGTGCCCAAGAACAGATGACTGGTTAAAGAAACTTTGGTACATCTACACAATGGAGTACTATGTAGCTGTTAGAAAAGATGAAGTCATGAAATTTGCATACAAGTGGTACAACATGGAAAGTATCATGCTAAGCGAAATGAGTCAGAAAGAGAGAGATAGACATAGAAGGATTGCATTCATCTGTGGGATATAAAGTAACAAAATATGAGATTAATACCCAAGAATAGCTGAGATCAGCACCAGGAGGATTACTCCATAGCTTAGTGGCCAGCCGGGCATTCTAGAGGAAAGGGCAGCTCAGATAGAGAAGGGAGCACCAAATAAAGCGTGTTTGGAGGATCCTCCCAGGAGGGGAGATGCATGTCGAAAGTAGACTATGGACTGAACATGTTTGCCACTCAATGCCTCTTTTGCAGACCACAACACCCAAAAGGAGATAGAGAACACAGGGAATTGCCCTGCCACAGAGGCGGGGGGGATGGCGGGATGGGGGTGGGGGGGATATCCATGGTGGTGGAAAATGGGCACTGGTGGAGGGGTGGGTATCTGATAATTGTATAATCGAAACCCAAGCACAAAAATTGTAAATCTACAACTGTACCTCATGGTGTTTCACTAATAAAAAAAAATCAATAAAAAAAAAAGAAAAGAAAGCCTCTTCAACAAATGGTGCTGGCATAACTGGACAACCACATGCAAAAAAAATGGGCTTATACCTCGACCTAATACAATGCACAAAAGCCAGATCATAATGGATTAAAGATCTCAACATCAGGCCCAAATCCATAAAGTACATTGAAGACAAGGTCGGCAAAACCCTCCACAATATTGAGGCTAACAGTATCTTCAAAGACGACACTGCAGTGACAATTCAAGTGGAAACAGAGATAAACAAATGGGGCTATCTTAAATTAAGAAGCTCCTGCACCTAAAAAGATATAGTGACCAGAATACAAAGACAATCTATAGAATGGGCAAGGATATTCACCCAATACCCATCTGATAAGAGGTTGATATCAAGGATATACAAAGCACAGGTTAAACTCCACAAGAAGAAAACATCCAACCCCATCAAAAAATGGGGTGATGGAATGAGCAGAAACTTTCTCAAAGAAGAAATCCAAATGGCTAAAAAGCACATGAGAAAATTCTCTACATCACTAATCAACAGGGAGCTGCAGATCAAAACAACAATGAATTATCATCTAACACTACAGTGACTGGCCCACAACCAAAAGAACAAAGGCAACTGATGTTGGCAAGGATGTGGCGAGAAAGGAACTCTCTTTCACTGCCTGTGGGATTGCCGACTGGTTCAGCCCTTTTGAAAAACAGTATGGACGATTCTCAAAAAAATTAGAAATTGAGCTCCCATTTGATCCAGCAATACCACTTCTGGGAATATATCCTGGAAATATACAAACATCCTGGAGAGGCAAAAAAGAATAGCCGAAATGACATCTGCACGTCTATGTTCATTGCTGCACTGTTCACAATAGCCAAAATCTGGAAAAACCCCAACTGGCCAAAAACAGATGACTGGTTAAAGAAACTTTGGTACATCTACACAGTTGAATACTGTGCAGCTGTTAGAAAAGATGAAGTCATGAAATTTACATACAAGTGGTACTACATGAAAAGTATCATGCTAAGTGAAGTGAGTCAGAAAGAGAGGGACAGACATAGAAAGATTGCATTCATCTGGGAATATAAAGTAATAAAATAGGAGATTAACATCCAAGAATAGTCGAGATAAGTACCAGGAGGTTCACTCCATGGCTTGAAGGCCAGCCGCACATGCTAAGGAAGGGGCAGCTCAGACAGAGAAGGAAACTCCAAGTAAAGGGTGTTGGGAGGATCCTCCCAGGATGGGAGATGCATGCTGAAAGTAGACTATAGACAGAACCTGATTGCCACTCATTGCCTCTTTTGCAAACTTCAGCAACCAAAAGGAGAGAGAGAACAAAAGGGAATGCCCTGCCACAGTGGTGGGATTGGATGGGGGGATGGTAGTGGTGGGAGGGATACTCGGATCATTGGGGGTGGAGAATGGGCACTGGTGGAGGGATGGTTACTCGATTATCATATAACTGAAACCCAAGCACAAAAACTTGTAATATCCACAACTGTACTTCATGGTGTTTCACTAAGTAAAGTAAAGGCCCTCCCGTTGATCATCGATTTGCTCGAGTGGGCCCAGTAACGTCTCCATTGGAGACTTTGTTGTTACTGTGTCTGGCATATCGAATACGTCATGGGGAGCTTGCCAGGCTCTGCTGTGCGGGTGAGATACTCTCGGTAGCTTGCCAGGCTCTCCGAGAGGGGCGGAGGAATCGAACTCGGGTCGGCCATGTTGGCTGCGTGCAAGGCAAATGCCCTACCGCTGTGCTATCTCTCCAGCCTAAATAAATAGTCAACACATGAAATGGCTACTATAAAGAAATGAAAAATCAAATAAGTGCTGCTAAGGACATCTGCTTCGGTGTCTTATGTTTCCAGAGAAAACTTGGTTTCTAGAGAAGAACTCATTTAGATACCTCTTTTTCTTCCTTTTCCATTGTTTCTGAAATATGTATTTATTGAGAAAGTAATATGTATTTATTGAGAAAGAAGATGGGTGTAATTTTAAGTAAATAATCCTCTGAACAAATTATTCTAGCAGCCTCAGGTTCTTCTATTTTCTTTTTTCCTCAAAAGACATTGAAATATGCAATAAAAAATAGACCATCTGGTCCCAACAAAATGATTCTAACACTTGTAGGCTAGGCCACTGCACTCATTCCCCTCTCCTTTTCTAGTACCTTTTCTTGCATGCTGATAGAGGAGTCAATAGCTGGTAATAAGTGAGTTTAAGATGTGTAAAGAAGTAGGTAAAGTGCCTTATACTCGTGAGGATGTGATTTTGACCCCAAGTGTGCTCCCGGCATCTCTGCTATCTGACTGGAAGCTCTCCTGTCATAAATCCCCAGCGCCATCACTTTAAGCGATTTATGACTGAACAGTGATTTGGTAGGTATGTGTAATCACTGCAATTCAACGGAAAGACCCAGATGGTCACCAGAACAAAGTGTGTGAGCACTCTCCAGACACTTCAAAAGGAACAGGTGGAAGGGAAGTAGGGACAACAAAAAAAATTATATTAAGTTGAATTACATTATTAAATTAAAACACATATTTTTCTGTGTCAAGTGCTTGATTTGAACTCCAGCATTGCATGATCCACTAAGCACTGAAGGGAGTGCTCCCCGAGCACCAAGTCAGAAGCAAGCCATGAGCACCACCAAGTGTGACTGCAAAAGAAACATATAAAAACATGCTTGATCAGAATTCCAGCCGTGACTAGGGTACATACCAGTGCATGCATAAAGATTATAAATGCCAAACTAAAGCCTAAAATTATACAGAATTCATGGAAATTTAATCAGTACTTTTGGTTCTTTACTTCCCACTTGAACTACCCAAAATAAAATTGTATCTTAAAGTATCTTTTTTTTTTTACTGTTTTTTTCCCTTTATTTTTTTTTTACAGTTGTAGATTTACAATTTTTTGTGCTTTGGTTTCAATTACACAATGATCAGATACCCATCCCTCCACCAGTGCCCATTTTCCACCACCATGGATAATATCGCTCCCACCCCCATCCCCCCATCCCCCCTGTCTCTGTGGCAGAGCAATCCCCTGTGTTCTCTCTCTCCTTTTGGGTGTTGTGGTCTGCAAAAGAGGCATTGAGTGGAAAACATGTTCAGTCCATAGTCTACTTTCGACATGCATCTCCCCTCCTGGGAGGATCCTCCAAACATCCTTTATTTGGTGCTCCCTTCTCTATCTGAACTGCCCTTTCGTCTAGGATACCCAGCTGGCCTCTAAGTTATGGAGTAATCCTCCTGGTGCTGATCTCAGCTATTCTTGGGTATTAATCTCATACTTTGTTACTTTATATCCCCCAGATGAATGCAATCTTTCTATGTCTATCCCTCTCTTTCTGACTCATTTTGCTTAGCATGATACTTTCCATATTGTACCACTTGTATGTAAATTTCATGACTTCATCTTTTCTAACAGCTACATAGTACTCCATTGTGTAGATGTACCAAAGTTTCTTTAACCAGTCATCTGTTCTTGGGCATTCAGGTTTCTTCCAGTTTCTGGCTATTGTAAAGAGTGCTGCAATGAACAAACAAGTGCAGATGTCACTTCGACTATACATTTTTGCCTCTCTGGGATATATTCCCAGGAGTGGTATTGCTGGGTCAAATGGGAGCTCAATTTCTAATTTTTTGAGAATCGTCCATACTGTTTTCCAGAACGGCTGAACCAGTCAACATTCCCACCAACAGTGAAGGAGTGTCCCTTTCTCGCCACATCCGCGCCAGCATCGGTTGCTTTTGTTCTTTTGAATGTGGGCCAGTCTCTGAGGTGTGAGATGGTATCTCATTGTGGTTTTGATCTGCATCTCCCTGATGATTAATGATGTAGAGCATTTTCTCATGTGCTTTTTTGCCATTCTGATTTCTTCTTTGAGAAAGTTTCTGTTCATTTCATTGCCCCATTTTTGGATGGGGTTGGATGTTTTCTTCTTGTGGAGTTTAACCAGTATTTTGTATATCCTGGATATCAACCCCTTGTCAGATGTGTATTCGGTGAATATCCTTTCCCATTCTGTAGACTGTCTTTGTATTTTGGTCACTGTTTCTTTGGAGGTGCAGAAGCTTCTTAGTTTAAGATAGTCCCATTTATCTATCTCTGTTTTCACTTGCTCGGCCAGTGGCGTGGCATCTTTGAAGATACCATTAGCTTCAATGTCATGGAGGGTTTTGCCAACTTTATCTTCAATGTACCTTATGGTTTCTGGTCTGATGTTGAGGTCTTTAATCCACTTTGATCTTACTTTTGCACATGGTGTTAGGCAGAGTTCTGAGCCTATTTTTTTGCATGTAGCCGTCCAGTGATGCCAACACAATTTATTAAAGAGGCTTTCCTTACTCCACTTCACATTACTTGCACCTTTATCAAAGATTAGATGAGCATATGATTGAGGGGAGATGTCAGTGTATTCAATCCTGTTCCATTGGTCTGCAGTTCTGCCTTTAAAACCATGCTGTTTTAATTATTACTGCTTTGTTGTACAGTTTGAAGTTCGGGAGGTTGATTCCTCCCATTTTCTTTTTCCCAAGAATTGCTTTAGCTATTCGTGGGGGCTTATTGTTCCATATAAATTTCAGGAGTGTTTGCTCCATTTCTTTGAAGAATGTCATGGGTATCCTTATAGGGATTGCATTGAATTTATACAATGCTTTCGGTAGTATTGCCATTTTGACAATGTGAAGTCTCCCGACCCATGAGCAGGGGATATCTTTCCATTTCCTCATGTCCTCTTTTATTTCCTGAAGTAGCGTTTTATAGTTTTCTTTGTACAGGTCCTTTACTTCCTTAGTTAAGCTGATTCCTAGGTACTTGATTTTCTGGGGCACAATTGTGAACGGGATTGTTTTTTTCATGTTGCTTTCTTCTCTCTCACTGTTTGCATATAGGAAAGCCATGGACTTTTGGGTATTGATTTTATAATCTGCAACTTTACTATATGAGTCTATTGTTTCTAGGAGTTTTTTGGTGGAAGTTATTGGATTCTCTAAGTAGAGTATCATATCATCTGCGAATAGTGAGAGCTTGATTTCTTCCTTTCCTACCTGAATGCCCTTAATATCTTTTTCCTGCCTGATCGCTATTGCAAGTACTTCCAGTACTATATTGAACAGCAGTGGAGAGAGTGGGCATTCCTGTCTCGTCCCTGATCTTAGAGGGAAGGCTCTCAGTTTTTCCCCATTGAGGATGATGCTTGCTGTAGGCTTGTGGTAGATGGCTTTAATTATGTTGAGGAAGGTCCCCTCTATACCCATTTTGGCTAGGGTTTTCATCATAAAGGGGTGCTGGATCTTATCAAATGCTTTCTCTGCATCTATTGATATGATCATATGCTTTTTATCTTTTCTTTTGTTGATATGGTGGAGCGATAGCACAGCGGTAGGGCGTTCGCCTTACAAGCAGCCAACATGGCCAACCCGAGTTCGATTCCTCCGCCCCTCTCAGAGAGCCTGGCAAGCTACCGAGAGTATTCGATATGCCAAACACAGTAACAACAAAGTCTCCAATGGAGACGTTACTGGGCCCGCTCGAGCAAATCGACGATATGGTGGATTATGTTGATTGATTTCCGAATGTTAAACCATCCTTGCATCCCTGGGATTAATCCTACTTGGTCATGGTGTATGATCTTTTTGATGAGTAGTTGGATTCTATTTGCTAGTAGTTTGTTGAGGATCTTTGCATCTGTGTTCATCAGGGATATCGGCCTGTAATTCTCTTTCTTTGTGGTATCTCTGTCAGCTTTTGGTATCAGTGTGATATTTGCTTCGTAGAAACTGTTCGGAAGTGTTTTTGATATTTCAATTTCGTGGAAAAGCTTAAAGAGCATTGGGAGTAAGTCCTCTTTAAAGATTTGGAAGAATTCACTAGTGAATCCATCCGGACCAGGACTTTTGTGCTTGGGGAGACATTTTATTACCATTTCAATTTCCTTGATGGTGATAGGTCTGTTCAGGTATTCCAGGTCTTCTTGGGTCAGCCTTGGGAGTCTGTAGGAGTCTAGGAATTTATCCATTTCCTCGAGGTTTTGATGTTCCGTGGCATAAAGCTTCTCAAAGTACTCCCTGAGCATCTTCTGAATTTCTGTGATTTCTGTTGTAATGACCCCCTTTTCATTTCTGATTCGGTTTATTAGGGTTTTCTCTCTCCCTTTCTTTGTGAGTTTTGCTAGAGGCTTATCGATCTTGTTTATTTTCTCAAAGAACCAGCTTTTGGTTTCATTGATCTTTCGGATTGTTTTTTGGGTTTCCATCTCGTTAATCTCTGCTCTGAGTTTTATTATTTCCTTTCTCCTGTTCGGGTTGTGCTCCTTTTTTTGGTCCTTCTCCAAGCTCTTAAGCTGTGAGGTTAGGTTACTTATGTGTGCTCGCTCCTCCTTCCTGAGGAATGCTTGTAGAGCTATAAACTTTCCTCTTAACACAGCCTTTGCTGTGTCCCATAAGTTTTGGTAACTCGTGTTCTCATTTTCATTCGTTTCTAGGAATCTTTTGATTTCCTCTTTGATTTCCTGTCTAAGCCACTCGTTGTTCAATAGTGCACTGTTTAATTTCCAGGTGTTTGATTTAGTTTTCTGTTTTTGTGTGTGATTTACTTCTAATTTCAGCGTGTTATGGTCTGAGAAGATTGTTGATACAATCTCTACCTTCTTAATTTTATGGAGGCATGTTTTGTGGCTCAGCATGTGGTCTATCTTGGAGAATGTTCCATGTACGCTTGAGAAGAATGTGTATTCAGATTTTTGTGGATGAAGTGTCCTGTATATATCTACTAAGTCCCTTTCTTCCATTGTTTCCCTCAAATGAAGTATGTCCTTGCTAAGCTTGAGTCTGGTTGATCTATCAAGAGGTGACAAAGCAGTGTTGAAGTCTCCCACTAGTATTGTGTTGCTATTGATGTCTTTTTCCAAATCTATGAGTAGTTGTTTTAAGTACTTTGCTGGTCTCTCATTAGGTGCATATACATTTATTATTGTAAGTTCTTCCTGTTGTACAGATCCTTTGATCAATAAGAAATGGCCTTCACTGTCTCTTATGACCTTCCTCACTCTGAAATCGATGTGGTCTGATATAAGGATGGCTACCCCAGCTTTTTTATAGGAGCTGTTTGCCTGTAGGATTGTTTTCCAGCCTTTGACTCTGAGTCTGTGTTTGCTTTGACTATTGAGATGCGTTTCTTGCAGGCAGCAGAATGTTGGGTTCAATTTTCTAATCCATCCTGCACACTATGTCTTTTAATTGGTGCGTTTAGCCCATTGACATTGAGAGAGATTATTGTTATGGGATTTTGTCCCATTGTTCTGTTAAAATTTGGTGTATTTAAGGGGCCTTTCTTGCCTTAAAGTAGCCCATTTAGTTGTTCTTGTAGCCATGGTTTTGAGTCTATGAAGTTCCTGAGCTGTTGTTTGTCTGTGAAACTGTGTGTTGTTCCTTCTATTATGAATGAGAGTCTTGCTGGGAAAAGTATTTTGGGGGAGGCGTTTATTTCATTGAGTTTTTTTACTATGTCCCACCACTGTTTTCGGGCCATGAGGGTTTCATCAGAAAAATCAGCTGTGAATTTTAAGGATGCTCCTTTGTAAGAGATTTCTTTCTTCGATCTTGCTGCTTTCAGAATTTTGTCTCTGTCTAAGGTTTTGGTCATTTTGGTCAGAATGTGTCTTGGGGTGTTTTTATTCGGATTTCTTCTAGCTGGTACCCTTCAGGCCTCCTGAATGTGGTCACAAGTTTTCTTCAGCTCTGGAAATATTGTAGCAATGATTTCTTTAACAGTTTCTTCTTCATCGAGGTTTTCTTCCTGTACCTCTGGGACTCCAATAATTCTTATGTTACCCCTCTTGGCTTCATCACGATCTTCTCTTGCCATCTGTTCCCGAATTGTGAGTCCCTTTTCCATTTTCTGCTCTTTTCTGGAGAGTCTCTGAACTTCATCTTCGAGCTCACTGATTCTGTTCTCAGCCGCTCTTACTCTGCTGCTGAGGCCTTCCACTGAGCTTTTCAATTCGCCTACGAGATTTTTCAGGTCTGACATTTATGATTGCATTTTCCTCATTTCTGCCTTCAGATCCTCTTGTCTTCTATTGGTATTGCTTTCCATTGTTTCTTTTAATTCCCTAAGCATCCTAAGTAGCTCCCTTCTGAATTCCTTGTCAGAGAGGTTGTCTAACACTACAGTACTGTTGGTGTCATCTGGGCTAGACTCTTCAATATGAAAGTTTGGTGGGCTTTTGAGTTGCTTTACCATTGTGAGAGGTGTGGTTTAGTCCTTCACGTTCACTGTTACTATTCTGCTTGATATGCAGTGTGAGTTAAGATAGGCTTATGAGTTATTGGCTACTGTGTTTCTAGTGGCTGAGCTAAAATAGAGAAGTTTCCATCTAAGAAGGTAGCTTATGGTTCCTATGGCGTACGTAGTGGGAAAATATTTCGCAGCCGTTAATGTGGCCGCGGCTCCGGAAAAAGTCCCTGGCACTGGCGAGGAGTTGGGAACATCTCCTGTTTGGAATTGGAGCTGTTCAGCTTTGTTGCCCAGAGCTGGGCCTCTCTGCCCGTCCCACGCAGATCAGGGGTTGAAAACCGGCTTTCTAGGGCTGGTTCTAGCTGCACATGCCCAGAGAGGGACCCAGGCCCTTGGGGGCGGGCTGTACCTGTTGGAATTGGAGCCGTTCAGCTTTGCTGCCCAGAGCTGGGCCTCTGTGCCCGTCCCACGCAGATCAGGGGTTGAAAACCGGCTTTCTAGGGGCTGGTTCTAGCTGCGCATGCCCAGAGAGGGACCCAGGCCCTTCATAAAGTATCTTAAAGTGTCTTAGTCAGGCTGAGCCATGGTTCCCCTTTGGAAACAACAATACTCCAAAAGGGTAAAAATTGGTCCCTGGTCAGTGAACTAGGCGCTAAAAGCTATTATTCATTTTATTCAAAAAGCACAAATATACATATGGTACATAAACAGCAAGACAGTACCACCTTAATATTTTATGCATGGGACAATTAATTTTAAAAGCATAAAGAGGTTGGGCACTTCAACAATCTCAACTGCACAGCTCCTGACCCTCTGTTCACTGCCACACCAGACCAGATGAAATTCATCTCCAGCCTCTATACCCCATCTCCAGTATGTCAATGGGCTTAGCTCAACATCTTCTGAAACATGTGGTCACAAATGAAGCTGTCCAATCATTCCTCAACAAAATATCACACTACTCACAATTATACTTCTAATCACAGGTGAAGATAGGAAGCAAACAAAAAGCAATACCCAAGCTCATTCCTCAACCTTGGAGGCACTGAGACTAACTATAGATTCACCTTTGGTTCAAAAGAAGCACAGCAAATCCAAGGGAGAAGATGCAGATGAACCCACCAGGCTCAGTGAGCAAATACAAAAACACAGAAGGCTTAGCTAACAACAACCAGCTCAGTAAATCCTCAGTTAATGACACCACTGTGAGCATGTCAGCACAGTACAAGAAGGTCTGAGATTTGAAAGGAGAAAACATCAAGCGGAAATGAGGAGTATGGAAGAGGATATACAAAACTCAGAATTGAACAGCAGAGTAGCAGCAGTTGAGCAAAAGATCGAAGAGCCCCAAGATAAGGTGAAGGAAACTACGAGAAAACAACTGGTGGAAGAAAAAGTCTGAAAAGAAATGAACAGGAGGGGGTGGAGTGCCCAGCAAGCAGACCAGGGAACTGCAAGACCCCCTAGAGGCTAAGGAGTCCTCTGAGCACCTAGGGCAGAGGCAGTCCTGGTAAGTTTTACAACTGAGTCAGAAGTGGGACTTTAACCCTGCACAGGCACCAAAGGGCCAACTGTCCCAAGGTACAGTGGGTGTGGCCACCGGGGCAGTGAGCAGCCACAGTTATTTTCCCCATTCCCAGCTCTTTTTTTTTTTAATTAGTGAAACACCATGAGGTACAGTTGTAGACTTACAAATTTTTGTGCTTGGACTCACACTCAATCTCCATTACCTAATTCTGAGGAGGACAGCCTGGCTATCTCAAACACAATAGGCCAATAGTCCCCTAGCCTATTCCAATCTCATCAAAATACCAGTGAACACAAGAATCTGAACAAGCCTAATATAAAAGAAGACATCCTCTGGAGCTGCACTAGAGGCCCCACATAAGTCACAGAGGAGCGCCAAAGAGGAAGTTAGTATTCTAGAAGGGGAAAAAAGTGACCACCATCGACCAAGCTCTTCCAGAAACTTTTCTTGCAGCTAGGTGGGGGACCACTGATAGTAAACTGGGAGGTCCCACCTCCATACTACTACTGCAACATAAAAAAAAACAGTGCAAATCTGCACCACAAGAAGAAAAGAACCCAGAAGCCACAACAGGGAATACCCACAAATGCAATCTTTCCAATATAGAATTCAGAGAAGGAATTTTGAGGATGTTTAATGAACTCAAAAAAAATGGTGGAACAGACATCCAGTAACTTAAAGAAGGACATGAAAGAAACAGTGGAACTGACAGCCAAAAATAAAATACAGGAAGAAATGAGAGCAGAAATAAGAAAGTTAAAAACAGAAGTGTCACTAATAAAGGATTCAGTAGATGAAATTAAAAACTCAGTGGGTGTCCTTAACAATAAAATGACAACAGCTGAAGACAGAATCAGTGAGCTTGAAGGTGAATTGCTGAAAGAATACAGGAAATAACATATAATGGGAAAAGACCTCAAAATAGCTCTAGCGTGAATCAGAACCTTAAGGGATGAACACAAGAGGAACAACATAAGAAGAATGGAAGTACCAAAAGGACAGGGAGGCAA
Source organism: Sorex fumeus (assembly GCF_029834395.1). Taxonomy (NCBI): domain Eukaryota; kingdom Metazoa; phylum Chordata; class Mammalia; order Eulipotyphla; family Soricidae; genus Sorex; species Sorex fumeus. Next base: position 15,772,237 of record NW_026606188.1, read on the forward strand.
CCCCAATGAAGTAGCAACAGTTAAAGATATCATTGCTGAGAAATTCCCAGAGCTGGAGAATGCAGGCATCCATAAGGATCCATTAAGCCTTAAGGTACCAGCTAAAATGAACCTAATAAAGAGACTCCAAGACATATTATAATCAGAATTACTAATACTACAGATAGAGACACAATACAGCAAGCAGCAAGGTCAAAGAAGGAAATCACATATAAAGGAGCAGCCCTTAGTGCTTAGAGGAAACTGTCGGAGCCCGAAGACAATGGTAGAATACAGTGAAAAAACTCAATGAAATGAATGCCCCAGCAAGGATACTTTATCTGGCTAACCTCTCACTCAAACTCCAAGGAACAGTACACTACTTCATGGATAAACAACAGCTCGGGAACTTCATAGACTCAAAGCCAACTTTAAAAGAAGAACTGAAGAAGCTACTGTAAGACAAGACAAACCCCTTCATGCACAACACATTCTACAGAAAGATAGCACAAAACCACGTGTCAATAATCTCTCTCAATGTCAATGGTCTAAATGCACCAATTAAAAGACACAGAGTGGCAAAGGGAGAAACATGCTGAAAGTTGACTATAGACCAAACATAATTGCCACTCAATGCCTCTTTTGCAAACCACAACACCCCAAAAGAGAGAGAACAAAAGGAAATGCCCTGCCATAGAGGCAGGGTGGGATGGGGGGGATGGGGAGTGGGAGGGATACTGGGACCCGTGGTGGTGGAAAATAGAAACTGGTGGAGGGATGGGTACTTGATCATTGAATAATTGAAATCCAAGCACAAAAATTTGTAAGTCTACAACTGTACCTCATGGTGTTTCACTAATAAAAATTAATAAAAAACTGAATCCAACATTCTGCTGCCTACAAAAAACACATCTAAACAGTCAGAGCAAACACAGACTCCTTCAAGCAAACAACTCCCTCAAAAAGGCCAAGATGTGGGGCTGGAGAGATAGCACAGCAGGTAGGGCGTTTGCCTTGCACGCGGCCAACCTGGGTTTGATTCCCAGCATCCCATATGGTCCCCTGAGCACAGCCAGGAGTAACTTCTGAGTGCAGAGCCAGGAGTAACCCCTGTGCATTGCCAGGTGTGACCCCCCCCAAAAAAAAGGCCAAAGTGGCCATACTAATATCCAACATAGATTTCAGGCTGAAAAATATGAGAAGTGACAGCAAAGGCCATTTTTAAATAATCAAGGGATATGTACATCAGAAAAAAAATCAAAACTCCTAAACATATATGCACCCAATGAGGGGTCAGCAAAATATTTAAAACAACTTCAAGGAGGACATTGGTAGCAACACAATAGTAGTCACAGATTTCAACATCGCCTTATGACCTCTTGATAGATCAACAAGACTAAAACTCAGCAAGGAAGTACTGGCTTTGAAGGAAGAAATGGAAGAGAAAGGGCTAATCGCTGTGTTTAGAGCCTTCCATCCCCCCAAACTCAATACATACTCTTTTTCCAGTGAACACGACACATTTTCCAAGATAGACCACGTGCTGGGCCACAAAACATACCTCAATGGAATCAGGAAGATAGAAATTGTATCAACTCTCTTTTCAGACCACATTGCACTGAAGATAGACGTTAATTACACACAAATCTGGAGAATCAAATCAAACACCTGGAAATTAAACAACTCAATGTTGAACAATGAGTGGGTCAGGGAGGAAATCGAGGAAAAAATCAGCAGATACCTGGAAACAAATGAGAATGAAGACACGAGCTACCAGAACTTGTGGTAAACAATTAAAGTTAAGGGGAAAATTTATAGCGCTGCAAGCATTTCTCAGGAAGGAAGAAAGGGCCCAAGTAAATAAACTGACTTCACAAATCAAGATCTTAGAAAAGGAGCCCAAACGAGGCAGGAGGAAAGAAACAATAAAACTTAGAGAAGAAATTAAAAACATGGAAATCCCCCAAAAATCCAAAACATTAATGAAAGCAAGAGCTGTTTCTTTGAGAAAATAAACAAGGTTGATTAAACATTTAGCAAGACTCACAGAGCCCTAATAAACTGAATTAAGAATGAAAAGGGGCACATCACAAAGGAAATCAAAGAAATTCAAAACATCATCAGAGATTACTTTGAAAGTCTGTATACCACGAAACAAGAGAACCTAAAAGAAATGGATTAATTCCTGCATTCCTATAACCTCCCAAGACTGAGCCAAGAAGATCTGGAATACCTTAGTAGATGTATCATTATGAAGGAAATTGAAACAGTAACCAAAAGTCTTCTCAAAAACAAAAGACCAGGTCCAGATGTACTCACCTGCAAATTCTTTCAAACATTTAAAGTGGACCTACTGCCAGTCCTTTTTAAGCTTCTCCAGGAAATCCAAGAAACAGAAATACTGCAAAACAGTTTTTATGGGGTAAATATCTCAGTAATACCCAAAGCAAACAGAGACACCACAAAAAAAAAATTACAGGCCAATATCTCTGATGAACACAGATGAGATGATCCTCAACAAAATATTAGCAAATTGAATACAACAACTCATCAAAAAGATCATACACCATGGCCAAGTGTGATTCAACCTCGGGATTCAAGAATGGTTTAATATTCACAAGTCAGTCAACATAATCCATCATAAAGAAATGATAAAAACTATGTGATCACATCAATAGATGCAGAGAAAGCATTTGACAAGATAGAGCAGAAGATGGAGCAAGATATAACCTCTATGGGGGAAAACTAAAAGCCTTCCCTCTAATATCAGGGAGAAGACAGGTTACCCACTCTCACCTCTTCTATTCAATAGAGTACTGGAAGTATTTGTCATAGCAGTTAAGAAAGAAAAAGATATTAAGGGTATCCAGATAGGAAAGGAAGAAATCAAGCACTCAATATTTGCAGATGACATGATACTATACTTAGAGAACCCTAAAGCCTCTACCAAGAAGTTCCTAGGAACAATAGACTTGTATAGTAAAGTGGCAGGCTATATAATCAATACCCAAAAGTCCATGGCTTTCCTATATGCAAATAACGATAGATAAGAAAGTGATATGATAAAAACTATCCTGTTTACAATCATGCCTCAGAAAATCAAGTACCTCAGAATCAGCTTAACTAAGGAGGTAAAGGACCTACACAAAGAAAAGTATAAAAAACTACTTTGAGAAATTAAAGAGGACACGAGGAAATGGAAACACATCACCTGCGCATGGATTGGGAGAATTAACATTTTCAAAAAGCACTATAGAGATTCAATGTGATCCCTATAAGTATACCTATTACATTTTTCAAAGAAATGGAATAAACACTCCTGAAATTCATATGAAACAAGAAGCCTCCACGAATAGTTAAAGCAATTCTTGAGAAAAAGAAAATGGGAGGAATAAACCTCCCCAACGTCAAACTCTACTACAAAGCAGTAATAAAAACAGCATGGTACTGGAACAAAGGCAGAGCTGCAGATCAGTGGAACAGGGCTGAATATGCTGACACCCCCTCCCCAAATATATGATCATCTAATCTATGATAATAGATTGATAATATGTACTATGATAATAGCACAGTGGGAAGATGCGACATCTTATTATCTTATTTCTCCTTTGGAGAACCTGACAGGCTACCAAAAGTATCCTGCCCACACAGCAGAGTCTGGCAAACTTTCCGTGTCATACTCAATATGCCAAATACCAGTAACAATGATGGGTCTCAATCTCCTAATCCTGAAAGAGCATTGAAATGGCTCTTTTAAAATCTCAGGACTAAGAAGAAGGAGACATTACTGGTGCCTGCTTGAGGAAATCGACGAATAACAGGATGATAGTGATCGTGAATCTATGATAAGGGAGCAAGAATGTAAAGTGGAGCAAGGAAAGCCTCTTTAAAAAATGGTGCTGGCAAAACTGGACAGCTACATGCAAAAAATGGGCTCAAACCTCTACCTAACACCATGCACAAATGGCAGATCAAAATGGATTAAAGACCTCAACATCAGAATCTATAAGGTACATTGAAGAATAGGTCAACAAAACTCTTCATGACATTGAAGCCAAAGGTATCATCAAAGATGAAACGTCACTGACCAGGCAAGTGGAAGCAGAGATAAACAAATGGGACTATCTTAAACTAAGAAGCTTCTGCACCTCAAAAGAAACAGTGACTAGAATACAAAGATAGTCTATGAAATGGGAAAGTATATTCACCCAATATCCTTCTAATTAGGAGTTAATATCAAGGATATACAAAGCACTGGTTGAACTCTACAAGAAGAAAACATCCAATTCCATGAGAAAATGAATCAGCAAAATGAACAGAAACTGTCTCTAAGAAGAAATTTGAATAACCAAAAGGCACATGAAAATGCTCTTCATCACTAATCATCAGGGAAATGCAGATCAAAACAACAATGAGATATCATCTAACACCACAGGGACTGGCACACATCCAAAAGAACAAAAGCAACCAGTGATGGCCTGGATATGGGGAGAAAGGAATTCTCCTTCATTGCTGGTTGGAGTTCTGACTGGCCCAGTCTTTCTGAAAAACATTATGGATGTTTCTCAAAAAACTAAATATTGAGCTCCCATTTGACCCAGCAATACTGCTCTGGGAATATGCCCCAAGAGTGCAAAAAAGCACAGTAGAAATGACATCTGCACCTGTATGTACATTGCAGCACTGTTCACAATAACCAGAATCTGGAAACAACCCACTCAAGTGCCCGAGAACAGATGACTGGTTAAAGAAACTTTGGTACATCTATGCAATGGAATACTATGCAGCTGTTAGGAAAGATGAAGTCATGAAAATTGCTTATACATGGATGGTCATGGAGAGTGTTATGCTAAGTGAAATGAGTCAGAAAGAGAGGGACAGACATAGAATGATTGCACTCATTTGTGGAATAAAAAAAATAACATAATGTGGGGCTGGAGCAATAGTACAGTGGGAAGGCGTTTTCCTTGCACATGGCTAACCCGGGCTCAATTCCCAGCATCCCATATGGTCCCCTGAGTACCGCCAGGAGTAATTCCTGAATGCATGGCCAGGAGTAAGCCCTGAACATCACCGGATGTGACCCAAAAAACAAGATAATAATAATAATAATAATAACATAATGTGCCACTGACACCCAAGGATGGTAGAGACAAGGGCCAGGAAGATTGCTCCATGGTTGGAAGCCTGATTTATGATCTGGGGGAGGAGGCAGCTGGGATAGAGAAGGGATCACTATGTCACTGATGGTTTAGGGATCGCTTGGGAAGGGAGGTGTGTCCTGAAATTAGATAAAGGACTAAACATGATAACCTCCCAGTATCTGTATTGCAAACCATAATATCCACAAGTTGAGAGATAGTAAGAGATAAATTGTTTGCCATAGATAGAGGGGGACTGTGGGGGGAGGAGGGATACTGGGAACATTGATAGTGAAAAATGTGCACTGGTGGAGGAATGAGTGTTTGATCATTGTCTGATTGAAACTCATACATGAAAGTTTTGTAACTGTAGCTCACAGTAATTCAATTTAAAAATGGTAAAACACACACACAGATGGAAATGAACAATATACCAAAGATCTATAGGATGAGATCAAGAGGAACAATATGAATCATCAGAGTCCCTTAAGAACAAGAAGGCAAATTCAATGAAGAACTAATAGTTAATGAAATTATTCATAAGAATTCTCCATAGTTGAAGAATATAGGCACCGAGATCAAAGAGATCTGAAGGGTCCCAGCAAAATAGGCTCAGATAGGAAAACCCCAAGACATTCTACTCAAAATGACAAAATCCAAAGATATAAGCAGAATATTGAAAGTAATACAAACAAAAAATGAATTTACATACAAATAAAAGTGCATAAGATTTATAGCAGTTTTATTGAATGAGACTCTGTACACCAGAAGAGAATGGATGAATGTAGTATAAAAACTCAATGGCCTCTCTTAAAAACAGGACAAGCAGAAAATAGAGCCAAATCTTATGCAAGTTATGAGAAAATATGAATATTAAAGAATAAGTTGGGTTTTGTTTCAAAAATCCTTTGAAGTCTCCAAGCCTTTATGTTAATGATGATTGAATTATGTTTAACTCAGGTCTGATATAATCAAACAATACTTTAGAAGAAAAGAAAAAGGATGAAATCTATTTTAATTCAACTCTTTAGCCTTGGGTCATTCTACAATAATTAATTTTAGTAAGCAAGCATTTTAATGGGTTAATAAACCGAAGGAAAAATATTAACTGTTTGTTTCCCAGCATATAGCAAAGTTGGAGACTATGAAGAGGAAAGGGAAAATTACTCTGTGAAGAGCAACTTGATCATGTCTTTTGCTAAGTTTGAGTCCACATAAATATTAACATTAACTTTTAGAATTTACCCTAGAGTTTACAATCTAGGTCACAGTAACTTACCCCTGCATGTTGCCCGGACAGTAGGCACAGACCGTGTAAGTGACACAGAGCACTTACCCACTGACTAGTTTGGGGTTTGAACCCTATAAGTTGTTTCTGGTCTGTGACCTTTCTCTCATATGCATCTAGACATTTCAAAGCAAAACACTGAAAACAGTGCAAAATGTTCAAAATACCAGCGCAGGAGCTGGAGACAGAGCACAGTGGGTAGAGCACTTGCTTTTCACACAGTCACCCCAGCTTTGATTCTTGAAACCCTATATGCCCCTCTAGCTCTGCCAGGACTGATCCCTGATCCCCGATCACAGAGCCACAAATAAATTTTGAGCAGGGCCTGATGTAGCCACCCCCTCCAAAAAACCACTTCAAAGTCAGTTCAAATGCAGCCCAGAATATGGTTCAGTAGTAGGACCTTTGTCTTGCATATGTGAAACCCTGGGTTCCATCCTTGGAACTTCAAACAAAACAAAACAAAAACAAAAGCTGTTAACACAAGGAGGCAATAGTTAGACTGCTGATTAGGGTGAGTGGCAGAGCCACATATGCAAGGCACAGACTCAACAATACTGAACCCATTAGACCTGACCTGCAGCCACTGCACTTTGGCATGTTGTGCCTGTGAAGGTGGCAGGCTGGGTGAAGCGTGTACACTGGTGGGGGAAGTTGGCACTGGTGGTAGGATCGGTGTTGAAATATTACATGTGCAAAACTCAAATATCAATAACTTTGTAAATCATGGTTACTTTATCAAATAAAATTATTTACAAAAGTCGTGAAGCAGTTTTGTATGCATTCATGTGGAACACTATTAATTAAAAATATTGAAGAGAGAAACAATGTTTTCATTCTGTAAGAACTTTTGGAATAGGGCCATAGTGATAATATAGTGGATGGGAACTTACCAGCTTGTAACTTTCCTGGGTTCTATGCCCAGCATTTCATACGGTTCCCTGAGCTCCGCCAAAAGTGATCCCTGAGCATAGAGCCAGGAGTAAGCCCTGAGCACCACCAGACATGTCCACAAAGATAAAAAATGAAAATAAATAAATAGAGAGAAAGAAAGAAAGAAAGAAAGAAAGAAAGAAAGAAAGAAAGAAAGAAAGAAAGAGAGAGAAAGATTTTGAACTGGAAAAACTAAGGAAATAAAGGTACTACTTATTGATTGTCCATTAAGGATAGAGAATTTTGTGAAAAACTTTTCTGAATACTTCTCATACCACTGTGATTTTAAAACAGCTCCTAGAAATTACTATTTAATTTCTTCCAAAATCGTTTTCATTCATATGCAAAAAATGCAAATAGTCTATAGAGATAGTCCAACTGACAGGGCACTTGTTTTGCATGCTGCCAACCCAAATTCAAATAACAGCACGCCATATGGTCCCCAGAGGACTTTCCACCCCAAGGAGAGATCCCTGAGCACAGAACCAGGAGTAAGCCCTGAACAACGAAGGTTGTGGCCCAAAAGCCTAAAAGAAAATTTTTAAAAATGCAAACAAATAATTAAAATGATCACACACACACACAGACACACACATACATACATGCATCTTTTCTTTTTTTATTAAAGAACCCTGATACTGATAGTTGAGTTAGACATATATTATATGCATCCTTTCTATCCCACAAACTCTCTGTTAAATCCACCTAGAAGCAGAGAGATTAGCTGATATTTATCACTTACCCTATTGTTGTGAAGTAATAATTCAGTTCTATTAAACTGAAGTGGAATGGAAATTTGATTTTATCAGTACATCACACAGATGTGATCTATGTCTTCAGCATAGTTCTCATTAGGTCGGCCCTTTTCTGTTATCCTTAGTAGCTGCTACTCAAACTAAATTCCTAGTTGGGTTCTCTCAGGACTCTCCATGCTAGCTCTTGGAATTTCCAGAGATGTGATTCATGTTCCACCTAATTTAAAGAACTTTCTTTCTGTGAGTTCTCTCTCTTCCTGGGTAAAGTCTTCCTTGACTTAATAGGATGTGAATCAGAGCTGGGTAAATCCCCTTGGATATGAGCAAACTTTTTATTTACTCGTTTTTTAGCATGTTATTTACTAAACCTCTCAAAAAAAAGAGAACAAAACTTTTGCCATCATTTGTTCTAATGGATCTCAGTTTCCTTAAGAAAATACAATGACAGAGTGAGAAATAAAAGAATTAAGAAGTCTTATAGTATTGGCCCAATGGATAAGACCTCAATTCTCTTTGATCAAAGTATATAACAAAAAATTTAAAACACACTGCAAACTCCTTCTGTCAGTCCCACATACCAGAATTCATAAGAATGATCTCTGTTTGAGATAGGCATTTATTCCCAATTTTTTTCCTTTTAAAGAATGTTTAGCATTATATCTTTATACCAGATGAGAACTGTCAATGTTCTATGTGTTTAGCCTACTTCTGAAATGTCCTAACATGTGTACAGGTTTTATGCACATTTACAGAGATTTTTTTATTGATTAAACATTTTTTAAACTTTTTTATTGAATCACTGTGAGAACAACCCTTACAAGGCTGTTCATGATTGGATTTCAGTCATACAGCATTTCAACATCCATCCCTCCACCAGTGTACATTTCCCAGTACCAGTGTCCCCAGGTTCCCTCCCATCACCTCCTACCTCCCACCCCCTGTCTGCCGCTATGGAAGGTGATCATCATCTTCTTCTTCTTCTTCTTCTTCTTCTTCTTCTTCTTCTTCTTCTTCTTCTTCTTCTTCTTCTTCTTCTTCTTCTTCTTCTCCTTCTCCTTCTCCTTCTCCTTCTCCTTCTCCTTCTCCTCCTTCTCCTCCTTCTCCTTCTCCTTCTCCTTCTCCTTCTCCTTCTCCTTCTCCTTCTCCTTCTCCTTCTCCTTCTCCTTCTCCTTCTCCTTCTCCTTCTCCTTCTTCTTCTTCTTCTTCTTCTTCTTCTTCTTCTTCTTCTCTCTCTATATATATGTATAATTGGGGCCCATCAGAGGAGGGCAGGTTGAGTTTCCCTCCCCGCCCTGAGCAGAGCCCCAGCAGCTGAAGACCTCCAGAATCCAACCACAACCATGCTCAAGACCACTCTCCACAAGCTCGGACAAGCCTCACGCATGAAGGAACAAGCCTCACGCAGAGGAACTCAGGTGTGCAGTACCCGGGACTGAGATCTCCAAGCATGCTCTTGGAGACTGGGCCTCTCCCACCCAAATCCCCCATTTTCCAGTAGCTAGGCAGTCACACCCACAAACTTCCCTTGGTGCCATGTATCCCATCAATGGCCAAGATCCAGAGACTATAAAACAAAGCTCCTAGACACGTGACTGAATTTGCGGCCTCGCAACCTCTTGTAGTCTAATTCTCCCTCTCGGAGAACCCGGCAGGCTACCGAAAGTACCCTGCCTGCACGGCAGAGCCTGGCAAGATCCTCATGACATATTCGATATGCCAAAAGCAGTAACAATAATGGATCTCATTCCCCTGACCCTGAAAGAGCCTCCAATGCGGCATAATTGGGAAGGATGAGTAAAGAGAGGCTGCAAAATCTCAGGGCTAGGATGAATAGAGACATTACTGGTGCCTGCTCGAGCAAATCAATGAACAATGGAATGACAGTGATAGTTATATATATATGTGTATATATATATATATATATATATATATATATATAATCCTTTTGGCCATTGTGGTTTGCAGTACTGATACTGAAAAGTTACCAAGAATATCTCTTTACCAATTTTTAACCCTCAGGTCTTGTCCAGTGTGATTATTCCTAGCTATGATTCTCATACTGGTCTCTTCTCTATCTTACCTACCCTCTGCCTCACACATACTTGCATATAGTTCCAACCACTGATCAGTCTTCTCTCTTCTCCCTCGCCATGGATATTAGTCTTCTACTATATATTTCTTTTATATAGTATAAATAAATCCAGTGATTCTATATCTGTTCCTCTTCTGACTCATTTCACCCTCCATGTTCAACCATTTATTGGCAAATTTCATGACTTCTGTTTTCCTAACAGCTGCATAGTATTCCATTGTGTAGCTGTGCCATAGTTTTTTATCCATTCGTCTGTTCTTGGGCACTTAGATTGTTTCTATATGGATAACTCATTGGGCTTCTAGACATTTACAGAGATTTTGTTCAAAAGTATTTTATCCTGGGATTCTGATTTTCATTCAAATGATACCAGTGCTGCTGGTCCACAGGGTACTTTTAGGAGAAAAACTCTAAAGTGATCTTAATGTGAAGAAGCAACAGCAAATAATATATTTGGAGTATTTGCCAAAAATATATATTAACCACCCTACTACCTTCTTGCAAAAATATGGCTATGTTCCAGTGTAAAAGCATAGGCTATGTCACCACAAGTCTTTGGGGACAGGTGTCATAGAAATAGCACAGCAGACTGACCTAGGTTTAATCCCCAGCATCCCATATGGTCCTCCAACCTCCAGGAGTGATACCTGAGCACTATTACACGTGGCCCCATAGCAAAACATTTTTAAAAGTCCTATGGAACAGCGTATACAGATAAGCATGTTGTTTAAAAGCATGAAGTCTGGGGGTCTAATAAATTTTATTTCAAGTAACCAACACCTTGACTCACTTGAGAAAGCTCCTTACCTTGCTAAGCTGCTGCTTTTTAGTAGTTATAGGTAATGATAGAATTTTATGGCAGCATCCTTTTTAAAATTATAAATGACCCAATGAGGGTGAAAATTTTACATGATTCGATCTATAATCACTTCCTAGAACATTTTTACTATTAAAATGAATAGTATATGCAATAATAAAAACTGTTCCACAGTCCAAATAAGAACACACTAAGTTCTACTATGTGTTTTATTCTGGAGAGTATTTTCATACATATTTGCATTTAAAGAACAAAGATACAAGCAAACCTGGGCGAAATACAATAATCTTGATACACTTTGCTCTATGAAACCTTTTTTGGATCATTTTTAGCAGATTACTAATAACAAGCAATACAAAATAAATTATTTTGCTTCTGCTTTGGGGGGAAGGTTTGGGGTTCAGGGTGGAAATATGATGGTGGGAAGGTAAAATGTTAGTGGGACTGTTGTTCTACTATTTAATGTAATCAAACATTTTGAACAACTTTATAAAAATAAAACTTTAAATGCATAAATAAAAAAATACAAGTCACTGAACATTTTTGTTCTTTACCCTTTATCATGTGAAGTTTTTTTCTTTGTTTTTTTCTTCTTTTTGGGTCACACCTGGCGATGCACAGGGATTCCTCCTGGCTCTGCACTCAGGAGTTACTCCTGGCGGTGCTCAGGGGACCATATGGGATGCTGAGAATCGAACCCGGGTAGCTGCATGCAAGGCAAATGCCCTACCCCTGTGCTATCGCTCTAGTCCCTGTCGTGTGAAGTTTCTTGAATGAAATTTTTCATTCCCTATTTTTTTCAAATAAATATAACATAAAGAGTAATCCTTGAGTACTGCCATATGCCCCCCCAAATAAAACCTATGTAATTGCTTAGATCATTCATGCATATATAAATATATATATATATATACTCACTCTCATACATAGATACTCTACCTCTGGCCATGCTTCTCAAAATCACGCATTGATAATTGATTAGATATAATTAAATAATTGTTACTAACAAAATATGCAACTGGTTAGTAAGCAATAACAATAATGCAACAAAAATTTAGTGCTAAGACCAGCAAGACTCTCCTTTTTCAATCTGATTTGTCCAAGCACTTGTATCTACACTGTGTATTTTCTTTCTGCATTATAACTTTAATTTGTACAGTTGCTTTGAAAATGTAGCAGGGAATAAAGTTGCTTTATTGTATTATTTTAAGCTGTGGTTTTGTTTTTCCCTCTCCTCTGGTTTATGTAAACACTGCAGTATGAAAAAAAAATACAGAATCTGAAATCTGGAAAATACCTTCCAGATGATCTTTTCCTTCATTTTAGAGTGAATAAATCTGATTCAGAGAAAAATGAGATTCCTTCAAATACGCAACTCAGTTAACTTAGGAGAGGCAGATGTCCAGAGAATTCTGTAAAATTTTTCATTTCACTATTACTGTAACTATCAGCTGTTTTTTCTCAGCAAACTTCTGGCCAGTCCTATCAAATGACAGAATTTATTGGTCTCGATTTTACTCATTTTTTTCTCAACTTGTAGTAATCACCCTCTGAGTAAAAGGAGGATTAGCAGTTAGCCTTCAGAATAAATCTCCTGGGGTCATTTCTCAGTTGATCATACGGTTTATATTCCAAAAGTAGCTCCGAAGTTCATGTGGAACTGTCCCAGCACCTTTGAACTAAGCAGTCTGGTTTAAGGAATGTGCTTGTTTGTGGCTATCATAGTCGTTCCAAAAGAGAGTTTGGACTGGGGCCCATGTTGAAATTTTAGGAATTTCAGTCATTCGGTACAAATACAGTTTACTGTAGTATTGGAGTTTTTCCCTATCTTTTTAGTGTTAATTTCAACCTTCAAGGCATTGTGATCTGAGATGATGCTTGATGAAATTTCTATTTTTGTGACTTTCAATATGTATAGCATGTAGTGTATCCTGGAGAATTTTTTGTTTGTTTGCTTGGGATCACACTGAGCAATGCTCAGGTTTTGGTCCTAGCTCTGTGCTCAGGGATCACCTTGGTGGTGTTTTGGAAGAGGCAGATGTCTCGTATTGGATACTGGGGATCAAACCCAGGTCAGCCTATGCAAAGCAAAGGCCTTTCCCATTGCACTATCCCTCCAGCTCCTGTACTCCCATTTTGATTATTTCTTGTTACAGGTTATTAATATACTATCATTATCATTATTCAAAAGCTTTCTTCGCATTTCTTAATGTGATCACATATTTTCTTATAATTTTTATTGAAGTACTATGATTTACAATATTATTCATTATGCTTTTTATGTACACTTTGTTTCAACACCATACCCACCACCAGAGAACGTTTTTCTCCCCACCAGTGTTCCAAGAACCTCTTCTGTCCAACTTTGCCCCAGTTCAACTCAGCTCTGTAAGAAAAAATTTCCAGTTCTGATGCTTTTGGTCCTTTGTTGTTTCCTTACTATGTCCCTTTATAGCCCATTTACAAGAAAAGTCTCTTTATGATTGTGGTGGTGGTGTCACCTATACGTATAAATTAATACATCTAAACTCCTGAAATTCCACAAAATTTTAATCAGTGATAAGTTGATAATTTTTTCCAAAAACTGTACAGCTTTTATAGACATGTATTTTTAAAAAATTAATAGCATAAGTCCTAATATATATTAAAGTTTTCTGAAATAGTTAAGTTCTATAACTATACAACTCAGTAAAAGTAAAGTAAAAATTTTTTCAAAACAGCTATAGGCTCTGGGTTAAGAAGACTGAATAAATAGAAGCCGTCAGGGAAGAACTATCCAAATGAGCTGTCCTACCTGGGGCTTGGGGTCCTGAAAGGCAAGTAAGAATTGGGAACTGGGTGTAGAGGGATGCAAAACAATGCATCATTAAATCCAGGACAGTGAATATTGCTGCAGAGCTCAGTATGTCAGTGAGTAGGGTGCAAGAGATAAGTTTTCAGCTGATTAGCAATTAAAGTTTTATAAGTGAAATGCAGGTCTTACATAACTCCCCCCTCCTTCTTGGTTTCCAGTACTATGTTAGCTTTCTTTTCATTGATGTAAAAATTACTTTATTGATTTGTATATGTCGAACTGTTCATTTGAACCTAGAATAGTTCCATTTGATCATATGCATGATTCTTTCAGTCACGGTCACGGTCCTCCCGTTGTTCATCAATTTTCTGGAGCGGGCCCAGTAACGTCTCCATCGTGAGACTTGTTGCTGTGCTTGGCATATCGAATATGTCACGGGTAGCTTGCCAGGCTCTGCCCTGCAGGCGAGATACTCTTGGTAGCTTGCAGGGCTCTCCGAGAGGGGCGGAAGGATTGAACTCGGGTCGTGTTGGCTGCGTGCAAGGCAAACTCCCTACCCGCTGTGCTATCGCTCCAGCCCATCACGGAGTTATCTACCAAAAATGAAACATTTCTAGTCTACACCGGATACTTTTGCTTTACCCATGTCACAGTAAGAGAAAACTAGTCATTTTCGGGTTGGAGCGATATAGCACAGCAGGTAGAGCGTTTGCCCTGCACGTGGCCGACCCGAGTTCGAATCCCAGCATCTTATATGGTCCCCTGAGCACCACCAGAAATAATTTCTCAGTGCAGAGACAGGAGTAACCCCTGTGCATTGTTGGGTGTGACCCAAAAAGAAAAAAAAGAGAAATCTAGTCATTTTCATTTGGACAAACTACCTTACTATGCAGACAAAAATGTCAATGTGTCTTAAATATCAGAATGTCCTTCTATATAGAAATACACCATTCATGGTGACCAAAATGCACACCCAACAAATATGGATCATCATACAAAAAGGCAGGTACAATTACAGTTTCATCTCATTAGATATTTTTAATGCAATGAAATAAAGGAGAGTGTGTTTTCAGTCTTCATCTGGAAAAGATAGTTTTTGTCTTGAATTTGATCCACTTTTCGGAGATGTGTAAGTTTGATTTGTACATCCAAAAGCAGATAAAATCTGCTCCAAAAATAGTCAATTTGCACGGGGGAAAGAAAAAGATTCAATCTATTCATTTACTATTCAGAACTACTAATCAAGTGGGGATTAATACAATTTGCTTTGCTAAGGCTCTTGAGAATCTGCATCTATGTTTATCAGAAATGTTTGTGTGTAGATTTATTTTTTGCATAGTATCTCTGATTTGGGGATAAGTAAAACAATGGTCTCAAAAATTGCATTTGGAAAGATTCCCTTCTTTCAATCTTTGGAAAAAGTTGAGGTAATAGGTCGTATGGATATTTTAAATGGTTGATAGAAACCTCTAGTGAAATCATCTGGATCCTGGGTTTTCCGGGAACACTTTTGTTTACTGCTTTATTTTCCTTGCTGGTAACTGTCCATCTCAAGTTTTCTGCTTCCTCCTGATTCAGTCTGAGAAGGTCGTAACATTTTAAGGATTCATATGATTCTTCATGTTTCTCAGCAGTCTCATGATCCTTTTATGTCTGTGATTTCTGGGGTAACATTGTCCACTTTATTTCTGATTCTTGGTTGGATCTTTCTTTCTTTTCTTTCTTCCAGTGAACCAAAGGGTTTGTAATTGCTTATTCTTTCAAGAAAATATGATTCAAATAGAAACTTATAATTCATGGGTCATCAGTTAGAGTACTCAGAAATTAAAACTTTCTCCTGGGTAAGAAGTAGCCCTCTAAACCTCTCTGCTTCTGCCTAAAAATGGTAAAAAGCAAGATTTAAACACAAATAAACAAATAAATCCAAAATATTTTTCTATTAACTTAAATATTCTCATAACAAAATATAAAATTATTCAACTCCTTCCATAGTAAAATTCATGCAAAAATTACTGGGATTAAAAGAAAGAAGATACAAATAATCCATAGTGAAAGGAAAAATTTAATTAGTAGGTCTGAGTGTAGACCTTTCAGTATCACATAGGAGAAGTTCTCAGTCAACCTAAATGAAGGTTGAACTGAAACTGAACTTCAGACAGTAACTTGACTATATGTAGTTAGACATCGTCCAGGAAGTAACTAGGTGTTTCCTGCTCTATTATTATCAGCATTGTAAATCACAGTGAATATGTATTCACATATGTATGCACAAAAATTGTTATATCCTCCAAATGAGTAAAGGGGTATATGCAAGTCCAGAGCAGAGTGCCCAGTATCAAAAAAAGGCATAGTATGATACCTGTTAGAATTTGAGCAAACCCCAAATGGAGAGTGTGCCACTTACTTTAGCAAAGCTGATGTTTTATGCCTATTCCAAGCTGCCCTGCTTTGTGTATTTCAGAATCCAGTAACTGTCGTGGGGAAAGGACTTTGAGGTCAAGGGGTTTTCTGCCTGGGACCAGCCCTGGTAAACAGGCCTAAAGCAGGAACACTGTGAAGATTAAGAAAAGAGACAAATAAGAGAGGAAAAAGTAAGGGGTCAGGGTGTCGCACAGCCTCCTGGACTGAACTGTCCTCCACATATAATATTTATTGATTGGAACCATTAATAATCAGAAGATACTCCTTGACCAGGAACCTAAGTATTTTATCTATCAGTGTTAGATTTTTACATATTTGAGAACAATTTATCAGGAAAGACAAAAATGTAGATGGTTTTATCTAGGGGAGAGTTTTCCAGTATGGGGGTAGAGAGAGAGCAGATCCAGGACTCCCCCACAGGGTCAGCATTCCAGAGCAGCATTCCATCACCCATCACCAAATTCCAGCCGGCATTCTGGATTCTGGTTCCCAGCAGATTTCATTCTGTCATTTGAGAGCCTTTCCTTTCAGTTGAATCAAATCTATTCCTAAAATAATTCAGACTTTGTCTTTTGGACTGATTTTTGGCTGAAACTATTCAGAGTATTATTATGCCTTTGTTCTTGGGAATCCAACCTTAGGGATTGGGACACCATCCTTTATCAGACAGAAACTCATTTTCAAATCACATATTGGTTTTATGACTGAAATTTGCTTGCCCAGGGTACTCCCTACATAGCTGTTACTTTCCCTTGTTTCTCAACACCACACACCACACACAAGTTAGAAGATCCATATTTTTCCCTTTTACTTCTGACTCATTTCTTGACTCATATGACATATTTTAAGATTACATTCATGCTGTAATACAGAACTGGCAGAGGAACCCAGGTGTGTGGGACCCGGGGCTGAGATCTCCAAGCCTGCACGGTTTGGGACTGGACCTGTCAGTAGCTAGACAGTTACACCCTCCAACTGCCGTGTAACCCCAACAACGGCCAGGATCCAGAGATTATCACAACAAGCTCCCGGGAGAGCACAAGGCAGAGTCTCCTACCCTGTGTCTGACTATCCTCACCAGGGCCCAACAGCTGAAGACTTCCAGGCCCCAACCAAGGCCTTACTGGGGCCACTCTCCACACACTTGGATAAGCCTCAGACATAACAGAACTGGCAGAGGAACCCAGGTGTGTGGGACCCGGGGCTGAGATCTCCAAGCCTGCACGGTTTGGGACTGGACCTGTCAGTAGCTAGACAGTTACACCCTCCAACTGCCGTGTAACCCCAACAACGGCCAGGATCCAGAGATTATCACAACAAGCTCCCGGGAGCGCGCGGCCGCATTCGCGGCCGAGCGGCTATTTATTTACTTTTCTCTAAGTTTTCAGGGTACCTTAAATATCTTTAAATATCCAACCCGCACGGCAGAGCCTGGCAAGCTATCCGTAGTCTATGCCAAATAGACCAAATTGATATGCCAAATCCAGTAATAAATGGATCTCATTTCCCTAACCCTGAATATGCAGAGTCGAGAAGGATATGGAAGGAGAGGCTGATAAAACACCAAGGCAGACATAGGCTGCCAAAACGCAGAAAAACAAAAATGATTGTCTGTACTTTTAATGCTCGTACCCTGGCATCTGCTGCATCCATTGAAGACCTTATGGTACAAGCACGAAAGATCAAGTACGACATCATTGGTCTGACCGAAACGAGAAGACATCAATCCCATCATGCTGTTTTCGACACTGGAGAAGAACTGTTCCTTGGAACATGTGATAAAAGAGGCGTCGGTGGTGTCAGTATCCTTGTCAACACAAACTTAGTCACGAGCATTGATTCATTTGAATGCCTAACAACCCGAATCGGACGATTACACTTGAATAAATGTGGCTTACTACCGGCAGTTTCTATCTTTGTTGTCTATGCACCAACATCCAGTTATGGTGAAAGAGAAACTGAGAAATTCTACATGGAGCTGGAGAAGTTCTATAAAGAAGATCACACCTTCTACAAGATCATTGTCGGTGATTTTAATGCCAAGATAGGACCAACAAGATGAGTCGATGAACTCCACATCAGAACCCATGGCCTGGAATGGAACGAACAGGGTGACAGACTGTCTGAGTTCATCATGTCAACCAAAACCTTCCATGGTAACTCACAATTCCAAAAGGCTGAATCTAAACGTTGGACATGGGAGTCTCCCGATGGACGGTTCCACAATGAAATAGACCACATCATATTCAATCGGCGGTTTTGCCTAACCGATGTTGCTGTTGTCCCAAAATTCCAAACGGGATCAGACCACCGTCTTCTTCGAGCAAAATTCTACCTCACAGAACGAGGAGAAAAGAATGCAAGGTTTAAGAAGAGGACTCCCAGAACAACCACCAACTGGGAGCTCTTTGGCTCTGTTGCGGCAACATGGGAAGATGCCGTCATTGACAACATTGATGAGGAATACGATCGAATGATTCAGCACCTCCATGATTGTGCAAGGAATGCCAAGAGAGAGATAACCACAAAAAACCGTCTTTCTTCGAACACTCTTGAACTTATTCGCCAACGTGGCTTGGCACGTGCCTCAGGCAACCACAAGCAAACGTCCGAACTGGCAAAACAGTGCAGAGAAGCCATCAAGGATGACCTCAAAAACAGGAGAGCAGCAGTACTGGTAGATGCAGCAGAAGCTGGAAAAAACATTCGTAATGCCCGCCTGTCCTTCACCAACTACAAAACCAAGATGACTGCCCTCCGACATCATGATGGATCTATCACATCTTCCAGAAGGGCAATGGAGAAGATTATTCATGACTTCTACTCAGATCTCTTTAATAGCCACATCCACTTGCCCACATACCACATACCACATGATGGATATGTCGTTCCCAATGTTCTCCCTTCTGAAATCCAACATGCCATCTCGTCGGTAAAGAAACAAAGAACACCTGGCCCAGACAAGATCAGACCTGAACACCTGAAGAACTTACCATCAGTACTCATCAATACATTGGCTCAACTCTTCACACGCTACCTGTCTGAATACAAGGTTCCATCCCAATGGAAAACCAGCAGGACTGTACTACTATACAAGAAAGGAGACATCCACGACATTGACAACCATCGCCCAATCTGCCTATTGTCTGTCATCTACAAACTATTCACTCGAGTCATCCTGAATAGGATTAGCAGAACACTAGATGAAGGACAACCATGTGAACAAACTGGATTCCGAAAAGGATTCAGTACCATCGACCATATCCACACAATAACCAAGCTCACTGAGGTATCTCGGGAGTTCAAGATGCCGCTCTGTCTAACGTTCATTGATTTAAAGAAGGCCTTTGATTCTGTTGAGACGGAAGCGGTCATGGAAGCCCTAGCCAATCAGGGCGTACAAACTCAATACATCAGGATCCTTCGTGAGCTCTATTGCGGATTCACTACCAAGATCTCACCATTCTACAAAGAAGTAATCATCCATATCAAGAGAGGGGTTCGGCAGGGTGATACCAAAATTCTTCAGTGCCACCCTCGAGAACATCATGCAACAACTGGAATGGGAAAACATGGGAGTGAAGATAGATGGTCGGCAACTACACCACCTCCGCTTTGCTGATGACATCATTCTAATAACACCAAACATCAACCAAGCGGCACAAATGCTGAACGACTTTGACCGTGAATGTGGAAAGGTCGGACTACAGCTGAATCTTATGAAGACAATGTTTATGAGAAACAGCCTTGTCCCTGACGCTCCATTCGCTCTCAACGGAACCACCATCTCCGAATGCAACAGTTATATATACCTAGGTCGAGAAATCAACATGATGAATGACCTGGCACCTGAGTTGCGCAGGAGGAAGAGAGCAGCTTGGAATGCCTTCAAGAGCATTGAAGAAATAACTAAAAGGACAAAGAACCTCCAGCTACGAGCACATCTCTTTGATTCCACTATTCTTCCTGCATTAACATATGCCTCAGAGACCTGGACCCTACGAAAACAAGATGAGAACGCTATTCGGGTCTCTCAAAGAGGAATCAAAAGAACTATGCTTGGAATATCACGATTCACTCAAATGAGAGATAGAATCCGGAGTTCTGATCTTCGTCAACGCTCAAGAATCAGGGACGCTGTCTCATTTGCCAAGACATCAAAAATCAGATGGGCTGGACACGTAATGAGGTTTACAGACAACCGCTGGACTAGAGCCATTACTGATTGGATTCCACAAGACATCAAAAGATCACGTGGATGCCCACCTATAAGATGGTCAGACTTCTTCGTCAAGACCCTAAATGATCAGTTTGAGGCTCTACATGTTCTTAAAACGAACAGATACCATTGGGCTACGCTAGCACGCAACCGGGATGAATGGAGACGTTACTGGCACCCGCTCGAATAAATCGATGAATAACGGGGATTAAGTGATTAAGTGATTAAGTGATTCATGCTGTAGCAATGTATAAGATTTCATCTATTATAGCTGAGTAGTATTCTATTCTGGACATATCCTACAATTTCCTTTATTTACTTTTTCAAAATTTTACTTGATCAAAGCATCATGAATTACAAAGTTATTCACAGTTGGGTTTTTAGCATACAGTCTTCCATCATCAATGCCACTACCAGTGTCAAATTCCCTCCATCAGGGTACCAAGGTTCCCTCTCCTACTCCCATATCCCTACCCCAATCCCAGTCTGCCATCTCGACAGGCACCTTTCAAACTTGGTTATTAAAGTTTGAGTCTCATGATTTCAGTGTTGTTGACTCTTTGGCTTGGATATTTAGCTCAATCATTTCTTAACACCACCAATGTACCTGGGTTCCCTTGACCCAGTTTCTCCTTATCTTTCTCTTCTCGCCTTCCTCTTCACTCTATTTCTTTCTCCTTACTATACTCGGAACAAGAGTGACCTAGGCATCCACCCTTCAAACCGTTGCATTTCCTCATTCAGTTACTCTTAATACCACATATAAGTGATATTATCCTGTGCTTGTCCTTCTTCTGGCTTACTTCATTTAACATAATGTCTTTCAGTTCCATCCATGTAAAAGCAAATGATTTTATCATTTATTACATCTGTGGGCAATGATAAAAGCAAATGATTTTATCATTTATTACATCGCTCCAGCGATAGCACAGTTTTAAGGCATTTGCCTTGCGCACAGCCGGCCCTGCCGAGCCTGGTTCGATTCCTCTGCCCCTCTGGGAGAGCCCGGCAAGCTACCGAGAGCAAAGCCTGGCAAGCTACCTGTGACGTATTCAATATGCCAAACACAGTAACAACAAGTCTCACAATGGAGACGTTACTTGGCCCTCTCAAGCAAATCGATGAACAATGGGAGGACAGTGACAGTGCATTACATCTGTATAGTATTCCATTGTGTACCACATCTTCATGATCCAATAATCTCTCATTGGACATCTGGGTTGATTCCAAATCTTAGCTATTTTATTGAGTGCTACAATGAATAATGGTGTGCATGTGCCCTTTTTTAAATGAGTGTTTTTATGTCCTGGGGGCAGATACACAACAGGGGGATTGCTGGGTCATAGCTCAATTTCAAGTTTATTGAGAATTCTCCATACTGTTTTCCATAATGGTTGACTCAGACATTCCCACCATCAGTGGATGAGAGTTCCTTTTCCATCACATCTCCTCTAACACAGATAATACTCATTATTTTGGATATGTGTCATTCTCAGTGGTGTGAGATTGTATCTCATTGTCACCTTGATTTATATTTCCATAATATTAAGTAATGATGAGCAATTTTTCATGTGCCTTTGGCCATCTGTTAATATTCTTCATAGAAGTTCCTGTTTATTTTCTCTTCCCATTTTTATGGGACCTTTGGGAATTTTTGTTGCTGATCTTTGTGAGCACTTTATAGATCAACCCTTTATATGATGTGTTCACCACAAATATTTTCTCCCATTCAGTTATTTGCCTTTTAGTTTGGCCCATGTTTCATTTGCCATATAGAAACTTTAATTTGTTGTTGTCCTGTTTGTTTATTTTTTATTCTGTACCATTTGCCAGTGACATTGTATAATTTAAGATGCTTTTCACTGGTTAAAGAAACTTTGGTACATCTACACAATGGAATACTATGCAGCTGTTAGAAAAGACGAAGTCATGAAATTTGCATACAAGTGGAACAACATGGAAAGTATCATGCTAAGTGAAATGAGTCAGAAAGAGAGGGACAGACATAGAAAGATTGCACTCATCTGTGTAATATAAAGTAACAGAATGGCAGACTAACACCCAAGAAGTTTTTAGATAAGTACCAGAAGGTTTGCTCCACAGCTTGGAAGCTGGCCGCACACATGCTGGGGGAAAAGGCAACTCAGATAGCGAAGGGAACACCAAGTAAAGGGTGTCTGGAGGATCTGCTAGGGATGGGAGATGCGTGCTTAAAGTAGCCAGACTATAGACCAAACACAGTGGCCACTCAATACCTCTATTGCAAACCACAACACCCAAAAGGAGAGAGAGAGCAAAATGGAATACCCTGCCACAGAGGTGAGATGGGGAGATGTGGGAAGGAATACTGGCATCATTTGTGGTGGAGAATGAGTACTGGTGGAGGGATGGGTACTCAATCATTGTAGAACTGAAACACAAGCTCGAAAGTTTCTTTTCGACATTTGCATATGTATTTTTAATTTTTAATCTCTGTGATTCAATACAAAAAATTTAAAATACATATGCAAATGTCGAAAAGTATGCTAAAAATACTAAGTAATCCTAACGATTTTCCTAATCATTAGGAAAATATAAATTATAACTATAACCCAAATGCGATAACATTGACTCTCCTTTATAAAAATTACTATTTTAAAAACAAATGATGATGACTGCTGGTGAGAATGTGGAGAAAAAGGAAGTTTCTATACTCAGTGGTAATGCAGATTGAAACAGCTATTCGGACTCTGGAAAATAATATAGAATATACTCAAAATATTAAAATAAAACTACCAGCAATTACACTTCTGGATGTGTATATACACAGACAAGATATGTAAACAACCTAAATATCACTTAACTTCCCGTTAGTCGTCGATTTGTTCGAGCGGGCGCCAGTAACGTCTCCATTTGTCCCTGTCGCGTGCTAGTGTAGCCCAATGGCATCTCTTCGCTCCGGGAACATGGAGGGCCTCAAACCGATCGTTCATGATCTTGACAAAGAAGTCTGACCATCTGGTAGGTGGGCGGCCACGCGGTCTCTTGACATCCCGTGGAATCCAATCAGTAACAGCTCTAGTCCAACGGTCGTCTTTAAATCTCATTACGTGACCAGCCCATCTGATTTTCGACACCTTGGCATATGAGACAGCATCCCTGATCCTTGATCGTCGATGGATGTCAGAACTCTGGATTCGTTCTCTCGTTTGAGTGAAACGTGATATTCCAAGCATAGCTCTTTCTATTCTTCTTTGGGAGACCTGAATGGCGTTCTCATCTTGTTTGCATAGGGCCCAGGTCTCTGAGGCATATGTTAATGCAGGAAGAACAGTGGAATCAAAGAGATGTGCCCGGAGCCGGAGGTTCTTCGTCCTCTTAGCTATTTCTTCGACGTTCTTGAAGGCGTTCCAAGCCGCTCTCTTCCTCCTGCGCAGCTCGGGTGCCAGGTCATTTCTCATGTTGACCTCTCGACCTAGGTACACATAGCTGTTGCATTCGGAGATGGTCGTTCCATTGAGAGCGAATGGGGCGTCAGGAACAAGGCGGTTTCTCATAAACATTGTCTTCGTAAGATTCAGCTGTAGTCCTACCTTTCCACACTCACGGTCAAAGTCGGCCAGCATTTGTGCCGCTTGGCTGATGTTTGGTGTTATTAAAACAATGTCATCAGCAAAGCGGAGGTGGTGTAGTTGCCGACCATCTATCTTCACTCCCATTCCTTCCCATTCCAGTCGTCGCATGATGTTCTCGAGGGTGGCACTGAAGAGTTTCGGTGAAATGGTATCACCCTGCCGCACCCCTCTCTTGACATCAACGATCACTTCTTTGTAGAATGGTGAGATCCTGGTAGTGAATCCGCAATACAGCTCACGGAGGATCCTGATGTATTGGACTTGAATGCCCTGATTGGCTAGGGCTTCAATGACCGCTTCCGTCTCAACAGAATCAAAGGCCTTCTTTAAATATTTATATTAATTTATGTATGTACATGAATAAGTATACACATTTAAATCTGTGTAGGTGTAGTATATTATCAAACACGCTAATTTGCTAAATTATTATTATATTATATATTATAATATATTATATTATTATATTATTATTATATCAAACTTACCGAATCTGCGGAAATATTACCTACATAAAGGTAATATAAAGGTATACCTATACCTTTATATAGATAATATTTTCAGCTCAAATGAGTAACCAAGGATCCCTTTCTTAACTTATTGATACTTTTAAATTAGTAATAAAATTATCAACCACCCTTAACAACTAGGCAAAGCATTTAAGTAGAGAGCTTACATAAAGTGGAATGCAAATGACACTTAGGCACATATATACTAAATGCATTTATCATGCAACAATCACAAATAAAATTTATTTTTACCCATCAATTTGGCAAAATCAGTAAGTTTGTTAATACCCTATGTCAACAGAGAACCCTCATCTACTTGTGTAAGATTTTATTATTGGTATTTTTATAGACAGTATATAGATGATAGATAGGTTATAGAAAAATATTAATCCAAATTAGATATGAACATTACATACCTGTTGACCCAGCAAGGTTACTTGCAGTGTTAATTTACAGGTAATTCATGCAGGGGCAAAATGTGATAACTGATCAGCTATTCATGGAAGCATTGTTTTAAATACAGTGAATGCAGGGACCTTTAACTAAATCTTGATTTTTTTCCCTATACATGGAGTATCATGAAGCAACAGAAATTCTAAAGAAATACTTTATGAAATAATGTGAAACAGAGTCTAAATTATACTATTCTTTGAAGAAAGAAAGCCTCAGAAAGATGTATTATGTTACTATTTAATGCAAAAATAGATATGAAATTTACTGGTCTTACTTACAGGCACTGAGAGAGAACAAAAGGGAATGCCCTGCCACACAGGCATGGTGGGATGGGGGGGTGGGGGTTGGGAGGGATTCTGGGACCCGTGGTGGTGGAAAATGGGCACTGGTGGAGGGATGGGTACTTGATCATTGTATAACTGAAACCCAAGCACAAAAATTTGTAAGTCTATAACTGTACCTCGTGGTGTTTCACTAATAAAAAAAAATAAATAAACCAAAACAAACAGAAAAAATAAATAAAATAAAAATGTACCGTTGGGGTCAACTGAATGGACTGAGCTCAGGCTTTGCATACAGGAGGTCTCTAAATTCCTGGCGCCACCTGGTTCCCCAAACACCTCTGGAGGTGACCCCTGAACTAAGAGTAACCTCATGCATTGCTGGTTGTGGCCCAAGTTTTTAAATTTAAAAATAAAATAATTTTTAAAAGAAAAAAAGAAATTCAGGCACCTACAAGACTTGGTGGTCTGAAAGACAAGTGGGGTTCTCTATCGCCAAGCAGACCCATAGAAGCTTATGTAGAAACCTTGCTAAGTCAATAATGTATTCAGTCCAGATAACCTCAACAACACATTTTTTCATTTGTTTTTGTTTTGGGGCCTCACCCAGTGCTGCTCAGTGATTACTCCTGACTCCACACTCAGTAATCACTCCTGGAGGTGTTCAGGGACTACATGGGATGCTGGAGATCAAACCCAGGCCGGCCGTCTATAAAACAAGGGCCTTACCCACTGCACTATCCTTCCAGACCCCTACTCAGTACACCTTTCTCTCAAGGCTAGGCCAGCTCACACCCAGGGAATAGTGCACTACTCGTTTCTTCAGCAGTAAATTCATTTTATCTGTTATAAAGAACATAAAGAGGGAGAAGAAAAAAGTTCCAAGCCTCCAAGCACAAACCGTAGTTTCACATCAGGAAATCCTTCTTTCCTAGGACTAGTATATAGTATGCATGCTCTAGCCTGAATATCTGTCCCGCACCCTCAGATTCCTACGGTGAAGCCTTATTCCCCATTACAGGAATGTTTTCTGTAGTCCTCTAAGAGGCCATTAGACCACGAGTGTGAAGCTCTTCTCATAAAACAGCAACTGTATTACAAATCTTTCTGTCCATCACTTGGGGTCATCCGTATCAGCAAGCCAGGAATAGCATCACTAGACAGCGCGTGCACTGGGCTTCCTTCTCCACCGGGATGCTAAGCTCCAGGGCAGCCGGCACCAAGAGCAAATGCCTGCTTTTCAGTCACTGAGTTGATGCTATTGTGTGATAGTAGCCCCAGCAGAGAAAGACGGATACTCAGCTTCACTCTTCCACTGAAATAGATGACTCAGAAGGGTTTTTTGTTTTGTTTTGTTTAGCTCCACACCCTTCACAGTAGGAGATAAAAATGTCCAAGGCTACTAATTACGTAACTGCTCCTGAAGCATGCTTCTCACGTGCAGGACGCTGCGCAGGGGCCACCTAGTGGAGGATACTTTTCCCATGAAAAGGAAAGAGATTGGGATGCTAAGTGTCTTGTCCTCTCTAATACATAAGTGAGCCTCACTCCATAGGCGCAAAGTCTTTCGTATCTAATAACTCCTCTTTAAATCATTCTAGTGAGGATAAGGAGACAATAAAATGTGTTAAATTATTGTGCTGACACCACAACACCCAAAAGGAGAGAGAGAACACAGGGGATTGCCCTGCCACAGAGGCAGGGGAGATGGGGGGATGGGGGTGGGGGGGATATTATCCATGGTGGTGGAAAATGGGCATTGGTGGAGGGATGGGTATCTGGTCATTGTATAATCGAAACCCAAGCACAAAAAAATTGTAAATCTACAACTGTACCTCATGGTGTTTCACTAATAAAAAAAAAATCAAAAAAAATTATTGTGCTGAGTGAAAAGTCAGAAGCTCAGGGCCACAAAGCTGATTCTTGAGCTACGTACTCATTCACCATGTTATTTCAATGATTAACTATCATTTTTCATTTTTCAATCATTTAATTATGGGCTGGAGCGATAGCACAGGGGTAGGGCGTTTGCCTTGCGCGCAGCCAACATGGCCGACCTGAGTTCGATTCCTCTGCCCCTCTCGGAGAGCCCGGCAAGCTACCAAGAGTATCTCGCCCGCACAGCAGAGCCTGGCAAGCTACCCGTGACGTATTCGATATGCCAAACACAGTAACAACAAAGTCTCCAATGGAGACATGACTGGGCCCGCTCAAGCAAATCGATGATCAACGGGAGGGCCTTTACTTACTTTACTTTAATTATAAAACAAAATGACACAAATATGATATGAACTATTACTTTAGTACAACTAAGAATTGTCTAATAAGCATTAAATAGAATATTATACATCAAGGTATAATAGGACAGTGAGGTAGGCCCAAACAAGTGCAGAGATTAGAAGGTAACAGGATTATTCAAAAATTATTTTATTGTTGTCCTCTAGAAAATATTCTTTAAAATAAAGCTTCCACCCCCACCCAAGAAGAATGCTCTGATCTTACATAAATACAAGTTCCTGCTCTGGGTTGTCTTTTGCTGTTGTTGTTGTTGGGGGGGGATGGTGCTTTTAGAGTCACACCCAGCAGGGCTCAGGGGTTACTCCTGGCTCTACACCCAGGAATTACTCCTGGAGGCATCTGGGGGGCCATATGGGATGCCAGGGATTGAAGCCACGCAAACACCCTACCTGCTCGACTATTGCTCCACCCCCACTTGCCTACTCTGGAAAATAAATTCAATTCATTGTATCAAAGTTTGAGGATTTGTAGGAAAAGCAAGCATTCTTCAAGTTATAATTAGTTATAAATTATGACTTTCCTCTCATAGGAATAATATGATTACTATGCTATAAGTAAAAATTTTTTTATCTCAGACAGGTGAGACTAATATTCTCCGAAATATGGAATAATTCTAGTTCTTTTCTGGCTTTAGAAAATGACACCTATAAAGAAGAGAATGCCTCAGAATGTCCTGAGCCCTCACCAGGCTGTCTTCACAGGGGCACCTCAGTGGGGGGTGGGAGGGGTTGAGTCGCCCTCCCCGCCCCAAGCAGAACCCCGGCAATTGAAAACCTCCAGAACCCAACCGCCGCCATGCTCAAGGCCACTCTCCACACACTTGGACGACCTTGCCCAAGAGGGGACGAGCCTCACCCAAGATGAGGTGAACCTCATCAGAGAGTGGACTGGTAGGAAAACCCAGTTATGCAGAAACTTGTGACTGAGATCTCTAAACCTGCTCGGATGGGGACTGGGCCTCCTCCCACCCAGGTCCCCAGTTTTCCAGTAGCTTGGCAGTCACACCAACAAACAGCACCCAGTGCCATGTAATCTCATCAACAGCCAAGACCCAGAGACTATAAACGAAAGCTCCCAGAAGAGAACGACACAGAATTTCCTGGACATTATATTCTGTCCATAACAAGCAACACAAAACAAATATCTAGAATTGCCTTTTTGACAGGTTTGAGTGGTGTCAAAATATCGAATGTAACCAAAGTAGAGAGAGGATTTGGGGGGAATTGTCTGCCACACAGGCAGGAGGAGGGTTGGAAGGGGACGTGGGGGGGGGGGGGCAAAGGGGGATACTGGAGATTTTGTTGGTGGGAAAGTGCACTGGTGGAGGGATGGGTGTTTGATGACTGTATGACTGAAGATCCAACATGAAACCTTTGTAACTGAATCTTACATCAATAAAATGGGGGGGGAGAATATTAATAAAATTAAATTAACATTCTGAATAGAATAAAAAAAGTAATGTGGAGTTCATACCCAATTCAATCAGCTTAATCAGTGGCCAAATAAATAGCAGTATTCCTACATTATAAAAAACAGAAAGAAAGAAAATGACAACTACAAAGAACTGATTGTATGCTTTGATTTTAGACAGCTTCTCTTTTTTCCAAATTAATTTTTGTAACAGTAGTGTTCTCTGAAAAGGTACAAATCTTCGAAACTATAATGAATATAAACAAAAAGAATTTGGGAATGTAGGAACATAATTTGTAATTAATTCCACCTAATCCATACTTGGCATTTATAAGAACATATCTTTATAATAGTGCAGAAATTTGAATTTTTAGTCTCTTATTAGGCTACATGAGATGTTAGAGTAGACAATGAAGTGGGGTGGCACCTTGACAATGAATTTTAGGAACTTATAGAACTAAGAAATATTTGGGAATTATTTTGTGGGAGGTTCAACATTTGACATCAACCAAACCCATTAGGGTTTGAGGTCCCTTTCTTAGCAAAATTCTTAGTTATGAACTATTCTGCATAGAGAACTCCAAACTAAGGTAGCACAGAAACAACCCAAATAGTTGGCTTTGCAAAGCAATTTCATGCACTCACACATCTTTTCTCTGGGCTAGCACTTTCTCTTTTCTATTTTATTTTATGGCACTCCGTTACAAGGCATCCCCTCCTTCTCTGTCTCTCTGTCTCTCTGTCTCTCTGTCTCTCTCTCTCTCCTTCTCTCTCTCTCTCTTCCTTTCTTTCCTGTCCTTTATTATCTTTAGTGAAGACAAAAAACCTGGAACCTAGTGGAGATTTAAATTGTCTTCTTGTTTTCCTGTAAAGAATAACTTCTCCTCAACTTGGGAAACATGACTCTGAAAATATGAGTGATAAGAACCAATTTCTATTCTGTGTAGATGAAGTGGATATCAGGGCAGCTTGACAACTGCTTTAGTGAGACTGGTAGCATTTTGCAGTCCATGATATTCAAAATTTTGTACACCAGTTCTGACTTCCTTGAGCACCTGCTCCATTGGCAACAATATGGTGCTTTCTGCTGGTGCTGTAATTCCAAGTCAGCCATAGACACCGGGTCAATAATCGGTATTCTATAGTAATGTTCCTGTAGTGTTTTCTAACCAGGATCCCCTTAATGTGCCCCCTCCATCGTACAAGTCAGTCCCTAATGTCATGCTGTTATGGGTCATACAGCCCCTTGTTAATAAAGCTGCTCTACAGCATACTCTACTGTCAACATTTTTTTGGTTGTTGTGTTTTGGGTTTCTTCATCCAAATGTCTGATTTCACTTTCATTGTATCATTCAACAAACTGAAAAATTCAATACTGTATTAGGAAATAGACTTTGTGCTAGATTTTTGCCTAGCTATTGGCTAAAATAAACATTCTTAGCATTTTGGTTTTTTTTGTTTTTGGTCCACACCCAACTAATCTTCGTGGTTTACTTTTGGCTTTGCACTCAAGAATTACTCCTGGCGGTGCTCAGCAGACTGTATGGAATGTCAGGGGTCAATCCAAGGCCAGCTGTGTGCAAGGCAAGTGCCCTACCTGCTGTAACATTGTTCTAGCTCAATATTCTTACATGTTGATGGTAGATGATGGTAGATAAGGCTAAGCTTTATTATCATTATTTGTTTTTTTGGAGGGGGGTGTTGCACTGGGCAATGCACTGGAGTTACTCCTGGCTCTGCACTCAAAATTACTCCTAGCGGTGCTCAGGAGACTGTATGGGAAGTTGGGAATCAAAAACCCAGGTTGGCCACGAGCAAAACGCCATACCCTCTGTTTTATGGCTCCAGCCCCAAGGCTAAGCTTTAATCGGCAGTAGTTTAGTGTGTCAAATTAAATTATGAAATTTCAACATAAAATTATTTTCTCAGATCAGAACCTCATTATAAGTCTAGGAAGATCTGCACTATATATTCTGATGAGATCAGGATGAAAGTCAGAAGTTTCCTCCATTAAATTTTCTTGATGACTGATGCTATTGGAAAAATGACTGGTTTGGGGCCATAAGGCCTCCACAGTGTCAGTGGCTTCTTATTTATTTTTTTATTTTAGGCACTGTGATTTACAGTACTATTGATGATAGGGTTTCATGCATACAACATTCCAGCACCACATACTCCACCAGTGTCTATTTCTCACTACCATGGTCTCAGTGTATTGTGTTAGTTTTAAGTACTACAGTGTCAACCACCAAATATGTGTTAGGATTACATAATCAAAGGCCTGTACAGTTCCTCTATTAAAGTTCAAAATGAAATTGGGGGAAGGGGAAGTCACCCAGCTTGGGGATTATGCCTGGCAGTGCTTACGGGACCATATGTGGTCCATGAATAGAACTCGGGCCAGCTGTGTGCAAGGCAATGAGCTTACCCACTACACTATCTAGAGGGCTCTCAAAACTAAGTATTCTAAGCCTCACAGGTAAAATGGGCTTTGTCTCATGTACTCAATTGTCTCATGTACTCAATTCTGTTTTTGTAGCAAAACAAACAAAAAAAATGTAGCCAGAGACAATGCCATTAAGCAGAGTATCGCAATGCCTCAACAAACTTCATTTATCAATTAAAGTAGCAGAGTTATCTCCTATCTGCTGTCTGCCTGCTCCAAACTCACAGGATCCTCCCCTCCCAGGACCACACCTCGAACTCTTTTATGCTGTGTTTTGTTCATTATCCTTCTCAACGTTCTTCTTTTCTTGTTTCTTCCTCTCTCCACCTCTACCATGAAACTGGAATTCTCGGGCAACCCTCTGTCAGAAACCCTGACTGAATGAGTGGGAAAAGAAAACAGTTCTGAGTCATGATCTCAAAATAATTGTCAGAGACATTTTACTTTTAAAAAAGGAAATGCTTCAGGGTTATTACTTAACCTGGAGGTTCTCAACTGAAGAGCTTCAAACACACCAGAAGAGAAATAAACTAATGGCTATTTCCTGACTCATAAAACGGTCACTTTTCTTAAGTTCCTTTTATATATAAACAATGAAGACTCAACCATGAAACAAATTTCACAATAGTCAAATTCCTGCAAATCCGGAGGCTGAGCTGATATTATTAGGAAAAGATGTCATTTGAAAAAAGAAAGGAAAACTGCATAATTTCTCTTAACTCACATTCCAGAGTTAAAATAAAATCAAGGGAGCCTTTTTCCCTAAATTTTATAAATGAACTATACATTGGAGCCACTTTTCTATTCAGATTTTTTAGGACAGAATAATTCCAGAAAGCTAACACAAAAAGGGAGGAAAGGATGTTGCTGAGGCTGCTGGTGACAAGGTACGGGAATGACTGTAGGGAACGCTACCAAGTGGGATGTCCAGAGGAAACGCATGGCATGCTCAGTCTGGATAACTGCGGGAGAATTTAATAAAGGAATTATGTATAAGGCATATGCAATCAATGACATAAGATGATTTGTTGTTTAAATTGTTTCACTTTTGATCTGAGAAGAATGCTTGATTATAAATAATATCAGTACAATAGGAATAAATCCGTCCCAGGCCAAAAAAAAAAAACCTGTAATATTTGGAATTGCCAGAATAAGTCGCTATTATCACCTCCAGATTAAAGGCACAAAGAGAAGGGTGGTAGAGAGAACAGAGGGGAATGCCCTGCCACAAAGGCATGGTGGGATGGGGGGATGGGGGGTGGGAGGGATACTGGGATCCATGGTGGTGGGAAATGGGCACTGGTGGAGGGATGGGGATGGGTATTTGATCACTGCATTGAAACCCAAGCAGAAAATTTGTAAGTCTACAACTGTACCTCATGGTGTCTTACTAATAAAAAAATTTTTTTTAAAAGTGGGTGAATTAAAACTTCAGTTTCAGTGCCCTCCTACACTTTGTCTCTTGCCAAAATCTCCTGTTAGCTAAATCCAACCAGAAACTGGAAGTGAGTGGTGTTTGTTGAAATAGTCCCAATGGGTCTGCTTTGCCAGTGTAAAAGCAGAAAAGTAGAATCTGGAAAGAAGAGAATATATCTGAAGGGGGAATTAGAAGATGTCCAACAAAGACAGTACCCTTGAAAAATCGGAACTATCCTTCAACTCTGATCTCTTTTACAACTGCAACTCTGATCTCTTTTACAACTGTGAGGTGTTCTAAATAAGCTAAATACCAATTTGCTCTTGAATTATCTCCTTATTAATTTAAACCTGATTGTAGAAAGACAATGATTAACATTTTTACTTTCAATTTAGTGAGCATGACTATTTCTTGTACCAGGAAAGGGCTCAATTGGCTGAGTTTGTTTTTAATGTGGAAGACTCTGGCTTTGATCCCCAGCACTGTATGGTCCCTCAGGACCATTAGAAGTGACTCCCAAGCAAAGTGCTGGGAGTAGCCCCTGAGCACTGAAGGGTATATGAGTATTGCTCTCCCGACAAAAAAAAAAAAGCTTTCTTTACAAATGAATAAGATCAATGGCTAAGTTTTATACAGTTTTCTATAGCTGACTTCCTTCACTTTAACCTTAAAAAATTATCTGGCAACATTTCTCAGTCATAGGCTGATAATGCAGGAACCACCAGCTTTACGACAGAAAACTTTCTCATTCCACAGTTTGATCTACAAATGTCTCCAAAGGATCTCTAAAGGAAGTGTGGAATTTGGTGAAATGAAGCAATTGTTGAAACCAAGAGTGAGACTGCTTTAATACAAATATGTAATGTGTAATTCAAAAATAATGTGTAAAATGGACATGTATAGAACTCTTCACAAACCATCTTTGGCTGTTCTACATTGAATAATACACCTGCTTATAAATACTAAAGGTAGAATATCTAGAAAAAAATCCCCTTTTCAGTTGTGGTTCTTCCTTTCATCGGGTATGCATAAAAAAATCAAGAGGTAGACAGATTATCTGATCCGCATTCTCTGTGATCTGGAGCAATTATTTGTACTTCCAGACCCAAATAAACACCCATCTTTCAGAGGAAGAGGCTGGAGGAAAGGTATTTGTCACATCCCAATATTATTACACTAAGGTTTGACGCCATCCACTTTTCCTACTCTACTGAAGAGATCTCTCTCGTTTTTCAAGCATCAGTTTGTTTTTCCTTCTGTTTTTCTAAATCTAATGATCCTATTATTTAATAAGATTTTTTGTTCTTGAATATTTGACCCACTCCTTTAAAAGTTTACATGAAAACTTTTACATGCATTTACATGAAAATGAGTCCACTCTAAATACTTAGGACATTAAGAGTAAAAAATAAATAAACTTAGAAGAAATAAATCAGGATTGAAAAAGAAAGGGAACTATTATTAAAATTAGAAAATGCTTAGGAAATAAATGTAAGACAAATCTTTTAGTGGGACTAGGAGAAAACACGGTTGTTCATAATTCTTCTCTGGTCCATTTCTTGATGAGAGTATTGCATAATCTCTCTGAGTAACCAGACTGCTACATATGATGTCACTTCTGTTTCCTACCATGCGAAGTTACTATTTTTGACCTTGCCTAGGATTTCCCAAACAGCACATCTAGATACTGCTCACACCTTCAGCATTTGAACAAAAGAGAAAAACAGGTAGAAAAATGAAGAGGAAGATGAAAAGAGAAAGAGAAAACTGAAGAGAAAATAGGTAGAAAAATAGATCAATGAAAAGAGAAATTAAGAGAATACTCTTTCACCCATGAGAAATTTTCATAAATGTGCTTGCTTACCTGAATGTTGCTCCAGGCAAGGCATAGTGAATTCCAAAAGAATGGCAGCAGCAGCAACAACAACATCAACAAATAGAAAAGTAGAACTTGATAGATTTGGTCTGATTCCTGACAATGACCTTCAAAAAAAATATGTATTTCATGTACAGCTAACGACCACTCCTTAAATGGCAATAATGGCCTCAAGCTGAAGTTGACTTCTAACCTTAGAGTACTCCAATATGTCTATTTGGAAGATCAGACCTCACTTTGGGGCATGTCTAACTTTTCACTTCTTGTAATGTCTCCTCTGACCTTCTCAGAATGTGATCATCTTCCAGTACACCTGAGCTCTTTTCTTCTGCCTAACCTTGCCTAGGATTTTTTTTTACCTTCCAGCACCTTCTACCACTTTCTAGCATTGAGAAAGTAAGTATATAGTGAATAAACCAGTTACTATAAAATATTTTCTTCTTCAGAGGAACTCACAATCAATAGAAAAGATTGGAAACATAACTTTAATATTATCTACATCAGTTATCTACTTATCAGATAAAGTTATAAAATGAACAGTAGACAAAAATATGATTTAAGGAAAGGTGAAGACAGGTCAGAGAATGCTTTTGGAGATGTTCAGTGATAGGAGCTTCAAATGACAGGAGAATACTAGTACCTAAATACATGAGGCTAGGAAGAAGAAAGCTTAGTACATATTTCAAGTCTATTAGCTTCATGTTGTTTTTGCAGAAGCCTAGAAAAATAAAGGAGCAAAGGCTGAAAAAAAAATGGCTTGAGTGAAAGAAGGAATCATGATAGTATGTGTCAAGAGGTTTTTCATTAGTTTGGGGTTTAGGAGCCACACAGAGGCCATCTCAGGCCTGAGAATGTCACTTCCTTCCTTGTGCTGAAGGGACAATGTGATAGCAGGGATTGAACTCAGGGCCCCCAAATGCAAGACAGGTTCCTCAACACTGCTCCGGCTTCTTGGACCTCCCAAGAATTTTTTAGCAGGAAAGTGCTGAAAGTCTTCAGAACAATAAACGGAGGGAACTAGTTAGAGTCAAGAGTTCAGAGTGTATGTAAAAGGAAAGAGATACATTGAGATACCTTCCTCCCTTCCGGCCTCATTTCTTCAAAGATGTACACATAAGCAAAGTTCTATTTCTGTCTGTCTCTGTCTCTCAGCCTCTGCCTCTGTCTGCCTCTCTCTCTAGCTCTCTCAAAGTTTTCAAGAACAAGCAGAAACAGAGACCAAGAAATTTAGAGCAAGTGTGAGCAGCACGAGTGAGGAACTGGGAGGAAGAGAAAGCAAGTTGACTTCCTCAGTTACACCTTCTGGCGAGCTTCCAAAAGCAGAGAAACTGACTTCAGTGCCCGTCTTCCTACCCCACGTCGAACTGCTTGCTGCCAGAAACGTCTCTGATGTCAGGGCAAGAGGATCAGGCTTTGACATTACCGTCTAACACCCTGAAAAGATCGTAATGGGAATGCCTCTGCGCAAAGGATGCTTCCAGGAGAAAGTCAGACGAGCATTCCAGAAAAGCGCGTTTTGAAGTCAGTGAATCAGCGACTTTCCTGATTACAGATACTTCTGTTGCTACAATATTTATTCCCGACTTCAGCCGGACAAAAGCTGGGTTCAGCTGTGCGGCTCTGGCGCTGGTCCCCGCGGCCCCTGCGGGCCCGTGACGTTGGCCGGGACGCACGCGGTGCGCTCTGCTCCCAGGAACTTCCCGGGCCGGGCTCCGCAGGCCGGGACACGCGCGGCTGCGGCGGAGGGGCGGGAGGCCGCGGGTAGTCTCCCGGCTCACAGGTCCCGAGCCCAGAGCCGGCCCCGCAGGTGCGCCCTGCGCGCTGGACCGCACCTGCCCCGAGCGACGCTGTCCCCTGCTCCGCAGGCTTGGGAAGGAACACGGGGCCCGCCGCGTTGATTTCCGAAGTCCTTAAGGCGTAGAAGCAGCCAGAGGAGACCACCGCCCCCCAAGCGCCCCAGCCTTAAAGAGGCAAGGAGTAAAGGAGCTTCGCAAAGGGAGTTTCCCTGGCGCCAGGGCCAGGGGCGCTTCTTCCCCATTCAGTCCAAGTCTGAAACCGGTTCCCCCAAGCCCGGGTCAGTCTGGCACACATGATGCCTTCACAGAGGACGAAGAGAGCATCTCTGGTGCCTGCGGATTCTCTCAGCGCGCCAGAGAAGGAAAAGTGCTAGTGCAAAGTGACCAAAGGAAAGCTCAGAACGGAGCGCTCAACAGCTTTGAGCATCTGCAGACACCTGGTGTTTCCCCCATAAAATGGGGACTTGGTTCCTGAAGGAGAAAGATGTGCATGTTTTTCTTAAAGCACATACAGACACACATAAGACTGTACGATTAAAAAAATGGGGGTGGGGGAAGGTGAGAAAAAATTATGGTGATTTTCACCAAGGTTAAAATTTCATACCTGGAGGAAAAATTGGCAATTAGCTTGAGGTTATTGTGGCAATCATTTCACAATTTATGAAATCCGACTCATGCTGCTTGCCTTACATCTATACACAGATGATGTACACAGGATAAATGTATGTCAATTATTTCTCAATCTAATGTGTGTGAGGGGGTGGGAAAGGTTTCTAGCTAAAGCTTACCAGACTTAAAAAATCCCATAGATTTGGCTAGTCCTATTTTTTCTTTCATGTCATCAATTTAGTATTCTATAAAGGAAGAGAATGACACCAAGGAAAATCATTGGCCTAGGAGAAAAGAGCCCGTAGGCGGTTAGGTGTTATATATGTGGGGCCAGAAAGCTCAGGAGTATCTGAGAGAATCCAGCTTAAGGCAACAACATGGAGGAAAATGGACTTGGTGTGTAGGGGAGCAAGAGGGGCAAGAATCTCCTGGCCCTTGCCCCTTCCGGCTGGGCTCTTGGGTCTGGAGGCTGCTCAGTCTGGATAGAAAGTTTAGTGTGGAAAGGGTGGAAATGGGTTCCGAGTCCTTTGCTGGATGCCTTACTGTATTTCTCTTGTCAGTCTTTTTCAGGAAGCTCTTCTTCTTGCAAATGGTAGGACTGGTACTAACCTACAACTTCACTGACTGCAATATTTTAAAGATTAAAATGGATTATCAGAACATCATTGATAAAGCCCTGAAGGAATACATAAATAAGGTAAGTAAAGACATTTTGAAATAATATGTTTTTATGGAAAGAATAGGCAAACCCAAGGCAGTGCTCTCATTTAACTTGAAAAGAAAGATTCCTCTGGAGGAATCTTAAAAAAAAAAATCAAGGGAAAAAAATCTTGGCTCAGCAGTTTGTCTAGTTTCTTTCACAAATGATATTGAGATACTCAGCTTTGTTGTGTTTTTTTCTTTTTTTTTTAATGACTAGTAACAGTTGGTCCACATGAGACATGTAGCTGCTGTAGGTATCTTGTCAAGGGCGTCCAGCGGCTAAAGCACTGCTCTATCAGCGCCTCGGAGAGACCAGGGGCAAGCACTTGAACAAGGGGAGTAAATCGGTTAAGCTAAGCAGCAGCAGTGAAATCGGCTGCCCCCATATGCTCGGCCCAACTGCTCTCCAATCTCTCTGGTGTTCTAGATGCTTTAGGATGCCATTAAAATCCAGCCTCTGGATTCACACACATACACAATGTACTCATGCATATATATGCATTTTCCTGATAATCTTCACATCCAGGTAAAACATGAACATGAAGTGCACAAAGGGTTCCAGGGTAGGTATGGCCACTGGGAAGTGTCATTCATTGCTGAGGTGCACATGCCGAGGAGAGGCGTGGGTGCTAGTGAGAGGAAGATACTCTCTTGCAAACACTAGCAGGTACCTCGGAAGATTCCAGTGTCCCCAGGAAACACGTGCCCAAGGAGCACCTGCGCTCACAGCCTCCCTCACCCCTGTGGCAGTTGAGGGCGCTGAAGGGGGAGCCGCTGCTCTTCTGACTTCACGCCCCGTTTCTCCTTTTCAGCAGACCAAGAGCTGGAAGTTCTATCAGGCTCCGAGCTGTGAGGACCCGGTGAGCAGGGCCGGAGGCGGGCGGGATGCCGGGGACCCGCGGGCGGCTAGTCTCCACGCGGGGGCGTCCGTCGGCCGGACAGTGGGCCTGCGGCTCCTCCCACCCGTCGGGCGCGGCCGGACGCACCATTCCCGAGCGCCTTGACGCTCCGCGTCTCCCCGCCCGCCGGACGCCGTGTCCGTGCGCGCCGCATCCCCCTGAGCTGCATCCTCGAGCGCCGCATCCCCGAGCGCGCCCTGACGCTCCACGTCTCCCCTCCCTGCGGACACCCCATGCCCGCGCACCCCTTGCCCAGACGCCCCATCTCCGCGCGCCGCATCCCCGGGCACCGAATCCCCGCGCACCCTGGCGCTCCGCGTCTCCCAGTCCGCCAGACGCCTCGTCCTCCCAGGGCGCCCAGTCCTCTGACCCTCCGCGTCTCCCCGCCGCCCGCCCCCCCTTAGCCCAGCTGCCTGCGACTGATCCAGCGCCTGACCTTCACCCCAGCCGGCGGCTGCGAGTCCCTGACCCACGGAGCGCTGGCCGAGAGCACCAGGGCTTCTCTCTCCAGCAACTGCCCGGGCTACGCGGGCGCGCAGGTAACCCCGGCTGGGCGCGGATTCGGGCGCCCAGGCTCAGGACAGAGGGCGGGGCGCTTGTCTGGCACCTGGTGAACCTGGGTTCGAGGCCCAGCACCCCGGACGGTCTCCCGGGCTAACCTGTCGGGAACCAGGAGCACCGCCGGGTGAGGCCCCCAAACGGAAAATAGATCAAAAGAAAGTGCAGCATTTCTGCACGAGTCGTGGTTTGGATTCAGTCCTGATTTGGGGGAGGGTAAACATTGTAGACTCTCCTCTCACCTCTTGGACTGATATCCATCCATTTCTAGGGCTTCTGATTAGAATTCGGGCTCGAAACTTTACTCATTAGTGCTCTAAACTCCACTCATTTCTAGGGCTTCGGAACAGAATTAGGGCTTTAAACTTCAGGTCAGTGTTTGGAGGTAGGAAAGTGAGCGTTGGGCATCATTCCTCATGTCCTGGGAATGGAAGGAGGTTATCCAAAACACAGTTCGAGGGCAACTGCCTGAACTTTCAAAAACAAGTCCCTGGACGTGGCTTCTTAGGAGATGTTTATGTATTCAGAATTTGAACAGAATTGCTTGGGCTTATTGTTTGTGTGTTTCTTCCTTAAAATATTAAGTTACACCTTAACTCTATCCCCCTGGTGAAT
Source organism: Sorex fumeus (assembly GCF_029834395.1). NCBI lineage: Eukaryota > Metazoa > Chordata > Mammalia > Eulipotyphla > Soricidae > Sorex > Sorex fumeus. Next base: position 15,812,156 of record NW_026606188.1, read on the forward strand.
TTAATTGCTTTCATGAGCAGTATTTTTTGTGTCTTTGCAGCTTGCACATACACTCATCTGAATGAATGTGCAACTAATTATGGAAACAGTAGTAGAGAGTTAGGAGCAGAAAGTGGGGAGACAACCTGCTTGCCCGTGATTTATAGGTCTATCCTGGCTAACTCTGAAAAGTTAGATAAATTACTTGGCCTCTGTGTATTTACTTTCATCAGCAAAATAAGGATCATAAGAGCAAGACTATATAAAGTGTTTAGAGGATAAAGTAAGTTAATATATGTAATAGTACTTGAAATTGTGCCTGGCAGTAAGTCCTTTATAAACATTTATTTCAGTCTAGAGAGGTTGTACATTGGGAGGTCACTCACTTGCCTAACACACTGTCAGGTTTGATCCTTGGCATCTTATATGGCTCCTTGGAACCTCACAAGAAATAAGCCCTGAGCACAGCCAGGTGTCACCCCTCCAGCAAAAAAAAGCAAACATTTATTTCCACAGGCATGATATATATAGATATAGATATATATATGTATGTATATGTATCATGTCTGTGGAAATCTGTATATATATGTATATACACACATTTGTGTATGTCCATGATGCCACAAAGAGTTGAGTACAACTATGTACTATTGCTCTCTATCAACTGTAGATACACAGTACCCATCACATTTTGGGGGATAATAATTGAAACCCTAGGGCCATCCAGATTGAGCTGAGGTTAGACACAGCCTATTTAGAACCCTGGTTTGGCTCTCTGTTTTCTTATTCAGAGATTCACTCGGGCCTGTCTATTACCATCCACACTGAAATTCCTCGAACAGGCAGAGAGGACATGAGAGAGAAAGCATGTCTGGGATCAGCTATTTAAGCCGCTCTCAAAATCACAGCAGGCCTAGAGAAAACCGAGCACATTTTTTTTTAAATTTAGGAGATTTTAGACTAAGAGTTTTCCTTATTAACACTCTTATTGTTGGTTTAATATGCTGATTTTCCCGGCATTTTTGTTTTTTATTTTTTTAATTTTTTCCCCTCATTTTATTTTTGAGTTGAATATTGTCCTTATCTAGAGGGCCCTGTCTGTCACCGCCAAAGTGAATGACTAGGCCAGAAGTACCTGATAGTTGTTTTGAGTTCATATTCCTCTTCAAAGAACGCCTTTGCATGACTGTAACACTTTTAGGTGGAGGGGGAAAGAGTGTAGGAGTATTAAAAATAATGCAAATAACAAGTCTATTGAATTAGGTTTATAAATAGGCACAAGAGTGGTTCTGCCCTTGAGGAACTTTTGATCTTGTCAGGGACATGATATCATTATATTGTTAATTATTTTCATCACTTGATAAACATTCGGTGCTTCCAATACATAAGACGTGGTGGGGAATACCCATGACACAATACTACAAACAGAATGGGAGTGAGAGTCAGATGCAATGATACATATTCTGGGTCCCTGGCAAAGTTTCCAAAGGGAAGGGCTGAGCAGTTGGCTGAGGCTTGTGAAGGAGGCAGTGCTAGGTAGAGAGTGGGGTCACTTCTAAAGAAAGTAACACACACAGAGACACAGAGCTTGGCACAGAGAACCAGCCTCTCGGTGGTTGTTAAAGGTAGTGACAATTTTGATTAATTAATCTTTCTGTTCCACAGATAAATAATACCCAAGCAAAGAAGAAAAGAGAAGTCACAAGAAAGTGCCTGGAACAGTTCTCATACTTAGTACAAATCTGGCGTCATTTCAGCCGGTGTTCCTCTCAACCGAGAAATAAATCCTGATTTTAACTATATTCCTCCCTGCCCCCGCCCCTCAAAAATAACAAGCATCTTTATTAGGTAGATGGAACATTAGTTTAACTGTGACATGTAAAGGACCATAAATAGCTATTTTTAAATTACAGAGTGTATTTTAAAATTTATTTTTGTAAGCCTTTATTGTATTAAGTAAGTTTTGGAGGTAAGCATCTCCAATTGTGGGAGAGAATGCTCTAGAATTGGATGCAGGGCCCTGGCCTTGTGGCAGTAATTCCCAGTTTAGATTCATAAGCCTTATTTTCAGGGAAGAGTCCAAAATAGAGTAAGAAGAAAAGAGTATGTTGTCTTTGTTTCTAAAGAGTATGTAAGAGTATTTCAAAAGCAGGCATTTGTTCATGTGTTCCAACTCTTCAAGCTTTCTCATAATGAAATTTTATAAAGGAAGAAATTAAAAGTAAAAGGAGCACAAAACTGTAACATAGTGAAGTAATTGGACGTAATTTTAAGCAGTATATTGGAAAGTATTTTAAGTCATATTTTGTGTAAGAGGAGTGACACATGCCAGCCAGATCAAGTTAATGTACCATTGTAAATGCTGAAATATGTGTATTTTTGCATTTGTCAAATATATTCTTAATTTATTTTTAAAGCACTTTTTAAAAATGTACATGTTTCTTTGTAATTAAAACTTTATATTTCTTAATAAAACAATTTTGTTTTTTAAATTTAGTTCATAGATAATTTTCATATATACTTTTCTGATTCACCACTTTTTTGTTTAGAATTTTGCCTCCCCCAGCCTTGGAACCCAATGAATGACCACCCCTCTCTTGCTTTGTACCTATTGTCACTGACTGTAGAGAAAATAATTGGGTATACGGGACTTAAGGATACAATCATATATTATACATCACAATCATATATTATATATCACAAGTCTTTCCTTTTGTTCCCTGTTGAACTTTCCCAAACCTGAAACAGATAAAGGAAACAAAAACAGGAAAGGGATGTATAATATGTGATAAATAAGAAATACATATTTGGTCATTTTCCCATTTCTTACAAGGGGTTCCTAAAACCCTGGGAATTTCCTAAATGATGACAAGTATTGACCTTCTTTGTTATGGTAACAAGATGACCTTTGAGAATGCCCTGAGTCATCTAAGGATACAGGAGGTTGCTGGAGTAACCACCACATCTTTGGAGAGATGGAACTTTTCCAACCTCTTGAGCCCTGCAAGAGCTGGAAACTGGTCAGTTGTCATTGACAATGACTTAACTCTGCCTATGTAATTAAAGCCTCTATTTAAAACCTCTACTTAAATATTTGACCAGGGCTGGAGAGATAGTACAGTGAATAGTGTGATTTCCTTTCACATGGCCAGAAGAGATCCCTGACCACAGAGCCAGGTGTAAGACCTAAGCACAACTTGGTGTGACCCCAAAAATTGAAAAAAAATTAAGCATTAAATAAAAGTTGTATGAACAATTAGGAAGCAAAATCTGGGCTGGAGAAGTAAGGATACAGATCATGTAAGTATCTGTATGTATAAGCCCCAATGTAAAAAACTTCAGTATGCATTCCAACCCTTTATGTTAAGACCAGAATTTGTAAAAACTTGCTTTCCACTGACCGTAGAACACATACACTGAATCCACACTGGACTGTCAAAATAAAAAGCAACTGATGAATTTCAAAAAGTAGTGTCTGATCCCCAAATGTTACTTTGAAAATTTTCTTACTGTGTTAAGATAGTCTATCATTGTCACATAATTTTTACTTGAGTGTGATACGCAAGGGTTAAACTGCAGTTTTTGTTCTGCTCTTCCTATCCCTTTGAATCAATAAATGCCTTATCCTGATGTATTGTTATCATGCTGGGAGAGGTAGAAACATGAGCAGGTAACAAAGCACAGGTAACCAAGGAGGCAGCCAGAGACAGGAGCTTTGAGTAGACCTTTCCGGGAACTGGGAAGAAATGAACAGATCGTAAATCATAAGTTATGAATCAGAACAGAAAAACTCAAACCCTTCTGTTACTTTGCAGGAAGGGGAGCAGGACCATGGAAAAACCCGTAAATTAACACATGTCTCCATGAGACCTCAGACAGAATGTGTCCACCACAGGGATTCCGAGCAACAAGCCCCTCCACAAGTCCTATTCTGTGCCCCCCTTGCCTCAGTTTCCCTCAGTCTACTGTGGTGATGTACCCACAGAGAAACACCATTCTGTGCCCTGCTTCTTTTTGTTTTACCATTGCTATGATTGCCAGAAAAGCTCCTATAAAAAGTGCTCTGTACCCTTGCGCAGGGCCACAATTTAAGGTGATTGCCTAGTTGCAGTCCATTTTGACATTAAATAATTAAATGTTATTGCTTTCTCAACGAAAGATGCTTTCAGTGTGATTAAGTGAATTATGTTACAAGAAGAATAAGTAATTTACGTGGTTTTTATTATTTATTTTTAAATTTTACTAAAACACCTGACTTACAAAGTTATTCATAGTTGAGTTTTATAATAATGCAGCACTTATCATACCACTAGTGTCAAATTCCCTCCACCAATGTTCCCAGATTCCCTCTTTTATCCCCCACCAATCCACCCACCCCAGTCTGCTCTCTTGACAGGCATCTTTTGAAGTTTGGTTGTTAAAGTTTGGGTCTCTTGATTTCAGTGTTGTTGACTCTGTGGTTTGGATATTTGGATCTATCATTCTTAAAATTACTTTTATATCTAAATCCCCTAACCTGGCCCCCATTGCTTTTCATCAGACTCTTCTCTCCCTCCTCTCCACTTTTTCCTTTCCTTCTCCTCCCTATACTATAGGACCAAGGATGATCTAGGCACCCTCCATTTGAAACATTGCTTTCTCCCATCCAGTTATTCTAAATACCATATATAAGTGATATCTCACTGTGTTTATCCTTCTGGATTACTTCATTTAACATGATGTCTTCCAGTACCATCTATGTCACCACAAACTGCATGATTTCATCATTCCTTAGAGCTGTGTGTTATTAAAATTTATATTAAAATATCTATGAAATATATCACTGGATTACTTGACATCCCGTTACTCATCGATTTGCTCAAGCAGGTACCAGTAACGCCTCCATTCATCCTTGTCGCATGCTAGTGTCGCATCCTTTGCCCAATGGCATCTTCTTACTCCAGGAACACGAAGCCTCAAACTGTTCATTCAGGGTCTTGCCAAAGAAGTCTGACCATCTCGTAGGTGGGCGGCCATGTGATCTTTTGATGTCCCGTGGAATCCAGTTGGTAACGGCTCTAGTCCAGCAGTCATCTCCAAATCTCATTATGTGTCCAGCCCATCTGATTTTCAACGCTTTGGCAAAGGAGACACCGTCCCTGATTCTTGATCGTCAATTGAGATCAGAACTCCGGATTCCTTCTGTCATTTGAGTGAAGCGTGATACGACAAGCATAGATCTTTCAATTCCTGTTTGGGAGACCCGAGTAGCACTCTCATCCTGTTTTTGTAGGACCCAGGTCTCTAAGGCGTATGTTAATGCAGGAAGAAGAGATGTGCCCAGAGCCGGAGGATCTTTGTCCTCTTAGCTATTTTTTCAACGCTCTTGAAGGCATTCCATCCCGCTCTCTTCCTCCTGCGCAACTCAGGTTACAGGTCGTTCATCATGTTGACTTCGCGACCTAGGTACACGTAACTGCTGCTTTTGGAGACGTTCCTTCCATTGAGAGCGAATATAACATCAGGAAAGACACCATTTCTCATAAACATTGCCTTCGTGAGATTCAGCTACAGTCTGACCTTTCCACAATCATGGTCGAAGTCGGCCAGCATTTGTGCCACTTGGCTAATGTTTGGTGTTTTTAGAACGATGTCATCAGTGAACCGAAGGTGGTGTAGTTGCCGATCATCTATCTTCACTCCTATTCCTTCCCATTCCAGTCGTCACATGACATTCTTGAGGTTGGCACTGAAGAATTTTGGTGAAATGGTATCACCCTGCCAAACCCCTCTGTTTACGTTGATGATCACTTTCTTGTAAAATGGTGAGATCCCAATGGTGAATCCATAATACAGCTCACAGAAGATCCTGATGTACTGAATTTGAATGCCCTGTTTGGTTAGGGCTTTGATGACCGCTTCAGTCTCAACAGAATCAAAGGCCTTCTTTAAATCAATGAACATTAGATGGAGCAGCATCTTGAACTCCCAAGAAACTTCAATGAGCTTGGTTACTGTGTTGATATGGTCACTCATGCTGAATCCTTCCCGGAATCTGGCTTGCTCACATGGCCTGCCTTCATATAGTGTTCTGCCAATCCTATTCAGGATGACTCGAGTGACTAGCTTGTAGATGGCAGACAACAGGCAGATCAGGCAAAAGTCGCCAATGTCATGGATGTCTCCCTTCTTGTACAGTAGAACCGTCCTGCTGGTTTTCCATTGGGCCAGAACCTTGCATTCAGACAGGTAGCATGTGAAAAGCAGAACCAGTGTATTGATGAGTACTGATGGCAGATTCTTCAGGGATTCGGGTCTGACCTTGTCTGGGTCGGGTGCTGTTTGCTTCTTTACCAACGAAATGGCATGTCAGATATTGGAAGGGAGAATGTTGGGAACAACCTATCCATCCTGCGGAATTTGGAATGTGGACAGGTGGACGTGGCTATCAAAGAGATCCAAGTAGAAGTCATAGATAATCGTCTCCATTGCCCTTCTAGAAGATGTGATAGATCCATCAGGACGTCAGAGGGCAGTCATCTTGGTCTTGTAGTTGTCAAAGGACAGACAGGCATTGCAAATGCTTTTCCCAGCTCCTGCCACATCTGCCAGCACTGCTGCTCCTCTTTCTTTAAGGTCTTCCTTTACTGCTTCTCTGCACTGCTTTGCTAGCACAGACATTAACTTTTGGTTGCCTAGGGCTTGCACCCAGCCACGGTGGTGAATGAACTTGAGAGTTTTCGAAGACAGGCATCTTTTTGTGTGGCTTTCTCTCTCTCTCAGAGTTCCTCGCAGAATCATGGAGGTGCTGAACCAGTAGATCGTATTCTTTGTCAATGTCGTCAAGGACAGCATCTTCCCATGTTGCCGCAATAGTGCCAAAGAGCTCCCAGTTGGTGGTCATTCTGGGAGTTCTCTTCTTAAACTTTGCAGCCCTTTCTTCCTGCTCCATGAAGTAGAATTTTGCATGAAGGAGACAGTGATCATATCCTGTTTGGAATTTTGAGACAACAGCAACATCAGTCAGGCAAGACTGTCGATTGAATATGATGTGGTCAATTTCATTGTGGAACCGTCCACCGGGAGACTCCCATGTCCAACATTTAGATTCAGCCTTCTGGAACTGTGAGTTACCATGGATGGTCTTGGTCGACATGATGAACTCAGACAGTCTCTCACCCTGTTCGTTCCATTCTAGGCCATGGATCCCAATGTGGAGTTTTCCGGCTGATCTTCTTGGTCCTATCTTGGCATTAAAATCACCGACAATGATCTTGTAGAAGGTGTGGTCTTCTTTATAGAACTTCTCCAGCTCCATGTAGAACTTCTCAATTTCTTCTTCATTGTAATTGAATGTTGGTGCATAAACAGCGGAGGTAGAAACTGCCTGCAGTGAGCCCCATCTATTCAAGTGTAATCATCGATTCAGGTTGTTAGGCATTCAAATGAATCAGTGCTCATGGCCAAGTTCATGTTGACAAGGACACTGACACCACTATTGCCTCTTTTGTTGCATGTTCTGAGGAACAGTTCTCCATTTTCGAAATGGCATAATGTGATCAATGCCTTCTCCTCTTGGTCAGATTATTGATGTCATACTTGATCTTTCAAGCTTGCACCATCGGGTCCTCTATGGATGCTTCTGATGCCAGTGTACGTGCATTGAAAGTAGAGAGAGTCATTTTAGTCCTTCGTTTTGGCAGCCTAGTTCCGCCCTGAGATTTTATTAGAGTCTTCTTGCTCATCTTTCTTAATGCTGCCATATTGGGCGCTCTTTCAGGGTCAGGGGAATGAGACCCATTGTATTTACTGTTTTTGGCATATTGAATACCCCATGACTAGCTTTCCAGGCTCTGCCATGTGGGCATGATACTCTTGGTAGCTTGCCGGGCTCTCCAGGAGGGATGGAGGCTTTTAGGGAGGCCTCTAATCACCCTTAAAGGTGTTCCCATGGTTCAAACTATATTTGAATCCCATCAAATATGGTGTGGTAATAATAAAAAATGGGTACTAAGTGTCTTATGATGTGCCAGCCAATGTCGTATTTATCTGACTCCAGGAGGGTGGGTCTTCTGGGTGTGATCCCTGGGTCTACTACTCAGCCGCTGCCATGCTCCAGGCCACTTTCTGGACTGCTTGGACCTAGCATCATGCATGAGTGAAGCCCCATAGAACCAGGTATAGCAGAACTTTGTGACCTTGGACTCCAGACTCAACGAGATGTGGAAATAAAGATCCTGTGCCTGCTTCTACCATGCAATACATAATAAAATATAAATATATTAAAATATAGGATAAGAAAAAATACTTTTATTCTATAGGAAAAACAAGAGCTTAAGGGTCTGGGGTGTGGTCAGAGACCAAGTATCAAAGGAGAGAAAAGTAATTAGGAAAAAGAATTCAACAGAGAACTGTAGATGCTAGTCTTTGAGTTTGTAGCAGAATAATTAAAAAGGAGAAAACTTGGACTGGAGCAACAATACAGCAGGTACAGTGTTTGCCTTGCAAGTGGCAAACCCAAGTTTTTACCAAGACATTTAATCCTTCCTCAGTGATGAACAATTAATTAACAAGTCTAATTACTGTAATGATTTTTTTCCAACAAGTCTTGAAAGCAAGACTGAAAATGACCCAACAATTTCCAAATTTTATGGAGTTTTTACAAACTGTATAAAAACCTCAAGAATATAAATATGGGTGGGGGGCTAGGTTGTTCAAGTGGTAGGAGCACTTGTCAATTGTATGCAAGTTTCTGAGTTCAGTTCCCAGAATTGAAAGTTCCACAAGCATCATCTAAGCATGGAAGCTGAGTTCTGCACCACTAGCCCTATCATCACCAGCTGTGGAACTAGGCTTCTCAAAGACCCTTGGGAGTGTTCCTATAATAAATAAGGTAAAGGGCCAGAAACATAGCATTGCAGATAAGACATGTGTCTTACTGAAGCTGACTTGGTTTCATCCTAGGACCACACCTGGTTCCTCAAGCTCTGCCAGGAGAGATCCCTGGGTGTAGCCAAAATTCAAATAAATAAATTTAAAAAATGATAAAATCATTCTGAGGAGAAAAGTGAATATGTACAGAAATTAAAACAATCTAGGTCTCAGCAAAGCAAAATTCACAATGTCATACAGTAAGACTTGAAGAAAGTAGAAAAATACAGCCCATATTGAGGAGGAAAATGAATCATACATTTAACATGCATAGAAGTTAAACAAAGCAAGAATTGACACTAAAACAATTTTAATTACTATTTTAATATTTCTAAAACACGCAAGGATTACATAAGGATACAAATCTATCTTTCAGAAACAAAATGTATGAGATGTACAAAAATGCACATGAAAGAAAATACTGTGAAAGCATTAATGGGAGATTAGATATTATTGAAGAAAACTAAACTTAAAGACACTCACTCGTGACAGAAATATCTAAAGTGAAATACAAAACAAATAGTAATTAAATATTTAAAAACTGAACCAGTCGGCATTCCCACCAGCAGTGAAGGAGAGTCCCTTTCTCGCCACATCTGCACCAACAGTTGCTTTTGGTCTTTTGGATGTGGACCAGTCTCTGTGGTGTGAAATGATATCTCGTTGTTGTTTTGATCTGCATCTCCCTGATGATTAATGATGTAGACCCTTTTCTCATGTGCCTTTTAGCCATTCGGATTTCTTCTTTGAGAAAGTTTCTGTTCATTCCTCGCCCCATTTTTTGATGGGGTTGGATGTTTTCTTCTTGTGGAGTTAAACCAGTATTTTGTATATCCTTGATATCAACCCCTTGTCACATGTGTATCCAGATAATATTCTTTCCCATTCTGTAGACTATCTTTGTATTTTGATCACTGTTTCTTTTGAGGTACAGAAGCTTCTTAGTTTAAGATAGTCCCATTTATCTATCTCTGTTTTCACTTGCTCGGCCAGTGGCATGACATCTTTGAAGATACCATTAGCTTCAATGTCATGGAGGGTTTTGCCAACTTTGTCTTCAATGTACCTTATGGAATCCGGTCTGATGTTGAGGTCTTTAATCCATTTTGATCTTACTTTTGTACTTGGTGTTAGAGACAGATCTGAGCCCACTTTTTTGCTTGTAGCTGTCCAGTTCTGCCAGCACAAATTGTTAAAGAGATTTTCCTTGCTCCACTTCACATTTCTTGCCCCTTCTCAAAGATTAGATGATCATATGCTTGGGGGAGGATGTCAGTATATTCGATCCTGTTCCATTGGTCTGCAGCTCTGCCTTTGTTCCAGTTCCATGCTGTTTTAATTATTACTGCTTTGTAGTAGAGTTTGAAGTTAGGGAGGTTGATTCCTTTCATTTTCTCTTTCCCCAAAATTGCTTTAGCTATTCGTGGGGATTGACTGGTTCAGCCCTTTTGGAAAACAGTATGGATGATCCTCAAAAAATTAGAAATTAAACTCCCATTTGACCCAGCAATACCATTCCTGGGAATATATCCCAGAGAGGCAGAAAAGTATAGTAGAAATGACATCTGCACTTGTTTGTTCATTGCAGCACTCTTTACAATAGATAGAATCTGGAAAAAACCTGAATGCCCAAGAACAGATGACTGGTTAAATAAACTTTGGTACATCTACACAATGGAGTACTATGCAGCTGTTAGAAAAGATGAAGTCATGAAATTCATATACAAGTGGTACTACATGGAAAGTATCATGCTAAGTGAAATGAGTCAGAAAGAAAGGGACAGACATAGAAAGATTGCATTCATCTGGGGAACATAAAGTAACAAAATAGGAGACTCACACCCAAGAATAGCCGAGATAAGTACCAGGAGGATTACTCCATTGCTTTGAGGACAGTCGCACATGCTAGGGGAAACAGCAGCTCAGATAGAGAAGGGAGCACCAAATAAAGGGAGGTTCCTCTCAGGATGGGAAATGCGTAATGAGAGTATACTATAGACAGAACAAGATTGCCACTCAATGTCTCTTTTGCAAACCACAGCACTCAAAATGAGAAAGATAAAAAAAAAAGGGAATGCCCTGCCACAGAGGTAGGGCGGGACAGGGAGATGGGGGAGGGAGGGATACTGGGACTGGTGGTGGTGGAGAATGGTGGAGGGAAGGGTATTCGATCATTGTATAACTGAAACTCAAGCACAAAAATGTGTAAGTCTACAACTGTACCTCATGGTGTTTCACTAATAAAAATTTAAGAAAAAAAATTTAAAAACTGGGTCAGAGAGATAGTACAGCAGGCAGGGCACTTGCCTTGCAGGCAGCTGACCATGGTTTGATCTCTGGTACTCCATATGGTCCCCTGAGTATGCCAGGAGTGATTTCCGAGCACAAGTAAGAGTATGTACTGAACACTGCTAGGTGTGGACACAAAACAAACAAAAATAAAATAATAGAAATAATTAAAATATTATCAGTGAAATTTAAAACGTTTAAGAAGAATCAAGGAGTTAAAAAAGATACAAAAATATATGTTCACTTGATAACTTGATCACTTGATATCTCATTACTCACCAAGTTGCTCGAGTGGGCGCCAGTAACGTCTCCATTCGTCCCTGTAACATGCTAATGTAGCCCAATGGCATTCGCTCATTCTAGGAACACGGACAGCCTCAAACCGATCGTTCAGGGTCTTGACGAAGAAGTCTGACCATCTCATAGGTGGGCAGCCACGCAATCTTTTGACATCCTGGGGAATCCAGTCGGTAATGGCTCTAGTCCAGCAGTCATCTCCAAATCTCATTACGTGTCCAGCCCATCTGATTTTCAATGCCTTGGCAAACGAGACAGTGTCCCTGATTCTTGACCATCAATAGAGGTCGGAACTCCGGATTCTTTCTCTCATTTGAGTGAAGCATGATACTCCAAGCATAGCTCTTTCTATTCCTCTTTGGGGGACCCAAATAGCATTCTCATCTTGTTTTCATAGGGCCCAGGTCTCTGAGGCATATGTTAATGCAGGAAGGACAGTGGAATAGAATAGGTGTGCCCAGAGCCAGAGGTTCTTTGTACTCTTAGCTATTTCTTCAACGCTCTTGAAGGCTTTCCAAGCCGCTCTCTTCGTCCTGCGCAACTCAGGTGCCAGGTCATTCGTCATGTTGACTTCTCGGCCTAGGTTATGCAACACATAACTGTTGCATTTGGAGATGTTTGTCCCATTGAGAATGAATGGAATGTCAGGAACAAGAACGTTTCTCATAAACACTGTCTTGGTGAGATTCATCTGTAGTCCAACCTTTCCACACTCATGGGTCGAAGTCGGCCAGCATTTATGCCACTGGGCTAATGTTTGGTGTTATTAGAATGATGTCATCAGCAAAGTGAAGGTGGTGTAGTTGCCGAGCATCTATCATCACTCCCATTCCTTCCCATTCCAGTTGTTGCATGATGTTCTTGTGGGTGGTACTGAAGAGTTTTGATGAAATGGTATCTCCTTGCCGAACCCCTCTCTTGATGTCAATGATCACCTCCCTGTAGAATGGTGAGATCCTGGTAGTGAATCTGCATTACAGCTCGTGGAGTATCCTGATGTATTGACATTGAATGCCCTGTTTGGCTAGGACCTCGATGACCGCTTCAGTCTCAACAGAATCAAAGACTTTCTTTAAGTCAATGAACATTAGGCAGAGCGGCATCTTGAACTCCCGAGAAACCTCAATAAGTTTTGTTGTCGTGTGGATATGGTCGATTGTGCTAAACCTTTTTGGAAACTGGCTTGCTCTCATGGTTGTCCTTCATCTAGTGTTCTGCCAATCCTTTCAGGATGACTCAAGTGAATAGCTTGTAGATGACAGACAACAGGCAAATCAGCGATAGTTGCCAATGTTGTGGATGTCTCCCTTCTTGTACAGTAGTACAGTCCTGCTGGTTTTGCATTGGGACGGAACCTTATATTCAGACAGGTAGCATGTGAAGAGCCGAGCCAATGTATTGATGAGTACTGATGGCAGGTTCTTCAGATGTTTGGGTCTGATCTTGTCTGGGCCAGGTGCTGTTTGCTTCTTTACCGATGAAATGGCGTTTCGGATTTTGGAAGGGAGAACGTTGGGAATGCCATATTCGTCCCGCGGAATTTGGTATGTTGGCAGGTGGACATGGCTATCAAAGAGATCCAAGTAGAAGTCATGGATAATCTTCCCCATTGCCCTTCTGGAAGATGTGATAGATCCAACAGGACATTGTATATGTTCAGAAACAATAAAAATTTATAAAGTTAATACAAACCAAATTCTCATCACTCCAAGAAGCTTATGAAGCATAAGAAATGAAAACTGTGCTCGTTTCGGCAGCACATATACTAAAATTGGAACGATACAGAGAAGATTAGCATGGCCCCTGCACAAGGATGACATGCAAATTCATGAAGCGTTCCATATTTTTTGTGGATAAAATCAAAATTTTAAGTTTGAAGAAATGTTTTCAATAAATATCATGTCTTTTTTTAGAAAAAATGAAAACTGTTCTCATCAATCCTTATAATAATCAAATTTCTTAAAACCAGAAAGATCTTAAAACACATCCAAGGAGATAATAAAAGTCTTTGAAATGATCTTTTTAGAACTTCCTCTTCTTTCTTAGCACTATGGTTTTCTTCATTTGACCAGTTCCTCTGTACTTTCTGTACATTTTTCCATTAAAATACATATTATTGTCTATTAAATAGAATGAATTTAGTATTAAATATATTTAATTTGTGATTTCTATCTGCTGCTTAGGCAGCAGAGTAGAAAGAAACCTTGCAACGATTTTTCTGCCATTCTTGAGTAAGGATGAGGATTGCCATTAATGGAGCTAGCACTAATTGAATTCCTTTATCATTTACTTTCTTTGTGGGGTCTTATTAAATCTTTGTGATAATCCTGCGAGATAGGTGCTAGAATCATTTACAGTTCTGCATGTAAAGTATCCAAGTAGTAGATGAAATAGCTGGCTGATTCCAAGGCACATTGGAGGCACTTCTATTATAAGAAACTTGAGATATTAAATAAGTCTTCTACCAGATGAAAACTGCCTCTCTTCTCAGGGAAGAAATGTGTCCTGTTAGAAAGAATCATGCAGTTTTCTCAAATTACATCAGTCCACTTGTCAATTTTGCATCAATTCCCCCATCTTCCATATGGTTTAAGTATTAGTTCAAGTTCTTGGGTAAAACTTGGTTAATCTAAGTTTGATAGTCTTATTTAATCCTTGTTTATAATTGATAAAGATAATCAAACTAAGATCTAGAAGCTTGTGGGATTCTCCCAATAGTTCATGTCCAAGGTTAAGTATATTATAGGTTTGATTAAAGTTAGTATGTCATTTTGACTAACCTAGGAAATACTTCTCCACTTTCAAGAGACATCACAGATTACTAGATTTTCCTCTCAAAGGAAATGAACAAGAGGCATGCAGAGCTAATTATAATTGGCACACATATACTAAGGCTGGCTTTGAGATGAAGTTGTAAATAGCAAAGAAATAAAAAATTTAAGAAACTATATCTTTTATAAATCCATCTTTGCTTTTATCTATATATATGATTAATATAATATTATACACATATATATATTGCTTTTTGGGTCATATCGGGAGATTCACAGGGGTTACTCCTAGATTTGCACTCAGGAATTACTCCTGGTGGTGTGGGAAGACCATATGGGATGCTGGGAATCAAACCCGGATTGGCCATGTGCAAGGCAAACGCCCTACCCACTGTACTATCAATCAATTTTTAAGTCAACAATGACTTTTTTTCCCATCAACTTCAATAAACGTTTTGTTTGTTTTCATCCATGTGTGATTGTGTTAGGCATTGTTGAAATCTGCAATTTGAATATAATTAAGAGGTTAAGTTAAGCTTTGATTTAAGAAGTAGCTTAAAGTATGCTTAAAGTCAATAGCTTAAAGAGGGCTTTGGGATACTGAGCATGGTAAAGCCAAGCTCTAAAATTATTATGGGAAAATCGGAGGGTATCGTGATTCTTTAGGATAAATCACAATGAGGAAGCTTGGAACAAGACTATTGAAAGGGACTTTTTTACTTGTATTTTAAAGTAGAAAAGTACATAAAAACTTATAAAAATTTGTAATTATAAAGTATATCATGATTGGGTTTAAACAATGTTGGGTTTAGACAATGTTCCAACATCAGTCCCTTTACCAGTGTCACCTCACTCCACTAATGTCCCCAATTTCCCTGCCATCCAACAGTTTTCTCTATGACAGGCAATTTTTAAAATAAATTTTGGGCACTGTGATTTACAGTACTGTTACAACACTGCAATTTAAAGGTTCACATGCATCACACTTGACCACCTTTAAGCAATCCCCACTCCCCAGCTGACCACTGCCCTCCACAATTGTTGTAGTGTTCTCTTCCCTATCATCTTCCATTCCCCCACCCCACCCCCAGTGGCACGCTTCCTTCCGAGGGCAAGTTCTCATGTTCTTCAATTCTAATGCCCTTGGGCATTAGTTATTCCCTCACTATGTTTCTTGGGAGAGGAGGCACACCCAGCATGTTTGGGGTTACTCCTCACTCTGCACTCAAGAACTATTCCTGGCAGTGCTCAGGGAATCATATGGGATGCCAAGGATCAAACCTGGGGTGGGCCACATGTAATGCAAATGCTCTACCTGCTGTACTACTGCTCTGGCCCCCACTCCCTATGTTTTTTTGTATCCCACAGATGAAAGAGAGCATTCTGTTGGTCTTTTTCACTTTGACTATCTTCACCCAGCATGAGAGTCTTCATATTCTTTTACATAGTACAAATTGTATGATTTTACCTTTCTTACATCCGAGTGGTATTCCATTGTGCATATGTACCATAGTTTCCTTATCCAGTCATCTATTCTTGGATACTTGGAATATTTCCAGATTTGGGCAATTGTGAGTAGTACTGCAGTGAACATAGGAGTGCAGATGTCTTTTCTGCGTTGTGTTTTTGGATATATTCAGGAACTGATGAGGCATGTGCAAGCTCAATTCTTAATTTTTTAAGGAACATCCATATTGTTTTCTATTGTTTTCCAGAAAGACTGGATCAGTCAACATTCCCACTAGCAGTGAATGAGGGTGAAAGGGAGTTTAGCCTTTGGGTAAAGCAAAAGAGCGTCAGAAAGGGACAAAGCTCAAGTTGATGCCACTGAGGAGAGTATCATCAAGTCATTTATGAACATCATTATTTGATATATAAAGCAGGGGAATATTTATTCATGGGTCTGTGAGGACTGGTCATTTTCCCAAGAATCACAGATCTAATCACTTTAATTCTTTATTAGACTCAACCCAGGGGCTTCTATCATAATTGTAAGTTGTCATGGTGTCGGTAGGTGTGCATTGATCTCACAAATATATACCGATTAGAGTTTAATTATGAAAGTGGGTATTGTAGAGGAAAAAGAATTCTCTATGTGCATGTCTCTGGATGCCATCTTATTTTTAGCTGGTATTGACAGGTCCAATTGACAGGATGCTGTGCTAGCCAAGGACTAGGGTGAGGCTGCAGAACCACACTCTGGGATTTGTAGCAGCGTGTCAGCTATGAATACCTGAGGTGAAGCTCCATGCTGCCAGTCAGTTGGTTCTCTCTCTGCATCACAGAAGAAAAGTCTGAGTTGTGTCTCAGAGAGGGAATACAGAGGAAGTAGGTATGTGAATGGATGCCACACTTTGGCATATTTACCTCAATTCTTCCAAGAAAACTCATCAATTAAGCAATATCTTGGTATATTTACATTTGAAATTCTCCTTTTCCAGAATGTGCTCAATGTTGCAGCGTCTGTCACCCTGTTCCGTTCTTTCATTATGCCCTTCTTTCCACAGATTCTGCTGTTTATGTCAAGAGAAAGGTATGACATCTCAAATTGTACTGAGGATGAGTTTAGACTTTATGGAAGCAGGTACCCTGATATAAAAAGTATGAGGACAAATCTGTGGTAAATAGATCACATGAAGGTAGAATTTGAATATCTGGTGAAATCTTCAATACACCTCATACCTAACACTGCAATCATTTCTAACACACAGTAGATCTCAGGTAGTGTGTTGATTAAGTAAATTAAGATAAAAATCATAAGTTAAATAGCTGTTTTCTATGAGTAAACGGTTCCTTAAAGATCATATAGAGACAGAAATTGAAACCATAGTAGCAGTATCATCGGAGTTATATAATACTTGCCACCTACTTTCTCTTGTACACTGTACACTGTCCTTCCGTTGCTCATCGAATTGCTTGAGCGTAACATCTCCATTGTGAGACTTGTTGTTACTGTGTTTGGCATATTGAATATGTCACAGGGAGCTTACCAGGCTTTGCCGTGTGGGTGAAATACTCTCGGTAGGTATCTTGCCAGGCTTTCCGAGAGGGGCAGAGGAATCAAACTCGGCTCAGCGGACTGGCCGCATGCAAGGCAAAAGCCCTACCGCTGTGCTATCGCTCCAGTGGGCCTTTTGGTTAAGATCAAGTGTAGTATCAAGTGTGGTATCTGCTTTCTCCCCTCGTTTTTTTATAGATGTGAAAAGGGGGGAAAGCTATCATATCATCTAGTTAAACAAGGTAATTCAGTTTCACACTATTATCCATAGATTTCTTTTGCAAAATTCTCTATTAGCTCTCTAACAAAAAATGAAGATAAAAACTTACTTCATTCAAGCATCAAATGTCCACTGAAACTTTAAGACAAGCCTAACACCACTGAGAACATGAATAAATTGAAAATATTTCAATAATACTGAAGGGCTGGTGTAGAAATCCTCTTACAGAGATGAAGTTCATATATGGAATTTGCTAAAAGTAATGTGACTCATTAATCTTGGAAGGAGTATTACTGAATATAAGAAAAATATTTAAGGTTTTAGCACTTTATATTTTTATGGTGACTTTCAATTAAACAAATATTTATGAGGGATTCTTTTCCCCCCAGGAATGTCTGGTTGCTTGTTAGTGTGAAATTCCCCCCAAAAAAATCTTTATTTTCAAGGAGCTTATCCAATAAAATATTAAAATGAAATAAATGTAATAAATAAATTATAGGTGGATAGATGCTCTTCTCTTTTTTTTAATTTTAATAAGTATTTACAAATAACAAGCATCTTGGTCAATGACAAGACATGCCCCAAATATGACTAAAAATGTGCATTTATATTGTGTAATCACATACTAGCGGGTTAAAATTAAAGTTCAAGTGATTACAAGTCAAGAGTCAAATAACAGTGTTTTATTATCTTTGTATCTGTTTTCTAAATTGTTTGCTATTTCAAGTGTTCAAGTCTTCTGTGCCAAGTACTATAAACTAAATAAAGAATTTTTTTTTGCTCAAGAATTTACGGATCTTTTTTTTTTCGGGGCTGGAGAGATAGCACAGCGGGTAGGGCGTTTGCCGGGTTCGATTCCCAGCATCCCATATGGTTCCCTGAGCACCACCAAGAGTAACTCCTGAGTGCAGAGCCAGGAGTAACTCCTGAGTGCAGAGCCAGGTGTGACCCAAAAAGCAAAAAAAAAAAAAAGAACTTACACATCTTTTTAAAAAATATGTATGGGTCAGATGTTCAATGCAACTAATAAGTCTGTCTCATATTCATAATGTGAGAATATTCTTCAGATCAGACGGATTAGAATTATAAAGGCATATATAATATCTACTCAGGCCACTGTTCATTAAATATGTGTTTAAGACTTTAAAATTTTTTTAAGTTCAAATATGGTCATTTTACTTACATTAATCACTTGATCCAAGTTTTATTAGGGCATACTCTATTTCTTTATTCATAAACAAAAGGCATGTAGAAATAAATTATTAGTATAAAGGGTTAGTCTGTATGTTGAACTTTGGTTCTGGTTTTTGAGGTCCATATTATTGATTTTTCACATTCACAAAACTGTTCCCAGCACCTACTTCTTGCTGGAGCAGCTGTCTCTGGTAGGAAGCCTCTGTGATATCTTATACTACCATTTCCAAACCTGCAGTTCACTCCCTCACTCTGTGGCCTGCCCAGACCGCCCTTCCTCCTCACTGGGCTCCTTAAGAGCCCACACTGTCTGCTTTCTGGTTTCAGAGTGCTTCACCCCAACTCCCCACTCCCACCAGCCCTAGAGTGATTTGTACTTATCCATGTTTCCCAAGGAAACAGACACCCTCCCAGAGTAATCAGGCTATCATTCCCAGGTTACCACAAGGGAGTTTCTGAGGGTCCCGCTCTGTGGTGTATGAAATGTTCCATTGCAGCTCACACCCAGGACATTCAGAGATACTAGACCCCACAAACACCCTCCACATTCCATCAAGCCAAACCAGGACCGCCAGTGAAAGAAAAAACCTCAACAAATTAAGTCATATGGGCAGTACTTAGATCAGCTTTCTTTTTTTCTTTTCTTTTCCTTTTTTCCCTTCCTTCCTTCCTTCCTTCCTTCCTTCCTTCTTCCTTTCTTTCTCCTTTCCTTCCCTTCCCTTCCCCTCCCCTCCCTTCCCTTCCTTCCCCTCCCCTTCTCCCTCCTTTTCCTTCCCTCCATCCCTCCCTTTCTCTCTCTTTCTTTCCTTCTTTCTTTCTTTCTTTCTTTCTTTCTTTCTTTCTTTCTTTCTCTTTCTTCCTTCCTTCCTTCCTTCCTTCCTCCCTTCCTTCCTTCCTTCCTTTCTTTCTTTCTTTTCTTTCTTCTTCCTTTTGGTTTTGGGGCCATGCCCAACAATGCTCTGGAATTATTCCTGCCTCACTCATAGGAACCACTTCTTGTGAATCTCTCCTGGACTTGGGAATAAGGCACAGGCAATCCATATAATTCTCCCATGTTATCAGCACTGATATGTACTGGAATCAAACCAATTTGGTGATACAATGTGTTGCACAGGTCAGTCTACTCCAGAATTTACTTTTTTCCTTATTGGCACAATTTCTGTAGGCAATTTCTTTCTCATATTCTGTCCTGTGCTACATGTTTGCCCTAATGTGAGGTCATTATTTCTGACTCTATATGTACCCTATCTAAGCTCATAAGATGGTTTATAAAAATCGCAGGATGATAGGCTTTCCTGTATTTCTATTGATGTAAGTGTTGGCAAATATCCCAGATTATTTTCACTGCACACATACCCTTCTTCCTACTGAACATAAACACAACACCTAGACTCTTAACTTTTTGTCTAGCTTTTCTACATCTTTTTTTTATTTTCTATGCTATGCTCATCACTAGAGTGCAAGGATCCCTCCACCACTATCTCCTCCTGCCAAACAGCACCATATGTTTAGACTTTTTATACACCTCAGAAAATTTTTGACCACCAGTGATATATTCAAGACAGAAATAGATATTTTAATTATTATGACACACTGTTGCCTATTTCATACTTGAGAAACAAAATTTATCAGACAGAAAAAAATAATGTTGATGCAGTAAAATATATAAAGAAAAACTCTGGTAATCTTGTAATCTAAATGCATACATTTTATAGAGTCAAGATAAATCATATTTACAAAAAACTGTATTTCTGGAAATGGTAGTGAAGGAATGGAAAAAAGAGCAGAGAAACACCAAGCTTTAAAATATCTTCATTTTTTCAAAGTGTCTGAGAAATACATGAACAACTGTTTTGAAGTAACCAGGCATCATAAACGCAGAAATGTATTTATGAGTGTTGTTTTTGGTGATTATGTTGTCTTTTCTGCTTTCCCTGAGACAATCTGGAATCAAAATATTGATCAAAGTATTGACAGACTCAAATGTATCAATTTAACTCCATATTCAACTTTACTTTTTGTAATAATAGACAACTTATATTTAAAGGGCTATTGAATAGTCATATGAATTAAAGCCAATTCTCAAAATTCAGTGTTCAATTTATATTTAATTTCTGTATTTTTTCTCCACCCCCAAAATCCAAATACATTTTGTTTTTTGGTGCTCATGGGATGTCCTTGAAAACAGGTCACATAGTGAGGCATAATTCTAGCTTACATAAAATCACACAAAAAGGAAATAAAATATATATCTTGGCTACAATGTCAAAAATGTAGAAATTAATAAAAAGAAAGTTGAAAATTTTATCAGTTGAAAACTGAACTACATACTGTTATTAAACTACAGTATCAAAGAGGTTACCAGAGAAGAAATACAAATACTTTTTAATATAAAAGAGAAAAAGTTTCTATCAGATTTTATGGGGTATGACAAATGTTATATTAAGGAAAGTTCCTAGAAATACAATCTCACATAAAGAATGAGCAAGCTCAAGTCAGTAACCTAAACACTCACCCTCATCTTAAGAACCTGGAAATGGAGCAACAAATGAATCACATAGTATAAGAAATGACATAATAAAAAGTAGAGCAGAAATAATGATACAGAAATGAAGAAAACAATTATCAGTGAAACAAGAAGCTGTTTTTTTAAAAAAATTAATTTTTATTTAAACACCACGAATTACAAAGTTGGTCATAATGCAGTAGTTTCTGGCATATAAACAGTACCATCATCAGTCTAACCTTCCCTCCACCAATGTTACCAGTTTTCCACTCACCTCCCAAGCTATCCCCCTTATCAGGCATGAAATAAATTATTTTTATATTGTTTGTTACAACAAAATGGGAATGAAATTATCAAAAACCATTTCAGTAAAAAATGTTTTTGAAAATTGTTACATCTCACAATGGTGTTATTAAGGCCATTGCCTGAGGATTTACTGAGATGTTTGTTGCTAGTTGAGCCTTCTGCATTATTATTTTTGGTTATTGAACTTAGTGGGTTTCTGTGCAACTTTCACATCTCATTTGCTGTGTTGTCGGTAGTGTGAAATTTGGAGTGGTCTCATACACCATTGCACTCTCCAGGAGCTATGGAACAAAGAGGACTGATTCACTGTTATCTATTCCAAGATCAGTCATGAAGCTGTGGAGCTG
The DNA here is from genome assembly GCF_029834395.1 of Sorex fumeus. Classification (NCBI taxonomy): domain Eukaryota; kingdom Metazoa; phylum Chordata; class Mammalia; order Eulipotyphla; family Soricidae; genus Sorex; species Sorex fumeus. Next base: position 15,833,973 of record NW_026606188.1, read on the forward strand.
GTCCCTTCATATGCAGAAGGCTGTGGCATGTGGGTAGGGATGCTGGTCCTTTGGGCAGAATGGTGGGATTGGGGAAGCCTGCTTGTCCCCGCTCCAAGAAGGTCACAGAGACTGGGAGTTTTATTGGCTTGACATCTCTTCTGAGCTTCAGGAGCTTTTTTTTTTAAGAATAAGCTATATAGACAAACTCTTAGTTAGACTCATGAGGGGAATGAAAAAAAAAAACTTGGATCAGAGTGAAAACAAAGAAATTACAACAAACTTCATAGAAGTACAAAGGATTAAGAGGTTCATACAAATAACTCTATGCTGTCAAGCTGTAAAAACTAGAAGAAATTAATGAATTCCTAGAAGAAGCATATAACCACCCAAAATTGAATAAAGAGAAGGCAAAATACTGAACAGACAAATTACAATACAGGAAATTGATACAGTAATTAAAAATCTTCATATGAGCAAACAGGCTAAGTATGCCATTCGGGTCTCCCAAAGAGGAATCTCTTTTGAGCTATGCTTAGAATATCACGCTTCACTCAAATGAGAGAAAGAATCCGAAGCTCCGACCTCCATCGACAGTGAAGAATCAGGGACGCTGTTTTGCTTGCCAAGGCATCGAAAATCAGATGGGCTGGACACGTAATGAGATTTGGAAACGATCGCTGGACTAGAGCCATTACCGACTGGATTCCATTGGACATCAAAAGATTGCATGGCTGCCCACCTATGAGATGGTAAGACTTCTTTGTTAAGACCCTGAATGATAGGTTTGAGGCTGTTCGTGTTCCTAGAACGAGCAGACGCCATTGAGCTACACTAGCATGCAACAGGGACGAATGGAGATGTTACTGGTGCCCGCTCGAGCAAATCGATGAGTAACGGGATGTCAAGTGATCAAGTAATCATATGAGCAAAACCCATCTGTCCCAGATAGGGTCACCAGTGAGTTCCATTAACACTTTGAAGAAAACTTACTAAATGCACTCCCCTAGCTCTTTGAAACTATTAATTAATCTGGACTCCTTCCTAACAGTTTCTATGAAACTAATTATTAACCTTGTACCAAAGGCAAATAGCAACACCACTTTTAAAAAAAGGAAAATTATAGATAAATATCCCTGATGAATCACCGCATCACTGTCATCCCGTTGTTCATCAATTTGCTTGAGCGGGCACAAGTAACATCTCCATTCATCCCAGCCCTGAGATTTTAGCAGCCTCTCCTTACTCGTCCTCTCCTTACTTGTCTCTCCCTGATGAATAATGATACAAAAATTTACAGCAAAATCTTAGCCAAATCTAACAATTTATCAAAAAGATCATAAACCAAAATCAAGTGATATTTATTATGGATATGCGAGAATGGTTAAGTTTATAAAATCAATTAATGTAATATGCCATATCAATAAATGTAGAGATAAAAACACATTATTACATAAAAGATCAAAATAAAGCTATTGACAAGATTCAACATCTATTTATGATAAAATACCTCACTATATATAAAATCTTCAAACTATGAACAGAAGGGATGTACTGCATGATAGCAATGCAATGGCCATTTGCAGCCAACCTACAGCTGGCATCATGCTCAATGGCAAAAAATCAAAAGCTTTCTGAGATAAAACTCAAGGTAAGGATGTCCACTTTCTTCACTATTATTCAATATAGCCTTATACTTGCCATAGTAACTAGGCAAGAAAAAAACCAAAAGGGATCCAGATTGTAAAATAAAACATCACTACTTGCAAATGATATTATAATATACACAGTAGAGTCTAAAGATTGAACTAAAAAGTTCTTAGAAACAATACAGTCAATTTTCAGGCAACAAAACCAATACACAAAAATTTGTAGCATTTCTGTGCAAATAGTGATCTAAAAAAGAAAGAAATTAAAAAGATTGTTCCAATTTAAAATGCCAAAAACACAGAATAACTTGGAATAAAATTAACAGAACTCTTGAAAGAGCTACACATTAAAAGTAAAACACTATATGGTCCAGAGCAATAGTATAGTGGATAGGGTATTTGCCTTGCAGGGGTCTGGGTTTGATCCCTAGAATTACATATGGTCTCCTGAACACCACCAGGAGTAATTCCCAAGTGAAGAGCCAGGAGCAGCCCCCGAGCATCACAGAATATGGCCCAAAAATCAAAGTTAAGCAAAATAAAACATGAAAAAAATAAGAAAATGCCATGGAATGGAAAAAATGTTTCATGTTTGCAAATAGGTAGAAGTAGCACTGTAGCACTGTCCTCCCATTGTTCATCGATTTTCTCAAGCAGGCCCAGTAACATCTCCCTCATGAGACTTGTTACTGTGTTTGGCATATTGAATACATCATGGGTAGCTTGCCAGGCTTTCCCGTGTGTGCGAGATACTCTTGGTAGCTTGCCGGGCTCTCCGAGAGTAGCAGAGGAATCGAACCCAGCTCGGCCAGCCAGCTGCGTGCAAAGCAAATGCCCTACCGCAGTAACATTGTCAAAATGACTACCTTACCTAGATCATTATACAGGATTCAGTTGAGTAGAGTTTGTTTCAAGTATTTAAACAATGTCCTTAGAACTTAGACGGTAGTTGCACTGTATCTAAAATGTTAAAGTAAGATTATCATTTTGGCAACACTACTTTTACCTGTTCATGAACAAGGGATATTTTTCCATTTTCTGGTGTCCTTCTTTATTTCTCTCAGTAGCAACATATAGTTCTCAATGTGTAAGCATTTCACATTTTCTTCATTAATTTTGAGGAATACTTTTAATTCTCTGATTTCCTCTTTGATGCACTTACTACTTAACAGCATATTTTCCAGTGTACAAATGTTGGAGCTATTCTCAACTCCCTTTATATAGTGAATTTCCACCTTCATGACATTGTGGTCTGGGAATATGCTGCTATGATTTCTGTTTTTTAAACTTGTGTATTTAAATTGTGTTGCAACATGTGATAGCTCCTAGAAATGGTACCATATGCACTGGGGAAGAATTGTATTTGACTTTGGGGAGATGGATAGCCTGTCTATTAGTTCCAGTTCTTCGAATTTACCATTTAGCACTGTTCTTTCTGTAATATTCTGTTTGGTTAATCTGTCCAACGATGAGAGAGGGTATTAAAGTCTCCCATTACTATTGTGTTGCTATCAATGCTTCTCCTCAAGTCTGATAACAGTCACTTTATAAAATTGCTGCTGCCCTTTTGTTTAATACATATATTGATAAGAAATGTGAACTATTTATCTGCTGATACCTTAAGCAGTATATAACACCTATCTATATATAATATTATTATTTTATTCAGCTTTGCACCCCATAGGGTCTTTGAGTACCATCAGGAGTAATTCCTGAGTGCAGAGTCAGGAGTAAGAGCTAAGCATCACTGGGTGTGGACTAAAACCAAGAGGGCGGGGGTGAGGGGTGAGGAGGGAGAGAGTGAGAGAGTCCCACTTCCTTATTGATTATAAATTACTGTTTTAAGTTGGAGATTTTTTATCTCTCTCAATTATAATATGCCAGAAGATAAAGGAAAATCATGTACTTTATTCAAGGCGGTAGCACAGCGGGTAGGGCGTTCGCCTTACAAGCGGCCACCATGGCCGACCCGAGTTCGATTCCTCCGCCCCTCTCGGAGAGCCCGGCAAGCTACCGAGAGTATTCGATATGCCAGACACAGTAATAACAAAGTCTCCAATGGAGATGTTACTGGGCCCGCTCGAGCAAATCAACGATCAACGGGAGGGCGTTTACCTTTACCTTTTATTCAAGGCAGTGTCCGTGGCTGGTGGCAGAGAACAGCTTTAGGAGATATTAAATCCCTCTGTTTCTTACCTTTTTTCCCTCACCACTAAGACGTGAATATATTAAAAATGATCTTAGTCAATAGGACCTGAAGTAAGGGCTGTGGGGATTCTCAAACAGGTTTTCCATCTTTGTGGTTTTCATTAACTAGGCATTTGCTTTTTCATGTTTTTTTTGGAGTGGATGCCTCTGTCTTGCAACATGAATGCAATTACTGGCTTATTGACATTAGTAAAGTAGAAAGTTAGACTGTGTTAGACCTTTGATAAGATTGTTGAACTAGCAACCAACTCCAGAATGACACAACCTCTGATTTTTTTTGAAACATGAGATAATAGGTATATTTGTTGTTTAAACACAACTCAGTATTCTGGCACTTTCAGCATAAAAATAGATTCCAACTGCATGTAATATATACCTCTCATTCAGCTGACATAAATAACAAGAAAATGTACTGTTTCACATAATAATATAAGATTATTTAAAGATTAGGTGATTAGTAGCTCCAAGATATTATCAGAGTCTCATATCCTTCGCTAATGCTCTATTTTATCATCATGCCTTTTTTCCAGTTTTCTTCTGAGGTTACTGCCAGTTGAATGAGTCTGGATTTTTTCATAGTATAGAGGCTAACTCCAAGAGTGGGTATTCTAAGGGATCAGGATGGTGATGCAAAGAATTTTAAGTATCTACTCTTAGAAATCATCTATGAATATTCTTACCTTGCTTTATAGTGTGAGGCAGTCAAAATGATCCAGTTTCAAGGCAATGAGATCAATATCCAAAGAACTGGTGGTAGTATCAGCAGGATGTCAATTATATATAAAGAACATGTGAGGTGGGCAATATTGTTTTGCTTATTTCGGAAAGTTTCAAAGATGAGAATAGGTGATTATGATAGTAACTTTCCTTTCTCCACGAACCTAAAGAAAACCTTCACATTTTGCTTTGGGACTTTAGAAAGAGATTACCAGATTGGAACTGGCAAAGGAGTTGGACCTAATATTGCACCACTGTAAATGGAGGCACTTTGAGGAAACATGGGCCACTGTCTTCTCTCTCGGCTTGCTACAGCTTCACCATACTGCACAGGAAGAGATTATAAACTTGTTTAAACAATCCAAATTCTCACAATTATCCCCAGGGAACGCTTCTCTGTTGTTTGCTTTGAAGACCAGTATTGCAGAACATACATAGTGACATACTTTCAAAAGGGGACACCTGAGACAAGGTCTCAAGACATCCTGAACTTTGGTATTAAATACATCACACCCCAAGGAATGCATTCCCTCAATAATGAGGTACTGTCAGGAAGAAACATGCTGTCTGGACAAACACAACAAATGTTTCAGAGACAACAAAAATTGAGAAAATTTTAATTATAAGAATTATCCCTTTTATAAAGACAGTTTCAAGAGTGAGAGAGCTGTCTCACTTAATATATAACACAGAAAATCTAGAAAAATGAAGAAACCTAAGTATTATCCAAAAATGAAAACTGAGATAAGTAATTTATTCTTTATTTTTTTGTTTTGCTTTGTTTTGTGTTCAGGACTCATCTGGCAGAGTTCACAGGATAGGTACTCTTTTTTTTTTTTTTTGGCTTTTTGGGTCACATTCAGTACTCAGGGAACAGTATGGGATACTGAGGATCAAACCCAGGTCTGGTGAATGCAAGGCAAACACCCTCCCCACTGGACTATCACTCCAGCCGGAGATAAGTAATTTATGAGATAAAATTTTTAAAGATCAAAAAGAATCTTTCCAAATTCAAAAGAATAAAGTGAAAATTTAAAAACAGGAAATACAAGAATATACCAAGATGATTTTAAAAACTTTGGTACATCTATACAATGGAATACTATGCAGCTGTTAGAAAAGATGAAAAACAAACACTGTCCTCCCATTGTTCATCGATTTGCTCGAGTGGGCCTAGTAACGTTTCCATTTTGAGATTTGTTGTCACTGTGTTTGGCATATTGAATACATCACAGGTACTTGCCAGGCTTTGCCGTGCGGACGAGATACTCTCAGTAGCTTGCCAGGCTCTCCAAGAGGGGCAGAGTAATCGAACCCAGCTCAGCCGGGCTGGCTGCACACAAGGCAAACGCCCTACTGCTGTGCTATTGCTATAGCCCTGGAGCAATAGAAAAGATGAAGTCATGAAATTTGCATATAAGTGGATCAACATGGAAAGTATCATGCTAAGTGAAATGAGTCAGAAAGAGAGGACTAGACACAGAAAGGTTTCACTCATCTGTGGAATATAAAGTAACAGAATGGGAGACAAACACCCAAGAATAGTTGAGATAAGCACCAGGAGGTTTGCTCCATGGCTTGGAAGCTAGCCACACATGCTGGGGGTAAAGGCAGCTCAGATAGAGAAGGGAACACCAAGTAAATGTTATTTGGAGGACCTGCTCAGGAAGGGAGATGTATGCTGAAAGTAGACTATAGATCGAACACGGTGGCCACTCAATACCTCTATTGCAAACCACAACACTGAAAAGGAGAGAGAGAGCAAAAGGGAATGCCCTGCCACAGAGGCAGAGTGGGTGGGAGGGGAATGGGGTGGGGGTGGTGGGAGGAATACTGGGATCATTGGTGGTGGAAAATGGGCACTGGTGGAGGGATGGGTACTTGATCATTGTATAACTGAATCGCAAGCACAAAAGTTTTTAAGTTTACAACTGTACCTCATGGTGTTTCACTAATAAAAACTTTTTAAAAAAGAATGTACCAAGACAAAGTCAAGGTGAAGAACTTAAAAATATAAACAAAGGGATCAACAAAAAATTGATAAACCAGATGAACATATATTAGTACGAGGGCATATAGCAGTAAAGCTCACAAAGAGAGCAACAAAAGAGAAAAATTTATCAAAAAAAAAGGACACCCATAGAACATCAAGTATAATAGTAGTTTTATTATGAGGATTCCAGAAGAAATAAGAGAAAGGTACAGATAATATATTAGAAAAAATAATATCTGTAAACTTGCCCAGGCTATAGCTTGGAGGAAACAAAGAACCAAGTGTAAGTAGAACCAAGTTTCAAATAAAAGCGACCTCAGAAGATCCACATAAAAACAGATATTAATCAAGTCTAAGTTAAGGGAAGTATCTGGAAAGGAGCAAGAAAAAAGAAGCATGTGACACATAAAGGAATATACCATATTTTTCAACAGAAACACTTTAGGACACAAGTAGTGTGCGATGTATTCAAAGTACAGAAAAGAAAAAGTTCCCAGCCCCAAGTATTATTAAGTCATTTTGTCACTGTCCTCCCATTGTTCATCGATTTGCTCAAGCAGGCCCAGTAACATCTCCATTTTAAGACTTGTTGTTACTGTGTTTGGCATATTGAATGTGTCATGGGTAGCTTGCCAGGCTTTGCCGTATGGGCGAGATACTCTCAGTAGCTTGCAGGGCTGTCCAAGAGGGGCAGACGAATCGAACCCAGTTCGGCCGAGCTGCTGTGTGCAAGGAAAATGCCCTACCACTGTGCTATTGCTCCATTTATTGCTTAGAATTGAAGGACATTTTATATTTTTTTAAACCAATTTTAATTGATGTACTGAGATTAATTTGAAATAGTTACTTAGGGCCGATAGCACAGCAGCTAGGGCATTTGCCTTGTATGCGGCCGACCCAGGTTTGATTCCTTCACCCAGGGTTCAATTCCTCTGGCCCTCTTGGAGAGCCCGGCAAACTACCAAGAGTATTTCGCCATCACAGCAAATTGATGAACAATGGGAGGAAAGTGCTACTTATACTTTTTAGAAATACATCATTCAGATCATCACACCTGCCACCAGAGAGCCTGCCTCCCTCCCCAGTGTCCCAAGTACCCCTCCAAACCACAAGGCCATGCAAGCTCAGTTCTATAACCAAAATCTTCAGTTCTGATAACTTTGGCCATTCGTTATGTGTTTTTTTTATCTCATATTTGGGATAGATCTCTCTCAAAGTTGTCGAATGGTATAACCTATATGCTGAGATAAATGGAACTAAACTGCTGGAATTTCACAAAATTGTAAATCAATGATAAAATAATATTTTCCCCAAATCTATAACTTTCATACATATAAATTAAAAATAATGTTACAAATAAATATCTGCTAATACATTTTAAGACTTACATGAAATAGATAAATACAACAAATGGAAAACTTAGTAAAAGTTAAGAGAATTTAAAAAAATTTAAAGGGAGGTTCTGATTAGGCCTCTGAAAGCATAGGATCTGAAAGTATAAAAGTATGCTTTACCTTAAGGGAATATAGACTCTATATTAGAAAATATCATATTACAGATACCATTTAAGTGTCTGTATTAATAAGAACAGATTTGTAATAAAACCTCCATGGATTAAAAAAATCCCTAAGATATATGTTTGATATAAACTAAATGTTAATTTGTTATTGCAAATGTATAAAATCTCATACCAGGACAGGAACAAACACTCCTTTCTTCATCTAGTGAGTGCCATACTCAGTACCAAGTACTGAGGAGTTTGTCATCCCTTTTAAAGAAGCTCCTGTAACACTTCTTGCAAGACTGGTTTCAAGGCTGTGAGTTCCATAAACTCTTGCCTGTCCCTGAGGCTCTATATTGTTCCTTCAGATCCAAATAACAATTCAGCTGGATGGAGGATTTTTGGTTACATGTTCAGTTCATTGAGTTGTATACATCTCTCTATTCCCTTCTGGCTCAGAGTCTCCTTTGATAGTTCTTCTATGAATCTGGGTTTTCCTTTGTATGTAAATAACCTTTTTACCTTGTTGCTTTCAAAACTCTGTCTCTAAAATCCATCATTTGGATTTTAATTTTGATTATAATGTATCTTGTTGTTTTCCTATTTGCATCTGTTTTCATTGGGACCTTTCAGGCCTTTTGAATCTCAGTGCCTATACTTCTCGACTTTGGGAAATTCTTATCTATAAAGTTTTAAATATTTTTTCTTGATCAAATTCACCTTCCTGTTTCTAAGAGACTCATCATTCTCATGATACATTGTCCCCCTTGAATTCATCCATGGTTCCCTGATATGCTATTGATTTCTTTTCAGATTTTTTTCCCCACCTTAATTTTTTTCAAGCTATTTCCTCCAACTCGCCTTGATCTTTTCCTTAGCTGTTATTATTCTCAGCTATTCAGATACTCTATGGAGATTTTTTTTTAATTTTTATTAGTGAAACACCATGAGGTACAGTTGTAGACTTACAACTTTTTGTGCTTGGGTTTCAGTTATACAATGATCGAGTACCCATCCCTCCACCAGTGCCCATTCTCCACCACCAATGATCCCAGTATCCCCCCCCCATCCCACCCTTCATCTATGGCAGGGCACTCCCTTTTGTTCTCTCTCTCCTTTTGGGCGCTGTGGTTTGCAAAAGAGGCACTGAGTGGCAATCATGTTCAGTCTATAGTCTACTTTCAGCATGCATCTCCCATCCTGAGAGGATCCTCCCAACACCCTTCTCTATCTGAGCTGTCTTTACCCTTAGAGTGTGTGGCTGGCCTTCAAGCCATGGAGTAAAACTCCTGGTATTTATCTCGGCTATTCCTGGGTGTTAGTCTTCTATTTTGTTATTTTATGTTCCCCAGATGAATGCAGTCTTTCTGTGTCTGTCCCTCTCTTTCTGATTCATTTCGCTTAGCATGATATTTTCCATGTAGTACCACTTGTATGTAAATTTCATGACTTCATTTTTTCTAACAGCCACATAGTATTCCATTGTGTAGATTTACCAAAGTTTCTTTAACCAGTCATCTGTTCTCGGGCACTCAGGTTTTTTCCATATTCTAGCTATTTGGCAAAACCCTCTATGACATTGAAGCTAATGGTATCTTCAAAGATGTCATGCCACTGGCCAAGCAAGTGAAAACAGAGATAGACAAATGGGACTATCTTAAACTAAGAAAGAAGCATCTGCACCTCAAAAGAAACAGTGACCAAAATACAAAGAGAGTCTACAGAACAGGAAAGGATATTCGCCAAATACACATCTGACAAGGGGTTGATATCAAGGATATACAAAGTACTGGTTGAACTCCACAAGAAGAAAACATCCAACCCCATCCAAAAAATGGGGTGACTAAATGAACAGAAACTTTCTCAAAGAAGAAAGCCAAATGGCTAAAAGGCACATGAGAAAATGCTTTACATCATTAATCATCAGAGAGATGCAGATCAAAATAACAATGAGATATCATTTCACACCACAGAGACTGGCCCACATCCAAATGAACAAAAGCAACCTGTGTTGGCATGGATATGGTGAGAAAGGGACCCTCCCTCACTGCTGGTGGGAATGCCGACTGGTTCAGCCCTTTTGGAAAAACACTATGGACGATTCTCAAAAAACTAGAAATTGAACTCCAATTTGACCCAGCAATACCACTCCTGGGAGAGGCAAAAAAAAGTATAGTCAAAGTGACTTCTGCACTTGTCTATGGAAATTTTTTAAATACCTCATCATTACTGCTTGAAGTTTTCTCATTTTAACTCCCATACTTTCTTGTATTTTATTGACTACCTTTGTCATCATTTCTTTGAGTTCATTAAACATCACCACAACTGAGGATTTACTGAGCTGGCTGGGGTTGGGTGAGCCTTCTGAGTGTGACTGTTTTTATTCATTGCACTTGGTGGTCTTTTAAGAATCTTCTCCATTGAGTGTGCTGTGCTTCTGCTCTGTTGAGGATGAATCTTTGTAGTTAGCCCCCTGGGAAACTCAGAGGATAAGATCAAAATTGCTCTTTTCCTTCCTCCCACCCCTTCACCCAGTGGCAGGGAATATAACTGTAAGCAGTGAGAAATTTGAAATGTGGCCTACCTGGAAGGGAGAAGAGTCTTCTGAGACTGCAGTTCCAAAGAGGATTCTGAGCTGTTATTTGGGGGATCTACCCAGAGGTGGGCTTCAATGAACAGAAGTTCATAAGATGTGAAGATGACCTGTTGAAACATCAGAGGCCAGGTGTTGAGAACATTGTAAGTCCAAATTAGTAAAAAGAAGAAATCATTAAGAATAGAGTGGAAATATATGAAAGATTTAAAAGGCCTATATATTAATAAATATTAGGAGCTCCTAAAAAATCAACAAAACTGCAGCTAAACTTACTAAGAAAAAAAGAAGAAATGATAAAAATAAAAACAGAAATCAAAGAAAAATTATAATTTCTAAAGGAAAAATACTAAGGATCATGAGATGACTATGAACATTTCATGCCAACAAATTAGACAACCAGAATAAATAAACACATTCCTTGAACCATACAATTTTCTACAACATAAGGAGAGATAATAAAATATGAATAGACAAAAGAATAGTAAGCAGATTGACTTAATAATCAAAACCTCTCCCAAATTAAAAGTCCACAGAAAGATGACTTGCTGGAAAATTTTAGCAGTGAAAGGTTTAACACCTATATATCCCAAACTAGTAAAAATATTTTGAAAAAGAAGGAGTATTTCCAAGTTTTATTTTATGAAGCCCCAATCACACTACCACCCAAATCACTACTACCACACACACACACACACACACACACACACACACACACACGTATAGGCCAATATACTTGAAGAACATATAATCAAAAGTTCTAAACAAAATAATAGAAAACTAAACAGGATAATAAAACTCATACATTCTGAGAAAGTAGGATTAATTCTAGGGTGCAGAGGTGATACTTCCTTCACAGAACAATGTCATGCACCGTATTATCAAAATGAAGGATAAAAATATTTTGATTATCATAAATTCATGAAAACCACTGAAAAGAATTTAACATCCATTTATAAAAAAAAGTCTCTCAACAAAGTGTATAAAAAGGAACATAAGCCAACATAATAAAACCCAAATAGATCTAGCTGAGGGTCAATATTCTATTCAGTGGATAAAACAGAGGACTTTATCTAAGACTAGCAGTACGACACAATGCTTGCGCTCACTTCTTTTATTACATGTATCACTGGGAGTCCCAGGCAGAGCAATGAGGCAAGGTAAAGGTGCTAAACTTGTCTGTATGTGTAGTTTTTATATGGTTATCTGAATTTTATAGCAGGACAAATTAAAAGGAGACAAGGAAGAGAGTTATAAGACCATTTTGCATTCTGATCAACTTGTTTTGGAGAGGTCTTGATGATAAGGGAACTGCTGAGAAGACTTTTGTAAAACGAGGACATTGATTTTTCACAAATAAGATAAGGATTAGAAATACGTGCTTGTAATTCATCCTAACAGTTCTCCAGTATGATGACCATCTTTAATAATTTTCTCACTTTATGCTTATTTATCTAAAATGTGATTAAATTATATTGAACCCACCTAAATATGTGCTCATTCTAACACAGATTAATTTCTTTCATTCTATATTTTTGTTGGTTGATGTTATGTTTGCTATTCTATGTCCCTTAGTGGTATTAAGGCCTGATGATAAATGGAGAAAAGTTTCTTTTCCTTTAAATGTACAACAGGATTTTTGCAACAGAGGAAGAAGAAAATGACATTACTGTCAATGGACTTATGTGGATCTGGTCCCTTACCACATTTTCCTTGCAGGGAAACCATATATGAAATATTTAAGAAAAGCTGCTACCTAGAGGGTCAGAGCAACGGTATAGCAGTAAGGCATTTGCCTTGCATGTAGTCAACCCAGATTTGATCTCCATCACCCCCCATATGGACCCCAAGCACCACCAGGAGTGATTCCAAAACAAAGAGCCAGGAATGGCCCCTGAGCATCGCGGGGTTTGAGGTTCCTGCATAAAAAGGTGGGGGAGGGGAAGAAAAGCTGCCACCTGAAAGCAATATAGCCAGTGTTTTAGAAATGACTGGAGACCTGTTAATTTGAAAGTTTAGTTAAAAGCATCCTCAAGATCATCGCAGAATATTAGAAGTTACTTCACATGATACATTTTGCCTTCATGTCCTATTATCTCAGCTTACTACTTTAGAAGGCTGGAGTGACAGCACAGCAGTAGGGTGTTTGCCTTGCGCGCAGCCTGGCAGAGCCCGGTTCGATTCCTCCGCCCCTTTCGGAGAGCTCAGCAAACTACCCAGAGTATCTCGCCCGCACAACAAAACCTGGCAAGCTACCCGTGATGTATTCAATATGCCAAACACAGTAACAACAAGTCTCAAAATGGAGACATTACTGGGTCTGCTTGAGCAAATGATGAACAACGGGAGGACAGTGCTACAGAGCTACTACTTTAGAATAAATCTTTAGCATGATTGAAAAAGCAAGAAATCTTTCAAACAAAATTGCTCCAGTCTGACAATGGGAGAAGATAATTCACATGGGCACCCATAATAAGAAATCCTAAACATAAAGTTTCTAGGGAATTTACTCTCCTTTCAGGTTAAGTACAGCATAGCGTACTGAGGACTACTGTTTTCCTTTTTTCATTCAGGTAAAAGTGTGTGTGTGTGTGTGTGTGTGTGTGTGTGTGTGTGTGAACGCATTCCCTATCCATTACATGTTTAACTTTCATAAACAAAGCACCATTGATATTTCCAGACCGCATTTACTGCCAATGTACTGTTATCAGTATAGGTGATGAGATAAGCTGCTATTTCATAACTGGCTGCAGGCAAAACTTTGAAGCAGAGAGATGTATTTTAGAGGGACATATGTGAAAAGAATTTAATGAATTGTTTTCCATTAAAGAGGTTTTTCTATGCTGCAACATGTAAATGATGTTTTATAAGAAGAGTCACAAAACAAGCATTCCCAAACTCCAGATAAGAGCTGCTACTATGTTTTATTAAAATATGTGTGCTTGTCTGTAAGAAAGGTATTCCTATTCAACAACACTTATTTTTACCCCATTTGTCAATACATTGGCACAATTCATATTCCATGAGTACTATTGAATTACTGACAGAACAGTTGAGATGAGGGAGCTAGAATGAAATCTATAAGGAACAGTGAGTCCTGAATGAGAATAAAGAGAACAGCCATATAGTACTACTTTTCCCACCATCTAATTACACAGTTATATCCCACAGTAGTTCAATTTTATTTGAAATAAGGGGACAAATTAGGATCTAGAGCGATAGTACAGTGGGTAAGGCCTTGCAGGTGCTGTGCCAGATTTGATACCCAGCATCTCATATGATACCCTGGGCACTGCCAGAAGTAATTCCTGAGTGCAGAACCAGGAGTGATCCTTGATCATCACTGGGTGTGATCCCCACCAAAAAAAAGCCCTAAAATGAATATAAAGAAGTTATTAAGATACTAAAATTTCCTTGGATTTCTGGGATGCTTCTGCTTAATATAACTAAATGAATATAAGTATTTATAAATTGTTTTCATGAGCATTAACGCATTAATTTATTGTTAATGATTTCTTATAACAAATTAAAACTTAGTGACCTAAAGCAATAATAAATCTGCATTCAGCTACACAGCTGAGGTTCAGGAATTAAGGAGGGGGCTAGGGGGCTGCCTCTGGCCCAAACTGTCAGAAGATCACAGTCAAAGATCCTCAAGGACCAGAGTCATCTGAAGTGGAGTTGGGCAGAGCTGGAAGGTCTGCATTCAAGGGACTTCACTGACCAATCTGGCAATTCCATGCAGGTGAATGGGGAGAGACCCTTAGTTTCTTGCCACTAGAAACATTCACAGAACTGCTTGCACATACTTAAAGTTGACTTCTCAGGGAGAAAATGACCCAAAATAGACTAACTCTAAAATCAAGTTTTTGGTGATAAGCTTGGGCACACATTCCTACTCACTATGAGAAAAGACCATGTAAGAGACATCTTAGAGGCTGGTGATCACAATACAAAAAATATTAATTAAACACTAATGAAATTGAATACACAAACTACTCTGCAAAAGTCATATTTAAGCATTTTTTTGGTGGGAAACCAAACACAGACCTCATGAACGACAATGGATATTAACACTGAGCTACAGATCCAGTCTAAAACCTTTCTGAAATGTTAAAAATGATCATATAAAAAGGCCATATATTTTATTTTCCTAATAATTGTGAAGTACCAATCCATTGAATCAAATAAAAATGATTATTTATCAATCACCTACTATATGCATTTCTGCTTTTATGCAGTAACTTTGGGGGAGGTGCACATCTGTTAATGCTGGGGAATCAAAATCTGATCAGCTGTGTCCAAGGCAAGTGCCTTACTACTGTTTCAAACCTCCAGCCTGTGCATTTTTTTTTATTCTTCAGTGCTAAGGATATATTCACACTACTGAGAAGAAATATACTCTGGATAACTGTTAAAAATAGAAAATACATGTGCCAGAGCAATAGTAGAGTGGGTAGTATGCTTGCCTTGCACAGAGCCACCTGGGTTGGATTCCCAGTGTGTAATCTCTAGAGTCCCTTCACCCGGGAACCATGGGTTTATTTCATAAACTACTTTAAAGCAGGACCAGAGTTGGTCTTCAGAAATGCAGTGTTCTGAGCCCCCTGTTACTTTACTGCAGGAGAGATACTGAATCAAATCCATAAATTGCTTGGCCTGTTTAGTCTGGCTAGAGAAAGACTGAGAGATCCGGGAAGGCCCAGAATCTGTCTCATTTTAGTGGGGGATTGTTGCTAGGATTATAACTCCCAGCACCCTAAAAAATCTTGTTCTCCCACTCACTTTCTAGAGTGGGGGTACACCAAACGCTGTTCTTACCTTTAGTTTGTAGTTCGTGCCCACCCAGGGATGCCAGCTGTATAATCTCATCAACGCAGAGCTGTGTAAACGCCTTAGCTCGGGTGAAGCTGTGAGTGATTACACATTAAAGGATGTTCACGGGCTCTCTGGAAGGCTCACTCTCACCGCCCACGTTTGGTACTCTCGAACTGCTTCCCCACATGGGATGGCCATTGCAATGGGCCGACGAAGGAGGAATGAGGGCCAAGCTGGTTGGTGATTAGTTGCAATTTATTCCATCCCTCATCTCTCCCAAACTCTCTCTCTCCCTAACTCGTTCCCGAACTCTCCCTGCAGCCCACAACTCTGGCTCTCAGCTCTCTCCAACTCCTCTCTGACTCCCCACTCTGGCTCTGCCTCTCTCTCCAACCCACTCTCTAACTCTCCACTCTCTGGCTTCCTCCACCATTTCAACCACCTCTTCTCTAACCATGCCTCCCAAACCACACCTCCCCCAGGGAAGCACAATCAACATGTTTATCAAGCCTTCCTGACCACCTACAGCCCAATAGGGCAAAATAGGACTTAAGGTGTGTTTCTCCTCTCCTTACACCAGTAACTTAATCAACATCTTAATTCTAGTTCCTAATATTTGCCATTCTGTGTGGACAGAGTTTCCCTCCCCGTCCTGAGCAGAGCTCTGGCAGCTGAAGACCTCCGGAACCCAGCCACAGCCGTGCTCAAGACTACCCTCCACATGCTCAGACGAGCCTCACGCATGAAGAAACCGGCAGAGGAACCCAGGTGTGCGGGACCCGGGGCTGAGATCTCCAAGCCTGCTCGGTTCCCGACTGGGCCTCCTCCACCCAGATCCCCCATCTTCCAGTAGCTAGAAGTTACACCCACCAAACTGCCCCTGGTGCCATGTAATCCTATCAATGGCCAAGACCCAGAGACTCTAAAACCAAGTTCCCTGAAGCGCATGGCTACATTCTCGGCCACTCGACCTCTATTTTTTTAAATTTTTTAAAAAATTTTATTAGTGAAACACCATGAGGTACAGTAGTAGACTTACAACTTTTTGTGCTTGGGTTTCAGTTATACAATGATCGAGTACCCATCCCTCCACCAGTGCCCATTCTCCCCCACCAATGATCCCAGTTTCCTTCCCACCCTGCATCTCCCATGCCATCCCAACTCTATGGTAGGGCATTCCCTTTTGTTTTCTCTCTCCTTTTGGGTGCTGAGGTTTGCAAAAGAGGCACTGAGTGGCAATCATGTTCGGTCTATAGTCTACTTTCAGCATGCATCTCCTATCCTGGAAGGATCCTCCCAACACCCTTAACTTGGTGCTTCCTTCTCTATCTACTGCCTTTTCCTCTAGCAGGTGCGGCTAGCCTTCAAGTAATGGAGTGAACCTCCTGGTACTTCTTATTGTCTAGTTCTCATGCTTGGAGAACCCGGCAGGCTACCGAGAGTATCCTGCCCACACGGAAGAGTCTGGGAAGCTCCCTATGACATATTCAATATGCCAAAACCCACTAACAGTGATGGGTCTCATTCCCCTGACCCTGAAAGAGCCTCCAATATGGCACTTGCTAAAATCTCAGGGCTAGGATGAATGGAGATATTAGTGGTGTCTGCTCAAGGAAATCGATGAACAACAGGATGACAATGATACAGTGACAGTGATGAACACAGTAATAGACACATTTAGTCTTGTAGGGTGACTCTCCTGGAGACATCTCACCACAGACTCAGACTACAGTGCTCATGCCAGATTAATCATTCCTAACCCTAGCAGGGTCTGAATCTAGTTACTAATTTTTGGATGATGACAGAATTTGCCCATGACCATGCTCTTAACTTACAGTTAAGTATTAACTATTATGTTAAGTATTAAGTTAAGTATTAAGTATTATGTCACTGTGCCTATTTCAATGCCAGGGCAGTTCACATCTTGCCCTGGATCCATCCAGTACTTTGTCGGGACCCGGCTTTGGGGGATCTAGGAAGTAAGGGCAACTGAGCTTAAATCGAGAGAGAAGATGTCCAGGAGGTAATACTAGCTGGAGTCAATTAACTCCCAAGTTACAGGCTTGTCTTTTTTAACTATCTTCCTGTGTTCATACAAAAAGTAATTGCCCTGAAATAATTAGCCATGCAAAGGATATTAAGGAGAAGAGAAAAACAATATAAGTCAGCGGATTCTGCTCAGGAGACAAAGGTAACTGACAGGTTGGGGAAGCAATCAATAATCCCAAGCTCCCTGCGGTCAGGGAGAAAGGCAAACCAATGTTATCCTACACACCATCATCCCATATGGTTCCATATGGTTTCCCAAAAGCACCTCAAGGAGCAATTGCTGAGCACAGACCCACGAGTAACCCCTGAGTATTACCGGGTATGACCCCAACACCAATAAAAAAGAAAATCACAACCAGCCTATAACATCTTCCCTTCACAGAATCAAATTGACACCATTAACATGCATACTGATGGCTACCATACTACCAGAATCTCTTTGATATTCTGATTTTCAATCTTCTGTTAAAACTATAATTTTAAGTTCTCATCTTCCAGTTACTAGTCAAAGAACATAGGCCTCATTGCCTGCTAGGTCTCAGGTCACTTTGCTATGAAACCATTGATGAACTGACCCTGTCAAGCTACGGAATGTCTGGAAGGCAGATCCATAAGGTTCCTAGCTTAATGTGAATCTGCACCAATCGCGTGGTCCAATGTTTGATACTGAAAATATGGGTGTGGGATCCTGTTTATCCCATCACTCTCCTACCCTTTAGCTAGTTCTCCCTCTCCTCTGTTTCTAAACCTTGGCATTAAGAAATTTTGGAACATTGTACGAGATACTTACCCCAATGACAAGTTACTTACCCCAATAATCCAATTTTGTCACAGAAAATAGCAACGTAATTTTTCCTAAATACTTCAAGATATTAATTTGATTATTCAAGTTATAAAATAAAGGCTGCCAAGCTTGTCCTGGTCAGGCACAGTCTTAACAGTCTCTGTAAAATAGCAGGTAGAAGTCTATGCTTCCTGACATCTGAATTATCTACAATTTAGAAAACTCCTTAAAAGTATTTCTACTAATAAAAAGTATCTGTAACCTTAAGAGCAAAAGCTTTTGCAGAAGTATTTCAAAAACTTAAAAAGTATTTCCAAAAATTTTAAAAGATAAAATTGGTTTTATTTTTTATTTTAAAATTGGTTAATATTCTTACTTTTTTTTTAAAAAAAAAGTGTAAATAAACTCAATACTGTAGCAGTGTCCTTCCATTGTTCATCAATTTGCTCCAGCGGGCACCAGTAACGGCTCCATTGTGAGACTTGTTACTATTTTTGGCAAATCAAATACCCCACCAGGAGCTTGCCAGGCTCCACCATGCAGGCAAGCTCTTGGTAGCTTGTCGGGCTCTCTGAGAGGGACAGAGGAATGGAACTGGGTAGGCCGCCTCAAGGCAAACGCCCTACTTGCTGTGCTATCGGCTCCAGCCAAAACTCAATGCAAGGCAAACAAATCTTATGGAAAATTTCCATTGCATCTGCGGATACATGATGCACCCTCATTCATTATACTTTCTATACACACACACGCCTCAAATCCACCAACTATCAATTCTGCTTCCTCTAACGATCATCTCCAATCACTTCGAATTATGTAAATGCCATTTTCAGTGATTTTGAATGCGAACATGTGTGAGCTTGCCAGCCCTATCCTACAGAGCGCTTGACAACGAGAGCTTCGGCTCGGCCGGTTGCGTAGCAACAGCGTCCCGCCCTCAGCCCCAGGGCCGCGAGCTCGCGCTCTTCCGGCGGCCGGAGACCGGCGCCGCGCGGGCGGAACAGAGGTGGCGGCCCCCGTGAGGGCGCGGAGGGCGCTGTTTCCGAGGCACCGGGGGCGGTGCCGGCCCGCGCGATTGGCTGCGGAGCCGGAAGCGCGCCTGCCGGTGGTCCGGCGCGGACGGCGCTTGGGGAGTTGCGGCGTCCCGAGGAGCCACGCGGTCTTGAGGAGCGGCTGCGTCCCGAGGAGCCGCGCGCCGGTCCCGCTCTGAGGAGCCGCCATGGAGCCGGGTCCCGGCGCGCGCGCGGGTAGCGCGCTCTTCGCGGGCTTCCGGGCCCTGGGGCTCTTCAGCGGTCCCGTGCCGCACGCCGTGCGCTTTAGCGCGCTCCGCCGCCGCTTCTACGTGACGAGCTGCGTGGGCCGGAGCTTCCACACGTACGACGTGAGTGCGCGTGCGGGGCCGCCGAGCGGCGGGACGCGTCCAGGGACCGTGCTGTCCCCGTGCCCGGGCGAAGGGGAGCCCTTGTCCACGGTGCCCGCTGCGCCGGAGGCGGCGGCCCTGTGTTTCAAATGGGCGGTGAGGTGCTGGGGTGACAGCACGGTGGGAGGGCGTTTGCCTGGCACGCGGCGACCGGGGTTGGATCTCCTCCATCCCATCGGGTCCCCCGAGCACCGCCAGGAGTCAGCCCAGAGCATCGCTGGGTGTGATCCAAAAAGAAAATAAATGAATAAACAAATAAAAAGATGGTGAAACAAACCCAGATGTGCTTTTTACGACATGCCAAGCCCAGATCATGAAGTTTTCGATGCTCAGGGGTTACTCCTGGCTCATGCACTCAGGAATTGCTCCTGGCGGTGCTCGGGGCACCCTATGGGATGCTGGGAATCGAACCTGTGTTGGCCATGTTGGCTGCGTGCAAGGCAAACGCCCTACCCGCTGTGCTATCGCTCCAGCCCCCAGATCATGACGTCTATTGGAACTCGGCTTGCACCGTTTGCTTACATTAGAATACGGTATCTGTCCGGACTCTGGTGTGCAGGTGTCCAGTGGCTGCGAAAAGGAAGACAGATAGGCTTATAGGGGTCTAAAATATTTGCTATGTTATAGACTACTTTACTGTGATGATTAAATATAGCTATGCTCCTGAGAGAATAGTTGGAAATACAGACTCTTCTGGTGGTGTGAATTATACTTAGTGTCCTTTTCTGAAAGCTCAGCATAGCAGATTGACATGTATGAGGGTATGTTAATCTTCAAATAGTAGCTACTGTACCTAACGAAACTTTAATCTTTTTTTTTTTTTAAACAGGTCCAGAAACTTAGTCTGGTTGCAGTAAGTAAGTGTGGACTTTATTTTGAATTTATTCTTTAGTTTCAAAAGTGCAGGACAGATTCTGGTATTGGATTCAGTAACCCGTTTAATCCTCTTTTATTTGGAGTCGTTCTTCAGACTTCATGTCGCACGGTGCTGAGCCTTTTAAAGAGTATAAGGGCTAGTTCCTGGCGGGGTGGGGGGACATGGGCGCCCCTGCCCACACCCCAGCGCTTGGGGCTCTCCCGGACCCTATTCCCTGGGGTGCTTGGGGACCTGCCACCTGTTGGCATTTATTCATGCATGGTTTTGTGGTGCAGGGAGTGTACCTAGAGTCTCATTCATACAGAGGGTCTGTTCTACCACTGAGCCACATTTCCAGCCTTTTATTTATGTGTGTTTTTTTTTAAATTTGTTTTGTTTTGTTTCTGAGCAGTGCTTGTGCTAACTGTTACCTGGCTCAGTGCTTAGGTGTCACTCTTGGCAGGGATCATGGTACCCTATGGGGTGTAGGGATCGAACCTGGTTAGTCACATGCAAAGCAAGTGTCCATCTGCTGCACTGCCCCTCTGGCCCCATATCCAGCCTTTAAAACAGATTAATAGGATTAAAGGGAACTATAAGGTATCTAGTATGTATTAAACTTACGTATCTTAAGACTGTGGAGGGTAGAGGCATCCTTCTGTAACCTAAAGTGAATGATTAACTAGTTTTAAGAAATGAAATCCCAGAATGGAACATGCAGCATGCTACAGTCCTGTTGTCTAAGTCTGCTGTTCTTAGAGGCGGAACTGTACAGAAAGTGCCAGTGTGACCCTAGTAGCCCGAGGGATCAGGAAGCTGATGTCCTGAAAGAAGTAGCTACAGCTTATAGGCAGAATCACCTTGAGGAGACCAAATAGAAGCGAGGTTTATTTTAAGGGTCAGCAGGTGATATCATAAGGAGGGTTCCTGTGCCCCCCCCACCCCCCAGGTGAATCCAGGTTTTGACTTAACTAAAATTTTTTTCTTGGATTTATTAGTGAACTAGCTGTTTCTGGAAGCAGTCCTGTGAATGCTGGGTTGCTGAATGGCCATTTATTCAGGTTCTGTTTGCCAGATAACTCCCCCACACCCCCCAATAAGCTCAAAAAGCTTCATTTTTTCCCTTTATTTGTGTTTCTATGCCTGCAAGTACATGCGTCTAAAATATTAGACATATTCTCTTAGAAGAGGTTTAATAGTCTTAACGTGAAAGTTACATCTAACATTTATGTCTAAAATGGCAAAAGAAGTTGAAATTTCATTTCACATGTATGTACCTATGAAGTTTTGTGTGTGTGGTTGAGGTTTTATGTTCCCAAATCTTAATGTATTTCTTTCACTTCATATTTCTTTTTTCCTAGGTAACTCCGTTCCACAGGATATCTGCTGTTTAGCAGCTGATGGGAAGCTAGTCTTTGCTGCTTATGGGAATGTTTTCTCTGCATTTGCCCGTAATAAAGAGGTTTGCATCACTGAATTATTTTAACTTTTTTTTTATACTGGTAGTTTTGATTGTTATTATAATGGAAGGAAAGTTAATGTTGTCATTTTTAAGGGCCTGTGTGTATATATGTATATATAAGTGCACCCATACACAGCCATATTCTGTTTTCTGTAAGAGAGATTCATTTTATGGAATTATCAAAATTAGGTAAAGCTGATAACTTCATTCAGTTTTATTTACCAGGGACAGATCATTCAGGTCCAGTCTCTACACCTATCTATACATATTTGGTGAGGTAGAATTTAGTCATTTGTATACTTGAAAATTTACAAATAGAATTTGTATATATATGTATATATTTGATAATAGACTGTATGTTTGAAAAAAGTATTTATTTATTCTTGTTCTTGAGCCACACTTGATTCTGCTTGGTGTTTTACCCCTGGCTTTGCACTCAGGGATCACTTCTGACAGTGCTTAGCGGGGAACCAACCATATGGGATTCTGGGGATTGAACCTGGGTTGGCAGCATGCAAAAAATTACCATACTTGCATTACTATCACTCTGGCCCAGTTGGTATGTTTTAAAAGTCCTTTCCTGGTAGATTCAAATATCTATCACTGTTTTATGTGAATTGGCTTTTTCATTGAGAATGATTTAGCTCATGATTTCTTTTTCTAAGAACTAATTCAAGTATATGAAAACTAAATTCTGTTTTCTCCATTCTTTTTCTCTTTTCTTTTTCTTTCTTTTGCGGGGCATGGGGGAGAGAGGGGTTGGACCACACCAGGCAGTGCTCAGAGCTTGATCCCTGGCTCAGGAACCGTATGGGCTGCCAGGGATCGAACCCAGGTAAAAATCAGTGGTGTAAACGTTTGCTTAATTTACTGTATTAATCTAGCACTGGCCAACCTGAGTGATAAATTCGTCTGAACTTAAACTCATGGTGATACTGAGAAAGTAGGTATTTGGAGAGCAGTAACAAGAAACACTTCCTAATCTCATGACATGCTGTTCAGTCATTCATCCAAATGATCAGATGTGTAAAGGGCTGTTGAGAATGGTCAAGAATCCAAATCATGGGGCCGGAGAGACAGTACAGCAGGTAGGGCGCATGACTGTCAAACCAGGTTCTATACCAGTATTCTAACCTGTATTCCCTAAGAACCACCAGGAGTCAACTTGAGCACAGCCAGATGTGGCCCTACCTGCCTGCCACTACCACCAAACAGAACTGAAGTCAAGTCATCCCTTCGTTCCTTTGTGAACATTTGTACGTCTAGTAGAAATGCAGACGTATATGCCAGCGTTCTCTAGAGCAGTGTTTTTAGACTTTTTTAATACCTACCAATGAGTACAGGGCCATGACGAGTGGGCAATAAGAAACTATAACTTTGATGGATGAGCAAGAAAATTCTGCAGCTTTACGCTGGTCTGATAGACTGGTGGTCAAAAATCAAGGCAGTGTGCCACCCGGGATGCTTAGAAAAATTATCAAGGTTTGCCTTGGCAATAATAAACTTGTTCCCAGAGTTTACCGCCACCACTATCTGGAGCAAGGGAAGGCAGATTACTTGTGGAGTTCACTTCAGAGTCAGGGAAAAGAATTACTTGTTTTTGCAGAATTGCTCTGTGTGATTTTCCCTGGAATGTGTGTAAAGCACTGATGGGGAACATTGGAGACTTAGTTAAGGTGCTCTGCTGTCACTCTCAGGGCTAATGAGACAAGGAGAAGAAAGAGTGTTACTGTAACCTGTTGAGAACTGCAACCAGAGAGAAATGACTGAGTTATGGAGGAATTTGAGTTACTGTAACCGTTAATTGTCAAAACAAAGATCAGAGGAAAAAAGAAGCCTGGGCTTGTAGAGTTGCATCCACATTCTGGTTCTGAACATGCAGCTTTTCTGGAGTGTAGAGAGAGTGCTGGTCGAGTGAAGGACAGTGGTTTGCTGAGCTTCAAGTTTTATTAGTGTGTACCTGTCCAAGCATTTCCTTTCCTTATCATTGGGTTGTTTGAGGAAGCAGAGGGCAGAAGGAAGTGCCTGCTTTCTTGCTGCTGGATGATCAGCTGTTGGACATGCCACCGTGAACATCTATAGACACGTGTGTCTTGTGAATATCAACACTGTGATGAGCAATAACATGCAATCTTTTTGACCTTCTTTGTTGTAGATCGTACACACCTACAAAGGTCATAAAACGGAAATTCATCTTTTGCAACCTTTTGGGGATCATGTCATCTCTGTTGATATTGACAGTGTTCTTATTATTTGGCATGTATATTCAGAAGGTAAGAATGAACTCACTGCTTTATCTATGTGCAGTTAAATGAAAGCCTATATAAAGTTTTCTGTAGACATTGTGTATATAATCAATTAGGAACAAGTTAAAGAGGGAGAAATAGTATAGCAGGGAGGGCACTTGCCTTGCATGTAGCCAATGCAGGTTCGATCCCTAGCATCCTGCATGGTCTATGAGCCCTGAATTCAGAGCCAGGAGTAAACCCTGAGCACTGCCAAGTGTGGCTTCAAACCAAAACAACCAACCAAAAAATTTAAAAAAACCCAAATAGACTATGTTTCTTTATATCCCAAATATGAGATCATTCTGTGTCCCTCTCCTGACTTAACTTTTCTCAAGGGGATACCTTCTAGATCATCTGTGTAGCAACAAATTGCAAGACTTCATCTTTTCTCGTAGCCTAGTAATATTCCATCATGTGTATGTGCCATAGTTTCTTTATCCAGTCATCTGTACTTGAACAGTTGGATAATTTCCAGATCTTGGCTATTGTGAATAATGCTGTGATGAACACGAGTGCAGATGTCTTTTTCTGTACTGAATTTATTTGTCTTGGGTAATTGCCAAGAAGTGGAATTCCTGGTTCATAGGGAAGTTCGGTTCCTAGTTTTCGGAGGAATGTTCATATTCCCCTTTTCCCCATTTCTGTGTCAGTACTGCTTGTTTTTGCTCATTGAAATGTGTGCCTGCCTGTCTCTGGAGTGAGGTTTTGATTTTCAAAGTCATGTAGATAAGCCATGTAGGTCATTTTCATATGCCTTTTGGCCATTTCTATGTCTTCTTTGAGGAAACTCATTTCTGTACACCTTCACACCCCCATTTTGATGGGTTGGTTGTTTTATTTATAAAGTTCTACCAATGTTTTATATGTCTTGGATTGGGAAAATACTCACTTCCACTCTGTGAAGTTTCATTTCTTTTGTGATGCAGAAGCTTCTTAGTTTCAGATAATCCCATTTCTTTATCTTTGTGCCTGTTTGCTTGGCCAGTGGTGTTGAGTACATTGAAGATACCGCTTGCTTTCTTGTCATGTAAAGTTCTGCTTACATTTTCCTCTATACAATCTATGGATTTGGGTGTGATTATTTAGGTCTTTAGTGTGTGGTATTAGATGGGTTCTGCATAAATTTTTTTGCATATGATCAGTTTTGGTAAAGGTAAAGGCCCTCCCGTTGATCGTCGATTTGCTCGAGCGGGCCCAGTAACGTCTCCATTGGAGACTTTGTTGTTACTGTGTTTGGCATATCGAATACTCTCGGTAGCTTGCCGGGCTCTCCGAGAGGGGCAGAGGAATCGAACTCGGGTCGGCCATGTTGGCTGCTTGTAAGGCAAACGCCCTACCCGCTGTGCGATCAGTTTTGAGTAGGGCGTTTGTCTTGCACGCAGCCAACATGGCTGACCCAAGTTCGGTTCCTCCGCCCGTCTCAGAGAGCCCGGCAAGCTACTGAGAGTATCTCACCCGCCTGTCAAGAGAGTATCTCGCCCGCCTGGCATACTCCCCATGACGTATTCAATTTGCCAAACACAGTAACAACCAAGTCTCACAATGGAGACGTTACTGGGCCCGCTCGAGAAAATCGATGAACAATGGGAGGACAGTGACCAGTTTTCCTGAACCATTTGCTGAAGTCTTTACTTGGTCTACTTATATTTTTTGTTCCTTTATCAAAAATTACTGTCTGTATACCTGAGAATCCATCTCTAGGCTTTGAATTCTCTTGCATTGGTCTGATAATCTCTCCTTACTCTAGTACCACACTGTTTCAGTTACTACAGTTTAATAGTATAATTTGAAGTGGGGAAAGAGAAACTTCTCATTATCTTTTATGTTAGGATAGCTTTGGTTGTGCTGGGGGATTTATTAGTCTGTATGAATTTCAGGAGCATCTGCTTTTTTGAATGTCCTGAGTATTTTTATAGGGAACTGCATTGAGTCTTTATAGTGTGGTGGGCAAGATTGTCATTTTGACCATGTTGATTCTTCCCATCCATGAACAGGGAATGTGTTTCCATTTCCTTATGTCCTCTTGTACTTTATAGTAGTGATTCATAGTTAACATTTGTGTAAGTTTATCACCCCTTTTGTTAAGTTGATTCCCATGCTCTTAATTTTCTAAGGAACAGCTATGAATTTTTTTTTTTAATATTCCTCTCCCTCCATTTCGTTATCTGCATTTTACAAAGCTCTGGATTTAGTAGCCTGCCACTTTACCATCTGTTCACTGTTTCTTAGATCTTCTTCATAGTCTTTAGGGTTTTCTAGGTATACTATTATGTCTTCTGCAAATAGTGAGAGTTTGGATTTGGATACCCTTAATAAATCTTTATTGCCTAATTGCTGTTCCAGGGACTTCCAGTCCACACCATCGCATGAATAGGAGTGGCGAGCCTGGGCAGCCTTGACTTGGTCCTGATCTCAGTGGGAAGACTTTCAGTTTTTCTCCATGGAGTAGTGAACTTACTGTGGACTTGGGTTAGATGACTTAAACATGTTGAGGAAAGTTCCTTCATCTCCCATTTTTTTGAGTTTTTATCAGAGCTGGGTGTTGGATCTTATTAAGTGCTTTCCCTGCATCTTTAGTACATAAATCTTACATGGTAAATTTACTTTACGTGCTATATATGTGATATTAAAATATTTTAAGCCGTTTAAAATAACGTTACGTTATTTATGATTTTTCTTATATAGAGGAATACCTGCAGTTGACTTTTGATAAATCAGTATTTAAAATTTCTGCAATTTTGCATCCAAGTACCTACTTGAATAAAATACTTCTCGGCAGTGAACAAGGAAGCCTGCAGTTGTGGAATGTAAAATCCAAGTAAGCACTTCAGAAGTGGCTCCTATTTTACTTTCATTTATTGCTCCTTATTTAAGACTCAGTTCCCCTACTCTTGATTTCCTCTAGTAGGGAGTAGTATTGTTCCCTTGACTGTCACCCTGCCTTGGGTTTCTCCCTCAGGATCTCACCTGTGAAACTGGCACCTGGTCCTGCCACACTGTAGGCACCTTCGGGAATGCCAGTGGCAATGTGTCTGCTGGTGGCCTCATTAACGCCAAGAATTCACAAAGCTGTAGGGCAGCTCTTGTGAAGTAATATGAGAAAGTAATTAGTGAAACTATCACTAGGCAATTTTTCGTTTTCATAGAAAAATAAAAAAAGTGAAGCAAAATCTGTGAATTTGTGTTAGCTCTTAGAAATGGTAGTTTTGTACCACCAGCATGTGGACATCTACTGCAATATGATTGACACAGCTGCAAGACAAGTTACATTGTTTTGAATACTCCTGCCTGTTACTTGAACATTTAAAGGGAAAAAGTTAATTTAGGTTTCTTTGTAACATTAAAAAACCTTAGGTCATGTAAACTCTTCTACTGGCCTCACTTCAGAGACCCATAAATAAATCTCAAAAGAGATAAAAAGCCACAGTTAATGTCAGATCCCTGCAAGGCTGAACAGACTGAGACACACTAGAGGGGGTGGGTTATCCCAGTGCCCACCCAAACAGCCCCCAGCAGCTGCTTGCTCCCACAATCTAAAATCTCCACAGTGCCCTTGGCCGGACTCCTCTGTCTCAGGATGAACTTCTTACAAATCTGAAAATTCAGGCATGCAGGTTTTGTGACTGCAATCTCCAGACTTTCTCAAGGTTGGGGTGGGCTACCTACCCCCCACTTCCCTGTACTTCTGGAAGCCCCAGCAGTCACATTCACACTCCAAAGCCGCCACCCACTTAAGCTACACTAGCTGTACCTTCCTAATAAAAAATACTGAACCCCTGAACAAGCATGACCTCTTAGTACCTATATTGAAAACCACAATGAACAAAAGGAAGAGAGAGAAAGAAATAGAGGCAGGTAGGTGGGGTGGGATGGTAGGGGGGTGGTGGAAGGGAAACTGGGGACATGGGTGGTAGGAAATATACACTGATAGAGGGACAGGTGTTGGAACATTGTATGACTGAAACCCAGCCATTAATAGCTTTGTGATGGTCTATCTCATGGCGATTCGATTTAAAGGGGTTGGGGGGGAACGGGGGATAGTAGAGTTGGGAGGGCACTTGCCTTGCTTTCGGCCAACCTGTGTGCAGTTCAGGCACCACTTACAGCTCCCTGTGCACCCCAGGAGACATGGCTTAGAGGTCTGCAATACACTTTGTTATAAAATTTTACTATGGGCTTTTTTTCTCTACAATTTCCTTTTGATGGGGAAGGGAGAACATGCATGTAAGGGTGCTGGGGAGCCTCTCTTGGTAAGGTGCTCGGGGAACTGTGCAGTGCTAGATACCTGGCACCAGGTACAGAATCTGTTTCAACCCTTTGAGCTTTCTTCTTTTACCCTTCTTTTCACTTCTAAAAGAAATAATGGTTTCGGGTATGGAATTAGTCTTTCAAGGCCCTATTACCTGTTAGTCATGTGATTCTTCCCACCCCCCCCACCCCCCCGGAAAGTAGTCATCATTGAAAAATAAACTACAGCAGCAAGTTTCATATTGGGTACAGTAAGATCTAAATGATTAATCTTTAACTTAGCTACTGGAGATTGAAGTCTTAAAGTTGTTCCTGCACTCTGTCCTGGTTGCAGAGAAAGAGTACAGAGCCTTGATGCAGCTCACCCAGGTTACATCCCAGCACTACAAATGGGCCATTCAAATAAAAGAGGATGGGCCTTCCTGCAGGGCAGGGGCTTGGCCCATCCCCATCCCAGAAAGCTCCAGAGACGCCCGCTCAGAGACTAGATCTACCTGGAATGGTGGCATCTCTCTTGTTGTTTTACCTCCGAAGTTGCACTTGATTTTGTGTTGTTCCTTCCAAAAGTAGCATTCAACTCTTCTTTTTCTTGCAGTAAACTTCTCTATACATTTCCAGGATGGAAAGTTGGAGTGACAGCTCTTCAGCAGGTGAGTGTTTTTTCCTCTAAGTTCATAAGAGCATCTTTGTGTTAAAGAAAAATAATACATGGTTTACGCTGAGTCTAATATAAAATATCATTAAATTCTCTTGACTAGGATTCTCTGGATCTCCAGAGAATCCTATATTCTATAATATATAATCCTATATATTCCCAGAATATGGTGTCTGGGAAATATACCTAAAAATGAATATCATCTTTGCTGTAAATATTTGTAGATTCGTTTTAGCCTGGGCTCTAGCCCTGTCATTTCTCGAGGTGAGAGGCCAGTGTTGCCATCGTACGGGTAGCAAGTATCTCAGTGCCTGGAGCAGAATGGAAATAAGTTCAGGTGAATCCAAGGAGACTGTCATCAATCTGAGAAATTTGTGTATGGACACATAGGCCAACGGACACTTTCTGAGTAAAAATCCATCGCTTGGAACTCTTCGGTTCTTCCTCATCCTCTTCAGCCCTCTTTGCTTGTGTCTACCCAGAGAATCCAAATGTAGCAGAAGCTTAGGTCCTTGTGAGCAAGGGCGCATACTGTTCTCTGATCACCAGCTTCTGTATCGGCTTCTAATTTTCAGAAAGCTAAGTGATGGCAGATTGATAGAATGTAAAACTTGATTCCATTCTTTAATAGCACTGGACATTGATCTTACTGTCTTACTGTTCAAAAAATAGATGTGATGTGTGCAAAATTGTGTGAAAATTGTATAAAGTGAGGATTAAGATCCTAGAATATCAGAACTGTAATAAATCCTTGTGAAAGTGAGACCAGCTCAGTGCTCAGGAGTAGGTTCACAAGTGCTCAGTGGCCCACATGGTGCTGGGTGCTGGTCGCAGACCTCTCAGCATGAAGCATGCACTCAGCCCTTCAAGCTCTCTCTGTGGCCATACTTGTCAACTTTTTTTTTTTACAGATTTTAGCATTTTCTACAGATTTTTTCTATTTTCTTTATATAATCCTTCCTTTGTAGTTGACTTGTTACATTGCTGTACAATAACTGTATTTTTGAGAATTACCTCTTTTTCTGTCCTCTTGCAAACAGAGGTCTATCGATGAGATTCCTTTCGCTTGCTATTTCTTCCTACATCAGCTATACCTTAGAATAGGGAGGTGGCTGCCAGACTTGAATATGGGAAGTAAATTAAAGAAATAATTTCTCCGGATTCTTATGCTAGAGAGCAATTAAAGTTGCCATAATGATAAAACTTAGTTGCTCTTTTGCCAGTTGGGGTGATATTCCATTACCTCTTGGTTAGTGCATACGTCATATTAGGATCATTGAAATAATTTTGACTAAGGAAACTAAAAGTTGAGTGGCTTTATTTTAGGCCCCAGCTGTGGATGTTGTTGCTGTGGGCCTTCTCTCGGGTCAGGTCATCATTCACAACATCAAGTTTGATGAGACGTTAATGAAGTTTCGTCAGGACTGGGGACCTATCACTTCCATTTCTTTTCGTACAGGTAACTTCTGACTTATATCTGGGAGTTAAGGACACTGAGAATTCATTCTGAAGGTCATAAACATGTTTCTAATCGTACATCAAAAGGATAGAAAAAGAAGTAATACAGATGGGGGCTGAAAGGATTGTATCAGGGTTAAGACCCATCCTTTACATGAGCTTCACCCAACACTACCACCCCTGTGCCATCCTTCCAGCCCCCTATACTGCGTGGCCCTAGGTTGAACCCTGGCACCACATGACCCAAGTACATCGCTAGGTACGGCCCTGAAGGCCCCAGCACTGGCGGGGTGGATGGGCCAGTAATTCATGGCCGTATCCTGAGCACTATCTAAAACACTGTGGGCTCTGTGGGCCCTTTTGTTGAACCTGCTGGCCAGGGTGCTAAAAGGGCCCCTCAAAATCAAAGAAAATAGGGGTAGCTAACTGGGTATATAGTTTTTTCTAATTTTATAATTAATTTTATAATTAAGGGGGTAGAAAGGATTGTCATGTCTAGTTGTTTGTAATTGCATGTTCTTTTTACTGATTTTTTTGTTTTGTATTGTTTTTGTTTTTAATAACAGATGGCCACCCAATCATGGCAGCTGGAAGCCCGTGTGGCCATATTGGACTCTGGGATCTTGAGGACAAAAAGTTAATCAATCAGATGAGAAATGCACATTCTACAGCAATTGCCGGACTGACATTTCTGCATAGGGAACCACTTCTTGTCACAAATGGCGCTGACAATGCTCTTAGGGTATTGATATTGCTATACCATTTCCTGGCTCCTCTTACCTGTCCTGTAGGTTATTGCACACATGCTGTAGTGCATCAGTCTGGACCCACAACATCATCAGAGGTGAAAGATCTGGAGGTGTATTACAGTGCATGAGAAGGAGCTGTAGCTTCTCTTCCCCCAGAACTCCACCCATGGCCAAGCGATTTAGCAGTAGGTGGCTTGACTTCTTGTAGGTCACTTAGCACTTCGCCCTGTTATTTCTTGGCAGGTTTGGATCTTTGATGGTCCCACTGGTGAAGGCAGACTTTTGAGATTCAGAATGGGACATAGTGCTTCTCTTACCAAAATCAGGTATTATGGACAAAATGGACAACAGATTCTTAGCGCAAGTAAGTGCTTCAGACATGAAGGTTTATCTAGCAAGTATTGAAAGCAGGAAACTTCATATTTAATACCATTTTTATATGTATTTAGTTCCAGATGTTTTTTCCAGAGATTATCTGGGTAAGAAACAATTCTTTTTGAGTGCTTCAGGAAATATTGTATGTGATATTATTATCACAAGTAGGGCGTTGGCCTTGCAAGTGGCTGATCTCGGCGACCCGGGTTTGATTCCTCCACCCTTCTCAGAGAGCCGGCAAACTACCGAGAGTATTTCGCCCACACGGCAAAGCCTGGCAAGCTACCCGTGATGGATTCGATATACCAAACACAGTAACAAGTCTCACAATGGAGAAGTTATTGGGCCCGCTCGAGCAAATTGATGAACAGCGGGAGGACAGTGACAGATTATTATCTTTATTTGAAGGGACATTCTGAGTATCCTCAGACTGCTCAAATTCTGAAAATGTATTTTTTTTTCTTAATCATCTAAGAATTATGATTGCTACACATCCTCTTTTGTTTGCTAAAGGGCATTCTGTACACAGTTCTGACTGTGAGGAAGCATGGAGTTGCCTCCAGCTCTCCATTGAAACTGCAGGGAATTTGGCTTCAAGATAGTTCTAGTTTTATAAGACCTTTACCCAAATGGCCCATTGTTTTGATTATGCTTGATTGAGAATCTGTATGTCAACAGGTCAAGATGGAACTCTGCAATCATTTTCCACAGTGCATGAAAAATTTAACAAGAGTTTGGGACATGGTAAGTCATTTTCAAAATCTTGGAAGATGTTATAAAATAAAAAGTTTATTTCTATTTTTTAAGCAAGTGTTCTATTTATGCATTTTATGCTTAGAATTGAATTTAAGTTCAGTTTTAAATCCTTATTCTTCTTGTACTTAAATCAGAGAGATTTGTTATCTTTGAGAATCTCCACACTTAGAAATATAGTCAGAGAGGTTATCTTTTATGTTCTTGAACATTTTTTGGTTTGTTTTTCTCCTTTTGGTCCTCTATTCTCATTGACTCATCAGATTGTGATGTTTTGTCTTTTGACCCTGTGGCGCTGGGTGTTAGATCCAGTCCTCCTGCAGGTAAAATGTATTCTTAGCCCTTGAACTCTTTTTGCCATACTGTTTGATCTCCTGAATATAAATCACTAATTCTTTTTTGGCTCATATTGAGAATTTAATTTAGTTCACTATGTTTTTGGCTGAAATATTACATGGCATTAAAATAAAACATACTGCCATGATATTATTCCAGTAACCGTATCAAATACTGCTGCATTGTAGAACTTTGGCCAGTATGGTTAGTTGTATTAGTCCTTGATGAGGGGCAGACCCAGCTGTGGGTGGGCTCAGCTCTGTGGTCTGCAGTGCTTGGCGCTTGGGGCTGTGGTGCTGGAGGCCAGTCGGATCTGGCGGTGCCAGTGTGGGCTGAGTGGGGTTCAAGTCGGGCTCCTCACTGTTCAGAGTGTTCTTCACGGTTTGGAGCCAT
This sequence comes from Sorex fumeus, assembly GCF_029834395.1. Classification (NCBI taxonomy): domain Eukaryota; kingdom Metazoa; phylum Chordata; class Mammalia; order Eulipotyphla; family Soricidae; genus Sorex; species Sorex fumeus. Next base: position 15,867,254 of record NW_026606188.1, read on the forward strand.
GGCTCTGAAACTATGGTCACAGAAACATTTCTCTGTCTTTTTGCTCATGTGACTTTATGATTATATTATTTGCAGAAATGGTTACTTTTACTCTTAAAAATTATTTATATAATTTGTTTCCTTACTGCTTTATGAGCCATAGCATCATCTTTATTTTACTCCTGATTTAAATGGGAATATCTTAAAATTCAGTACTTAGTTTTGAGACAGTCAGTACTTTGTTTCATGAAGTTCCTTCATTAAAAATAATTCATGGCTATATTCTTCTCTGCCTTATCCCAGGGTTAATAAATAAAAAGAGAGTCAAGCGTAAAGGTCTTCAGAACACCCTGTCAGTGAGACTGCCACCCATCACGAAGTTTGCTGCAGGTCAGTAACTGCTGTGTCTTGGAAAGTGTGTCCTTTCTTTCTTCCTGTACATATCTTTAATTCCTCCATTTTAGTCAAATACCAGTCATCAGAGAAGTAACCTCAGGTGTATGCTGAATCAGTTATAAATGTGAACTTGTTATTTGTTTTTCTATGGCAGAAGAACAATCTATGGCAGCTTTGTTTGTTTTTAAGTAACTTTAATATCTTGCTGGCAGTGATGCCTGTGTCACCCTAGTGTTGATAGTACTGAAGATAGTACTGAAGTAATGGAAGATTAGATGCTTAACAAATTATTTGTGAATGAGTAGGAAAATAGGAAACTATTTGATTCATGATTTTAATTGTTTTAGAGGAAGCTCGTGAGAATGACTGGGATGGTATCATTGCTTGCCATCAGGGTAAGCTGTCTTGCTCAACCTGGAACTACCAAAGATCGACAATAGGCAGTTACTTTCTGAAGCCAAAGGATCTGAAGAAAGATGATATAACTGCGACAGTAAGTGGTTTTCTATACAGTTTTTCCTAGCAAGCTGTCATAAAAGGACTGAAGAGATGGTCAAAGGGGCTAGTTACGGTGCTTACCCCACATGTGACCAACCCCCCATTTGATCCTGGGCACTTCATATAGTTCCCCCACTCACTGCCAGAAGTAATTCCTGTACACTGCCATTTTGTGGGCTTGTCATTCTTGGATTTGTTATTGGTCGCACTGCTTAAAGGAACCCAGTTTAGGTACAGCATGGAGCTCAGCCTTGCATGTTGAGAGTAAGTTCTTCCTTGATAGTGTGTCACTGTCACTGTTCACTGTCCTCTCGATGTTCATCAATTTGCTCAAGCGGGCCCAGTAATGTCTCCATTGTGACACTTGTTCCTGTGTTTGGCATATCGAATATGCCACGGGTACTTTGCCAAGGCTTTGCTGTGTGGGCGAGATAATCTCAGTAGCTTGCCGGGCTCTCCTAGAGGAGCAGAGGAATCGAACCTGGGTCGGCTGAGTTGGCCGCGTGCAAGGCAAATGCCCTACCCGCTGTTCTATTGCTCCAGCCCTGATAGTGTGAAGTTTTCTAAATTGCAGAGAATTATTTTAGGTTTAAGTTTTACTTAATTAAATGTAATGTATTTGTTATTTTAACTAGTATAGGATTATTCAGAATAGCCTTTGAATATGATTTAAGTGTTTACATTGTTTTTACCTAAATGTATGTTATGTGTACAATATTCAGTTTCTTTGACTCCAATGGTTTCTTCCTCTTTTTTGCTTTTTTTCCGTTCCCCCCCCCCCCAACAGGAGTAATATTTAGCTAAGTCTATAAGTTATAGACTTATTTATATCTTTAATTTCATGTTTTGTCTGTACTGGTAAATGCTTTTTAGGAAATGAAGAGATAGTACAGTGGGTAGGGCACTTGGCTTGCATGTGGCAATCTGGCATCCCATCTGGTCTCCTGTGCACTGCCAAGAGGGATTCCTGAGTGCAGAACAAGAAGTAACCCCTAAGCATTGCTGAAACAAACAAAAAACCTCAATAGCAACAAGAAAAAAGAAGAAATGCTTTTTAGAGATATACTGATGGAGTTTTTCTGCAGTCTTTTGAAAAATAGGTATTATAAATAAGGCTTTTATTTTTTAAAATTGTTGGTTTTATGGCTACACCCAGCTATGCTGAGGCTTACTCCTGTCCTCGCTCGGTAATCACTCTTGGAGTTGCTTGGACCATATCTGTTGCCAAGGATTGGATCAAGGTTCGCCACATGCACAAGGCAAGTGCATTAGCCCCTGTGGCCTAAATACAGCTTTTAAAATGTCAGTGTTCCTTATGCATTCTCAGTATTTTCATGTGTTTTTAATTTTAATTTTTGTTAGTATGTATGTAATCTATTGGACCCAGTATGTAAGATACATGGAAATGTCAAATTTGATTTCCCAATTTGTCACTTTACCACAAAAATCATTGTGTACATTTATTGGTTTTTATTATCAGCAGAATAACATCCACATCGCCTCAAAAAGAAACTTTGTACTTTGTACTCATTTTCTCACCTTCTTCTGTTGTTCCTGTTCTTAATTGCTCTTTGGCTGTGCAGATTTTCCTAATCTGGGCAGTTCATGAAAATTGCATTATGCAGTATATGGTTCCTGTAACTGATTTCATGCTCAGAGTGGTGCTTTCAGGGGCCTATACATGCTCTGTCAGGTATCAGTAACTGTTGAGGATGCACCACGTTTTATTGTGCCGTTGATTTTTTGATAGACATTTGAGGCAGTTCTGCATTACTGCTCTAAGAAATGCTGTGTCACACTGTGAGTATAGTGACACTAAATTTAATCTTATAGTGACACTGAGTGTAGTGTCTAAGATTTTATGTGAACACGTGTTATATTTATATATCAAGTTTAGGCCTCAGTGAAATTTTAAGATCATAAGTATAGTTCGCTGCAGTTTCCATACGTTCTTGCTAACATTTGTGCTGAGGAAATAATACTTCATTGTGGCTCTTGTTAGTATTTCCCCAACAATTTAATGATGGTAAGCATCAGTTCCTGTGTTTATTGACTTTTTGGAGAAGTATATGTCTTTCGAGTGAAATTCCTGCTCAAGTCTCTCTTCTGTTGTTAATGAATTGAGTACCTCTTTATGTAATCTGGGTGTAATTCCCTAATCTAATTTGGCCTTTGCAGCTATGTCTCCAGTTCTATGCATTATCTTTTTGGTTTTTGTAGTGTCATTTGCAGTATGACTTTCAATTTTTATGAAGCCCAACCTGTCGTACCAATTCTCTTCCATTGTTGTGTGTCTGCCTGTATGCTAGTATCACAGTTTTGATGATGGTATCTTTGTAGTGTCGGCCATGGTGACTGTGTGCAAGGCAAATGCCTTACCCGCTGTGCTATTGCTCTAGCGGTAGGGCGTTTGCCTTGCACACAGCCACCATGGCCGACCCGAGTTCGATTCCTCTGCCCCTCTCGGAGAGCCTGGCAAGCTACCGAGAGTATCTCGCCTGTACGGCAGAGCCTGGCAAGCTCCCTGTGACGTATTCGATATGCCAGACACAGTAACAACAAAGTCTCCAATGGAGACGTTACTGGGCCCGCTCGAGCAAATCTTTGTAGTAAATTTTGAAATCAGGGAAGTTGACTCTGTGTCCCTTATATTTCTTATGGATTTTAGAATAAGCCAGTTTTTGGTAAATAAGTAGCTAGGATTTTGTTGATTTTTGTAGTTCAGTTGAGGAGTGGTACTATCTTAATAATATTATTCTGATTTATAAACATAGGATATTTTTCAGTTTATTTACACCTTACATTTGTCAGCAGTGTTTTATGGTTTCCAGTATGCACATTTTATACTTTATTTTAAATATTCTTAATACTTTATTCTTTCTAAGGTGTTATAAATAGTATTCTTAATTTTATTTTTATTGTTCACTGCCAGTGTATCAGGTGATTGTTGTTTGTGTTGTATCTTGAGGTTGCACAAGTTTTTCTTAATGTCAGGTTTTTGTGGTTTTTCTAAAAGCTACTTTCAAAAATACTTATTAAAAGCTTTAAACTACAAATATAATCTTGTTTATTTGTACAAACAGCTATGCAAATGGGTGTGTTTTATTCCGCAGAGTATGGAATACAGTCTTAAGCTTTAATACTCTTTCCTAAACTATGGCAATTCTATCTCATAAATTTATCAGTTTGGTTTTGATTAGCTGCTGTAGTAGTGGTGGTAGTAATTACAGAAAACATCTTTTTTTCCTTTGTTCTTGGCTTTGCACATATTACATTATATTTCCTTACAACAATCTATTACTATATCTTTTTGATGGACAATAAAACAGAATTTACTTCCATAAAAATGCATTCCATTCCTGAGGCCAATAAAGGGTATGATGGAAGATTTGGATATGAATCTCAGACCGCCTGAGACCACCAGGCTGAGCTAACAATGCAGGGATAAAACAGTATGGACGATTCTCCAAAAATTAGAAATTGAGCTCCCATTTGACCCAGCAATACCACTCCTGGGAATATATCCCAGAGAGGCAAAAAAAAGTATAGTCGAAGTGACATCTGCACTTGTTTGTTCATTGCAGCACTTTTTATAATAGCCAGTATCTGGAAAAAACCTGAGTGCCCGAGAACAGATGACTGGTTAAAGAAACAGATGACTGGTTAAAGAAACTTTGGTAAATCTACACAATGGAATACTGTGTAGCTGTTAGAAAAGATGAAGTCATGAAATTTATATACAAGTGGTACTACATGGAAAATATCATGCTAAGCAAAATGAGTCAGAAAGAGAGGGACAGACATAGAAAGATTGCATTCATCTGGGGAACATAAAGTAACAAAATAAGAGACTAACACCCAAGAATAGCCAAGATTAGTACCAGGAGGTTTATTCCATGGCTTGGAGGCCAGCCACACATGCTAAGGGAAAAGGCAGCTCAGATAGAGAAGGGAGCACCAAATAAAGAGTGTTGGGAGGATCCTCCCAGGATGGGAGAAGCATGCTGAAAGTAGACTATAGACCAAACATGATGGCCACTCAATGCCTCTTTTGCAAACCACAGCACCCAAACGGAGAGAGAAAAAACAAAAGGGAATGCCTTGCCACAGAGGCAGTGTAGGTTGGGGGGGATGGGTGGTGGGAGGGATACTGGGATCCGTGGTGGTTGAAAAATGGGCACTGGTGGAGGGATGGGCATTTGATCGTTGTATAATTGAAACCCAAGCACAAAAATTTGTAAGTCTGCAACTGTACCTCATGGTGTTTCACTAATAAAAATTTTAAATATATATATATATATATCCATGTTTAAAAAAATAACAATGCAGGGATCACTGATTCTAAACTGACTTAGTCATTTGTCTCATTCTTGGAACAAATCTAGTAACCGATAAGTAATAGACTTATCAGAGAGCCTGTGTGTTCATATATGATATATTATTCAAAGATACCCTTAGCTTATTCATTTTAGCTTTGTGTACAGTATCTTCAAGTATTAGAATGAATAAATTAGAAAAGGAGATGACTAGGAAAGAACCCACTTGAAGCAGTTAATTCCATTGAAATAAATGACAAGTTGTAAAAGTATAGCAAGGACCAAAGGACTTCTGTGCGGGTTCTGGTCAGGTATCACTGTTAGATCTGGAGATGACAGCCATAGAGCACAGCTTCAGCACTTATGAATCACTCAAATATCTAAGTTGTTATTTGTGCTATACTTAGAACACTGGGTGCTTTTAAAGATTTGTCTATGGTTTTCTGCCTATTTTGTAAGGTATATAGTATAATTATTATAAATGGAACATACTGATAGGAATGCTATGTGATAATATATACATATATTATCTTTTGACTCACATAATAGGTGTTACTGTACTTTACTGTAGGTATTTGGGATAAGTTAGGCATCCATTTATGCTAAAATTCAGTAATTTGGAATTTCTCTGGTCTTGACCCAGTCTCATGTTTTTAATATAGGAAAGAAGACATCTTATTAATACTGATAATTTAGCTGTTAAAATAGTTTACTTTGGATTTGGTGTTGGAAAGATGTGCATAAAAAACCTTTATTTAATAGTATTGTAAAGCACAGAATCAGTAAAAAAAATTGGAAGAAATTAAGTATGCTTTTATAGAAACTGCTTCTAAATAGGTATTTATTATGCATTGTGTTATGTAATATGACAAAAATGTCAGGCCTTGAATTTGACATTGTAGCTAACGGTAATTTTTTAGTTTTTTAATGAGTTACAAGTAAGGCAAAGAGAGATTGGGCAATTGAATACTTTGACTCTGGTACTATTCTAAACAATAAGTTGAAGACCAGTTTAAATTGTACTATATTTCAGAACGTGGTCATATTTTATTGTCTAGAATAATACTTTTAATGCTTCTTTGAGGATGGACTTGGAATCTAGCAAATAGTTTATGCTTGCATTAATTGCATTATGTTTAGGAACACTATAGTGATATTTATGATGCTCTTCAAAAATATAAACTTTACTTATGTAAAATTTGATAACACTTTGAAAACAAAAAATGCAATAAAACATTGTGTCATTTGTGTTTCTATTGTGATGTTCCCCCCCATAAGGCAGTAGATGTAACTTCGTGTGGGAACTTTGCCGTGATTGGCCTATCGTCAGGAGCAGTAGATGTTTACAACATGCAATCTGGCATACATCGAGGAAGTCTGGGCAAGGAGCAAGGTATTGAGTGGGTTTTTCCTTTATTTTAAGGGTACAGATAGTTAGATATGCGGCTCACACTGTCACTGGTACTTCTTAAATACTTGTGTGCAAGGCATTTGCTGAAGTTATAGATTATTATCAAATCTTTATTTCAGATGTGTCAGATTGTACCTTTTTGTAGGCATCATATCGAAGTATTCAGAGAATAAAGTCATGTATAAATTAAGGGAAAGTGAATATTATACAAATTAAAACTTGCTTCTCTTTAAGCAGAAAATTTCAACGTTTTCTTTAACCACTGTCGTATATGATGAATTCATCTTTTTTCTTTTGGGTGGGAGATTCGTTTTAGGACTATACCTGGGGTGCTCGAGGTCTGCTTCCAGTTCAGTGCTTAGGATTTACTACTGGCACTGCCCGGGCAGCATTGTGTGCCAGGGATCAAACCCCCACCTTCTCCTAGCTCTCGCTCTGGTCGAGGAGTTTCTTTTTCCCTGGCAATGTAGTAGTCTCCCTACCTCTTAAACTCCAGAGTAGGTTCCAGAGATTAGGGTATAGCGGTTGAGTTTTGGTACTTGAGTGAGGTGTCACTAGCCCTGATTTTCTGTTGCGGACATGCTCTAAAGCCCACAGAGGGTCTGTCCGAGGCGTTGCAGTGGATGGATTGAACCAGATGGTAATTTCGGCTGGTAGTGAAGGATTACTCAAATTCTGGAACTTCAAAACCAAAAATTTAATCCAGTCACTGAATCTTGATTCATCTCCAAATATGCTGCTGCTGCACAGGGACAGGTAAGATTTTTCTGATCATGGTAAACTGTTTTCTTAATGTTTTTGGTTAAAGTGTTGCATTGTGTCCCCACATAATTGTAAGTGGGGACAATGAGTTTTAATGTTACAGGACTTTACCTAATTTCCTCAGACATACACTTGGTTAAGACCATTGGAGCCATGTGTAAATCCTTCACATGGGAGGAGCTGTGTAAACGCCATTGCTTGGGGGATTACACATGAACAGACATTCGTGGGCTCTCTGGGCAGCTCTCTCGCCACCTGCATTTGGTGCTCTCCATTTGCTTCCCCACCTAAATGGTCGCTGCCTTGAATGGACAAAGGAAGAATGAGGGTGAAGCTGGTTGCTGATTAGTTGCCATTTATTCAGTCTCTTGTCTTTCCCCAGCTCTATCCACCCCTCTCTGTAACTCGCTCTACAGAATTTGTCCATGCCCAAGCTCTTATAGTTAAGCATTATGGCAGTTTGGCCAGCCCCATTTTGATGCCAGGGTAGCTAGCTCACTGCTTGCCCTGGGTCCATCTAGTCCCTCATCGGGACCCTGCTTTTGGGGATCTAGGAAGTAAGGGCAACTGAGGCTTAAGTCGAGAGAGCAGATGTCCAGGAGGTAATATTATTATCTGGAGTCAGTCAACTTCCAAACCACAGGCTTGTCTTTTTAACTGTCTTGTATCCATACAAAAAGCAATTGCTCTGAAATAGGTAACCATGAGCAGGACAGTAAGGAGAAGAGAAAGACAATATTTACAAGTCAGAGTCTGATCAGGAGACAAAGGTAATTGACAGGTTGGGGGGCAGTCAACAAACGCAAGCTCCCAGTAGCCAGGGAGGAAGGGCAAACCAACATTATCCTACAGAGCTACAAAGATTTTAATTTAAAGTTTGTTTATTAATACTCATGTTTTTGCTTTTCAGTGGCATTCTGGGACTTGCCTTAGATGATTTCTCCATTATTGTCCTGGACATAGAGACTAGGAAGATTGTAAGAGAGTTTTCAGGACATCAAGGCCAAATAAATGACATGGTAAAACAAATCTGCTCTTGAAACAAAACTTGAATAATTTTTTCTCTTAATTGGGTTAAATATTAAATATATTAAAATAATTGAAAATATTAGGCATTTAAATAATCTCAAGTAATTCAATTTTCACATAATTGTGAATGTTAAAACATAAAACTTGTGAGAAAATGCTATATAAAATATACATTTTCAAAGTAATAATTTGAACACAGATTTTTCAAAGAAGTGATGCTTTTCCTTTAAACTTCAGAAATAAAGGCAATTTGCTGTTTCTCAGGGAGTTACTGCTATCTGATTGAAGTGTAAATCCCAGACTTTATCTTTTTTCCTCTTAATGCTAAAACAAAATCAGGGAATAAATGTTTGATTTAAACATAACTGTATTAATTGAATTACTATTAAAGTAGTCTGGGGGAATTAACTTCTAGCTAATATATCTTAGGTAACAAAACTAACAAAACTTTTAGCTTACTATCTTATATTGGGCTGTTCGATACATTAAGAAATAAAGCAGTTTTTTTTTTAAATTTCAGATTGATCAGTTGAAAACTGTAGAGTATACCATTTTGCAATGTTTTCTATAAAAATAGAAAAAAATTATCTTAACTACTTGTGGTAGCCCAAGCAGCAACATTTGATTATTAGCTCTCACATCAAAAATCAGGGCTTCCAATGCATAATAACCGTTTCCTTGAAAATTAGGGGGAATGTGGTCGGAAACCGTTGGTGTGCAGAGGAGAGGTTGGCCGGGTTCCCTGCCGGCAGCATCTCCAGGCAGGAGGCTGGGAGTGGTCTGTCTCTGAGGAAATGACGTTTTCTGCAATGTTTTGAAGTGCTTGCCTGTTCTTGATATTTCTCTTCAAGCTCTTTATTCTACATATGCCTCAACTTTCTCACACGATAATAAATTCCTACAGTTGACTTAAATCTATTGTTTACAACACAGTTTTCCCCTTGGACTTGCTTTTCCCAGCTTTTACCTATCCTCAACTATCTTCCAGTATCTGAGTATGCAGATCTACTTATAATAGCGACAGTGCGCTTCTGTAGCAGTCTGATGAACACATTTGCTGATGTGCATTGTCTCAGTCGGTTCCGTTCAGTCTCCTGTATACACAGTCTACTTAAAGCTCAAACAGAACCCCTGAGTGTTCCTGACAGGGACATTTGTTGTCACTGATTGTATTTAGAGAAAATTGTGACTTCTTCAAGGTGGCATGAAAAATTTACTTATTTTGAAAACCTGATTATTTTTGTTTGCGGGTTGTATTTGGAAATTAAATAACAAAGAACAGGAAATTATCAAATCTCAAGTAAAAGCATTTCATACTTAGCAACTTATATTATTTTAAGAGAATTTGTATTTTCTATCTTCAAAATCTGCCTGCTTTATATTTTCATTTCTTGGATCTATTTAACTGTTATATGTGCAAAATATACATAATGTGTTTGTGTATTATTTATTTACTCATTCAAATTTTAAGGCTTTCAGCCCTGATGGACGTTGGTTAATAAGTGCTTCGATGGATTGCTCAATTAGAACTTGGGACCTTCCATCTGGATGGTGAGTTTAGTTTAAATAAGTCTATCAAAGATTTCTCCGCATTGTTTTTATATGTGACTTTTAAGTACAGTTAACAAGTTATGTGCTTTGTTGTTGTTATTCATTTTTTAAATTGAGATTCTGTGGTTTGGATTTTAATACTATCAATAATGTATTTTCATACGGCTATGTGCTTTTGGAATATGAATATATTGGGGCATTTTTGATCCTGATTATTTTATCCTTGAAGTGTTTTGATCTCCTCAGCAGGGAGTAGTGCCATAAAAAATGATAAATAAAGAAAAGAGAATGGGTCTTGGGTTTTCTGTTCCTGTAAAATTAAGATAAAAAAAAAAACCTTAAAAAGCTTAGTTTGCATTTTACATACATCTACATACACACACTCACTCACACTCTCTCCCTCCCTCCCTCCCTCACCCTCTCCCCCTCCCTCCCTCCCTCACCCTCTCCCTCTCCCTCTCCCTCTCCCTCCTTCCCTCCCTCCCTCCACAATAGAACTCAGACTTTAACTACAAGCTTTTTTATTTTGTGTTTGTAACTTTTTCTTTTTTGGGGGGTGGGGAGGAGGAGGGTGACCTAATGACTTAGTTTTGAACCACACCCAACTATGCTCAGGGATCACTCATGCTCTGGGGATCATATTGATTGAACCCAGGTTGGCTACACGCAGGGCAAGCACCTTACCTACTGTACTCTCTCTGGCCCCTGTAACTTTTCTCACTAGTTATTATATATTGCAATTAGTTAAAAGATCAATACCCTAGCTGTCCTTTGCATTTGCTATAGTTAAAAGATCAATACCCTAGCTTTCCTTTGCATTTGCTACATATTTTCTGTCTCTAACATAATTCTTGATTAATGATATGTTAGAAACTTTGTTTATAAAACCCAAAAATGTTCAGAAATTTGTTTCATGGATTGAAACTCACTAGTGAAACAATACTAGTGAGACAAAACATTTCCCCTTTTTTTTTTTTCTTTTCCCTCCCGTTGATCGTCGATTTGCTCGAGCGGGCCCAGTAACGTCTCCATTGGAGACTTTGTTGTTACATTTAATTCCACTAAATAGTTACATTTAATTCCACTAAATAGTTACATTTAATTCCACTAAATAGTTGGGACAGTAGAGACCTACACGGAGGAGGTGGAGTGTGTATGTCAATTTTGTTTTAAAAATACAACAGCAGAAGTAATTCAAAGTCACAGCACTTCACATAGAATTGCGTAGGTTGAGATGAAGGAGCTATGTAAATAATCAGCACATCTAATTAATATAAAGCTTAGTACACACAGCTGGGTGAGAAAAGAAAGAAGGTGAAGATTTCAGTCCTCTGAAATAGTCCCAAATTAATCTCTGGCCTATAAACTTCCTTCTCTTTCTTAGGAATTGAGTAAGCTCATACCTGAAAGCATTTGACCTTTAGAAAGGAAAAACCCAGATGGCCTCATTTCCTTCAAGGGTAGCATAGGAATGGGCACACCTACATACATACCCAGAAAGAGTACCACTAGGAGGCTCAGCTGTCACCAGGTCTGCAGGTGTGCCTCAGCCAAAACTGTTAAGCCAAATGACTTGTGAGTTAGTTGACCGTGTCCTTTGTAACTTAGAACAAAAGTTGGTTCTTCTTGAAAAGATGCCATTAGAGGGTTTGGAGAAATAGTATAGCAGGTAAGGCACTTGCCTTGCACACTGCCACCCCGGGTTCTATCCCATGCCAGCACCCATTCTATATGTCCCCTGAACCCACCAGGAGTAAGCCTTGAGCATCACTGGTGTGACTCTAAAATAAAAAGAGAAAAAGAAAGATACAATTAGAGATACTGGTAGTCTGTTGCTCTTTTAGGCATTTTCAATATGCTGAAAATGAGTATTTTCATTTGAATCATATTTTAGTAGGAAGGTTATTAAGTAATGAGTTGGCAATATGCCCTTTTTTGTTTTCCATGTTAGTAGTTTTATTTCATGTTAGGTGGGAGAGATGGGTTATTGTTTAGTAATACTAAATTGGAAAAATATTTTTAAAAGTGTTTAAGTTTTCTATTTGGAATGGAAGAAAGAATTAGGATCTGAAAGTAGCATTCAAAGCCAACTTTTGACTCAGCATGACCCTTTTTGCTGAACTTCTTATTTCAGTGCAAAGTTGGTTAGATTTAAGTCTGGTATGTTTTTATTTTTTCTGTGAATACTGGGACCGATTTAAGTGAGTACAGATAGAGGCACGAAGCTGGAAGAAATACAGAAATAAGCAGCAAGTTATATCAGGATTGTTAAGAGAAATACATTCTGTAAATTCACAAGGTAGATCACTTGATCACTTGACTTCCCGTTAATCGTCAGTTTGCTCGAGTGGGCGCCAATAACGTCTCCATTTGTCCCTGTCGCATGCTAGTGTAGCCCAATGGCGTCTGTTTGCTCTAGGAACACGCAGAGCCTCAAACCAATCGTTCATGATCTTGATGAAGAAGTTTGACCATCTGGTAGGTGGGCAGCCACGTGGTTTTTTGACATCCCGTGGAATCCAGTCAGTAACAGCTCTAGTCCAGCGGTCGTCTTTAAATCTCATTACGTGACCAGCCCATCTGAAAATCTCTTTATAAAGACAAAATCTATTCTGGATGAAGCTGTTTTTAATAAATAAAAACGTTAGTACTTTGTTCAGTTTGAAGTGGGACAAATGGCACCTTGCAAGGAAGGTCACACAGCCAAGGCCGCTGCCTCAGCGGCAGAGTCTGAGTGTCCCTGGGCACTCAGACCTGGGCATTTAATGCTGGTTTATTTTGGTTTGGGGGCCACACCCAGCTGTACTCAGGGTGTAATCCTGATTGGTAAAGATCTATTACTAGGTTCTGGAGTGATAGGACAGTGGGTAGGGTGTTTGCCTTGCACACATCTGACCTAAGTTCGATTCCCAGCATCCCATATGGTCCCCCAAGCACCTCCAGGAGTAACTCCTGAGTGCATGAACCGGGAGTAACCCCTGTACATCGCCGGGTGTGACCCCCCTCCCAAAAAAAAAAAGATCTATTACTATTCTTAGTCCCATTTTACAAAAAATTAAGAAATGACAGCTCAGGAAAACTGGATTGCCAAATTCATATGTGAGTGAGGGAAAAATAAGCACAGGACGAAAGAAAGAGAATTCCCACCAGTCGTGATGTCAGCCTTGCTTGGTTGTGTCATATGTTCTGAGGATGAATTGATTTTTCCTGATACAGAAAATAAGGAAATGACTTAACCATAGATAACTGCTGGACTTTTTGTGTTTTTACTCCCTTCATTTACTAATCCAAATTGGTATGTAACCTTTGGAGATTCCTAGTTCTTCCTTCAATAAGCAGTTTCATCATTCCTGCAGCATGTTAAATATTTAAGGAATGAATACACTCCTTATCTAGCTGAAAAATGAAACTGAGTAAATGGTTGGAAGCGGTGACGCAGAGGTAGGTCCAGCTGGCACTATGCCTATCGGAAACTGATTGCAGTGACAGACTGTTTCCTGGAAAGGGTTGTGAGTGCAGATGTGTTGATGTGTTTGTAGGAGTCCCAAAGAAGCAGAATTGAAGTTTTAAATCCCCTAATCCTTTGTTTTTGACATCCTCAGTGTCAATAATCTTTTTTACCTCAGTGATCTTTGTAGTTCAAGTTGAACTTTTGGGAATGAAGAAAATACAAATTAGGTAGTTTAATTGTTTTGTCTCACCCTCTAATTCCTGATATCTGAAGGAACATTTCATGAGAAAAAATAGAATAAATCATTGCTTTGCTTTTCTCCTCGAGTCACAGCCGTCCCATTTCTTTATTCACTGAGGATTTCTATATAAAATGATTCTATTTTGGGGCCAGAATGATAGTGTAGCAGGTAAGGTGCTTCCTTTGCGTGCTCTGACCTGGGTGTAATACCCAGTGTCCATGTGGGCCTCTAAGCAGTCAGAAGTGATTCCCTGAGCACAGAGCCAGGAGTAAGTCTTGAGCACTGACAGATATGGTCCAAATATCAAAAAGAGAAGTGATTCCATTCTTTTTTTTCCAAATTGATAACGGTATTGTGATTTACAATGTTGTTAATGATAGTTTCCCGTGTACATATTCCAGAACCACACCCATCCCCAGAGTCATTTCTTTGAAAAAAATTTCCTAGACAGTTTCTGAATTTGTTCAAAATTAAATCAGAAGTGACTTAACAAGTGTCAGGAGTACTGAAGGGAACATTAAAAGCTGACCTTCCTCATCAGGGATTTTGTTAATGTTCTATGAGGAAAAAAATTACGATTTACCTGGGACTTTCCATTTGTGGGATTAGCAGGAGCCTCTGGCAGTTAAATCAGGAATTAAGCTTGAGCACATATTCTTTATAAACTAACTCGGTGTAAGTACAACTGCTGTGCATGCGGAAAGCACCTTCCTCAATTTGCTGTTTTCATATAATGGGAGGACACTCTGCCCACACACAGCAGCTGTGGAAATCAGGTTGCACAATGAATCTGACAAGCACTGTACCAAGTAAAGTAAGTTTGCTCCAGAAGTAGATTGGCCTTTCCAAAGATGCTAAACCTTCCAGAAAGTTTCACCTCCCCCACACAAGGTCTTCGTAAGACCAAAGTTGCAGCATTCTAGGTTTGCTCTTGAGAGAGTGATGATGTTTCTGTGCTGAGTAGTTTGGGTTAGATGAATTAGCATTAATGATTTTTGCACTTGATTTACATTGCTAATTGATTCCTGAACAAATTGAGAAAGATTTGTATCATGGACAGGTCTCTGTCTCAGCTCACTTGGTGCTGCAGGGCCTGTGTCCCGTGAGTCATCAGTGAGAGATGCCTGGGCGCGGTTGCTGCCCAGCTGCATGTGTACTTCTGCTTTGAATGCATTTAAATGCGTGACTTTGCGTGAGTGTGTGGTGCATGAGAACATGGCCTGCTTGGGTACCAGTCCCTGCTTTCCACTTCAAGCAAGTTTTTAACTCATACTGGGTCTCAGGTTTTAACGTATATGGAAAGAGACTCTTTCATAGGACTGTCAGGATGAATGAGTAGGCTAACTGCTCAAGATACTTGGAGTCCTGTGAACATGCTCGTTGTGGTTACTTTTTCTTGACATGTTTTATTTCCTATAAATTGTAAACTTTAGTTATTTGGCAGTGCCCCCCCCTATAGTTAGTGAAAGTTTTATGATAGCTGTTGTTAAAGCCAGTACATTCAAAGTAGATCAGTGACAAAGTGTGTTTGTGCTCTTAGACTCTTAGTTTAAGAAGCTTCCCCTGGGCCAGAGATTAGCAGGTAGGGTGCTTGCTGTGCACGCAGCTGACTCAGGTTTGACCAGTCCCCAACACCCCATATGGTCCCTTGAATCCTACCAGGAGTGATCCTTGAGCATCAGGGATGCAGCACAAAAATAGAAACAAAAGGTGCTGGAGCCATAGCACAGCGGATAGGGCATTTGCCTTACATGCGGCTGACCTGGGTTCGATTCCTAGCATCCCATATCGTCCCCTGAGTGCAGAGCCAGGAGTAACTCCTAAGCATCACTGGGTGTGACCCAAAAAGAAAAAGAGAAAAAAAAGCAAAAGGTTTCCTTGAAGAATGTCTCCCTTCAGACTTCCTCTTTGCTCCTTAAATCTTCCTTGTTTTACTTGCTGCCTCATGATGTTTTACTATTCCTCCCTACTAGTAATTCTTTCTGATGGGAAGGCTTTTTGTTTTGTTTTGATTTTTGGAGGTCCGCATCCAGAGGAACTCAGGACTTACTCCTGACTCTGTGTTCAGTTCCACTCCTGGTGGGCTCTGGGGACCATATAGGATGCTTGATAGCAACCAGGGTCACCTGCATGCAAGGCAGGCACCTTAACCTGCTATTGCTCCACCCCCCAAACAGTGTTTGCTTGTTTTTGTTTTTGTTTTGTTTTTGTTTTTTTGCAGGGTGTTGAGGGGGAGGTGGTCATACTTGGAGATGCTCAGGGGTCACTCTTGGCTCTGCACTCAGGAATTAGTCCTGATGGTGCTCCAGGGACCATATGGAGTGCTGGGGATTTAACCCGGGTTGACCATGTGCAAGGCAAGTGCCCTCTCCACTGTAGCATCACTCTGGCCCTGATGGGAAGTCGTCCTGGGAACAAGAGGATTGTCACATCTGTTCCTAAGTCTGTAGCAGCTGCACCCGGTACTTACCCTGTTGTGTTCCCCTTTCCCTTCCCTTCAGAGCGCCATCACTGAAAAATTCTCTCTCCCAGTCACTGCAAACTCATGTCATCTGAGGCACTCCTTCAGTCTCCTTACCTGGGTGTGCTCACCATCCATCCCCCCTCACATTTTAACATGGCACTAGTTTCCATACACTACTCTATGACTTTCACTCAGTAGATTGAATTTCCATTAGTCTCATGTATATCACAATTACTTGCTTGAAAATCAGCTGAAGTTGCTGATTGCCATCCTTGTACTTTTATTTATCACCATCTTATTGTACTGTTGCTGATAGGTACAGTTCTTATTTGCACTCAAATTGCAGTAAAATAAAGGAATCAAATTTGTTTGGGGCTTGGGGACCATCAGGACCATCAGGACCTCTTAGTGCTCTGTCCTTGATAGTGAGGACCACTCCTGATGATGCTCAGGAACCATGTGGTGCTGGAACCATGTGCTCAGGTTCATAGTGAGGACCACTCCTGATGATGCTCAGGAACCATGTGGTGCTGGAACCATGTGCTCAGGTTCATAGTGAGGACCACTCCTGATGGTGCTCAGGAACCATGTGGTGCTGGAAATGCGAGTGCCAGCTTATAAGCCTTTGCTTCCTGGACTCTACAATACTCAGACTTACTTTAAATACATGACATTTCAACTTTGTCTACAGATTAGGTCAGCTTATCAGAATGGACCCAGGAAAGAGCATTTGCTCCTGTATGCACTTGACTGTTGAGCTTCTACTCCAGTGTACTGGTCTCTTTGCTTCTAGCATTCTCCTTATGAAGTTATTGTGGGGGGCACCAGGGATCTGACTCAGAGCGAGTCACAGTCCTGACATGTGTAATGCCCTTAGGTCGATCTTGAAACCCCCAAGCACAGGCAGGTACAGCTCTGCGGGAACTCTGAGTACAGCAGCTGGGTGCTTGCTGTGCATGTAGCCAGCCAGGTTCGATTCCCAGTACCTCAGAGGGTTCTCATACCTCATATGTTTATATGGTTCTTGAACCCTTCCAGGACTGATCTAGGTGCAGAGCCAGGAATGAGAAATAAAAACTACCAGCTGTGACCCAAAAACCAAAACAAACCTAGAGGCTGTTTTAATGTAGAAATCTTAAAGCTGTTAGTGATCCACTTTGTGACAAGGTTTTAAGAGAACCAGAATGTAAATATCTGCATCTCTTTTTCCTTGTTCTTTTAGTAAAAATATAACTTGTAAATTGCATTCCTTTTAATGCAGTTTTAATTTTTCTTTAACAGCCTTATAGACAGTTTTCTGGTAGATTCAGCTCCTCTCAATGTTACTATGTCTCCCACTGGAGACTTCCTGGCCACGTCCCACGTAGACCAACTTGGAATTTATTTGTGGTGAGTTCTCTGCTACAGTTTTGTTTTGGGTGAGAAGGTGGTGGAGGAGGAAGGTATTATTATTAAGCATAGTTGCTAACATTTTTTTAACCTATGAAAAGGAAATGTTATGTAGTTCACACAATGTATCTTCAGACTAATTCAAAATCTGCTTAATAATTTTCATTGTTCAGTGTGCATTTTAAAACTCATGACTGATTATTTATTTGTTACCATACTTGATTTTTATTTTCAGAAAAGGTAAATGGATTTAAAAAATATTAGAATCGGGCAATCCTTAGCACTTACTTATCTTTCCGACACCACCTCAATATATACTGTTTGACTTTACCTACTTATAAAACAGGAGTATGAATGAGCACATTGCCTACTGAGATTTATTATTATTTTGTAATTCTTTTTAACTGTGTAAATAAACTTAGTGTGGTCTTACAGTTCTAGTGATGAGTCTACAAGAGACTATGATCCCTTGAAATATGGTTTATCATCTGGTTTAGAAAAATTTGTTTCCTGAGCTCAAAGGTCTTATTGAGAAAGATAAAAGTTGATCTCTATTTATAAAATGTTGAGTTTATATTAAGATGCAGAATTCATTCCATTGTAGAATGGATATTGGCCCTGTCCACTTCAGTACCTAAAACAGAACATCTCCTGAAGAAGAATGACCAGGAGCCCTCAGCAGCCAGAGAACAGAGTTATGCTGATGAGTCTAGCACAGAAGATTCTTATTTCTGCTTTGCATCCCAGATTCTTAGTGTATGGGATTGATTAGGCTGCTTTGGGGCAAGTGTTTGCACCCTGACCCTTCCCAGGCTATAGTGCAGGGCCAGTACAGAGGCACGACCAGCTGCAGGCCATTGTCCATCACCCAGCAAGTCCAGCTGTGGAGCGGCTTGGAAGGTCCACTCTCTCTGATGTAGTTCCCCAAGTTCGTTCTTCCTTCACTATGGTTCCTTAAACACAGGTTGATACTTGTTGAAACAACTTTTACATGTTACTTTATGAAATTCTGTCTATGATGCAAATTTCCAATAAAAACTTTTTGTTTTATATTTTAAGTACTCCATTAATATTGCTGGTACATCAATTTTTTCCCCCTGAATAACAGATATGACCTAACAGCCATGTCTAAATAAATAGTATCTTTTTTTTTTTTTTAATAGTGAAACACCATGAGGTACAGTTGTAGACTTACAAATTTTTGTGCTTGGGTTTCAGTTATACAATGATCCAGTACCCATCCAACAGTGCCCGTTCTCCATCATTTACTTTTTTTTTTTTAATTTTTGTTAGGGAAACACCATGAGGTACAGTTGTAGAATTACAAATTTTTGTGCTTGGGTTTCAATTGTACAATGATCAAACACCCATCCCTCCACCAGTGCCCACTTTCCACCACCACGGGTCCCACTATCCCTCCCACCTCCCACCCCCCATCCCACCCTGCCTCTGTGGCAGGGTATTCCCTTTTTTTCTCTCTCTCCTTTAGGGTGTTGTGGTTTGCAAAAGAGGCATTGAGTGGCAATCATGTTCGGTCTATAGTCTACTTTCAGCATGCTTCTCCCATCCTGGGAGGATCCTGTCAACACCCTTTATTTGGTGCTCCTTTCTCTATCTGAACTCCCTTTTCCCCTAGCATGTGTGGCTGTCCTCCAAACCATGGAGCAAAACTCCTGGTACTAATCTCCTCCACTCTTGGGTGTTAGTCTCCTATAAATAGTATCTTTTTTCAAGATGTTTTCTTGTAAGTTTGGAGTCAGTAGCCACTCAGAATTCTGGTGATGATTGCTAATGAGTGAAGTCTTTCTGGAAAACCATCTCTAAGTCTTTACATTCCATTTGTTGTTTTGTTTCGCAGGTCCAATATTTCCCTATACTCTGTTGTCTCATTGAGGCCACTTCCTGCAGATTATGTTCCTTCAGTGGTGATGCTTCCTGGAACTTGTCAAACCCAAGGTAATAACAAAATCGTAAAATCTTTGAAGTGGAATTTTATAAGTTTATCATGAAGGATATTGTTACTGAAGGCCCAGTTTAATACATTCAGTCAGAAAGTATTTAAAGATATAGAGCATTTTGAAAGAACCAAAGGTAGGCAAAAAGATCATCTGCTAGTGCTATTAAATAGTTTTCCGGAGGAGAGATGCTTTGGGTCTTGTGATGTGACTTGTGATTCATATAAGAAAACAAATAAAAGGGATTAGGCTCAGAAGAGAGCAGCACATCGCAGAAATGCCTCCAGACCACAGATATTTAAAAATTTTAGAATTCCAGCAGTGTGTGACCACTTTTGCAGCTGCGTGACATCTCATACTATTCATGGCAAGCAATACCAAATAAATTACTTAACATCTGCCTAAGGGACAGGCTTGGGTAGTGGTGGGAAGTTTCAAAATGTAATGGTGGTGGGATTGATATAGAAATACTGAGAGTAAACAATTACTGTGAACAACTTTATGAAAAATTTTTTAAAATTTTGAAAATTTTTAAAAAAGTAATGCAGAGTTCATGCCTGCTTCAATCAGCTTAATCAGTGGCTAACTAAATAGCAGTACTCCTGCTATTTATTCAGTTAAAAAAAAAGAAGAAGAAGAAAGAAAGGGATTAGGAAGCAAACAGGAGTTTGTGAGTATATTCTGGGTGATTGTATTGGACATTCTCCTTTGCAACCGAATGGAGTGGATTGAATTGTGCTCCTATGCTATGGGTCTGACTATGCCTGGCTTTGTTTGGTTGAAGATGCGGACTTGCCAGAAGAGCCCAGCGAGCCAAGTGATGAGATGATAACATACGAGTCCCCAGAACAGTTGCATGAGCAGCTGGTGACTCTCTCTCTCCTCCCTGAGTCACGGTGGAAAAATCTTCTTAACCTTGATGTCATTAAGGTAAAGCTTTGATGTACTTCGCACACTCGAGAACCTCCTCCCCGAGCTGCCTCTGCAGCGAGAGGGCTTCAGGAGGAGCCATGGCGCCTACAGTGAGCACTGCTGCTCTGCACGTCTGCATAGAGACGCTCAGCATGCATCTGCATCAGCAGTAGCACAGAGCTCTTGAAATTGATGTTTTAGCACCTGTCACTGATGGGGGAGTGCCTCCCAGCAGCTCTCGACCAGCTGGCCACAGTCGATGTGCCACCTACCCCAAAGATACCAGCAGTACCCAGAGCACCCAGGCCCCATCTACTGGTACCTGGGAGGGAGAGCCAGGGCTCACCCTTGGACTGTTTTTCTGATCCCTGAAATAGGATGTTTTTAGTCCAGCCTAATAAACTACTTTTTAAACTTCCAAATCAAGAAAGAACCATACACTGTGCTATTCCTGTTGCTGGGCATTTAGGTGACACTTAACTTTCTTTCATTAAGCTTCAGTTACCCTCATCTGTCTCAATATACACACAGGGATAATGTCTGTTGTCAGCCACATTGTGACCGGTGTAAATCCGTTCAGGAGCACTCATGTGTCCAGATAAGCACCTTGGTGAGTGCTGCCTTTGGCTCACCCTTCATCCCACCCGTCACAGGCAGGGAGAGGGCTTTAGGCAGTGTGCCCAGAAGTAGCCATCAGATCAGTCGCTGAGCTCGGCTTGCTCTGCACACAACATGACTAGAAACCTGAGTGGGCAATCTTTCTGAGGGAATTGTGCTGAAACCTGTTTTTATTCCCTACTAAATTAAAGTCAGGAATTTTTTATTTATTTATCCTATGGGTAACTTTTCTACGTTTTCAGGCCCCTTGAAACTCCTCCAAAGCCTTTTTTGTTTGTGACGTTAGCAGGTGGGGTGGGGGGGTGCACAGAGACACTCCTCAATGGTGCTTCTGAGACCGTGTGCGGGAGCAAGGGGTTACTCCTAGCTTAGTTCCTAGAGGTTGCTCCCTAGGGGCTCAGGACTGTGGTGCTGGGATCAGATCAGGGACAGCCTCATGCAAAGCAAATGTCTTAGTTAACACCCTGTACCTGCTTGCCTCCTGCTTGACTGCCCCCTTTCAGAGTCAGGAATAGTTAAAGCAAGGCT
This sequence comes from Sorex fumeus, assembly GCF_029834395.1. NCBI lineage: Eukaryota > Metazoa > Chordata > Mammalia > Eulipotyphla > Soricidae > Sorex > Sorex fumeus. Next base: position 15,888,754 of record NW_026606188.1, read on the forward strand.
GTGACTGTTATCTTTTGTTTTCCCTGTGACTCTTCTCTGCTGTCCTAAGGCAGGACTACTGTCATACTGCAGCTGGTGGCACTCAGTCTCTGTGCGGATAATGACTTCCGTGCCGTGCTTCCTTGAGGCTGCAGCTGACCAGGCTCTCCCAGAGCACAGTGACAGGACCCAGGAAGAGTAGCGTGCATCAGTGGGCAGCTGGTGTGGAGGCTGATCACAGGCTTCTGTGATTGTGCTCAGCCAAACACGGCCATGGGCATCCCTTGGTAGTTTGTTTCTGATAGAATTTCACTAATGTTTCAATACTTTATAAGCCAGGCTGGTATTCTCTTGCTTTTTAAAAACTGGAACAAAGAGAAAAGGAATGTAGCAAAACCTAGAAAAATGAAGACGTCCACAATTTTTTTTTTTGGAGAAAATGAGCATTTAAGTGAATTTTGATTCCTACTCCATTTGGGGAAAAAATAATCTTGAGGTAAAGAAAGTCAATTACTTTTTCTTAATGTCTCATCTAAATATTTATCTTTTTTGTTTCTGTGTCTGGCCCTGCGGCAAGACTCAAGACCTAGTCCCAGCAAAGTGGTTGGGGATTATCCCCACAATGCTTGCTCCTAAATTCCCAGGCTGCTTCATTCCAGCTTGAGAACTGTCTGCCCAGCCCCTTTATCTGTTCTGTACTCTGTAACCTTCCTTTTCCTGTCAGCAAGAGCTCTAGGAAATCCAATTTAAGGATGTTTGTCGTATTTATCAGGTGGAATTTAATTTTAATCTTAAAATGTTTAATAACCTTTTTTTAATTAGACTTTGTGTTTTAGTACTAGATTTTAGTACTAGTACTAGATTTTAGTACTAGAAACTATTGACACCATATGTGCTTACTATTTTTTTCTGTCCTTCCTCATTTTCTGCTAGAAAAAGAATAAACCAAAGGAACCTCCCAAAGTGCCCAAATCGGCCCCATTTTTTATTCCAACAGTTCCTGGCCTTATACCCAGATTTGCTGGACCTGAGCCCAGCCATGATCCCCAGCAGGTAAGAGTCAGACTGGAGTGTTCTGAGTATGTGGAGGGTGGGGGGTGGGGAGGTGTTTGGGTTGCACATTTGCAGGTCTTACCCATGACCCAGCTGTGCAGATATATAACCACAATAATAAGAGCTTTAAATTATAAATACACATCTTTGTTATGCTTGGTTTTTTGATTAATGTGTATTTGTTTTTGTTTAAGTCTAAAGTGGTAAGCCTTGGCGTTTTGGCTCAGAAATCAGATTTCTGCCTGAAACTTGAAGAAGGCATGGAAAATAATAAACGTAAGTTAATTATTGTGAGTTTCAAAAGAAGGCGCATGAGGACACATGTTCGGTGGCCGAGAGCTGCCTCCCAAGGCCAGCCCATGGCGAGGGATGAAGGATGAGGGGAACGAGAAGCAGGGCCCCAAGCTGGTGGTAGACAGTTTATTTATCTCTCCTCCCCAACATAGTCTGAGCTCTCCCTTTACAGCACAATGATGGTCGTAGTTTTGGTTATAGTCCCAAGTCATCATAATTCCATCATCCTAGTCTCCTCATAGACCTCAAAGTTCTCTCCTAGTCTAGTTCCCTGTTTCCCCTTATAGCATAGTTATATAGCAGTCATGAAGGGTGGGGTACACATAGGTGGGGTTGAATGCTGTCATAACAAACAGAGGTAAAGCCACTCCTAGGAGATTAATTTAAGGACAAAATCTCATCTGAGGGTTCAGCTCTCCAGATTACTGGGATATCTGCTCAAGGGTGGGACTCCATCCAGGGTGTGTTGCTTTCTCCTTTCCTCAGTAATTCATATAAACAGTCATAGTAAATTTACTTCTTAAAATATTTCTAGTCATTTTTTATGAACACAGAGATATATTAAGCTTAAAGCTTGCCTCTTCTTGGATCATCTCACTATATATTCCAGACCTCAGTCCTCGGGCCAGGTTAGTCTTTCATAACCTCAGCAGTGTTCTTATTCAGTTACTTCTGGGTCATGACAGAGTTGGTCCTATGACTGTGCTCTTAACTTACTATACTTATGGTGCTTATCTTGTCTCCTTTCGATGCCAGGATAAAAAAACTTAAAGCTTGACCTGGGTCCATCCAGTCCCTTCATTGGGACCCTCCTTTTGCAGTGCTAGAAGTAAGGGCAGCTGAGGCTTAAGACAAGTAAATATGCCCAGGAGTAAATATTATTTTGGAGTCAATTAATTTCCATGTTACAAAGCATAGCATGAACTGTCTTCCTGTGTCTATACAAAAAGGACATTGCTAAACCATGCAAGTGACATAAAGGAAAGAGAAAAGCAATATAGGATTGTTAGTGCCTGATGGAATTGAGTGTGCCTCAGGTACACTGCTGTGGGAGTAACTCGATAAGCCTAAGCTCCCTTTGGGAGGAGCAAGAACAACCCATTGTTATCCAACAAATTATAAAATATTTTGACAAATAATCAGTTTGTTTATATAAGGACAAATCAAAATATTAGCAGATTTCTTCTAATAGGATATAAATTTTGGTTTTATCCTAAACAGTTTTTAGACTTTTTGTTACTTTAAATTATTGGCACTAGGGCTGGATCGATAGCATAGCGGGTAGGTTGTTTGCCTTGCACGTGGCCTACCCGGGGTTCAATAACCAGCATTCCATATGGTCCCCTGAGCACTGCCAGGAGTAATTCCTGAGTGCAGATCCAGGAATAACCCCTGTGCATTTCTGGGTGTGCCCCTGTAGTACTGTCATCCTGTTGTTTATTGATTTGCTTGAGCAGGCACCAGTAACATGTCCATTGTGAGACTCTTTGTTACTGTTTTTGGCATATCGAATTTGCCACGAGTAGCTTGCCAGGCTCTGTTGTGTGGGTGGGATGCTCTCAGTAGCTTGCCAGGCTCTCCAAGAGGGACAGAGGAATCGAACCTGGGTCAGCAGTGTGCAAGGCAAATGCCCTTGCTCGAGCCCCGGGTGTGACCCAAAAAAGGGAAAAAGAAAATTATTGGCACTAAACTTATGTGATACTATAGAACCTACTGAGAATATCTTACACTTTTTGAAAGACAAATTTTCTGGATTTTTTTTTTTTGACTGCTGTTTTAATACAATAGGGACTTGGGCCTCAGGAACATTCAGCTATCCCCAGATTATCACATAAACTGCCTAATTTCCCATTTGTTTTTTGAATAGGTTAATATATTTGAAATTCTATTTGTTTTTTTTTTCTATTTTAGTTTTGAAGATCGTGTGGAACATCTTTATACATACATTATATATATAGCACAGCAGTAGGGCATTTACCTTGTGCGCAGCCAGCCTGGCTGAGCTGGGTTCGATTCCTCTGCCCCTCTCGGAGAGCCTGGCAAGCTACTGAGAGTATTCAATATGCCAAACACAGCAACAAGAAGTCTCATAATGGAGATGTTACTGGGCCCGCTCGAGCAAATATATACATATATATATACATATAAAATGTATGTACTTTTTATTTATTTTTTATCGTGTCTTTTTTCTGGAGGTATCACAGTGCATAAGCGTGTTTATCAGCTTGTAGCATCACTGTGCTCACTGACCATCTTGTGTCAGCCCCGCTTTCTGCCACTTTCGGTTCCCATCTCATCCCTGTACCCCCACAGACCGACTCCCAGCTCCAAGGCTTGGTCCTGTTGGCAGAATCTCACTGTTAGTTTCTGATAACCATTACCTGTTCCCTTGCGTGTTTCTTCCTGCTCCACACTCTGCGTATGAGCCTGGAACCTGTGAGAACCAGGCTGTTCAAATGAGAGTGACCCCAGGCACAGCTGGCAATGGTGACGTTGCTTGCTGCCTTCCCCTTTGATGTTGGCTGCCTGGGGCTGGTAGAGTGGGTGGGCGTGGGGCTCTTTGTCTCCCCAGGCCCCAGTCCCTGCCTTGCGTCCTGCTGGCTCTCTTCAGCCCCCTGCTGACTCCCAGTAGCCACGCAGTTCTCTCCTGAACCTGCTATTCCTGGGCACAGAGCCCTGCTGGCCGCCATCTGGGCTGCTGGCCCTTCTGCCCACACCACACTCCTTGCCCACAGCACTGGCTCTCCAAGAGGGCTGCTGGACAAACCTGCTCAATGCCCACCAGATTCTAATTCTGTTTTTAGCTGTGTTTTCTTGTTTTGGAGCCCCAGGTACTTGCTCTCTATCCACTCCTTTTTCTGCCATCATCTCTGACATAGCATATGGTCCCCTGAGCACCACTAGGTGTGGAAACCCCTCCCCCCATTCAAAAATAAAGGAAAAAAATTACAGCCACAGAAGGAATTCTCTGTGTAATGAAGATAAGGAATGAAAACTGATCTCCTTAGTGAGGTGCTTGTAGCTAATAACTGTATTCTTTCTAACACTACACAGATGAAGCCGCTGTTAGCCTTTTGAAAGAATTAGGCCCCTCAGGAATCGAGACTGAGCTGCGAGGCCTGGCTCCCGACTGTGGTGGTTCTGTGGCTGCCATGCAGAGCTTCTTCAGGATGATCGGGGTGATGCTGGCCAGCAAGCGGGACTTTGAGTTAGCTCAGGCATATCTCGCGCTGTTTCTAAAGGTACGACTCTTAAGACCCACCCTTTCCTTTTTTTCCTGCAACAACCTGTGTGCATAGGCAGTGTTCCGTCTCCTCTGTCCAACATGATGGCCAGGTGCTACTAATGGCTGGGAACCGAGAATCCTGCTCATAAGTGTCTGAGCGACTGAGTCTCTAACATCGAGGCATTCCGTTTCAATGGTCCCTGTGCCTGGTGACAGCCATATTAGACCAAAGCAAGCAGAGCTTCACTTTGTAGTCTTTTTTTTTTTAGATCAACACAGCATAGACTTTTTTACTTGATAAAGAATATCATATATTCTGATAGTTTTTCTGTCGTTATAAAGAGGAAGTTTGGGGGCTAGAGTGATAGCACAGTGGGTAGGGCGTTTACCTTGCACGCGGCCAACCCGGGTTCAAATCCCAGCATCCCATATGGTCTCCTGAGCACTGCCAGGAGTAATTCCTGAGTGCAGAGCCAGGAGCAACTCCTGTGCATTGCTGAGTGTGACCCAAAAAGAAAAAAAAAGCGGAAGCTTGGCTTTATTGTTTTGTTTTGCAGAAATGAAAGGATTTACCATTGTTTTGGTTGAGGGTTTTAAGTATTTTAGCACTCACGATCACCATCATACTGTTGTTCATCGATTGCCTCGAGCAGGCACCAGTAACAGCTCCTTTGTCCTAGCCATGAGATTTTAAAGTGCCATATTCAAGGCTCTTTCAGGGCTAGGAGAATGAGACCCATCATTGTTACTGGTATTTGGCATATTGGGTACACCACAGGGAGTTTGCCAGACTCTGCCGTGTGGGCAGGTTACATTCGGTAGCCTGCCAGGTTGTCCAAAAGTAAGAATGAGATAATAAGATGCATTTGCGACCACGCGCTTCTGGGAGCTGGAAGCTCTAATGGTTGATTTAATGACTAATAAAATGAAGGTGCTGGTTTTTGGTGTTATTTAAGATGTTTCTTATCTATAGTTCCTGGGGCGTTACTCAAGTAACTCAAAGTTCTCTTACTCTTACTCTTAAAATAATATATCGGGGCAGAGAGATAGCACAGCAGATACAGTGCTTACCTTGTACAAGGCTCACCCGGGTTTGATCCTTATGCGCAGAGCCAGGAGTAAGCCCAAAACAAAAATTAAAATTAAAATTAGTTCATAAAGTTGATAATTTGATGATAGCATGTAAGGTGAAAAAAAAATCACAGGTTGTTTTCTATCCTTTCTCAGATTTATAAGAGTTCCTTAATATAAATTTAATTTTTCATTTCTAAATTTTTGATTTGGGACCACAGTCAGCTGTGCTCAGGGTTTACTTAGTCTTGGCTTTGTGCTCAGGGTTCACTCTTGGCTATTTTGAGGGGCCTTGTGGGGGTGTAGGGGACTGAATATGGGTTGACCACAAGCAAAGCTAGAACCTTACCTTTGTACTATCTCTCAGGCCTCTAAATTTACTTAAATTTTTAGAAGACAGAGGGCTAATTTGCTATTTATTACCAGTGGGTGATTGGTAATAAGAAAAAGCTTAAAGAGCACAAAAATATGCTATGTCTTTAGAAGAAGGGCCTTGTTTCTGTCTGATTCAGGACTGCCTTAAGGAAGAGAAGTACGCAGAAGTTCAGTCACAAAGGTTGATGGAGATGGTGATAAATTAGCACAAAAACTCAGTTATCTTCTTAAGTTCCTTGGTAAGAACATTGAATTCGGAACAGACAGAACTTTATATATTATTATCCATTTTTTCCTTTTCAGTTACACCTTAAAGTGCTTCCTTCAGAGCCTGTACTTCTAGAAGAAATGACAAAGTTGTCATCACAGGTGGAAGAAAACTGGGTCCATTTACAATCACTCTTCAATCAAAGCATGTGTATTTTAAATTACATAAAAAGCGCTTTACTATAAAGATTAACTTAAGAGATTAAATAAATGTTTTTATTAAAAGATAACAGTTTAACTCATGTCTTATTTTTCAAGTTCTTAATGTGAAAAGAAAATAATTGGTAGCTCTACTGACTGAATTATTGACTTGAAATGTTGAATCTTTTGGGGATAAAACTATGCCCCTCCCTACTCTTGTTTTAAAGAATTAGACTACTCAAATCATCTGTTTTCTGAGTACCTTGCTATGCCTTGTGAGAAGTGGTCATCACCAGCTCACATTTGAATACTGTATACTGAAGGGGACTTGCATGAGCCACTGTTGGATCAAAGAGAAAATGCTTCCTAGCTAGAGAGACTGCTTCCTGGCATGCAATGCACGGTTGCGCTTCCTTGGCCAAGTCCCTGGGCCACAGGACTGCAGCCTGCACTGCAAGGCCAGAGCTGTGGAGCAGGACTCTGAGCCTCTGGCATGCCTTGTTACTTCCTAGGAGCCTCTCACTGTTCTAAAATCTATTGCAAAATCAGCTAGCTCTGGGAATTTCTCTTTTCTCGTGATGATTCACTGTCACTGTTCTCCTGTTTTTCATTGAGTGGACCCAGTAACATCTCCATTGTGAGACTTTGTTACTATGTTTGGCATATCAAATATATCACAGGTAGCTTGCCAGGCTTTGCCGAGGGGGCAAAATACTCTCAGTAGCTTATGGGGCTCTCCAAGAGGGACAGAGAAATTGAACTTGGGTCGGCTGGGTCGACTGCATGCAAGGGAAACGCCCTACCCGATGTGCTATCACTCCAGCCCAACTTTCAGTGTATTCATTCAAAACTCAAGTGTCATTCTTAAAATGCAGCTTATAGTTAAACGCCAGTAGCATTCTCACTGGGATGAGGTTTCTGAAACTAACCTCCCAGACAGCTGTCTACACAAGGATGTGATTAAATAATGGACATTCAATAGTGAAGGGTTCTTCTTTGTTGTGGGGGAGGAGATTTTGTTGTGGGCCTGAGCAGCAGTGCTCAGAGCTTGTTCCTGACAGCACTCAGGGATCACTTCTGGGGGCCTCAGGATCATATGGGATGCCAGGAACTGAGCCCTCATTCATGTATTATCTTCATCCTCACTGAGACTGTTACTTTGTAAAATGTTATTCCGAATGGTTGGTGCTGCAGTGAGCAGGGCTCCACACAATGTTGCTCATGGCTGGTGTGCTACCACACCCCCTGTGGTGCTCAAGTGCTGGCCCACAGCTGTGTGGGCTCCCTCAGTGCTCACCTTTCCTTCCCTGGGTGTGGCACAGTCCTGCTTGTGGCACTAGCACATTTTCAGTCTCCTGCCTGCCTCTCCAGCATCATCAGTGTAATCAACCCAGAATGGGTTTTGCAGTGTCACCAGAAATCACCTGTGGCACCAGGTTCAGAGAGAGCAGAGCTGCTAGGATTGCACTGGGTGTGTGTGTATTACTCGGGATTGAATTCATGACCGTAAGCTTAAAAACCTCTGGGCTAGTCCAGCCAGAAAGGGCATAGCCGTGTATCCAAAACAGATTCAATGGAACTGGAAACGACATCTCAGCTGCAGCCACCGAACTTTATAATGTACCTGTCCAGTCATCGACAGACTGGGGGTGGGGGCAAGGAGAAGATTGGGAGGGAATCGAGGAACACTGGTGGAGGGATTGGTGTTGAATTATTGTACATATGCCTAAACCACAACTCTCAGTAACTCGGTAAATCATGGATCTTTAATAAAATAATTTTTAAGTGTTTCTGTTCAGTGGTATAAGGTAGAAGTAGTAAACTGCCCAGTGAAAATAAGACAACTGAGTTTTGTTTTTATTTTTTAAAGCTATATAATAAGGCCACTGACTGCCTTATTATTAGTAATGACTTCATTTTTAACTTTGAAACTATTGCCTATACTATATTCTAAGGATACAATTCACTACTTTCCATGTAAAGACTGCAAATAACTGAAAGTTCTAAGCTGAAACTAACTTTAATCTCATTATTTTTTTTTCTTAAAGAATACAGAAATGAATATTCTGTTTTAAGGTCATACCTGACAATGCTCAGGGGTTACTTCTGGCTCTGTTCGCAGAAGTCATTTCCTGGCAGTGCTCCAGGGCCCATATAGGATGCCGGGGATTCTGTTAAATGTACAATAGCATTGCTTTGTCAGGTAATCTCCCAGAATCTTCCCTGTGTGTCTGCCACATATAGGGACAGCTCTGGATAATCCCAAATATTAACCTGGGAGTTATTTATAGATAAATAACTAAAGAAATGCAAACCTGTCAATTCTGCATACTGGTCTCAATTATTTAGGGTTTTTTTAATTGTATACTATTTATTAAAAATGTGGTTTGCATAGTTGTTTATTATAGTTGTTTCAGACATACAATGTTCCAGCTCCAGTCCTACCACCAGTGTGATGTTCTTCCACCACTGATCCCGTTTCCCAAGCACCCAGAACACCTGGAACACCTGCTCCTTTGGCAGGCACAAATTATTTTCTATTGCCCATTACAACAAAATGGCAAATGGGATTATCAAAAAATAGCTAAATGAAAAATTTGTGAAAATTGTTATATCTCACAATAGAACATTGAGGGTTTACAGAGCTGTTTGTTGCTAATTGAGCCTTCCATGTTACTGTTTTGTAATTATGGAGCTCAGTGGGCTTCTATGCTGCTTTCCCATCTAAATTACTGTGCACTATCAGTGTGAAGATTGGAGATGTTGTACAGCCACTTTGCAGTCGTGACTGCAGGAGCTCCTCGTCACCCCTCCAGCCCCCAGAGTGGCCTGCAGTGCAGTTCATCGCTGAGGCCTAGCGTGTGATGGTGCTCTGGTGCTGTGGTGTGGGGAGCATCGTGACCACTCTGTAGTGCTCAGGAACCTCCAGTACTCAGACAGGACCGAGTGCGCTAAAGGCAAGGCATGCCGCTTACTCCGAGCACAATCTCTGGCCCCAGAGTAGAGTGATTTTAAGATACTTAAGTTGACTTCCAGAATTGCTATTATCAATTTAGTTTTTCCTCAGCAATAAAAGTTTCTGCTTCCCATAACATTAAGATCGTGATATAATGTTTAATAGATAAAGGGTTATTTTATTATTTTGATTAAAAAAACACCCCTGATAGTCCTGAGTATATGCACGATATCATGTTTTAGATCATTTTTACACTGAGTAAACTGCCTTTCCCCAACACTGCTTACCATTGCATCAAATGATTTATCTTTAGCCCTTGAATAACTAGTTTTAATATAATTTTAGTATAACTTAGATAATGTGTTTCAGGGGGGCATGTCAGGTGGTCCTGAAGGATTTAATTTGGCACAGGACTCAAGGGGCCATATACAATGCCAAGAAATTAATTGAGGTCAGCTGCATGCAAGGCAAGCACCTTCACCCTGCACTCTCTGAGCCTTTGTATTTTTTTCTTTTCTTTTTTTTTCATTTATTTAATTAGTGAAACACCATGACGTACAGTTGTAGATTTACATATTTTTGTGTTTGGGTTTCAGTTATACAATGATCAAGTACCCATCCCTCCACCAGTGCCCATTCACCACCACCAATGAACCCAGTAGCCATTCCACCCCCTCACCCCACCCCCATCCTGCTCCATGTCTATGTCAGGGCATCCCCTTTTGCTCTCTCTTTCCTTTAGGGTGCTGTGGTTTGCAATAGAGGTATTAAGTGACCATCCTGTTCAGTCTATAATCTACTTTCAGCACGCGTCTCACATCCCGAGCGGGTCCTCCAAAAACCCTTTACTTGGTGCTCTCTTCTCTATCTGAGCTATGTTTTCCCCCAAAGTGTGCTGCCAGCTGACAAGCCATGGAACAGAACTCCTGGTACTTTTCTCAACTATTCTTGGGTGGTCATCTCCCATTCTGTTACTTTATATTCCCCAGGTGAGTACAGTCTTTCTATGTATGTCCCTCTCTTTCTGGCTGATTTTATGTAGCATGCTACTTTACATGTAGATCCACTTGTTTGCAAATTTCATGACTTCACCTTTATAACTGCTCCATAGTGTAGATGTGCCAGAGTTTCTTTAACCAGTCATCTGTTCTCAGGAACTCGGGTTTATTCCAGATTTTGGCTATTGTGAACAGTGCAGCAATGAACAAAGTACAGATGTCATTTCTACTATACTGTTTTGCCTCTCTGTGATATATTCCCAGGAGTGCTATTGCTGGGTCAAATGGGAGCTCAATTTCTAATTTTTTGAGAATCGTTCATACTGTTTTCCAAAAGGGCTGAACCAGTTGGCATTCCCACCAGCAGTGAAGGAGGATCCCTTTGTCGCCACATCCGTGCCAGTGGGCCAGTCTCTGTGGTGTGAGATGATATCTCATTGTTGTTTTGATCTGCATCTCCCTGATGATTAGTGATTTAGAGCATTTTCTCATGTGCCTTTTAGCCATTCGCATTTCTTCTTTGAGAAAGTTTCTGTTCATTTTGTCACCCCATTTTTTGATGGGTTGGATGTTTTCTTCTTGAGGAGTTCAACCAGTGCTTTGTATATCCTTGATATCAACCCCTATCGGATAGGTATTGGGTGAATATCCTTTCCATTCTGTAGATTGTCTTTGTATTTTGGTCCCTGTTTCTTTTGAGGTTCAGAAGCTTCTCAGTTTAATATAGTCCCATTTATTTATCTCTGTTTCCTCTTGGTTGGTCAGTGGCATGTCATTTTTTTTGTTTGTTTTTGTTTTTTTTCTTTTGTGTATTACTATGTTAATACATTCTTTTTTTTTTTTTAATAGTGAGAGACCATGAGGTACAGTTGTAGACCTACACATTTTTGTGCTTGGGTTTCAGTTATACAATGATCAAACACCCATCCCTCCACCAGTGCGCATTTCCCACCACCACGGATCCCAGCATCCCCTCCCCCCCAGCCCCCATCCCACCCTGCCTCTGTGGCAGGGCATTTCCCTCTCTCTCCTTTTGAGTGCCGTGGTCTGCAAAAGAGGCATTGAGTGGCAATCATGCTTGGTCGACAGTCTACCCTCAGCATGCTCTCCCATCGTGGGCGGATCCTCCCAACACCCTTTATTTGGTGTTCCCTTCTCTTTCTGAGCTCCCTTTTCCCCTAACATGTGTGGTTGTCCTCCGGGTCATTGAGTAAAATTCCTGGTACTAATCTCTGCCATAATTGGGTGTTAGTTTCCTATTTTGTTACTTTATGTTCCCCAGATGAATGCAGTCTTTCTATGTCTATCCCTTTCTTTCTGAGTCATTTTGCTGAACATGATACTTTCCATGTAGTACACTTGTATGTAAACTTCATGACTTCGTCTTTTCTAACAGCTACATAGTACTCCATTGTGTAAATGTGCCAGAGTTTCTTCAACCAGTCATCTGTTCTCGGGCACTCAGGTTTTTTCCAGATTCTGGCTATTGTAAAGAGTGCTGCAATAAACAGACAATTGCAGATGTCACTTCGGCTATACTTTTTTGCCTCTCTGGGATATATTCCCAGGAGTGGTATTGCTGGGTCAAATGGGAGCTCAATTTCTAGTTTTTTGAGAATCATCCATACTGTTTTCCAGAAGGGCTGAACCAGTCGGCATTCCCACCAACAGTGAAGGAGTGTCCCTTTCTCACCACATCCACGCCAGCACCGGTTGCTTTTGTTCTTGTGGATATGGGCCAGTCTCTGCGGTGTGAGGTGATATCTCATTGTGGTTTTGATCTGCATCTCCCTGATGATTAATGATGTGGAACATTTTCTCATGTGTCTTTTAGCCATTCGGATTTCTTCTTTGTCAAAGTTTCTATTCATTTCATCTCCCCATTTTTTGATGGGGTTGAATGTTTTCTTTTTGTGGAGTTGAACCAGTATTTTGTATATCCTTGAAATTAACCCCTTATCAGATGTGTAGTTGGCGAATATCCTTTCCCATTCTGTTGACTGTATTTTGGTCACTGTTTCTTTTGAGGTGCAGAAGCTTCTTAGTTTAAGATAGTCCCATTTATCTATCTCTGTTTTCACTTGCTTGGCCAGCGGTGTGACATCTTTGAAGACACTATTAGCTTCTATGTCATGAAGGGTTTTGCCAACATTTTCCTCAATGTATCTTATAGATTCCGGGCATGTCATTTTTGAAGAAACCGTTAGCCTCAATATCGTGGAGGGTTTTGCTGACCTTGTCTTCAAAGTACCTTATGGATTCTGGCCTGATATTAAGGTCTTTAATCCATCTAAGGGGTGCTCCTTTTTATGTGATTTCCTTCTTGGACCTTGCTACTTGCAGTATTGTGTCTCTATCCATGACATCCATCATTCTGACTATGATATGCCTTGGAGTGTGTTTATTAGGGTGTCTTTTAGCTGGTATCCTTCTGGCTCCTTGGATCTGGATGTGTGCATTCTTTAATTCTGGGAACTTTTCAGCAATGATTTCTTTCACTGTGGCTCTTTCATTGGGGTTACTTCCCTGTCCTTCTAGTACTTCCCTCTCCCACCCTGCCTCTGTGGCAGGGCATTCCCTTTTGTTCTCTCTTTCCTTTTGGGTGTTGTAGTTTGCAATAGAGGCATTGAGTGGCCATTGTGTTCTAATGTAGAGGGAGTCTACATTTGGCATGCTTCTCCTAACCTGAACAAGTCCTCCAAAGACCATTTCCTCGCTGTTTCCTTCTCTGTCTTAGCTGCCTTTTCCCCCAGGCTTTGAGGCCGACTTCCAAGCCGTGGAGTAAACCTCCTGGTCCTTATCTCTACTATTCTTGTGTGCTGGTCTCCCATTCTGTAACTTTATATTCCACAGATGAATGCGATCTTTCTATGTCTATCCCTCTCTTTCTGACTCATTTCGCTTAGCATGATACTTTCCATGTAGTACAACTTGTATGTAAATTTCATGACCCGAGTTCGATTCCTCCGCCCCTCTCGGAGAGCCCGGCAAGCTACCGAGAGTATTCGATATGCCAGACACAGTAACAACAAAGTCTCCAATGGAGACGTTACTGGGCCCGCTCGAGCAAATCGACGATCAACGGGAGGGCCTTTACCTTTACCTTTACCTTTACCATCTTTTCTAACAGCTACATAGTATTCCATTGTGTAAATGTACCAAAGTTCCTTTAACCAGTCATCTGTTCTTGGGCACTCAGGTTTTGTTTTCCAGATTTTGGCTATTACAAACAGTGCAGCAGTGAACATACAAGTGCAGATGTCACTTCTGCTGTACTCTAACCTCTCCAGGATATGTCCCCAGGAGTGATATTGCATGGTCAAATGGGAGCTCAATTTCTAAATTTTTGAGAATCGTCCATACTGTTTTCCAAAAGGGCTGAACCAGTCATCTTTCCCATCAGCAGTAAAGGGCAGTCCCTTTCTCCTCACATCCACAATGGTTGCTTTTGTTCTTTTGGATGTGGGCCTGTTTTGTGGTGTGAGATAAGATCTCATTGTTGTTTTGATCTGCATCTCCCTGATGATTAGTGATGTAGAGCATTTTCTCATGTGCCTTTTAGCCATTTGGATATCTTCTCTGAGAAAGTTTCTATTTATTTCATCGCCCCATTTTCTGATGGGGTTGGATGTCTTCTTTTTGTAGAGTTCAACCAGTACCTTGTATATCCTTGATATCAACCACTTATCCGATGGGTAGTGGGCAAATACCCTTTCCCATTCTGTAGATTGTATTTGTATTTTGTCACTGTTTCTTTTGAGGTGCGTAAGCTTCTTAGTTTAAGATTGTCCCATTTTTTTTTTTTATCTGTTTCCACTTGCTTAACCAAATGGCATGTCATCTATGAAGATACTGTTAGCTTCAATGTCATGGAAGGATTTGACAACCTTGTCTTCAATATATTTTATGGACTCTGGTCTGATGTTGAAGTCTTTAATTCATTTTGATATGATTTTTGTACATGGTATTAGGTAGAGATCAGCGCCCATTTTTTGCATGTAGGTGTCCAGATTTGCCAGAACCATTTGTTATAGAGGTTTTCCTTGCTCAACTTCTCATTTCTTGCTCCCTTATCAAAGATCAGATGATCACATCATATATTTGAGAGGGTGGTCAGTATAGTCAACACTGTTCCATTGGTCTGCGGTTCTGCCTTTGTTGCAGTACCATGCTGTTTTAACTATTACTGCTTTATAGTAGAGTTTGAGGTTGGGGAAGGTAATACCTCCCGTCTTCTTTTTGCCACGGATAGCTTTAGCTATCTTATTCTTATTCTTCCATATGAAATTCAGGAGTGTTTGATCCATTTCTTTGAAGAATGTCATGTGTATCATTATAGGGATCACATTGAATTTGTACAATGCTTTGGAGAGTATTGCCATTTTGACATTGTTAATTCTCCCAATCCATGAGCAGGGAATATCTTTCCATTTACTCGTGTCTTCTTTCATTTCGTGAAGTAGCGTTTTATAGTTTTATTTGTACCGGTCCTTTACCTCCTTAAAAAAGTTAAGTTGATTTCAAGGTACTTGATTTTCTGAGGCATGATTGTGAACGGGATAGCTTTTTTCTAAAATTTATTTATTTTTTTTTTTCCTTAAATTTTTATTAGCGAAGCACCATGAGTTGTAGACTTACAAATTTTTGTGCTTGGGTTTCAGTTATACAATGATTGAATACCTATCCCTCCACCAGTGCCCATTCTCCACCACCACCAGTCCCAGTATCCCTCCCACCCTCCATCCCCCCATCCCACCCTACCTCTGTGGCAGGGCATTCCTTTTGTCGGGATAGATTTTTTTATTATTATTATTATTAGTGAAGCACCATGAGGTACAGTTGTAGATTTACAAATCTTTGTGCTTGAGTTTCGGTCATACAATGATCAAATACCCATCCCTCCACCAGTGCCCATTTCCCTCCACCCCCCCTCCCACCCTGCCTCTGTGGCAGGGCATTCCCCTTTGTTCTCTCTCTCCTTTTGGGTGTTGTGGTCTGCAAAAGAGGCATTGAGTGGCAATCATGTTCAGTCCATAGTCTACTTTCAACATGCATCTCCCCTCCTGGGAGGATCCTCCAAACACCCTTTATTTGGTGTTCCCTTCTCTATCTGAACTGCCCTTTCCCCTAGAATATCCGGCTGGCCTCTAAGCTATGGAGTAATCCTCCTGGCGTTGATCTCAGCTATTCTTAGGTATTGATCTCATATTTTGTTGCTTTATATCCCCCAGATGAATGCAATTTTTCTATGTCTATCCCTCTCTTTCTGATTCATTTCGCTTAGCATGATACTTTACATATTGTACCACTTGTATGTAAATTTCATGATTTCATCTTTTCTAACAGCTACATAGTACTCCATTGTGTAGATGTACCAAAGTTTCTTTAACCAGTCATCTGTTCTTGGGCACTCAGGTTTCTTCCAGTTTCTGGCTATTGTAAAGAATGCTGCAATGAACAAACAAGTGCAGATGTCACTTCGACTACACATTTTTGCCTCTCTGCGGTATATTTCCAGGAGTGGTATCGCTGGGTCAAATGGGAGCTCAATTTCTAATTTTTTGAGAAACCTCCATACTGTTTTCCAAAAGGGCTGAACTAGTCGGCATTCCCACCAACAGTGAAGGAGTGTCCCTTTCTCGCCACATCCGCGCCAGCATCGGTTGCTTTTGTTCTTTTGAATGTGGGCCAGTCTCTGAGGTGTGAGATGGTATCTCATTGTGGTTTTGATCTGCATCTCCCTGATGATTAATGATGTAGAGCATTTTCTCATGTGCTTTTTTGCCATTAGGATTTCTTCTTTGAGAAAGTTTCTGTTCATTTCATTGCCCCATTTTTGGATGGGGTTGGATGTTTTCTTCCTGTGGAGTTCCACCAGTATTTTGTATATCATTGTTATCAACCCCTTGTCAGATGTGTATTCGGTGAATATCCTTTCCCATTCTGTAGACTGTCTTTGTATTTTGGTCACTCTTTCTTTGGAGGTGCAGAAGCTTCTTAGTTTAAGATAGTCCCATTTATCCGGGATAGATTTTTTAATGTCACTTTCTTCTCTCTCATTATTTGCATATAGGAAAGTCATGGACTTTTGAGCATTGATTTTATAGCCTACAACTTTACTATACAAGTCTATTGTTTCTAGGAGTTTCTTGGTAGAGGGTTTAGGGTTCTCTAAATATAGTATCATATCATCTGCACATAATGAGAGCATGATTTCTTCCTTTTCTACCTGAATTCTCTTAATATATTTTTCTTACCTAATTGCTATTGCAAGTACTTCCAGTACTATATTGAACCGAAGTGGTGAGAGTGAGCATCCTTGTCTTGTCCCTGATCTTAGAGAGAAGGCTCTTAGTTTTTCCCCATTAAGGATGTTGCTTGCCATAAGCTTGTGGTAGATGGCTTTGACTATATTGAAGAAAGTTCCTTCAATAGCCATTTTGGCAGAGTTTTCATCATGAACGGGTGCTGGACCTTGTCAAATGCTTTCTCTGCATCTCTGGTTTTTATCTTTTTTTGTTGATATAATGGATTATGTTAATTGATTTCTGAATGTTAAACTGTCCTTGCATCCCCAGGATGAATCCCACTTGGTCGTGGTTTATGATCTTTTCGATGAGTTGTTGAATTCTATTTGCTAATATTTTGTTGAGAATCTTCACATCCGTATTCATCAGGGATATTGGCCTGTAGTTTTCTTTTTTTGTAGTGTCTTTGTATGCTTTTGGTATTAGGGAGCTATGAGCCTCATAGAAACTGTTTGGGAGAGTTTCTGTTTCTTCAATTTCCTGGAAAAGCTTGAGAAGGACTGGCAGGCAATAGGTCCTCTTTAAATGCTTGGAAGAATTCGCTAGTGAATCCACCTGGACCTGGGCTTTTTTGGAGGTGAAGACTTTTAATTACAGTTTTAATTTCCTCAATATTGATAGGTCTGGGTGTAATCCGAAGATTCCAGGGATCACTCCCAGACGAACCATCCTGCTGAAGCCAGATAAATACATCATAGGCTGACCTCCACTATCTCCACTACCCAGCCGCCGGCATGCTCCAGGCTGCTTTCCAGACCATTCTGTCTGAGCCTGACTCATGAGTGAATCCCCACAGGACTAGGTAAAGCAGAACTTTGTGACCTTGGATGCCAGACTCAATGGGACCCAGAAACAGAGATCCTCTGCCTGCTTCCACCAATCTCCGCGACCCAGAGATCACACTCAGAAGACCCACCCTACCGGAGCCAGATAAATACCTCATTGGCCGACTTCCACTACCTCCACTACCCAGCTGCCGCCACACTCTACGCTGCTTTCCGGAAACATCATAAGACACGTAATACACATTTTTCATTATTACCGCACCATATTTGCTGGGGTTCAAATATGGCTTGAACCATAGGAACACCTGCAAGGGCAATTAGAGGCCACACTAAAAGCCTCTATCCCTCTCAGAGAGTCCAGCAAACTACCGAGAATATCCCGCCCACACGGCAGAGCCTGGCAAGCTATTATGGCGTATACGATATGCCAAAAATAGCAAATACAATGGGTCTCATTCCCCGAACCCTGAAAGAGCCCCTAATACAGCAGCATTAAGAAGTATGAGCAAGGAGAGGCTGATAAAATCTCAAAGCCGAACTAGGCTGCCAAAAGAAAGAAGGATTAAAATGACTGTATTTTCAATACACGTATGCTGGCATTGGATGCATCCATCAAAGACCTGAGGATGCAAGCGTGGAAGATCAAGTACAACTTTATTGGTCTGACTGAGACGAGAAGGCATCAACTACATCATGCCATTTTCGACACTGGAGAAGAACTGTTCCTTGGAACATGCGACAAAAGAAGAGTCGGTGGTGTTGGTGTCCTTGTCAACACGAACTTGGCCATGAGCATTGATTCATTCAAATGCCTAACAACCCGAATCGGATGATAACACTTGAATAGATGTGGCTCACTGCCGGCAGTTTCTATCTTCGTTGTCTATGCACCAACATCCAATTACGATGAAGAAGAAACTGAGAAGTTCCACATGGAGCTGGAGAAGTTCTATAAAGACCACGCCTTCTACAATATCATTGTTGGTGATTTTAATGCCAAGATAGGACCGAGAAGATCAGCCAAAGAACTCCACTTGGGACCCAAGGTCTAGAATAGAACAAACAGGGTGAGAGACTGAGTTCATCGTATCAACCAAGACCATCCATAGTAACTCACAGTTCCAGAAGGCCGAATCTAAAGGTTGGACATGGGAACCTCCTGGGGGACAGTTTCACATTGAAATTGACCATGTCATATTCAATCTATGATTTTACTTGAGCGATGTCACTGTTGTCCCAAAATTTCAAATGGGATCGGACTACCACCTCCTTCGTGCAAAATTCTACTTCACAGAGCAGGGAGAAAGGACTGCATAGTTTAAGAAGAGAACTCCCAGAATGACCACCAACTGGGAGCTCTTTGGCACTATTGAGGCAACACGGGAAGATGCCATCTTTGACAACATTGACAAAGAATAAAATTGATTAGTTCAGCACCTCTATGATTGTGTGAGGAATGCTGAGAGAAAGCCACAAAAAGTCACCTGTCTTTGAAAACTCTCAAACTCATTCACTAGTTGGCTTGGTGTGAGCCTCAGGCAACCAGAAGTGAACGTTCAAGCTCACAAAGCAGTGCAGAGAAGTGATAAAGGAAGACCTTAAAGAGAAGAGCAGCAGTGCTGGTAGATGCGGCAGAAGCTGGGAAAAGCATTCGTAATGCCCACCTGTCCTTCGCCAACTACAAGACCAAGATGACTGCCCTCTGATGTGCAAATGGATCTATCACATCTTCCAGAAGGGCAGTGGAGATTATCCATGAGATCTACTCGAATCTCTGTGATTGCCACGTTCACCTGCCCACATACCAAATTCAGCAGAATGGGTAAGTCGTTCCCAACGTTCTCCCTTCCAAAATCCGACATGCCCTTTCGTCGTTAAAGAAGTGAACAGCACCCAGCCCAGACAAGGTCAGACCCGAACATCTGAAGTATTTGACGTCAATACTCATCAATACGCTGGCTCAGCTCTTCACATGCTACCTGTCTGAATGCAAGGTTCTGTCCCAATGGAAAAGCAGCAGGACTGTACTACTGTACAAGAAGGGAGACATCCACGACATTGGCAACTATTACCCGATCTACCTGTTGTCTGTCATCTACAAGCTGTTCACTTCAGTCATCCTGAATAGGATTGGCAGAACACTAGATGAAGGAAAACTATGCTAGCAAACTGTGTTCCAAGAAGGATTCAGCATGATCTACCATATCCACATGTTAACCAAGCTCATTGAGGTTTCTCGGGAGTTCAAGATGCCGCTCTGTCTAATGTTCATTGATTTAAAGAAGGCCTTTGGTTCTGTTGAGACTGAAGTAGTCATTGTAGCCCTAGCCAAATGGGGCGTTCAAACTCAATACATCAGCATCCTCTATGAGCTGTGTTATGGATTCACTACCAGGATCTCACCATTCTATAAGGAAGTGATCATCAACATAAAGAGAGGGGGTTGGCAGGGTGATACCATTTCATCGAAACTCTTCAGTACCACCCTCGAGAACGTTATGCGATGACTGGAATGGGAAGGAATGGGAGTGAAGATAGATGGTCAGCAACTACACCACCTTCTCTTTGCTAATGATATCGTTCTAATAACACCAAACATTAGCCAAGGGGCATAAATGCTGGCCGACTTCAACCATGAGTGTGGAAAGGTCGAACTCCAACTGAATCTCACGAAGACACTGTTGATGAGAAATGGACTCATTCCTGATGTTACATTTGCTCTCAACAGAATGAACATCTCCAAATACAGCAGTTATGGGTACCTAGGTCAAGAACTCAACATGACGAACAATTTGGCACCTGAGTTGCAGAGGAGGAAGTGAGCGGCTTGGAACGCCTTCAGGAGCATCCAAGAAATAGGTAAGAGAACGAAGAACCTTCGGCTCTAGGCACATCTCTTCGACTCCAACATTCTTCCTGCATTAACACATGCCTCAGAGACCTGGGCCCTACAAAAACATGATGAGAAAGCTATTCAGGTCTCCCAAAGAGGAATCGAAAGAGCTATGCTTGTTGTATCACGCTTTACTCTAGTGAGAGAAGGAATCTAACCTCCATGGTTGATCAAGAATCAGGGACACTCTCTCATTTTCCAAGGCATTGAAAATCAAATGGGCTAGACATTAATGCGATTTGGAGATGACCACTGGACTAGACTGGATTCCACGGGACATCAAAAGAACGTATGGCCACCATCCTAAGAGATAGTCAGACTTCTTCGTCATGACCCTGATTGATCGATTTGAGGCTCTTTTGTGTTTCTGGAGTAAGCAGACGCCATTGGGCTACACTAGTACGTGACAGGGATGAATGGAAATGTTACTGGAGCCCTCTCAAGCAAAGCAATGAGTAATGGGATGTCAAGTGATCAAGTGATTGATAAGTCTATTCAGGTATTCCAGATCTTCTTGATTTAGCCTTGGGTGATTATAGGAATCCAGGAATTTATCCATTTCTTTTAGGTTCTCTTGTCTTGTGGCATATAGATTTTCAAAGGAGTCTCTGATGTTCTTTTGAATTTCTTCGGTTTCTGTTGTGATATCCCCTTTTTCATTTCTGATTTGGTTTATTCAGTTTTTCTCTCTTTCTTTGTGAGTCTTGCTAGTGGTTTATTAATCTTGTTTATTTTCTCAAAGAACCAACTCTTGGTTTCATTGATCTTTTGGATTGTTTTTTGAGTTTCTGTGTTGTTAATTTCTGCTCAAGTTTTATTATCTCTTTCCTTCTGCCTGGCTTAGGCTCCTTTTGTTGGTTCTTTTCTAAGATCTTGAGCTGTGAAGTCAAGTTATTTATGTGGACCCTTTCTTCCTTTCTGAGAAATGCTTGCAGCGCTATAAACTTTTCCCTTAACATGTCTTTAGCCGCATCCCACAGATTCCGTTAGCTCATGTCTTCATTCTCATTTGTTTCCAGGTATCTTTTGATTTCTTCCTTGATTTCTTCCCTCCCTGACCTACTCGTTGTTCAACATTGACTTGTTTAATTTTCAGGTGTTTGATTTGGTTTTCTGCATCACCATGATTAACTTCTATCTTCAGTATATTGTGGTCTGAAAAGGTAGTTGATATAATGTCTGTCTTCCTGATTCTCTTGAGGTATGTTTTATGCCCCAGCACGTGGTCTGTTCTGGATAAGTGTTCCGTGTGCACTGGAAAAGAATGTATATTCCTTTGGGGAGGGATGTAAAGTCCTGTATTATTAGCTCTCTCTCTCTCTCTCTCTCTCTCTCTGTCTCTCTCTCTCTTTCTCTCCCTCTCTCTTCTGTTTCTTCCTTCAAAGCCAGTATTTCTTTGCTGAGTTTTTATCTTCTTGATCTATCCAGAGGTGATAAGGCGGTGTTGAAGTCTCCTACTGTTGTGTTGCTACCAATGTCCTCCTTAAAGTCTGTTAGCAGCTGTTGTAAGTATTTAACTGGTCCCTCATTGGGTGCGTATACATTTAAGAGTGTAATTTCTTCCTAATCTACATATCCCTTCATTAATAAAAAATGGTCTTTGCTGTCCCTTCTGATCTTTTTCGACCTGAAATCTACTTGTCAGATACTAGTAGGGCCACCCCAGATTTTTTGAGGAAGTTGTTTGCTTGCAGGATTGTTTTCCATCTGTTGACTTTGAGTTTGTGTTTGCTTTGACTGTTCAGATGTGTTTCTTGTAGGCAGCAGTATGTTGGGTTCAGTTTCTAAATCTGTTTTGCAACTCAGAGTCTGTTAATTAGTGCATTTAGATCATTGACGTTGAGAGAGATTATTGTCATGGGGTTTTGTGTCATCTTTCTATAAAGGTTTGTTGTGCTTGTAGGGTTTTTTCTTGTCTTACTGTAGTCCTTTTAGTCCTTCTTTTAGGTTTGGTTTTTAAGTCTATGAAGTTTCTGGGTTGTGGTTTATGCACAAAATAGTGTATTATTCCTTCGAGTTTGAGTGAGTGTTTAGCTGGATAAAGTTTTCTTGGTGAAACATTCATTTCAATGAGTTTTTTTTTTCCTATTTCCCACTATTGTCTTCGGGCTTGTAGGGTTTCTTCTGATAGGTCTGCTGTGAATCTAAGGGGTGCTCCTTTGTATGCTATTTCCTTCTTTAACCTTGCTGTCTATCCGTGACATCCATCATTCTAACTATGTCTTGGAGTCGTGCAAGGCAAACGCCCTACCCGGCCTATCCACTATGCTATTGCTGTGCTATCACGGAGGAGATAGCACAGTGGTAGGGTGTTTGCTTTAGCGCAGCCGGCCTGGCCAAGCCGAGTTCAATTCCCCCGCCCCTCTCAAAGAGCTTGACAAGCTACTGAGAGTATCTCACCTGCACGGCAAAGCCTGGCAAGCTACCCGTGATGTATTCAATATGCCAAAACATAGTAACAAGTCTCATGATGGCGACATTACTGGGCCTGCTCTAGCAAATCTATGAACAACGGGAGGACAGTGCTACAGTGCTACACTGTGGTTGTATGGAGGTGTGACCTTCCAGTTCACTATCACTGTTCCCTCTTGTAGAAAGATAGGAATCTGAATGAGCTTGATTAATGGTGGTCGCCCTTTTTCCTTCTTCTTTTTCCTTCCTAGAATATGTACTTCCTCTCAGGTGTTCCTTGGTGCCTTATGTGGAGCTTCTACTAAAGCTTTCGGAGGAAGTGATCTTTTATATTGGTCTTGTAGAGCTTTTTGTGTTCACTAGTATTTTGGTGCAATTGGAATAAACTAGTGGACTATTGGCATATTGCATTTGAGATAGCTAGGATATTACTCACGGATTTAGGTCATGAATATTGAGATATGACTCCAGATTTCTGGTAATGGGAAAAAAAACTTCTGCCAATCCAGCTGAGGCCACTCCCACTACTGCAGAGGCCACGCCTCTGCTGTGGAGGCCACGCCCCCTGCCATGCTGTAAGTGGTGGGGAGTTACAGACCTCCCGGAGGGTGGGGGTGGGAGTTGGCAAATGGCGCAGGCCTGGGCATGATGACTGTCTGGCAGTGGGAGAGGGTGGGGTCCGGGTCTGTGTGTGAGGACTCAGGGATGGCGGGTCTGGAATGTTCCAACAATATCTTTTTCTTATGATAAAACACGCTAAGTACTATTATAGGCCTATTCATATTTTCCCTTTAAATTTTCTTAATTCACTTCTACTAAGTAAAGTAAAGTAAAGGCCCTCCCGTTGATCATCGATTTGCTCGAGCGGGCCCAGTAACGTCTTCATTGGAGACTTTGTTGTTACTGTGTCTGGCATATCGAATACGTCTCGGGGAGCTTGCCAGGCTCTGCCGTGCGGGCAAGATACTCTCGGTAGCTTGCCGGGCTCTCCGAGAGGGGCGGAGGAATGGAACTCGGGTCGGCAATGTTGGCTGCATGCAAGGCAAACGCCCTACCGCTGTGCTATCGCTCCAATTATAGAATTTACGTATTTCATGTAAATTCTTAAATGTATTAACAAAGAATTGTCAATAATATTTTTTAAGTGAGCAATAGCACAGCGGTAGGGCGATTGCCTTGCATGCAGCCAGCCCGGCCAAGCAGGGTTCGATTCCTCCGCCCCTCTTGGAGAGCCCAGCAAGCTACTGAGAGTATCTTGCCCGCACGGCAAAGCCTGGCAAGCTCCCTGTGATGTATTCAATATGCCAATTACAGTAACAACAAGTCTCACAATGGAGACGTTACTGGGCCCGCTTGAGCAAAAATCGATGAACAGTGGGAGGACAGTGTGACAGTATATACTTCTTAAAAATTTTGTTCTTGAAAAAATTTTATTTACAATTTTGTAGTATTTCAGGATGGAGCTATAGCACAGCAGCCAGCCCAGCTGAGCCGGGTTCGATTCCTCCACCCCTCTCAGAGAGCCCAGCAAGCTACCGAGAGTATCTCTCCTGCACAGCAAAGCCTGGCAAGCTACCCGTGACGTATTCAATATGCCAAACACAGTAACAACAAGTCTCAAAATGGAGACGTTACTGGGCCCGCTCGAGCAAATTGATGAACAACAGGGGGACAGTGTTTGTTTGTTTTGTTTGTAGTATTTCAGATTAGCTCTTTATCTACATATATAGATGTAGGTGACACACCTCCACTCACACACTCACATACACACACACACACACACACAGAGAGAAAAGAGATCTCTCCTATTTATGGGACATAAGAAAACATAGTAAGAGAATAACAAATGGTGCAAGTCAATTAAAATGAAGATTTTTATCTACTGAAGGGATAGGGTAGGGGGAGTTTTGAGGGGGATCCTTGGAATACTGGTTGAGGGAAGCAAACGCTAGTAGGCCTGGTGTTGGAATGGTATATTCATAGAAAGTGTGATTAACAGCATTGTTGTTCCTGGTACCTCAGTAATAATTTTTTAATGTAAAGAAAATGATATATTCTTAAATATTTATCATTTATGCATTTGGCTCTTCATTGGAATTGACTTTTTGTTTTGTTTTGTTTTTCAATTCACATTTATTTTTGGCTCATGGGGAAATGTCATCTTTTCAATATGAAAAAAAGCAAGCTCAACACAAAATAGAAACTTGAAATGTAGGACAAAACCAAGAGAAAGGGGTAATAGAAAGAAATCAGATGTTGCCTAAGACAGAAGGGTCTCCTATCCCTCCCCTCTGGGGAGTTACTCAAAAACTATGAGGTGGTAGTATAAACCTTTCCACATGTATAGAACAAGGCTGGTTCTCTAAGAAAAGGTATAGATGGTAAACTAGAAACTTAATGACCAAGGCTGGTCTATCTGCTTCCCCTTCCTGAGCTCTTTGCTCCAACCAGGGGAAGGAATCCAATCAATGCTCACAGGTTAAATGGGAGGGGAAAATTCTCCATGGAACAGTGGGACAGACCCCAGACATCTGAAATAGCACAGGACAGAGCTTGGAGAGTGATAATGGAAATAATACTGTCCCTTAGGATTTGGACCTGGAGAGCCAGAAACACCTCTCAACCTCAGTGAAAGGACATCCCCCAGCCCTGCTCTCAGGGACACTCTGTAGCTGACTTTTCTCTTCATTTTGGCTACCATCAGGACTTGGAATGGTGGCCATGTAGGTTCTGGATGAGACCCAGTTCTTGGATAATTATCTTGAAAACAGAAGGAAAATATTAACTGGGCAGATTAGAGGGGGCACCAGAAGGAAATACAAGTTTCTCCAGAGTAGAACGAGGAGACATTTAACAAGAATTTATTGAGTGCCTATCATATGCCAGGCAGTGTTTGAACTCCCCCTAAAAGAAACAGAAGAAAAAAAAAAAAAGAAAAGATGTAAGCAGGAAAAGCAAAATCTGAGAGAAAGGAACAAGGTAGTTGAGGAAAAAGCTGAGGGCCCTGAGCAGCATGGGGTGACGGGGCTCTGCACTTGTCTCCTCTTCCACTGCCTCACCGAAGTCATCCTCCTGTTTGGCGGCGTCCTGGTGCGCTGGGACTCTGGCGAGGTCGTTCCTGTGACTCCCGGCCAGGTGGACTCCAGCTCGTCCGTGCCTCACCTTGTGCAGTGCAGGGAGGCACTCGGTGGAACACGGCCGCGACCTGCCCAGGGATGTGCGCGGACATCTCCTGACGGCCGCGCAGTCTCCAGGCCACGGGGTAGGGTGTTGCAGACAGCGTCTGGTCCGTGCCTCGCCGTGTGCAGTGCAGGAAGGCGCTGGGCGGAATGTGGCATTCTTGTTCTGTACACTCAGCATCTCTCATCCACCTCCCGCATGGACATCTGTCCACGGAACACGCAGCCACGGCAAGGCAGCCACGCCGTGGCTGCCGGACCCCAAATAGCCATCACGTCCTTGGCATGAAGGCCTGCTGGTGAGCTCGGGCAAGGCCAAGGACTGTACTGCCAGCTGCTGTGGCTTGGTAGAGGGCCAAGCCAGGCACGAAGTGGAGACGTGGGAAGGTCACCCTACTGACCGCCAGGTTGCAGAGGTCAGCGTTGAGCTGGCCAGGGAAGCCAAGACAGGTAGTGATGCTGCTGGTGGTGGCCGAGACAAGATGGCTCATTTCCCCATAAGTTGGTGTAGTCAGCTTCTGGGTGCGAAAACAGATGGCACAAAACCGCCTGGTGGTCAATGCAGCAGGTCTCATCAGTGTTCAGACTATGTGATGGACAGAGGGTGGCATTATATATAGGGCTCAACTGCGGTATCAGACACTTTGGGTGAGGGCACCACGCTGAAGGTGTTCACGATGTGTTCTGGATATTCTTCACAGATCTGCTGTTGAGCAGGTTGCCCATGCCAGAGCCCGTGCCCCACGCCAAGGGAATGGGTCAGCTGGAAGCCCTCCAGGCAGTCACAGTGCTCAGCCTTCTTCTGCACCATATCCAACACCGAATCAACCAGCTCTGCCCCCTCTGTATAGTGGCCCCTAACCCAATTGTTGCCTGCCCCAGTTTGACCAAAAACAAAGTTGTCTGGTCTGAAAATCTGACCAAAAGGACCTGAGCGAAAAGAGTACATGGTCCCAGGTTCTAGCTCCACCAAGATCGCATGAGGAACATACATGCCATCTGTGGCTTCATTGTAGTACACAGAGATGTGGTCCAGCTGCAGGTTGCTGTCGCCATGGTAGGTGCCAGTGGGGTCGATGCTGTGCTCATCACTTATGACTTCCCAGAACTTGGCACCAATCTGGTTGCCACATTGACCGGCCTGGATGTGAACAATTTCCCTCATGGTTGCAATTTATTTTAATTTTGTGCTTGCCTCAAGGTGTACACGGGGCAAAAAACTATGTATTTTTTTTCCTGTCGCTGGTCTCAGGCTGGAAGTCTCAGAGGCTGAACCAGCGAGGTCCAAACACCATAACAGCAAGGTTCTTGGAATTGATTTTTGCAGAGTGTAAGTATGTTAAAGATTTAGTGAGATAAAATGTTCCTGTTATTTTTTTTTCCAAAATTTCTTGTATATTTTAAGTATATCTATCTGAAAAATTATTCTGAGTTTGGTTGTACCAAATTTACAAGAATTAGAGAGAATTACAGCAATATTTCTTTTCAAGAACAATCTGATTCTTACTAAGTCAATTATTTTGTGGGCTTAGTTTCCCAAGTTTCCTTTATAAAACCATCTTCCTTCAACAAATTTATTGCTGAGATTATATATATATTTTTTACTATAGTTAATATATGGTCTGGAGCACAGTGGGCAGGACGTTTGCCTTGCACGTGGCTGACTGGGGTCCAATTCCTTTGCCACTCTCGGAGAGCCTAGTAAGCTACCAAAAGTATCTTGCCTGCACGGCAAAGCCTGACAGGCTTCCAGTGACATATTTGATATGCCAAAACAGTAACAACAAGTCTCACAATGGAGACATTACTGGTGCCTGCTCAAGCGAATCAGTGAACAACAGGAGGATGGATGGTGTTAATATATAGTTAATATATAGTTTTCTTATTTTATAATTGGCTACTCTGTCATGGTAAAAGCAAACTGATCTTTTCTTATTTTGGTAGGGAATGATGAACTCCCAAGTTTCACTCAGAGGACCCTGCTTCCAAACCACAGGCTCAATGCTAGGACCCAAGGGTGCAGTGCTTCTTAGCTCTGTGGCACTAGAGACCACCAGAGGGCAGTGGCTCCAGCACTTACTGTGACATTCAGGGGCCACATGGTGCAAGGGACTAAACCATGGCTGGGCTCCTGACTCATCCCTGCACCGTCACCTCTGCCCCCAAGTTAATATTTATATGCAGGACAAGATTTTTAATGTTACATAATGAGGAAAATACATGATCTGAAATTCTGGTAGATATTCTTTGTTCTAGATTTCTCCTAATTTTTTGCTTAGCTGGTGTTTTATTTTATTATATTTTTTTATCTAGATCAGGGCAAGGGATGTATCTCTGTGGTAGAGCACTTGCCAAGTATGAGTGAGACTCTGGGTTCAATTTTCAGCACTAAAAAATAGTAAAAAACTAGACCCAAAGATAGAAATTTATCAAGTGACTTGACAACATATGTTGGAAAGTATATATCTTTAAATTGGTATGTAATTTAGTCATTCTTATCAAAGATTTTATTCCTCTAATAGAAATAATTTTAAGATAAAGACTGGTACACTTGTCTGCTACATAGAATTATTTGTATTTAATATTTATAACTTTTATTTTAGGGCTGGAGCTATAGCACAACGGTAGGGCGTTTGCCTTGCACGCAGCCAGCCCAGCTGAGCCGGGTTCGATTCCTCCGTCCCTCTCGGAGAGACTGGCAAGTTAACAAGAGTATCTTGCCCGCACGGCAAAGCCTGGCAAGCTACCCATGACGTATTCAATATGCCAAAACACAGTAACAACAAGTCTCCCGATGGAGACATTACTGGGCCCGCTAGAGCAAATCGATGAACAGGAGGACCGTGACCGTGAACTTTTATTTTAATCTATTGATATACTGCAGTTTACAATACTGTCATCAGTTTTATGCAGAAAACGTGCCAGCACCACACACCATGCAATCTGCCACTACACGGGTGGAATTCGAGGGGATCATGCTGAGGCTGGTGAGGAGGAAAGGACAGATACAGAGTGATCTCTCATGGGTGGGATTTCAGGATACACATCAGAGGAACAATAAGTGGCCACAGACTACAGAGCTGTCATGTTCTACCTCATATTTTCAAAAACCCTGGCCTAATAAAGTGGGACTTGTTTGAAGTATTCTTATGCATTGATATTGCTGAATAGACTTGTTCCATCACTTATGAAGCCAATATTGTTAAATTATTTTTTACTTTACCAATCATGACTTGATACTCTAAATTTTCTAATGTATTGGTCTAAGTTTTATTAGCGTTTTGTCATTTTTATTGATGGCTTGGTTTCAAGCAATAACAACCCAATTCAAGAATATTCGTGTGCAGGACCCAGGCATAAAGACTGGTGCCACTTCCTGCCAGATCTACAGCTTCCTCAGAAGTTAGTTTCTCCAGCTCCCTCTTTTGCTCTACTGGCTATCTGTCAAGACCTGTCCTCATTCCCTGGTTCATCAAATACTAGTTTTAGAAATCCTACTATGTGTGAGAATCTTCCTTGTGAGTAGAACAAGTACAAGATGCTGCCAGAAGCACTAAATTTGCATATTTTTCATGTAAATTAAACAGTGATTGTCCTGAATCTTGAAATAAAATCTCAGTGAGCCAACTGAAACTTTCAGCCATCATCATCAAGGGTAACTGTGTAGTGATATCCAGGCAGCCCACATACAGTTTTGCATGAGTGCGGGTGACATTTGGGAAGCTCTGGCAATTTCTACCTGCCAAAAAGGAGCATAAAACGTCACCAGTATTTGCAGTCAAGTTATTGTGAAAGACTGATACTTTTTGTTTGGTAATTTTGCTCACTCCCAGGCCCTGTAGTGAATGTGGGCTTATGATGGAATTTACTCATCATAGCTAGTAGTTTTAGCTCTTGAAGCCCCAGAACCATCTCACAGTTGGTAGGTGGGTAATGGGAAGAGGCAAAATGTCGGTGCTGTTGCTGTGACAGAGTGATGAAATGAGTGGTGTGGTGTAGTGAGGCGTCTGACTGGGAAGGCAGCCTAGATCTGTGATGTCGCCCAGGTGAGGCATCTGACTGGGAAGCAGCAGAGACCTGTGGTGTAGCCCAGCTGAGGCGTCTCACTGGGAAAGAAGCAGACGTGTGAAGACCGTGTATTTTTTTTTAACTGTTACATTCCCTTTCCTCTGTGGTTTATTTAGCAGCCGTGTGTGGGGTTCAGAAAAATGCTGGCGATGCTAAGGGCAGTGAGACAAAGAGCCTTACCCAGCTCTGGAGGGAGCGAGGCAGTATGTGTCTGCTGTGAAAATCAGGAGCTGTCCAGTAAACACATGCTCCTCATTATCTCCTGGAGTCTTGCACATTTTATGCGCATCATTTCATATGTTTTTATTTTAAATTGGACCCCTCAAAATTAGCAACTACTGATTTCAGTATTATTATAGCAACAAATATCAGTATTACTTTTAAGATTTATTTTATTGTAGCACAATGATTTAGAAAGGTTCTTCGTAGTTGAGTTTTAACCATATCATGTTCCAGCACCCATCCCACCACCAGTGTCAACTTCCCTCTCCCAATGTTCTCAGGTTCCTCCCAGTTTTGCCCACTTCTACCCCTCCTCACCCCCACCTCCGTTATGGGCACATTTTTAAGTTGGGTTGTTGTAGTTTGGATCTTATGTTCCCAGTGTTGATTGTGATGTGGATATTTAGCCATACCACACTGCTACATCACACACGTACCTGATTCTCCTTGCCCCCTCCCCTGTTTTTGACCCCCATGCACACTCTCTTCTTACTTCCCCACTCAATTTTGTTCCTTCTCTGTCCTTCTCCATATACTCTGGGTCCAAGGGTGATCTAGGTACGCCCACCTCCTTTAAGAATTCTTTATGTTTTACTCCATTTTGCCTTTTGTCTCATTAAGCTTTCCAAATGGAATATGTGTTCTGTGTCTGTGCATGTATAAAGACAGGTTTCTGACATCCATCTCTACAACATGGATCCTTTTGCACATGTATTTTCTGTGGATGTCACAACTGTGCTTCCTCCTGGAGCTGCAGTTGTATTTGCTGCCTGTGGTCCAAATCACTGGACAGCTCCAGAACCCCCAGGCACAGCTTCGAGCTGCCCACACGTGCTTGGATGTAAGTCGTAGGTATTTTCTCTTTGGGAGGAACATCTGATTTTCAGGTCCCATCTTTTCCCTCTGCCCATGGCTGACACCAAGTAGAAAGTCCATCAAGTGGCCTGACTCACTTAGCACTTGGCTATGCCCAGGCTCTTCCAGGAAGTGGTGGGAAAGGCAGCTGTGGCAATAAGATGCTCACCAAAATGGTATGGAACATGCCTGAGCTTTCCCAGAAAGCATGAGAAATATTGGGTGGAGAGTTTCTCTCTCCAACAATGAACAGAAAAAGTCTACTTGATTCCACATGAATTAAATGGCACAGAAAGACACAGTCTCACATTATCTTATCTCTTTGCCCTTTATGGGAGTCTCAAGAAGCAAATTAGCATTTCTCTTCCTGCTGGGAAATGACAACCACTCATCCATTATACCACACCTTGAGTAGTTTGAAACCAATTTTATCTTAAAAAAAGAAAAGCTAATCTTGAACACATGTATGATTCTTTCTTTTATTCAAAAGGACCTTTTAAATTTTACCTTAACCCCCCTTATCTATGTTTTTAATTGCAGGGTTCCGGTTACTCATCACTCAACTGTCATTTTAAAATATCAAGTACCTTGAGAGAACTAAGTTCAGTAAGTCACTGAGTACAATATGATATGGGGGTGGAGTTGTGAGCAAGCAGAGTCTTGTAACTTCTGTTGCAGTTTTCATTGTAGTGGCACATTGTTCTGGTTTCATTTTATTATTAACTATTATGCTCCTACTGTGCCTATTATAAACTGAACTTTATCACTGGTATGTGCACAAGAAAAAGCTGTATAAATAACGTGTGTGGTAGTGGTGGGGTGGTCAGTACTCTTTGTGGTTTCAGGCATCTACTGGAAGTATTGAACACCAACACTCCCTACTGTACCTACTGGAGTACTTCATGCAGCAAAACCCCTGAAAAAATAGCTTTGCTGAAAGAATTTAGGTGAAAATTAGATCATATGAGAAGTGTCTCATAAATTACCCCATGTTCAAAGTGCCCAGCCAGGTCAATTGTCCCTTTTCTGCCAACATGGCAGTCATACCCCGAGGTTCTGCCCTGTTTATGCTGTCCATTGACTGTCCATCACATCCTCCACCAGTGTCCATTTCCCTCCACCAGGCCTCAAGGGCTCCCCTTTGCCTCCTATCCTTGGCAAGCTCAGTTCTGTAAACAAGTTCTAAGGTTCTGTTGCATTTGACTACTTGTCATTCCCATACTATGTTCCTTTATATCCCATGTACCAGAGAGATCATTCTGTACCTGTCTCTCCTTCCGACTAACCTTTTTACTCAGCATGATATTCTCTACTTCCATCCCTGTAATAGCAATTTGTATGATTTTGTTTTTTTTCTTAGAGATTTTGTATTTTTTTTGAGTAGTACTCTATTGTGTATATGTATCATAGTTTTTTTATCCAACCATCTGTTCTTGGAGACTGCAGCCTCCAAACCCTCACCATTGGGAGCAGTGCTTCAATGAACAATAAGAGTGTAAATATCTTTTCTGAAACAGTGTTTTGGAGCCCTTGAGTAGCTGCTGAGAAGTGGAATTTCCAGGTCATATGACCTAAAAGCCTTAGCTGTTTGAGAAATGTCCATAATGTTTTCCAAAGAGGTCAAACCAGTCAAAATTACCACCGATTGTGAATGAGGGTTTCTTATTCCTCACATCCATGCCAGGACTGGTTGGTTTCATCCTCTTTGATGTGTGAAAGTCCTGCTGCTGTGAAGTGATGTTTAACTGTTGTTTTAACCTGCATTTTCCTGATGATAAGTGACAAAAAGAGTATTTTTTAATAAACCTACTGGCCATTTGTATGTCTTATTTAAGAAAATGTTTATCTCTTCACATTTTTGGTTGGGGTTGTTTGTCGTTGTTACTAAGTTTTGCAAGCACTCTATTTATTTGGATATTAGTCTTTAGTTCTATCTAAACTGGAGCGATAGCACAGCGGTAGGGCGTTCGCCTTACAAGCGGCCAACATGGCCGACCCGAGTTCGATTCCTCCGCCCCTCTCAGAGAGCCCGGCAAGCTACCGAGAGTATTCGATATGCCAAACACAGTAACAACAAAGTCTCCAATGGAGACGTTACTGGGCCCGCTCGAGCAAATCGACGATCAACGGGAGGGCCTTTACCTTTACCTTTACCTTTTAGTCTTTAGTTAGGTGAATTGTGGGAAAATATTTTCTCCCAGTCCAGGGGATGTTTCTTGATTCTGATCATTGTTTCTTTTGCAGTATAAATGTCTCTTAATTTTATGTAGCCCCACTTGTTTCTTTGCTTCAGTTTGCTTGGCCAATGACACTGGACCATTGAAGATATCTCTAGATTGAATGCCATGAGGGTTATGCTTCAATATAATTTTCAATTAGGATGTGCTATTAAGGTCTTTCATCTATTTTGAATTGGCTTTTATACAAGGTGTGAGTTTATTTTTTTCATATAACTGACCAGTTTTCCAAGTACCATTTGTTAAAGGTACTTTTCTTGTTCTACTAAGTACTCTTAGTTTTTTTGTTCAGTGGTTAGATAAACATATATCTGAAGGTCTGTCTCTGGATTCTCAGTTCTGTTCCAGTCGTCTGAGGGTCTGTTCTTATTCCAGTACCATAGTGGGTTAACTACTATAGCTTTATTGTATAAACTTGGGGGAGAGAAGCCTCACATCTTCTTTGCCTGACCTATGAACCCAAGTACTATTTCGAAGTAGATGTGAGTGATTAACAGTTCTTCTACAATTAGCAGCAATTAGCAGCAATACAGAATGTAGAAATAATCTAAAATATATTATTTAAAGCCAACAGAGGAATGTGACAAGGTCTGACCCTAATTTCCTGTATTATTTCACTTTTAAAATTGAATCATCATGAATTACAAAGCTACAAAGTTATTTATGATTGAGTTTCAAGGTACAATGTTCCAACACAATTCTTAACCACTACCCACCTCCCTCCACCAATGTCCCCAGTTTTCCTCCTGTCCCCAGCCTGGCTTTGTGTCAGGTAACCTTTTAACCTTCTTTCACTACCCATTTTTTTCCAGAGTGACACTTTCCTCCACCATTTCAGTGGTGCTCTTTTTTGACCTGTGGCACGCTTCCTACTGAAAACCAGGTGTCATACCTGTCATTTCTGTTGCCCTTGGGCGTGTTATTCTACTACTATGTTTCTTTATATCCTGTATGAGAGAGATAATTCTGTGTCTTGCTCCCTCTGACTGACTTTACTTATCATGATACTCTCAGGATCCATCTACATGGTAATAAATTGCATGACTTCATCTTTTCTTACAGCTAGTAGTATTCTGTTGCGTATATGTACCATAGTTTCTTTCCGGATTCTTGAGCACTTGGGTTGTTTCCAGATTTGGGCTTTTAATAGTGCTGCAATTAACAAATGAGAGCAGATGTTTTTTCTGCATTGTGACTTTCGGTTCCTTGGGGACGGTTCAAGTAATGGAATTGCTAAGTCATGTGAAAGCTTGATTTTTGAGGAATGTCCACACTGTTTTCAAAAAAGACTAGGCCAGTTAATATTCCTACAAGCAGAGAATGAATAATGAGTGCATCCATGTCAACACAGGTTATTGTTCTTTTTGATGTATGCCAGTCTTTTTGGTGTTGACTCATCATTGTTTTGATTTGCATTTTCCAGGTGATCAGTGATATAAAACTTTTTTTCCTTACATATGGATTTTGGCCTTTGAGAAAATGTGTTCATCTCTTTTGCACATATTTTTGATGGGATTGGTGTTTATTATGTCTAGTGAAGTTCTACCAGTGCTTTGCATATCTGGTATATGAATTTTATATCAATAAAGTTTAAAAAAAAACAATTACCAGAGTAGTTTCTAAGCTCATGCTAACTGCAACAGCTGAGTGAGAACAAGATCACCTGGTACCAGCCTTTAAGTGGGAGGAATCCTGAAATTCAGTTTGCTAACAAAAAGTAAAATCAAGACAGACCTCTTCATGACACTGAAGCTAGAGGCATCTTTAGGGATGCAACACTTGGGAGGATATTGACTCTTTCCTCATTGAGTGGTGAGCAAACAATTTCTCCTGGTGTGTGGAGTGTCCTTGTATTATGGTTATTGTTTTCTTTGAGATGCAAAAGCTTCATAGTTTAAGTAGTCTTGTTTGCTTACAGTCTGCTTCCACTTGCTTGGCAATTGACATTCCTTTTTTTCTTTTATTATTATTGAATCACTATGAGATACAGTTACAAAGCTTTCATGTTTGAGTTTCAGTCATACAATAATATAATACCCATCCCTCCAACAGTGCACATTCTCCACCACCAATATCCCCAGTATCTCCCTCACCCATCCCAACCCTCCCCCTGCCTCTATGGCAGACAATTTTCCCCATACTCTCTCTCCACTTTGGGACATTATGGTTTTTATTTTATGGCATTATGGCATTTTGGGCATTTGCAATATAGATACTGAGAGGCTATCACGTTTGGCCCTTAATCTACTTTCAGCACACATCTCCCATCCAGAACCATCCTTCCAGCCATCAATGACTTAGTGATCCCTTCTCTATCCCAACTGCCTTCTCCCCCAGCTCTCGAGGCAGGCTTCCAACTATGGAGCAATATTCCTGACCCTTGTGTCTACTGTCCTTGTGTGTCAGTCTCATATTGTTATTTTATATTCCACAAATGAACGCAGTCATTATATGTCTGTCCCTCTCTTTCTGACTGAATTCATTTAGCATGATACTCTCCATGATCATCCACTTATAAGTAAATTTCATGACCTCATCACTCCTAACAGCTGCATGGTATTCCACTGTATAGATGTACCGAAGTTTCTTTAACCAGTCCTCTGTTCTCGTCAATCAGATTGTTTCCAGATTCTGGCTACTGTGGACAGTGCTGAAATGAACATACAGGTGTAGATGTCATTTCTACTGCCCTTTTTCACATCCTTGGAATATATTCCCAGAAGTTGGTATTGCTGGGTCATGTGGAAGCTCAATTTCTAGTTTTTGAAGGAAAGCTTATCTTGTTTTCCAAAAAAGGCTGGGCCAATCAGCATTCTCACAAACAATGAAAGAGAGTCTCTTTCTCCCCACATCTGGGCCAGCACTGGTTGTTCTTGTTCTTTTCAATGTGTGCAGTCTCTGTGGTGTGAGATGATATCTCATTGTTGTTTTGATTTGCATCTCCGTGATGATTAGCAATGTAGAACATTTTTTTTAATGTAGAACAATTTTTCATGTGTCTTTTGGCCATTTGTATTTTTTTGAGAAAGCTTCTGTTCATTTCTTCTCCCAATTTTTGATGGAATTGAAGTTTTTTTTTTTCTTGTACAATTCTACTGGTATCTTGTATATCCTGGATATTAATCCCTTATCAGATGGGTATTGGGTAAATATTCTTTCCCATTCTGTGGGCTCCCTCTGTATTTTGTTCACTGTTTCTTTTGAGCTGCAGAAACTTCTTAGTTTAATGTAGTCCCATTTGTTTATGTTTCTTTCTACATGCTTGGTCAATGGTGTTTCATCCTTAAAGATGCTTTTAGCTTCAATGTCATGGAGAATTATGCCTTTATTTTCCTCTATTTACTTTGGATTCAGGTCTGATATTGAGGTCTTTAATCCACTTTGATCTGATCTTTGTGCCTGGCATTAGACAGAGGTCTGTGTTCATTTTTTTTTGCAGGTAGCTGTCCTGTTTTTCCCAGCACCACTTGTTGAAGAGACTTTCCTTGTTCCACTTCACAATTCTTGCTCCTTATCAAAGATTAAGAGATCATATATTTGAGAGTCTGTGACAGAATATTCAACTGTGTTCCATTAGTCTGCGGGTCTGTTTCTAGTCCAATACCATGCTGTTTTAATTACTACTGGTTTGTAGTACAGTTTGAGGTTGGGGAAGATGACGCCACCCATCTTCTTTCCCCCAAGGATTGCTTTAGCTATTTGTGTGGGTTAGTGTTCCAAATGAATTTCAGGAATGTTTTGTCTATTTCTTTGAAGAATGTCATGGATATTCTGATAGTGACCACATTAAATCTGTAGAGTTCTTTTGGGTGTATTACCATTTTGATAATGTTAATCCTCCCTATCTATGAACAGGGGATGTGTCTCCATTGCATCATTTTTTAAAAATATTTTTTTAAAAAATTGAACCAAAGTGAGACACACAGTTACAAAGTTGTTCATGATTGGGTTTTAGTAAAATAGTGTTCCAACACCAGTCCCTTCACCTGTGTACATTTACCACCACCAATGTTTCCAGTTTCCCTCCCAAGTGCTGCATCTTTAAAGATGCTTCTAGCTTCAGTGTAATGGAGAGTTCTGCCTTGATTTTACTTTTTGTTGGCAATCTGAATTTCAGGATTCCTCCCAGTTAAAGGCGGGTACCAGGTAATCTTGTTCTCATTGTTGTTGCAGTTAGCATGAGCTTAAAAATTCCAATAATTGGGATTTTAAAACTTTATTGATATAAAATTCATATACCAGAATTGGTAAAGGTAAAGGTAAAGGCCCTCCCGTTGATCGTCGATTTGCTCGAGCGGGCCCAGTAACGTCTCCATTGGAGACTTTGTTGTTACTGTGTTTGGCATATCGAATACTCTCGGTAGCTTGCCGGGCTCTCCGAGAGGGGCGGAGGAATCGAACTCGGGTCGGCCATGTTGGCCGCGTGTAAGGCGAACGCCCTACCCGCTGTGCTATCGCTCCAGCAGAGGGCACTCTCACTCAGCCAACGTGCGGGAGCTACATAGGCGGTGGGGGTGGGAGGGATACTGGGATCCATGGTGGTGGAAAATGGGCACTGGTGGAGGGATGGGTATTTGATCATTGTATAATCGAAACCCAAGCACAAAATTTTGTAAGTCTACCACTGTACCTCATGGTGTTTCACTAATAAAAATTAATTTTAAAAAAAGTCTGCATTAAATAAATTTGTGTAATTCTGGTATGTATGAGCTAAAACATACCAGAATTACACAAATTTATTTAATGCAGACTTTTTTTTAAATTAATTTTTATTAGTGAAACACCATGAGGTACAGTGGTAGACTTACAAATTTTTGTGCTTGGGTTTCGATTATACAATGATCAAATACCCATCCCTCCACCAGTGCCCATTTTCCACCACCATGGATCCCAGTATCTCTCCCACCCCCACCGCCTATGTAGCTCCCGCACGTTGGCTGAGTGAGAGTGCCCTCTGCCGGTTGTTACAGTCAATGCACAATTGGGGGGGGGGGGGGAGTGAAGGCAGTTTCAGTTCCAGACAGACTTGAGTGGGAAAGTGCTGAGGAGTCAGTGCTCTCAGTATTTCCAAAGTAGCAACACTTTAGAAATGTCAACCAGATGAGGGCAGCAAACAGAGCTGCTCTCATCTCTTCCTTTCATCTAGAAAAGAACTAATATTAGAAAGAAGAGGTAAGCAGAAGTTTAGAACATTTTCCGGAGGGTCACGTCAAATTAAAGTCATCTCAATACTATTGTATTCATACTACTACGTAGGATAACAATTCATTTGTCCTTTCTCCCTTGCCACAAGGAGCATAGGTTTATCAGGTTATACCCATCACAGTGCTCCCGAGTCACTCCCATTCCTTTGTTTATCGGTAACCACTTCTCTATTTTCTCTTCCCCACCCAGTTAATCAGCTTTTCCCCAAGTCAGAATCTGTTAATTTGTAAGGTCAGATCCTTCTTGGACACTGAACTTGTATAGTAAGTTAATATTGCCTTTATCCTTTCCTTATGTCTTTTGAATAGTGCAATGTCCTTTTTGTATAGATACAGGAAGACAGTTAATATTATGCTTTGTAACTTAGGATTTAAATTTTTGGCTTTGAATATTATTCATTCCCAGGCATCTGCTTTCTCAACTTAAGCCTCAGTTGCCCTCACTTTATAGCGCCCCCAAAAGCAGGGTCCCGACGAGGGACTGGATGAACCAGGGCAAGCAGGTAAGCTATGTGCTACCCTAGCATCGAGATGGGCCAGGCCAAAGTGCCACGATTCTTAACTATAAATTAGGAGTTTGATCATAGACAAATGCTGTCATGATCCAAAAGAAATGACGAGACTAGGACCCTGCTAGGGACAGGAAAGACTTTCTGGCCTGAGCACTATAGTCTGAAATTGAGATGGCCCTAGGAGAGCAATTCTTTAAGCTTAAAGTATTTCTTACTGTATCCATACAGAATGATTTATATTATTATGCTTACATGTTTATTGGACAAGGAGAGGAGAAACACACCCAGGTGATTCCGTTCTGGGGTGGGTTGATCTGCTAAATGAGAATCTGTCCAAGAAGCGACTTTCCTGTGTGTCCTGACTAGTTTGGATGAGGCTGAACATTTCTCCCCTTCAAACTGCTTTCAATAAACAATTTCAGTATATTGTAAGAGGCAGTTTTCCTTTTCTCACAGAAACCTGGCTGGTCTTTGACATGCAGATCTTAGGTGC
The DNA here is from genome assembly GCF_029834395.1 of Sorex fumeus. Lineage (NCBI taxonomy): Eukaryota > Metazoa > Chordata > Mammalia > Eulipotyphla > Soricidae > Sorex > Sorex fumeus. The sequence continues at coordinate 15,928,282 of NW_026606188.1, forward strand.
TAACCAGGCCTGATCTTTGCCCAATGCATTTTCCAGGCTCGCTCTAGACTCATCTTTGGGATGCAAATCCAAGTGCTTGTAGTCCAAGACAGGTTTCAGTCTTGGTTTTGTATTTTCTTTCCAGAGGCCAAAATTACTGGCCTGCAGATGCAAAGAAACAATGTATCTTTTGCTGCCTCAATGTTCTTTCTGTAACTCCTTTTGATGACATCACTGCATTGCACCCTTTAATTACCATGATCTATATAAGGAGATATATAAGGGGCTCTGTAGGAGGAACACAGAGTTGAGAGAACCTGAGGGTCACAGGTCTGAGAGAACCTGGGCCCTCCGTGACATAAATTTCTTTTATGGGATATAATGAGACTGTAAGAGTGGGCTGGGGGAGGCATAGGAGAGACAGGAGTGAATGGAGAGAGGATTGGAATAAACTGCAATTAAGATCAACCAGCCTGGCCTTTGTTTCCTTCCTTCGCCTGCCCATCGCCATGGAGCTCCCTGGGTGGGGGAAACGCCCTGAGACTAGTGGCAGGAGAGATAGACCCCGGCTGTCCTTTTGTGTTTACACACTACTAAATGGAGAAAAGTTTTTCTTTTAAAAAATGAAGATATAACTGTATTTTTTTTCTTTTCATTCAATAAGTGACAGAAAAGACAGTGATGTGTTTTAAAGAGATGTTAGGATGAAAGGAGTTATCTTACACTGTTCATTTTCTTGGAACTACTATTACATTTTGAAGTGAATTTTGAAGAATGAAAGTGCACATAGCATATATTATATTCTGTGTTTTTATGATTAAACTTAGTATCACTTAATCACTTGACTTCCCCGTTAAGCATTGATTTGATCGAGCGGGCGCCAGTAATGTCTCCGTTTGTCCCTGTTATGTGCTAGTGTAGCCCAATGGCATCTGTTTGTTCTAGGAACACGACGAGACTCAAACCAATTGTTCAGGGTCTTGACGAAGAGGTCTGACCATCTGGTAGGTGGGTGGCCACATGGTCTTTTGACATCCTGTGGAATCCAGTCGGTACCAGCTCTAGTTCAGCGGTCATCTCCAAATCTCATTACGTGTCCAGCCCAACTGATTTTCGTTGCCTTAGCAAATGAGACAGCATCCCTGATTCTTGATCATCAATGGAGGTTGGAACTCCAGATTCTTTCTCTCACTTGACTGAAGTGTGATACTTCAAGTATAGCTCTTTCGATTCCTCTTTGGGAGACCTCAATAGCGTTCTCATCCTTTTTTTTGGTAAGGCCCAGGTCTCTGAGGCATATGTTAATGCAGGAAGAACAGTGAAATCGAAGAGATGTGCCCGGAGCTGGAATTTCTTCGTCCTCTTAGCTGTTTCTCCGACGCTCTTGAAGGCGTTTCTAGCCTCTCTCTTCCTCCTGCGCAACTCAGATGCCAGGTCATTCGTCATATTGACTTCTCGACCTAGGTACACATAACTGTTGCATTTAGAGATGGTCGTTCCATTGAGAGCGAATGGAACGTCAGGAACAAGACTGTTTCTCATAAACGTCTTCGTGAGATTCAGCTGAAAACTCTTGAGCTTTTTCACCAACGTGGTTTGCCGCATGCCTCAGGCAACTGCAAGCAAACATCTGCAAAGCAGTGCAGAGATGTGATCAAGGAAGACCTCAAAGAGAGAAGAGCAGAAGTGCTGGTAGATGTGGCAGAATCCTGGAAAAACATTCGTAATGCCCGCCTGTCCTTTGCCAACTACAACACCAACATGACTGCTCTCCAATGTCCTGATGGATCTATCACATCTTCCAGAAGGTCAATGGAGAAGATTATCCATGACTTCTACTCAGATCTCTTTGATAGCCACGTCCACCTGCCCACATACCAAATTCTGCAGGATGGATATGTTGTTTCCAACGGTCTCTTTTCTGAAATCCAACACGCCATTTCGTTGGTTAAGAAACAAACAGCACCTGGCCCAGACAAGGTCAGACCTGAACACCTGAAGAACCTGCCATCAGTACTCATCAACACACTGGCTTGGCTCTTCACATGCTACCTGTCTGAATGCAAGTTTCCATCCCAATGGAAAACCAGCAGGACCGTTCTACTGTACAAGAAGGGAGACATTCACGACATTGGTAACTATCGCCAAATCTGCCTGTTGTCTGTCGTCTACAAGCTGTTCACTCAAGTCATCCAGAATAGGATTGGCAGAACACTAGATGAAAGACAACCATGCGAGCAAGTCGGGTTCCACAAAGGATTCAGCACAATTGACCATATCCACACAATAAACAAGCTCATTGAGGTTTCTTGGGAGTTCAAGATGCCACTCTATCTAACGTTCATTGATTTAAAGAAGGCCTTTGATTCTGTTAAGTCAGAAGTGGTCAATGCAGCCCTCGCCAATCAGGGCATTCAAACTCAATACATCAGGATCCTCCGTGAGCTGTATTATGGATTCACTACCAGGATCTCACCATTCAACAGAGAAGAGATCATCAATGTCAAGAGAGGGATTTGGCAGAGTGATACCATTTCACCGAAACTCTTCAGTGCCACCCTTGAGAACATCATGCGACGACTGGAAACTTAGTATATATCTTAAAAATCTAGTTATTCTCTCTTCTCCTTTCTTCAAATACAGTAACCACCAAATTTTTTATTTTTTATTTTTTAAAAAAAAATTTTATTACTGAAACACCATGAGGTACAGTCGTAGACTAACAAACTTTCGTACTTGGGTTTCAGTTATACAATTATCTAGTACCCATCCCTCCACCAGTACCCATTCTGCACCACCAATGGTCCCAGAAACCTCCCACCCCCCCCCCCCAATCCTCCCACCCTGCCCCACCTCTGTGGTAGGGCATTCCCTTTTGCTCTCTCTTTCCTTTAGGGTGTTGTGGTTTGCAATAGAGATATTGAGTGTCTATCGTGTTTGGTCTATAGTCTACTTTCAGTGCGCATCTCCCAAACTGAGTGGATCCTTCAAAAAACCCTTTGCTTGGTGTTCCCTTCTCTATCTGAGTTGCTTTTCCCCTGCAGGATGTGCTGTGGGCTTCCAAGCCATGGAGCAAACCTCCTGCTACCTATCTCAAGTATTCTTGGGTGTTAGTCTCCCATTCTGTTACTTTATATTCCACAGATGAGTGCAATCTTCCTAAGTCTGTTCCTCTCTTTTTGACTCATTTCACTTATCATGGTAATTTCCATGTAGATCCACTTGTATGCAAATTTCAGGACTTCATTTTTTTCTAACAGCTGCATAGTGTCCCATGTGTAGATATACCAAAGTTTCTTTAATCTGTCATCTGTTCTCGGGCACTCAGGTTTTTTCCAGATTCTCCAACACCCTTTATTTGGTGCTCCCTTCTCTATCTGAGCTGTTTTTTCCCCTAGCATGTGCGGCTGGCCTCTAAGTCATGGAGTAAACCTCCTGGTCCTTATCTAGGCTATTCTTGGGTGTTAGTCTTCTATTTTGTTACTTTATGTTCCCCAGATGAATGCAATCTTTCTTTTTTTTAAATTTTTTTTTTATTAGTGAAACACCATGAGGTACAGTTGTAGATTTACAATTTTTTGTGCTTGGGTTTGATTATACAATGATCAGATACCCATCCCTCCACCAGTGCCCATTTTCCACCACCATGGATAATATCCCCCCACCCCCATCCCCCCATCCCCTCCTGCCTCTGTGGCAGGGCAATCCCCTGTGTTCTCTCTCTCCTTTTGGGTGTTGTGGTCTGCAAAAGAGGCATTGAGTGGCAAACACGTTCAGTCCATAGTCCACTTTCGACATGCATCTCCCCTCCTGGGAGGGTCCTCCAAACACCCTTTATTTGGTGTTCCCTTCTCTGTCTGAGCTGCCCTTTCCTCTAGAATGCCCAGCTGGCCACTAAGCTATGGAGTAATCCTCCTGGTGCTGATCTCAGCTATTCTTGGGTATTAATCTCATATTTTGTTACTTTATATCCCCCAGATGAATGAAATCTTTCTATGTCTATCCCTCTCTTTCTGACTCATTTCGCTTAGCATGATACTTTCCATGTTGTACCACTTGTATGTAAATTTCATGACTTCATCTTTTCTAAGAGCTACATAGTACTCCATTGTGTAGATGTACCAAAGTTTCTTTAACCAGTCATCTGTTCTTGGGCATTCAGGTTTCTTCCAGTTTCTGGCTATTGTAAAGAGTGCTGCAATGAACAAACAAGTGCAGATGTCACTTCGACTATACATTTTTGCCTCTCTGGGATATATTCCCAGGAGTGGTATGAATGCAATCTTTCTATGTCTGTCCCTCTCTTTCTGACTCATTTTGTTTAGCATGATACTTTCCATGTAGTACCACTTGTACGTAAATTTCATGACTTCATCTTTTCTAACAGCTACATAGTACTCCATTGTGTAGATGTACCAAAGTTTATTTAACCAGTCATCTGTTCTCGGGCACTAAGGTTTTATCCAGATTCTGGCTCCTGTAAACAGTGCTGCAATGAACAAACAAGTGCAGATGTCACTTCGACTATACTTTTTTGCCTCTCTGGGATATATACCCAGGATTGGTATTTCAGGGTCAAATGGGAGCTCAATTTCTAATTTTTTGAGAATCATCCATACTGTTTTCCAGAAGGGCTGAACCAGTCGGCATTCCCACCAGCAGTGAAGGAGGGTCCCTTTCTTGCCACATCCACGCCAACACCGGTTGCTTTTGTTCTTTTGGATGTGGGCCAGTCTCTGGTGTGAGATGATATCTCATTGTTGTTTTGATCTGCATCTCCCTGGTGATTAATGATATAGAGCATTTTCTCATGTGCCTTTTTGCCATTTGGATTTCTTCTTTGATAAAGTTTCTCTTCATTTCATTGCCCCATTTTTTGATGGGGTTGGATGTTTTCTTCTCATGGAGTTCAACCAGTACTTTGTATATTCTTGATATCAGCCCTGTGTCGGATGGGTATTGAGTGAATATCCTTTCCCATTCTGTAGACTGTCTTTGTATTTTGGTCAGTGTTTCTCTTGAGGTGCAGAAGCTTCTTAGTTTAAGATAGTCCCATTTGTCTATCTCTGTTTTCACTTGCTTGGCCAGTGGCATGTCATCTTTGAAGATGCCATTAGCTTCAATGTTGTGGAGGGTTTTGCCAACTTTGTCTTTAATGTACCTTATGGATTTCAGTCTAATGTTGATTAATCCATTAATCAACATTTTGATCTTACTTTTGTACATGGTGTTAGGCAGAGATCTGAGCCCATTTTTTTGCATGTAGCTCTCCAGTTTTGCCAGCACAATTTTTTCAAGAGGCTTTCCTTGCTCCACTTCACCAAATTGTTTTTTATAGAGAGATGTCATGAGGCATTTCTTTAGTGATGAAAAGTTGACATTTATGGAAAATGAAATGGTTGGTTGTATTTAATTTAGTATCCTATATAAGGTAGTTTGTGCGCCAGAATTTTTTCCGTTTCACACTTCACTCTTAACCCAAGTCAGAGTGAGTGGTGGTGGGTTTACATCAAACTGCCGCCTTAACTGCAGGGTTCTTGGCCTCTTACTCTACAGGGAGCACCTAAAGGGATGCAGTGAAATAGAGGAGGTGGAAGACAAGACTGAAGGAAGCAGCAGGAAACTTTGAAGAAATCTGACTCCCTTTTTTTTGGTTGTGGCCCTGGGCTTGGGCCTGCCACCCCTTGCCCTCAGGAGGTCTGCAGGGGCTTTAGTGTAGACACCTGCTGTGTCTGCCTAAGTTCCTGGCCTGAGCCCTTGTGCTCCCCCATAACGCTGCTGTGCCTGTCCCCTTCCTGAGCACTCTAGGCTTGATCCACTCCAGCTGCCTACTTGGGATTCTCCGGGTGTGCTCACAGCTTTCACACTTTACACTTTGCTCACTCTGGTCTGCAAGTGTGAGGAGAAACTGAAGCTGCTTCAGGAGCAGCCTCCCTGGTGGCAGGCCGGCTGGATATTTTGGACTGCCATCAGCTCTGACAGAAGGTTAAAGCAGGCTCATTCATTAGGGCCTGTGGAAGCGCCACACCCACAGGTGTATTTTCCCTCTCTGTGGGGTTCTGTAGCTCAGCTCCCTCCTGTGTCTGTAGGGTTTGGCTTATCCCATCTCAGTTGCAGTTCTGCTGGACCACGTTCTCTACCTTGAGGAGCATCCTAAGTGATAGTTTACATTCATCTTCCCTTCCTATGTAAAATACTCCCTCCTCTCCCCTTCTTTTCCCTTCCCAAGGTAGCATTTGTTTCAAACATTATGTAAGTTTCAACTTTATATTTTGGACTCTGTATGTTTGTCCAGAGCTATGATGCCCACAGAAAGCCTGCTTTCTGGCTGAAGAGATACAACTTGCTTGCACAAAGCTGACTTGGGCAGCCTTACACCCAATACGGGACCTGGAGTGCACCAGGAGTAATCCCTGAGCACTGCTAGGTGTGGCCCCCAAACAAGCCAAAGCAAGAGCCCACTCTCCGGCCACACAGGACACTCAGCCTCTCCATTGACCTGCTCCCTCCCCGCTCTGTTGTCAGAGTTGCTGGGAGACAAGGCGCAGGCCTGGGAGGAGCCTGAGCCCCTCCCTGCACCCAGCCAGACATCCCTGCCCCAGGACACACCCAGCTCCCAGGCCCAGGCGCCTGCAGTGCCGCTGTTTCTCAAGGTTTGTTTTTGTTCGTTGCTGTTTATTCTCTAACTTTGTTTCTCTCTTTACTTGTGAATGGAAACATATGCCAATATTTGTCTTTCTCCTTCTGACATCTTCCACTTAGCATAATTCCCTCCAGGTCCATCCTTTGTTAGAAATGGCAAGCGCTTGTTCTCTTGTAACATAAGGCCCATTCAGTCCAAGCAGGCTTGGATCCGCAGTCAATTCAGTGAATGATCTGTGGCCTGGGCTAAGAGCTGGACCACGCCCCGGATTCAGCTCACGTCCTACAGCAGGCGCACTGCTGGATGCTGCCCTCTTTACTTGTCCAGCACGCAGGGAAGTGTACCTCATGGGCCTGTTTCCCCCGGCCCTGCAGGCTTCTGGGACAGACAAAACAGGCTATTGGTCTGTGAATCCCCAGCCTGAAGGCAGGTGTTGTCTGAGCACTTCTCAGTAGCTGCTTCTAGAAGGGGGTTGAACGCAGGTGGTGGGGAGAGGAAGGTAAATTCTTTCTCCCTGTGACCCCATGGACCTCACAACAGACCTTGACATCAACATTTATTTAAATGAACATGAACTAAGAAGAAATGATGGAAGAGAGGAAAATATTCTGACTAGCTAGTCTTTCGAGAGTAATGGGATTTGGAACACATGAGTTTGTGCTTTGAGCTTACTCCTGGCTCTGTGTTCAGGAATAGAGCCAAAAGGGGACCGTAGGGATGGACCCTGACTCGCCAGAGTTGGGCAAGGGCCCTTGCTATACTATCTCTCCAGCTCCAGTTTCAAGAGTTTTCACTGAAGAAGACTTCTTGGAACATATTTTTTTGGAAATAAATGGTGGTAACATAAAGTAATTTTATATATAAACTTGTTATCTATACTATCCTTGATCTTTAGTCTATATTATTGGGGCTGGAGTGATAGCACAGTGGTAGGGTGTTTGCCTTACAAGCGGCCAACATGGCCGACCCGAGTTCGACTCCTCTGCCCCTCTCGGAGAGCCCGGCAAGATACCGAGAGTATCTCGCCCGCATGGCAGAGCCTGGCAAGCTCCCCGTGATGTATTGATATGCCAGACACAGTAACAACAAAGTCTCCAATGGAGACGTTACTGGGCCCACTTGAGCAAATTGACGATCAACGGGAGGGCCTTTACCTTTACCTTTTATAATATTCCAGGTATTTAGCTAGTACCAAAAATTACCCAATTTTCAACATTCAAAAATGTATGTCAGAGAAGTATGGAAAATATGTACAATTAGTGAGTAACAGCTATAAAGATTAAAAACACCAGAAACAGCATTATATTTTATTCTTCGGCTACTTCAGTGGTACTTGGGGCATGCTGGTTTGAGTGAGGGGTCTTTGATGTAGAAATAAAACCCTGGGTCTTATAGGGCATGCATATACTACTTGAGCCACGTACCTTGCCCTATCATTTTATTTTTTTAACTAAAATTATAATTTATTATTATTATTATTTTACAAAATTTGACTTTCTTTAATGTATTACGTTTCAATCCCTAGAATCAATGTAACCTAGATTTTCATCAGAATGAAGTGGGTTTTGTTGTTCTTTTATAGATCTGGAAGGGGGGAACGAGAAGGATATTTTTGCAGTCATATGTATGCACATATCTCAGTAACTTAGATGCCTGGATATAATAAGAAGGAAGAAAACAAGTTTTAATTCTTTGATCTTCAGCACATTAATCTGTTCTTGTGCTCTTTTTTTTGGGGGGGGGCTATTATAATTATTTATTTATTTTTTCTAGAAGTTGCAATGCAGGACTAAAACAATTTATTCTGAGTCAATTGTAGTCATTGATTTTTTTTTAAATTTTATTTTTTTTAATTTTTTTTTTACAGTTGTAGATTTACAATTTTTTGTGCTTGGGTTTCAATTATACAATGATCAGATACCCATCCCTCCACCAGTGCCCGTTTTTCACCACCATGGATAATATCCCTCCCACCCCCATCCCCCATCCCCCCCTGCCTCTGTGGCAGGGCAATCCCCTGTGTTCTCTCTCTCCTTTTGGGTGTTGTGGTCTGCAAAAGAGGCATTGAGTGGCAAACGTGTTCAGTCCATAGTCTACTTTAGACATGCATCTCCCCTCCTGGGAGGATCCTCCAAACATCCTTTATTTGGTGTTCCCTTCTCTACCTGAACTGCCCTTTCCTCTAGGATACCCGGCTGGCCTCTAAGTTATGGAGTAATCATCCTGGTGCTTATCTCAGCTATTCTTGGGTATTAATCTCATACTTTGTTACTTTATATCCCCCAGATGAATGCAATCTTTCTATGTCTATCCCTCTCTTTCTGACTCATTTCGCTTAGCATGATACTTTCCATGTTGTACCACTTGTATGTAAATTTCATGACTTCATCTTTTCTAAGAGCTACATAGTACTCCATTGTGTAGATGTACCAAAGTTTCTTTAACCAGTCATCTGTTCTTGGGCATTCAGGTTTCTTCCAGTTTCTGGCTATTGTAAAGAGTGCTGCGATGAACAAACAAGTGCAGATGTCACTTCGACTATACATTTTTGCCTCTCTGGGATATATTCCCAGGAGTGGTATTACTAGGTGGTGGGTGTGACCCCCGCCTACTGGAATTTGGAGGATCTGGGTGGAAGATGCTCGACTCCAATTCGAGTAGGCTTGGAGGTCTCGGCCCCGGAACCCGCGTGGCTTTGTCCCTCTGCCAGTACCTTCAGGTGTGCGGAGAGTGGTCTCAGCATGGTGGTGGCTGGTCCTGGAGGTCTCCGGCTGCCGTAGCCCTGGCCGGGGCGGGGAGGAAAGCTCAACCCGCTCCCCTCCAAGGGACTCCAGGAAGGAACACCGAGGCGCGGGGGCAGAGACTGCACTGCTCTCGTCCGGGATCTGGATTTTATAGTCTCTGAGTCTTGGCCGCTGATGGGATTACACGGCGCCAGGGGGCCAGGTGGTGGGTGTGACCCCCGCCTACTGGAATTTGGAGGATCTGGGTGGAAGATGCTCGACTCCAATTCGAGTAGGCTTGGAGGTCTCGGCCCCGGAACCCGCGTGGCTTTGTCCCTCTGCCAGTACCTTCAGGTGTGCGGAGAGTGGTCTCAGCATGGTGAGACCACTGGCGCCGTGTAATCCCATCAGCGGCCAAGACTCAGAGACTATAAAATCCAGATCCCGGACGAGAGCAGTGCAGTCTCTGCCCCCGCGCCTCGGTGTTCCTTCCCGGAGTCCCTTGGAGGGGAGCGGGTTGAGCTTTCCTCCCCGCCCCGGCCAGGGCTACGGCAGCCGGAGACCTCCAGGACCAGCCACCACCATGCTGAGACCACTCTCCGCACACCTGAAGGTACTGGCAGAGGGACAAAGCCACGCGGGTTCCGGGGCCGAGACCTCCAAGCCTACTCGAATTGGAGTCGAGCATCTTCCACCCAGATCCTCCAAATTCCAGTAGGCGGGGGTCACACCCACCACCTGGCCCCCTGGCGCCGTGTAATCCCATCAGCGGCCAAGACTCAGAGACTATAAAATCCAGATCCCGGAACCGCGCGGCCGCATTCGCGGCCGCGCGACATCTTATTATCTCATTCCTACTTTGGACAAACTTGCAGGCTGTCGAATGTAGCCTGCCCACAGGGCAGAGTCTGGCAAACTCCCCGTGGCCTACCAAATATGCCAAATACCAGTAACAATGATGGGTCTCATTCTCCTAAAGAGCCCTGAATATAATCTCAGGGCTAGGATGAAAGAGACGTTACTGGGGCCTGCTCGAGGCAATCGGTATTGCTGGGTCAAATGGGAGCTCAATTTCTAATTTTTTGAGAATCGTCCATACTGTTGTCCAGAAGGGCTGAACCAGTGGACATTCCCACCAACTGTGAAGGAGTGTCCCTTTCTCGCCACATCCACGCCAGCATTCGTTGCTTTTGTTCTTTTGAATGTGGGCTAGTCTCTGAGGTGTGAGATGGTATCTCATTGTGGTTTTGATCTGCATCTCTCTGATGATTAATGATGTAGAGCATTTTCTCATGTGCTTTTTTGCCATTCGGATTTCTTCTTTGAGAAAGTTTCTGTTCATTTCATTGCCCCATTTTTGGATGGGGTTGGATGTTTTCTTCTTGTGGAGTTTAACCAGTATTTTGTATATCCTGGATATCAACCCCTTGTCAGATGTGTATTCGGCGAATATCCTTTCCCATTCTGTAGACTGTCTTTGTATTTTGGTCACTGTTTCTTTGGAGGTGCAGAAGCTTCTTAGTTTAAGATAGTCCCATTTATCTATCTCTGTTTTCACTTGCTTGGCCAGTGGCGTGGCATCTTTGAAGATACCATTAGCTTCAATATCATGGAGGGTTTTGCCAAGTTTGTCTTCAATGTACCTTATGGTTTCTGGTCTGATGTTGAAGTCTTTAATCCATTTTGATCTTACTTTTGTACATGGTGTTAGGCAGAGTTCTGAGCCTATTTTTTGCATGTAGCCGTCCAATGATGCCAACACAATTTATTAAAGAGGCTTTCCTTACTCCACTTCACATTACTTGCACCTTTATCAAAGATTAGATGATCATATGATTGAGGGGAGATGTCAGTGTATTCAACCCTGTTCCATTGGTCTGCAGTTCTGCCTTTGTTCCAGTACCATGCTGTTTTAATTATTACTGCTTTGTAGTACAGTTTGAAGTTAGGGAGGTTGATTCCTCCCATTTTCTTTTTCCCAAGAATTGCTTTAGCTATTCGTGGGGGCTTATTGTTCTATATAAATTTCAGGAGTGTTTGCTCCATTTCTTTGAAGAATGTCATGGGTATCCTATAGGGATTGCATTGAATTTATACAATGCTTTCGGTAGTATTGCCATTTTGACAATGTTAAGTCTCCCGACCCATGAGCAGGGGATATCTTTCCATTTCCTCATGTCCTCTTTTATTTCCTGAAGTAGCGTTTTGTAGTTTTCTTTGTACAGGTCCTTTACTTCCTTAGTTAAGCTGATTCCTAGGTACTTGATTTTCTGGGGCACAATTGTGAACGGGATTGTTTTTTTCATGTTGCTTTCTTCTCTCTCACTGTTTGCGTATAGGAAAGCCATGGACTTTTGGGTATTGATTTTATAACCTGCAACTTTACTATACGAGTCTATTGTTTCTAGGAGTTTTTTGGTGGAGGTTATTGGGTTCTCTAAGTAGAGTATCATATCATCTGCGAATAGTGAGAGCTTGATTTCTTCCTTTCCTAGCTGAATGCCCTTAATATCTTTTTCTTGCCTAATCGCTATTGCAAGTACTTCCAGTACTATATTGAACAGAAGTGGAGAGAGTGGGCATCCCTGTCTCGTCCCTGATCTTAGAGGGAAAGCTCTAAGTTTTTCCCCATTGAGGATGATGCTTGCTGTAGGCTTGTGGTAGATGGCTTTAATTATGTTGAGGAAGGTCCCCTCTATACCCATTTTGGCTAGGGTTTTCATCATAAAGGGGTGCTGGATCTTGTCAAGTGCTTTCTCTGCATCTATTGATATAATCATATGCTTTTTATCTTTTCTTTTGTTGATATGATGGATTATGTTGATTGATTTTCAAATGTGAAACCATCCTTGCATCCCTGGGATGAATCCTACTTGGTCATGGTGTATGATCTTTTTGATGAGTAGTTGGATTCTATTTGCTAGTAGTTTGTTGAGGATCTTTGCATCTGTGTTCATCAGGGATATCGGCCTGTAATTCTCTTTCTTTGTGGTATCTCTGTCTGCTTTTGGTATCAGTGTGATATTTGCTTCGTAGAAACTGTTCGGAAGTGTTTTTGATATTTCAATTTCATGGAAAAGCTTAAAGAGCATTGGGAGTAAGTCCTCTTTAAAGATTTGGAAGAATTCACTAGTGAATCCATCCGGGCCAGGGCTTTTGTGCTTGGGGAGACTTCTTATTACCATTTCAATTTCCTTGATGGTGATAGGTCTGTTCAGGTATTCCAGGTCTTCTTGGTTCAGCCTTGGGAGTCTGTAGGAGTCTAGGAATTTATCCATTTCCTCGAGGTTTTGATGTTCCGTGGCATAAAGCTTCTCAAAGTACTCCCTGAGGATCCTCTGAATTTCTGTGGTTTCTGTTGTAATGACCCCCTTTTCATTTCTGATTCGGTTTATTAGGGTTTTCTCTCTCCCTTTCTTTGTGAGTTTTGCTAGAGGCTTATCGATCTTGTTAATTTTCTCAAAGAACCAGCTTTTGGTTTCATTGATCTTTCGGATTGTTTTTTGGGTTTCCATCTCGTTAATCTCTGCTCTGAGTTTTATTATTTCCTTTCTCCTGTTCCGGTTGTGCTCCTTTTTTTGGTCCTTCTCCAAGCTCTTAAGCTGTGAGGTTAGGTTACTTATGTGTGCTTGCTGCTACTTCCTGAGGAATGCTTGTAGAGCTATAAACTTTCCTCTTAACACAACCTTTGCTGTGTCCCATAAGTTTTGGTAACTCGTGTTCTCATTTTCATTCGTTTCTAGGAATCTTTTGATTTCCTCTTTGATTTCCTGTCTAATCCACTCGTTGTTCAATAGTGCACTGTTTAATTTCCAGGTGTTTGATTTAGTTTTCTGTTTTTGTGTGTGATTTACTTCTAATTTCAGCGCATTATGGTCTGAGAAGATTGTTGATACAATCTCTATCTTCTTAATTTTATGGAGGCATGTTTTGTGGCTCAGCATGTGGTCTATCTTGGAGAATGTTCCATGTATGCTTGAGAAGAATGTGTATTCAGCTTTTTGTGGATGAAGTGTCCTATATATATCTACTAAGTCCCTTTCTTCCATTGTTTCCCTCAAATGAAGTATGTCCTTACTAAGCTTGAGTCTGGCTGATCTATCAAGAGGTGACAAAGCAGTGTTGAAGTCTCCCACTAGTATTGTGTTGCTATTGATGTCTTTTTCCAAATCTATGAGTAGTTGTTTTAAGTACTTTGCTGGTCTCTCATTAGGTGCATATACATTTATTATTGTAAGTTCTTCCTGTTGTACAGATCCTTTGATCAATAAGAAATGGCCTTCACTGTCTCTTATGACCTTCCTCACTCTGAAATCGATGTGGTCTGATATAAGGATGGCTACCCCAGCTTTTTTATAGGAGCTGTTTGCCTGTAGGATTGTTTTCCAGCCTTTGACTCTGAGTCTGTGTTTGCTTTGACTATTGAGATGCGTTTCTTGCAGGCAGCAGAATGTTGGGTTCAATTTTCTAATCCATCCTGCCATTCTATGTCTTTTAATTGGTGCATTTAGCCCATTGACATTGAGAGAGATTATTGTTATGGGATTTTGTCCCATTGTTCTGTTAAAATTTGGTGTATTTGAGGGGCCTTTCTTGCCTTAAAGTAGCCCACTTAGTTGTTCTTGTAACCATGGTTTTGAGTCTATGAAGTTCCTGAGCTGTTGTTTGTCTGTGAAACTGTGTGTTGTTCCTTCTATTATGAATGAGAGTCTCGCTGGGTAAAGTATTTTTGGAGAGGCATTTATTTAATTGAGTTTTTTCACTATGTCCCACCACTGTTTTCGGGCCATTAGGGTTTCATCAGAAAAATCAGCTGTGAATTTTAAGGATGCTCCTTTGTAAGAGATTTCTTTCTTCGATCTTGCTGCTTTCAGAATTTTGTCTCTGTCTAAGGTTTTGGTCATTTTGATCAGAATGTGTCTTGGGGTATTTTTATTCGGATTTCTTCTAGCTGGTACCCTTCGGGCCTCCTGAATGTGGTCACAAGTTTTCTTCAGCTCTGGAAACGTTGTAGCAATGATGTCTTTGACAGTTTCTTCTTCATCAAGGTTTTCTTCCTGTACCTCTGGGACTCCAATAATTCTTATGTTACCCCTCTTGGCTTCATCACGATCTTCTCTTGCCATCTGTTCCCGAATTGTGAGTCTCTTTTCCATTTTCTGCTCTTTTCTGGAGAGTCTCTGAACTTCATCTTCGAGTTCACTGATTCTGTTCTCAGCAGCTGTTACTCTGCTGCTGAGGCCTTCCACTGAGCTTTTCAATTCGCCTACGAGATTTTTCAGGTCTGATATTTCTGATTGCATTTTCCTCATTTCTGCCTTCAGATCCTCTTGTCTTCTATTGGCATTGCTTTCCATTGTTTCTTTTAATTCCCTAAGCATCCTAAGTAGCTCCCTCCTGAATTCCTTGTCAGAGAGGTTGTCTAACACTACAGTACTGTTGGTGTCATCTGGGCTAGACTCTTCAATATGAAAGTTTGGTGGGCTTTTGAGTTGCTTTACCATTGTGAGAGGTGTGGTTTAGTCCTTCACGTTCACTGTTACTATTCTGCTTGATATGCAGTGTGAGTTAGGATAGGCTTATGAGTTATTGGCTACTGTGTTTCTAGTGGCTGAGCTAAACTAGAGAAGTTTCCATCTAAGAAGGTAGCTTATGGTTCCTATGGCATACGTAGTGGGAAAATATTTCGCGGCCGTGTTAGCGGCCGCGGCTCCGGAAAGAGTCCCTGGCACTGGGCGAGGAGTTGGGAATGTCTCCAGTTTGGAATTGGAGCCGTTCAGCTTTGTTGCCCAGAGCTGGGCCTCCGTGCCCGTCCCGCGCAGCTCAGGGGTTGAAAACCGGCTTTCTAGGGGCTGGATCTAGGTGCGCATGCCCAGAAAGGGTCCCAGGCCCTTGGAGGCGGGCTGTACCTGTTTGGACTGTTCTTGTCCTCTTATTACTTACAGTTTCTTCTCAAATCTTGAATTTTAATATTTTACACTGAGTCCTAAACTCCTCTATTGTGTGTGTGTCTGTGAGAGAGTGAGAGAGAGAGAGCAAGACAGATAGACAGAAAGAGACAGAGATAAAGACAGAGAGAGTTACATGTTTTCATACATGAAGATAGTAGGCTGTGTAGTAGGAGGGGTTAGTTTGATTTGTGGTGCTTTTGCAGAATCCTATTTGTTGTTCCCCAAATTGTACATTTGCTGCTTCTACAACCAGGCTAGAATGGACTTATCATCAGGACTTAATTTATCTTTCACAGGAAGATATTTTTTGCTCCTAACTTGACTATTACTAACCATACAAAGTTGAGTTAGATCTTTCTAACCTGTATATTTATAGTGTCCTACCCATAATTCTAAGAGTAATTTTATGTCTCTATCAAAACATGTCAAGATTAAACTATTTTTGCATCTCTCTTGCCCACAATTCTGTAAGATCTTTGAAAGCAGAAACACCATTTCTGCCACAGCCTAGAGGCTCTGTTTCAGATTTTTAGTCACTAAATTTTGATGTATAATTTGAGTTTTCTTTTACATATTCATACATTCCAAGTCCTTAATAGTACCTGCTTCCACATAATAAACGTGGAGGCCTTACCTGCTGGACTGGAGAGCTGGATAAGTACTGGTCAGGTTAGCTGGGATGATAATTGTGTCCAAGACATACAGGTACACCAAGAAATATTAAGACTTTTTCTAGGTCTGCAATGCCACCCCAAAGTACTCACTCAAGGGCCAGAAGGATTGGTCCATGGTTGGAAGGCTGCCTCAAGTGCTGGTGGAGAAGGCAGTTAGGATAGAGAAGAGACTACTGTGACAATGATAGTCAGAAATGATCACTCTAGATAAGAACTGCGTGCTGAAAGCTGGCAAAGGAACAAACTTGATAACCTCCCAGTACCTGTATTGCAAACCTTAATGCTGAGAGAGAGAGAAAGAGAGTGAAGACAAGTGCTTATCTAGAGGCAGGTTGGGGCTGGTGGTGGAGGGAAACTGGGTATATTGGTGGTGGGAAATATACAATGGTGGAAGGATAGGTATCAGAACATTGTATGACTGAAATGCAATCATGAACAGCTTTGTGTGTATTTCACAGTAATTCAATGAAAAAAGAAAGAAAGAAAGAAAGAAAGAAAGAAAGAAAGAAAGAAAGAAAGGGAGAGAGAAAGAAAGAGAGAAAGAAAGAAAGAGAGAAAGAGAGAAAGAGAGAGAAAGGAGAGAAAGAAAGAGGAGAGAGAGAAAGAAAGAAAGAGAGAAAGGAGAGAAAGAAAAAAGAGGAGAGAAAGGAGAGAAAGAAAGGAGAGAATGAACGAAAGAAAGGGAGAGAGAAAGAAAGGAGAAAATGAATGAAAGAACGAAAGAGAGAGAGAAAGAAAAAGAAAGAAAGAAAGGAGAGAATGAACGAAAGAAAGAAAGAAAGAAACGAGTGAATGAAAGAAAGAAAACAGAGAGAAAGAAAGAAAGAAAGGAGTGAATGAACGAAAGAACAAAAGAGAGAGAGAGAAAGAAAGAAAGAAAGAAAGAAAGGAGTGAATGAACAAAAGAACAAAAGAGAGAGAGAAAGAAAGAAAGAAAGAAAGAAAGGAGTGAATGAACGAAAGAACAAAAGAGAGAGAGAGAGAGAAAGAAAGAAAGAAAGAAAGAAAGGAGAATGAACGAAAGAGAGAAAGGAAGAAAGGAAAGAAAGAAAGAAAGAAAGAAAGAAAGAAAGAAAGAAAGAAAGAAGAAGAAATAGAAAAAGAGAGACGTGTGTGATAGAGGTAGAGGCAGAGACACAGAGAGGGAGAGAATTTGAATTTCAAATTAGTGGAAAAATTAATGTAGACTACACAGAATATACACATGATATATAATTATTTACACCTGAAATTATAGAATGGTATAATGCAATGTTATTTCAATAAAAATGATCTCCAAAATTCAAAAACAGCACACATGTACTGGGTTTATGAAATTCATTTTTATGATTATAAATCCCTCTCTCTTTGTTCTCTCTTCTGAAAACACCAGGTTTTTCGTCAATGCCACCAAAGACATAGCATGTCCAGAGGCCTCAGTTGGCCTTAGACATTCGCCACTTGGTCACCTGTACACCCACCTCTCGGGACATCTGTCATCCACCTCTCAGCACACCTGTACACTCACCTCTCAGGACACCTGTACACCACCTCTCAGGACACCTGTACACCCACCTCTCAGGACACCTGTTACACCCACCTCACAGAATACCTGTATACCTGTCTCTTGGGACACCTGTGTATCCACCTCTTGGGACACCTGTACACCCACCTCTCAGACACCTGTGTACCCACCTCTCAGGACATCTGTTACACCCACCTTTCAGATCACCTGTACATGCACTTCTCAAGACACCTGTACATACAACTCTTGGGACACCCAAAAGACTTTGTAACTATGTATAGGGCATGTTCTGCTGTCGCAGTCTTCCATGTGCAGGTGTCAAGCACCCACTTTTATTTGTGAAATCTTTAATTATTCTTCATATTCTAGTCCATATGCTGTGCATATTCATCATCAAAGACACAGAGTCCTCTTCCATTGTCTTTTAGGTGCCACTATTTTCAACACCAGTTTGCAGGGGGTTTTTTTGTCTGTGAAATTTTCTTGTTGATATATTTTAGGGGAAAACTTTATTATCAGATTTCTAAGAATAGTGTTTAAGGACCCTATTAAGAGTGATAATGGAGTAGGTAATGTGCTTTCCTTGCACATGGCTGACCCGGGTTTCATCTTCAGTACCACATGTGGTCCCCTGAGTATCTCTAGAAGTGATCCCTGAGTACAGACTTAGTCCACAGCACTGCTGGGTATGGCCCCAGGCAAATAATAATAGTAACCACCACCATCATCATAAGCACCATTTAAAAGTAATTTTGATCAGTTTTCTTTTTGACAGTGAGAAATAAATATGAAAAATTAAAGCAAATAGTATAGAGGGACTGACATTAATACCTGAAATGTTCTGTCAGAATTATACTTTGGAAAAAAAATCACTTAATCACTTAACTTCCCGTTAGTCATTGATTTGCTCGAGCGGGCACCAGTAACGTCTCCATTTGTCCGTGTCGCGTGCTAGTGTAGCCCAATGGCATCTGTTCGCTCCGGGAACATGAAGAACCTCAAACCGATCATTCATGATCTTGAAGAAGAAGTCTGACCATCTGGTAGGTGGGCGGCCACGCGGTCTTTTGACATCCCGTGGAATCCAGTCGGTAACAGCTCTAGTCCAGCGGTCGTCTTTAAATCTCATTACGTGACCAGTCCATCTGATTTTCGACACCTTGGCAAATGAGACAGCGTCCCTGATTCTTGATCCTCGACGGATGTCAGAACTTCAGAATCTTTCTCTCATTTGAGTGAAACGTGATATTCCAAGCATAGCTCTTTCTATTCTTCTTTGGGAGTCCTGAATAGCATTCTCATCTTGTTTGCGTAGGGCCCAGGTCTCTGAGGCATATGTTAATGCAGGAAGAACAGTGGAATCAAAGAGATGTGCACGGAGCCAGAGGTTCTTCATCCTCTTAGCTATTGCTTCGACATTCTTGAAGGCGTTCCAAGCCGCTCTCTTCCTCCTGCGCAGCTCGGGTGCCAGGTCATTTGTCATGTTGACCTCTCGACCTAGGTACACATAGCTGTTGCATTCGGAGATGGTCGTTCCGTTGAGAGCGAATGGTGCGTCAGGAATGAGGCTGTTTCTCATAAACATTGTCTTCGTAAGATTCAGCTGTAGTCCTACCTTTCCACACTCACGGTCAAAGTCGGCCAACATTTGTGCTGCTTGGCTGATGTTTGGTGTTATTAAAACAATGTCATCAGCAAAGCGGAGGTGGTGCAGTTGCCGACCATCTATCTTCACTCCCATTCCTTCCCATTCTGGTCGTCGCATGATGTTCTCGAGGGTGGCACTGAAGAGTTTCGGTGAAATGGTATCACCCTGCTGAACCCCTCTCTTGACATCAACGATCACTTCTTTGTAGAATGGTGGGATCCTGGTAGTGAATCTGCAATACAGCTCACGGAGGATCCTGATGTATTGGGCTTGAATGCCCTGATTGGCTAGGGCTTCAATGACCGCTTCCGTCTCAACAGAATCAAAGGCCTTCTTTAAAGCAATGAACGTTAAACAGAGCGGCATCTTGAACTCCCGAGAAACCTCAATGAGCTTGGTTATCATGTGGATATGGTCGATGGTGCTGAATCCTTTGCGGAACCTGGCTTGCTCGCATGGTTGTCCTTCATCTAGTGTTCTGCCAATCCTATTTAGGATGACTCAAGTGAACAACTTGTAGATGACAGACAATAGGCAAATCGGGCGATAGTTGCCAATGTCATGGATGTCTCCCTTCTTGAACAGTAGTACGGTCCTGCTGGTTTTCCATTGGGACGGAACCTTGCATTCAGACAGGTAGCGAGCGAAGAGCTGAGCCAGTGTATTGATGAGTACTGACGGCAGGTTCTTCAGGTTCTTCAGGTGTTCAGGTCTGACCTTGTCTGGGCCAGGTGCTGTTTGTTTCTTTACCGACAAAATGGCGTGTCGGATTTCGGAAGGGAGAACAAAAATGATCGTCTGTACTTTCAATGCACGTACGCTAGCATCAGATGCATCCATCGAGGACCTTATGGTACAAGTGCGAATGATCAAGTACGACCTCATTGGTCTGACCGAGACAAGAAGGCACGAATCTCACCATGCTGTTTTCGACACTGGAGAAGAATTGTTCCTTGGAACATGCAATAAAAGAGGCGTAGGTGTCCTTGTCAACACAAACTTGGCCAAGAGCATTGATTCATTCGAATGCCTAACAACCCGAATCGGACGTTTACATTTGAATAGATGTGGCTCACTGCCTGCAGTTTCTATCTTCGTTGTCTACACACCAACATCTCATTATGATGAAAGAGAAATCGAGAAGTTCTACATGGAGCTAGAGAAGTTCTATAAAGAAGACCACACCTTCTACAAGATCATTGTGGGTGATTTTAATGCCAAGATAGGACCGAGAAGATCAGCTGAAGAACTTCACATCGGGACCCATGGCCTAGAATGGAACGAACAGGGTAAGAGACTGTCTGAGTTCATCACATCGACCAAGACCATTCATGGTAACTCACAGTTCCAGAAGGCAGAATCTAAACGATTGACATGGGAGTCTCCCGGTGGACAATTCCACAACGAAATAGATCACATCATATTCATTAGATGGTTTTGCCTGACTGATGTCGCTGTTGTCCCAAAATTTCGAACGGGATCGGACCACCATCTCCTTCATGCAAAATTCTACTTCATAGAGCGGGGAGAAAGGGCTGCAAAGTTCAAAAAGAGAACTCCCAGAATGACCACCAACTGGGAACTCTTTGGCACTATTGCGGCAACATGGGAAGATGCCATTGTTGACAACATTGACGAGGAATACAATCGACTGGTTCAGCACCTCCATGAATGTGCGAGGAACGCCAAGAGAGAGATAGCCACAAAAAATCGCCTATCTTCGAAAACTCTTGAGCTAATTCGCCAGCGTGCTTTGGCGCATGCCTCAGGCAACCGCAAGCTAACGTCCGAGCTCGCAAAGCAGTGCAGAGATGCAATCAAGGAAGACCTCAAAGAGAGAAGAGCAGAAGTACTGGTAGATACGGCAGAAGCCAGGAAAAGTATTCGTAACGCCCGCCTGTCCTTCGCCAACTACAAGACCAAGATGACGGCCCTCCGACGTCCTGACGGATCCATCACATCCTCCAGAACGGCAATGGAGAAGATTATCCATGACTTCTACTCAAATCTCTTCGATAGCCATGTCCACTTGCCGACATACCAAATTCCACAGGATGAATATGTCGTTCCCAACGTTCTCCCTTCCAAAAGAAAACAAATACCATTTAGAAAATCACTTGTATCACTTGTCATCCCGTTGCTCATCAGTTTGTTCGAGCAGGCGTCAGTAACATTTCCATTCATCCCTGTCGTGTCCTAGTGTAGCCCAATGGCATTTGCTCACTCCAGGAACATGTAGAGCATCAAACCGTTCATTCAGGGTCTTGAAGAAGAAGTCTGACCATCTCGTAGGTGGGCAACCATGCGTCCTTTTGACGTCCTGTGGAATTCAGTCGGTAGCAGCCCTAGTCCAGTGGTCATCTCTAAATTGCATTATGTGTCTGGCCCATCTGACTTTTGACACCTTGGCAAACAGACAGCATCCCTGATTCTTGATCATCAACGGAAGTCAGAACTCTGGGTTCCTTCTCTCACTTGAGTGAAATTTGATATTCCAAGCATAGCTCTTTCAATTCCTCTTTGGGATACCCGAATAGCATTCTTGTCCTGTTTTCATAGGGTCCAGATCTCTGAGGCATATATTAGTGCAGGAAGAACAGTGGAGTCGAAAAGATGTGCCCAAAGTCAGAGGTTCTTCATCCTCTTAACAATTTAACACTCTTGAAGGTGTTCCATGCCTCTCTCTTCCTATGGTGCAGTTGTGGCACCAAGTTGTTCAGCGTGCAATCTGTCAGGGTGCAGATTTAGAAAATACTATGAAATATTTTTTATTTAGAAAACAAATAGAAAAACTAGAAAATACTTCCTTAGGTATGTCTATTCTGCAGGAGCAGCTGCTGCCCTTAACTTCGTTAGGCTCCAGTGAGAAATCACCAATTGTAAGAGAATAGGTGGTGCCCAGAGCCTGGGAAGGTCCTGGATGCCCCCTCTCAGGGCACCCTGGAATCTCGTCCATGTGCTACGGCCATGCCTGGGTCTGGGCCCCAGCACTGAGGACAGGGTGCTGTGTGGAAGACTCCAGGCTGGAGCAGGAAGGCAGAGGGGACACCCGCTGTGCGCTTCTGACCCATGTTCTGAGATCACAGTTGTCTGTGGAACTGCACACTGGAGCCAGCTGTGGCTTCACCCAGGCGGAGTTCCGCCATCCTGGGTTTTCCTGTTTGCTCAGTGACACAGCACCTAAAAGGTAAGTAGAGACTCCACACCCAATTTTCCCCTCTGTCAAAACCAAGACCTTCTGAGCAGAAGAGTTCAGACTGAGCAGAAGGGAAGCCAGACCCCTGGGGTGTGGGGTAGTAATGGGACGGGGTAGCCGTTCTCACTCTATCACTGAATATTTGGATCTGGACACTTTGTTCTGTGAGAAGCAGTGTCATATATTGGGCATTGAGCTACTTCTGGTCTCTCCTCAGGGTGTCCCCAGTGAGAGGATCTCTAAGTCTCCATTCAGAAAACCCGCCTGTTCTTCTGGTCATGTCTGTCAGGATCTCAAGGCATGGTCAGACCAGAGATTCCTAACCACAAGAACCGTGAGCATTTCCTTTACTATGTCATGAGTTTCCTAATGACAATATTATGGAAATTCGTTGGTGATGAATTAGACACTTCAATTCATGATTCTGGCAAAGAACATAGTTTTGTTCCAGTGGGGTCATACTTCTGTTCCCTCAGCCTACAACCAGGAGGCTTGCTGGTCTTCCAAAGGAGCAGTGGCCTCAGGAGCAGTCATTGCTACATATGAGCAAAGCATTTAGCAGCCAAGACACTTTTTTTGGGGGGGGGCACACTAGTTGTGTTCAGAGCTTCCTCCTGGATCTGCACTCAGGAATCACGCCTGCCCAGAATAGGGCATCAGATGTGGTGCTGGGAATAAACCTGGGTCAGCTGCAAGCAAGGCAATACCCTACCTACTGTACTAACTCTCCAGCTTATACTACGCTTTTTAAAAGATTTTATGCACTGCCAACAATCATTGGCTGTCATTGAAGCCCTAGCCAATCAGGGCATTCAAACTCAATACATCAGGATCCTCCGTGAGCTATATTACAGATTCACTACCAGGATCTCACCATTCTGCAAAGAAGTAATCATTGATGTCAAGAGAGGGGTTCAGCAGGGTGATACCATTTCACCGAAACTCTTCAGTTCCACCCTCAAGAACATGACTGGAATGGGTAGGAATGGGAGTGAAAATAGAAGGTCGGCAACTACACCATCTCTGCTTTGCTGATGACATTGTTTTAATAACACCAAACATTAGCCAAGCGGCACAAATGCTGGCCGACTTTGACTGTGAGTGTGGGAAAGTCAGACTACAGCTGAATCTTACGAAGACAATGTTTATGAGAAACAGCCTCGTCCCTGATGCTCCATTTGCTCTCAACAGAACAACCATCTCCGAATGCAACAGTTATGTGTACCTAGGTCGAGAAGTCAACATGACAAATGACCTGGCACCTGAGCTGCACAGGAGGAAGAAAGCGGCTTGGAATGCCTTCAAGAGCATTGAAGAAATAGGTAAGAGGATGAAGAACCTCCGGCTCCGGGCATATCTCTTTGAATCCACTGTTCTTCCTGCATTAACATATGCCTCAGAGACCTGGACCCTACAAAAAAAGGATGAGAACGCTATTTAGGTCTCCCAAAGAGGAATTGAAAGAGCTATGCTTGGAGTATCACGTTTCACTCAAATGAGAGAAAGAATCTGGAATCTTGACCTCCATCGACAATCAAGAATCAGGGACGCTGTCTCCTTTGCCAAGGCGTCAAAAATCAGATGGGCTGGTCACATAATGAGATTTAGAGACGACCGCTGGACTAAAGCCGTTACTGACTAGATTCCATGGGATGTCAAAAGACTGCGTGACTGCCCACCTACCAGATGGTCAGACTTCTTCATCAAGATCATGAACAATCAGTTTGAGGCTCTTCGTGTTCCTAGAACGAACAGACGCCATTGGGCTACACTAGCACGCGACAGGGACAAATGGAGACGTTACTGGTGCCCGCTCAAGCAAATTGATGATTAACGGGAAGTCAAGTAATCAAGTGATGCACTGCCAACATCCTTGCCTCTGTGACCATGGACACTGTGAAACTGTATCAAAGAGGTTGGTGAAACAGGACACCTGGCATCTACAGAATGTGTGTTCTTGCTCCCTTAATTATTGCAGAGTGCAATAAATAATTGACCACTTGGATAATATTCAGCCAGGGCACAGATGACTTCCCCTTTATTCATCTTGAGTTATGGTTCCCCATTTATGGATTTATTACTCAGCATTCTTCAGCCACTGGCCCTCAGTTTCACAGGTGTAACCAGCTTGTAAAATACCCATCTACCCTTGTTTCCAACTGCTGGCATGAGCGCTGATGTGCTGGATAAATGTTAATCTGTGGGTTTAAAAAGATCGAATAATCCTAGTATAATAAAACCAAATTCACATATGCTATCTGGTTAAAGTGTTCAACATTCTAAATAGCCAAATGGATCATGCCATTCCTTGGCCATTCATGTCTGCAGTGATGCCTAAATTTGACTTCGACTATTTCATGACAGGCCAACATATGTATGATGCTCATAGGTTTTGTCAATTGATGAAGAAAGCTATGAGTTCTCTAATAGATTTTTAGAGGGCTCAAACTTTTAATGTATATAAATCCTAACTAGCAGGTGCTGGTGGATAATGCAGTTTAGGAATCTATTGTTTTAAAATTATCTCAATTTCGCAAGCATGTCATACTTTACCTTCTGAAAGTCAGGAGCATCATATAAGTATGATAACTTATTGTTCTGTTCTTGAAGTAAGGACCCATGAGGCAAGTAATTTCTCCTGATCCTCCTTCAAAAGGACCGGCTCCCTATAACACCACAGACATGAATTTCTAAGTTAAAGGGAGGAAAACCCTTAGGAATTAAGAATCATTTCCCTGATTGCTTCTCTTATTCTTCATCAGCATTGACAGAGATTTTGACTCTTTCTTGAAGAATTATGGTACTGCAGAAGAAAGTCACCTGATGGACTAGTGGCACAGCTTACTGAAGGCTCAGTTATGTTTCTGACAGTGTTTCCTCACAAAGATATCAAAAACTATTATTCCCTATATGCTGGGCCTGCAGATAAAGGAGAGCAAGTTGTGGAAGAAGTTCATTTCAAGATTTGCATTGAGTAACCTCCCTCGAAAAATCACTCTAAATGAATCATCATATTTAATCTGCCCATTACCTCTGAGAAATGAAGTCATTTGGAGTAGTTTGGCCAAGATCATTTTCTAGTTAGGAGCAAACAGTCTCCCTGTCTCCCTGTCTCCTCTTCAAAGCTTTTCTAGTTGATGAAACTGGCACGGTATCATTAATATTGAACAAGAGTATTTTTGTACATCCCATAAGTACTGGGGTGTCCTAGCTGGGTCTAATTAGTACTGGAAAGTCCCTCTTCTTTGCCCTGGGCAAAGATGACGATAAAAATGTACAGATAAAAGAAATGATTTATTAATTTTCTCATAGGTTGGAGAAGTCTCTCACTGACATTTCCTTCATGGGAATATCTGTGAAAAGCTTGACTTGTTTTTTGTTGTTTTTTGGGAAGGAAGTATGTCAGGAAAACAACCTGACTAATAAATGTCAGACTTCATTAACTGCTGACTGATCCCTTTCAGAGCACAGCATGCTCAGGAGTGGGGAATTATTTGGAAGTTGCTTCCTGACTCACCTGTTCTTACCCTCACAATTTCAGAGAAGAAAAATGAGAGCTAGCCAAAAACTGACTGTCTATACCTTCTTCTCAGATTTCCAGAAGGCAAGTGGGATCTTAGGGTTCTTGACTTTTGGGAAATACTGACAAAATTGTTGGCAGTGTCAGATAGACTTTTGTTTTCTTTTTCTAAGTTGCTTTAGTTGAATTTAATGCATACATTCTTTAATTTTTAAAAATTTAGACAACACGATTCACAGTATGTTAATGATGTAGTTTTGTGCATGCGGTGTTCCAATACCACACCCTCTGCCAGAGCCTGCTGATCTCCACTATGTTCCCAACACACACACACACACACACACACACACACACATACACACACACATGCGCGTGCGCGCGCACCTGTTCCCCAAGCACAGTGAGCTCAGTTCAGTTCCCAGGTTCTGTGGCTTTGGGGCTATTTCTTACTACCTTATGGTGGTTCCTGATATCCCACACCTGAGGGAAATCATTCTGTGTCTGTCCTTTTCCTTCTGGTTAACTTCACTTGGCATGATACTCTCCATATCTGTCCACATAGAAGCAAATTGAATAAGTTCATATTTTCTTAAAGTCAATTAGCACTACCTATTAAAAAGGAACCTATAAAAAAACCTGTACATATTCTTCTTTCTTTCTTTTTTTGTTTTTTAGGCCACACTGATATGTGCTTAAGGGCTCAGACATGGCTTTGTGCTCAGGGATCTCTCCTGGAGTGCTTGATGACCGTATGTGGTGCCAGGAATTGAACCCAGGTTGACTGAGTACAAGGCAAGCTGCCCTACCTGCTGTGATATCTTTCTGGCCTCACATACCGCAGTGCTTAGGATGGTACCCTAGCTCTCATAGACAAAGCATGAGTCTCTCAAGCTTTCTCTCTTACCTCTAGATTTTGAACTGGAATAGAATTCATGCAAAACCATGGGAGGAAATGATTTGTTTTGCAAAGAGGACTGTCTATGAAGGATATTCCTTTTCTTAAGAGAAAAAGGAATTGAAATGGTTTGTAGCAGAGGGAATTTCAAGTGGTCTTTTCAAAATTCTCAACGATACAATTCTCTTCCAAGGAACCTGTGGCATCTTATTTATTGAAAACACTTTAACATTCATTCAGATTGATTTGGAATAGTTTAGATGAAGGCCAGAGGTAGAAGAACAAACTTGGTGTTTCCTTTTCAGCTGCGATGTTAGGCAAACACAGGTTTGACTATCGCAGCCCCGAGCCAGCTGCTGCAGACCCGCTTCACTGCCTGAGTGCCGGGCCCTCCGCTTGACTTGTGAAAAAGCTCCAATTAATTCAATAAACTGAAATTGCATCAGGTGCCTCATTCATGTGTTGAGTCATTCATTCATCTAACACATTTGTACACTAATTCCGCTTTGCTGGAGTAAAATTTGAATAAATCTTCTTTGGCGTTGTCTGAACTGATTGATTGTGGCCTCTTGTAACAACATAATATAAAAGTATTTCACGGAGGCAGGGATGTAGCTGAGTGGTGCAGCACTTCTCTTGCATATGTGAGCCCATGGATTTCCTCCTCAGCACTACAACAGAGCTTGTTGAGTTTATTGTGAAACCCTTTAAAAATTATTTATTTAATTACTTAAAAAATGTTCGCAATAATTCATTACATTCAATATTACAATACCAATCCTACCGCCGTTATACCTTCCCACCATCATAATTTTGAGTATTCAAAGCCTGCCCCCAAATAATTTATTTTGTATTGCTTGCTATGAATAATCCGTTACAAATGATCCAAAAAAGTTTCCTTAAAGGAAAGTGTGTCAATATTGTTGTATCTCACCCTGGAGCCATAAAGAGATTACTAACTTGTTGTTACAGGTTGAGCCTGTGCGTAATTTTTTTCCTTTTGTCGAGATTGGTTGCCTTCTACTTTACACCCCATCCACTGTGGTGTGCTACTCTTGGTACATCAAGAGTATAAGATGTCGCTCCAGGAATTCTAAAATTTTAAATGGGTAATGCAGCTGGAGTTAAATTTTTAACTGGATGGTGACTCTGGGGTCCTGGGCATCTCTGCAGTTTGTGACTCTCCTCCAAGATTTGTGAGTCTCTGGGTCATGGCCATTAACGAGCTTATATGGTGCCAGAGGCAGTTCATGGGTGTGACTCCAGGCTTCCGAATGTGAAGCCCATTTAGAAAGTGTTCTATATTGTTACTTGCTGTGTACTTGCAGTGTTAAGTAGTTGTTGATCACTGCATGTGCTGCGGTAAGACTTGGCTTGCACAGGGCTCCAGGTTGGAAGATCACCCCTTTCCCACAAGGTCATGCAGTCTAGTCTGTTCAGCAACTTTCTCATCTCCATCCCCCTCCTGCTCATTTACTCTGCCTCAGGGGAAGTATGAATGCCTTACTCAGCTAATGAATTTGGATGAAGGAATTGTGTATTTTGCATTTTTTTTTTACTTATTTTGGGCTGCCTCTCAAGCAGTGTTCAGGAAGCTTGGAAGCTTCACTCTGATTCTCGACCTACAGAGTAGGTGACATGAGGTCCCAGACTGCTGGGGCGCTGAAGTGCCAAGGACTTTTATTTATTTATTTATTTATTTATTTATATTTTTTCTATGAAATTTTTTAAATTTTTATTAGTAAAACACCATGAGGTACAGTTGTAGACTTACAAATTTTTGTGCTTGGGTTTCAGTTATACAGTGATCGAGTACCCATTCCTCCACCAGTGCCCATTCTCCACCACCACTGATCCCAGTATCCCTCCCACCCCCCATACCCTCCATCCTACCCTGTCTCTGTGACAGGGCATTCCCTTTTGTTCTCTCTTTCCTATTGGGTGCTGTGGTTTGCAAAAGAGGCATTGAGTGGCAATCAAGTTTGGTCTATAGTCTACTTTCAGCATGCATCTCCCATCCTGGGAGAATCCTCCCAACACTTTTATTTGGTGCTCCCTTCTCTATCTGAGCTCCCTTTTCCCCTAGCGTGTGTGGCTGGCCTCCAAGCCATGGAGTAAACCTCCTAGTACTTATCTCAGCTATTCTTGGGTGTTAGTCTCCTATTTTGTTACTTTATATAACCCCAGATGAATACAATCTTTCTATGTCTGCCCCTCTCTTTCTGACTCATTTCGCTTAACATGATACTTTCCATGTAGTACCACTTGTATGTAAATTTCATGACTTCATCTTTTCTAACAGCTACATAGTACTCCATTGTGTAGATGTACCAAAGTTTCTTTAACCAGTCCTCTGTTCTTGGGCACTCAGTTTTTTTCCAGATTAGAAGCCAGATTGAGTTTGCTAATGGGGTCCTGGTTTAAAATCTCAGATAGATCTCTGCCTATCTGAGATTTTAAACCAGGACCCCATTAGCAAAACTCAGTCTGGCCTCAACTAGTCTGTCAGATGAAAAATCACGGCTGCTCCTCAGAATAAGCTGCAAACAACGTGGCAGGCACAAGCTCTCAGTGCCCTGGAGAGTTTTCTTAATAGTGAATTTACAGGCAAACATCACGCCAAGTCATTTTTCATACAAAGCCAACAGGAGAAAAAGGTATCCAGAAAGCCTGAAACTCTAATCATCTACCTTAGGCAGTACTTTATGTTTCTCTCCCTTTGAAGCTTCTCCCATTTCTTATCAGTCTTTATCTATCAACGCTGCTTAATTATTTTAGTGAGTCATCTCTGGTAATGCATTTATTGTTCCTCCTTGGATTTGGAGCTACAGATTTTTCTTCTCTTGATTGTATGCTTTATATCCACTCCCCTAATCTTTCTCTTCACCCTCTTTTTCCTTTTTTCCCCCTCATTCTCTTTTAATTTCCTCCTTTATGTCTTCCTTATCCTCTTTCTCTGTCACACACTCACCGACAATATCTTGGTTATTGAAGATGAGTCATAATTTTTTGCTTCTAATCCTTTCAGTAGGGAAACTGATCAACCTCGTATTCTCTATGTCTTGGACACATTACGGGCTTAAACTAAACTGGAGTTCTGTTGGTAAGAGAAAAAAGAGTAGAAAACTGTTTTACCATATTCACCCATTGGCTTTGTGACGCTCATGCACCACCTTCCTGCTATAAATGAGCATCTGAGCTGCCCACATCAGCACATAAGTGACCCCACCAGGCTGGACGGCAGGCATCTCTGTGCTGTGTGTTTGCTTTTAGGTGGTTTTGAGGTGTCCCTTTTTACCATGGTGATCAGAAACTTGAGAAGTTCTAAGCCTTCACTTGTAAGCAGGAAGAATGAGAGAATCTAGGCAGCGGGCCAGGATTTGTCATGCTTGCTGATGTGGACTCCACATTCCAGGAGAGAAAAAATTCCTTGGTGAGCTAAATTTGGGTCGTCCATTTGTTGATTCTGCTCCATGGTAACGTGGAAGGAAGGTGTGAATACAATCTCCCATTGGGGGCTATACAACTTCCACAACTCATTTACCAAGGGCACAAATTTGATGGTTCTGTTACTTTTTGTTAGACTGATACATTATTTAGGTTTTATATTTCTTTAGAAACACTGTTTCCTCTTTTAATGATACATCTCATGCTGTTTTCCATGGGGATTGAACCAGATGACACTCCAATGAGCAGAGGATGACAGCTACTTTTCAGCACAGCCCTGCCAGCGCAGATTGTTCCCAGTTTTTATGATAGGGTGAGAGTGAGAAAGAACCACAGGAGATTGGTGGAAAGAAGTTGACATTGGTGTTGGAACATTGTATATCTACAACGCTGTTTTGAAGAACTTTGAAAATCACAATGACTTAATAAATGTACAATACAAGAAGCAGCGTTTCCACTAAAGAGATAGAGGGAGTTTCCGTTAGTGGGTCTGCAGTCTCTTCAGAGCCCAAAGCCAAGTGATACTGTTAAGGCTTGAAATCCTGGTTTCTAGTAGTGGGTCTTCATTTGCTATACATCTTCTTCTCAGCTATATTTTAACTGAGGTGCCATTAGCCATGTGAAATAAAATCGGAGGACAAGAATCCCCTACGTCTTTCACCAGCAGGCTTGCCTCTTATCTAGCCCAGAGCCTGAAGAAGTGTCTGGGAACTGATCCCCCTTTCTCATTGGGCACTGCCTTACGGTGGCAGGAAAAGCTTCTCTTGGAACCAGAAAGCGGCATCCATCCCCCCAGAACCAGAGGACCTATCTACAGGAGCTTTTCACACAATGCCAGAAGCAGGCACAGCAGGAAACTCTTTCAGGGGCTGGAGAGACAGTGCAGTAGGGAGGGCTCTTGCCTCTCACATGGCAGACTGGAGTTTGATCCCCAGCCCCCACAGAGTCTCCCAAGCCTCCCGGGAGTGATCGCTGAGCACAGAGCAAGGAGTAAGACCTAAGCAGAGCCAGGTGTAGCCAAGCCCTAACCCTTAAAAAATGGAAAACTGCTTTCTGTTGTCAGACCTCACTGCTTTCACTTCATCTCTCTCAGTGATAACATGAGGTGACTCCAGAAGGTGTGGGTTACTTGTTTGTTCCAACACTGTAAGTTTCCCAGGTGACCAGAGCGTGTAACTAACATGCAGGTGTGGGCACTGACTGGTGAGTCCATACCTTGGGAATTTTCCTTGTACTATCACTGCAGTAAACTCAGTCTGTGCACAATTAAATATTTAACTTCCAACTAAAATATCTCCAAAATCAGCTTGAAGTGGTAGAGATTCATCTACTACCTGAAAAATTCACATTTTTATCCTACTGCCCACAATTCTCCCCTATTATGTGTTACATTTTATATCTGTGAAGAATTCATGCCTAAGTGACAGAAAACATTATACTGGCTCAGTCAGGCAGAGTTTTTATTAATCTACTGAGTTAGTTATAATAAAATAGCACAGACTGAGTATTTCAAACAACAGAACTCGATTTTTCAGCATACTGGAGGTGGAGAAGTCCAAAACTAAGACGCTAACAGCTGGATTTCTAATGAGAGTCACATCCTGACAGCGAATGACTGACTTCATGCATCCATATCTCTACGTGAACAGAGTGGAAAAGAATAGACAAAAGGAGGAGATAAAAGGAGAATGAAAAGGGGAATGGGAAAAGAAAGAGGAAGGAGAAAGAGAAGGAGAGGAGGAGGAAGATGGGGTTGAGGAGGAGAAAAGCAGAGGAGAAGGAAGTGAATGAGGAGGAAGGATAAGAGAAGGGGAGAAGTTTTCAGACTTCTTGTCCTCATGGTTCTCATCAGTTCTTACCTTGCTGTCATAAAGGATGAAGCAGAGGGATGCGGGAGGGGGGGGGATGTGTGTCTTGTCAGGAGGAAATCACATCACCATAAATTCTATCACTTACAACCCACTGGTGGGAACCCCCCATATGGAGACCCCCTGTAAAAAACTACGCACGCTGAAGGTTGTGTGTTCGCGGGCTCTCTGGACGGCTGATGGCCAAGGGCAGATGAAGGAAGAGACGAGGGCCAGGCCGGCTGATCTTAGTGGCAGTTTATTACAAGGAAGTTTATCCCATAGAAGAACCTTATGTTATGAAGGGCCTAGGTTCTCTCAAGCACACGTTCCCCTTGCTAGTCTCTCCGTGGTCCCTCTTGCAGCCCCGCTCTCTCCTTCTCCAGCTGACACTCCACCCAGTCAGGTAGCCAAATCAACATAAGAAAGCCCTTCCTGACTGCTCAAGGGCAAGATACCCCTTAAGGTGCTTTTCTCTTTTCCTCAGTCCAATAAACTATCAACTATTCCTGAGGTTATGCAGGAAGGACAGAACAGTGTTATCCTACAACCCCCAAACTGAGGGGATGAGCTGCTGGTAGGAATCTGGGATTAGACAGTGACTTTTTTTTTTTGCTTTTTTTTTTTCGGTCACACCCGGCGATGTTCAGGGGTTACTCCTGGCTTTGCACTCAGGAATCACTCCTGGCAGTGCTTGGGGGACCATTTGGGATGCTGGGAATCGAACCCAGGTTGGCCACGTGCAAGGCAAACACCCTACCTGCTGTGCTATTGCTCCAGCTCCAGACAGTAACTTTTTAACAGGGTATTATTGCCTGGAACATACCTGGATCTATTAGTGAGCAGCGATGGGGGTGCAGCTTACAGGACTGCCACAGTGTCTTCCCAATAGGCTGATAATAACTTCAAAGAAAAAGAAATTTTGGAGAAAGAAAAAGTCAGGCGGGGCTCATAATGTATTCATCTATGAAACTGTGATATTTTAGTATAACCCTACATACTTAAACATTTTTAATTACGTGATCAATGAATATATTTTCTGTATTATTTCTAATGAATATTTTCTTTATTCAGCTGAAGACCTCTGGGACCCAGCCACAGCCATGCTGAGACCACTCTCCACACACTAGGATGGGCCTCATGCATGAAGGAACCCGCAGAGGAACCCAGGTGTGCGGGACCTGGGGCTGAGATCTCCAAACCTGCTCGGTTCGGGACTGGGCCTCCTCCATCCAGATCCCCCATCTTCCAGAAGCTAGATAGTTACACTCACCAACTGTCGTGTAACCCCATCAACAGCCAAGATCCAGAGACTATAAAACCAAGCTCCCGGAAGCACATGACCGCATTCACAGCCACGCGACCTCTTATTGTCTAGTTCTCACTCTCAGAGAACCCAACAGGCTACTGAGAGTCTCCTGCCCACATATATGCCTGACAGGGAACACCTGTAAAGGTGATTAGAGGCTGCCCCAAAACCCTCCATCCCTCTTGGAGAGCCCAGCAAGCTACCGAAAGTATCCCGCCCACATGGCAGAGCCTGGCAAGCTACCTGTGGCTCACTGGATATGCCAAAAACACTAACAATGATGGTCCTCATTCCCCCAATATGCCATCGGGCTACACTAGCATGTGACAGGGATGAATGGAGACGTTACTGGTGCCCGCTTGAGCAAGTCGATGAACAACAGGTTGATAGTGATAGTGATTTTCCTTCTGTGCAGAAGCACAATTTCCCCTAGCAGCAACTTTCCTACCCGAGCCCCGCATCCTATTGTAGTTACTATACCAGTTTCTATTTAAACAAGCCAAGACTACTTAGAGAGTCCCAGAACCTGAGGGTCCAGGGCAAAAACAGGCCCCTTCAGCCAGCATCCTATGGCCCTTCCATCCCTCTCCTGTCTCTGCAGAGGAGCTCAGGCGAAGTGCTCCAGCCGCAGTATTGCGCGTGGCCACGTGGTGGCGCGGCCGACCGCGGGGCTCGCTAACGCGGCCCGTTACTTGGAGGTACTGAGCGAGGAACCCTTATTTCTTGTCATTGATCTTATTAGCTTGATGGACTATTAGTCGGTTTTCTTTAACGATACCTGTCTGCTTTCTTAGTATCATTAGCCCCCAGAATTCGGTTACCCTTCTCTCCTTTAATCTGGAGTGGTTGGTGTCTAAGCAAGCCCTAATCTTCGTGCTGATGCAAATGATTCTGCAGAACTTTACAGATGAGTCAGGTGGCGACGAGAGGGTCAGGAACCGGTCAGTGATGACCCTGAGAAGACTCGGTCACTACGCTGACCCCGCGGAGACTCGGTCAGGAACCGGTCAGCATGCTGACCCCAAGGAGACTCGGTTAGTGCGCTGACCCCGTGGAGATTCAGTCATTAATCTGTCAGTACTGACCCTGTGGAGAGAATTGGTTAGTGCTGAGCCTGTGGAGACTTGGGGATGCACTGACCCTGCAGTCTCGCCCTTTGGGCTGCCCACCTGCGGCTCGGGCCTCATCCTGGCAGACCCAAGGCGCTGGCCAGGGGAGTGGCGGCGTGTCCAGAAGCCTGTCCCAGGCCTGTGCTGGGGGCCCAATGGTCACCTGCCACCTTCCCGGCTGACCGGGGATTGTGGGCAGGGGCCGGTCAGGCCTCCTCCTTTCTGCAGAGGCCCAGGACACGCGGGAGGCCGGGACACGCAGGGAGGCCGGGGACACTAGGGGAGGTGGAGGTTGGACAGGGAGTCTGGGGACAGACAGAGAGACCATGGGCCACACACTGAGCAGTGTGGGCACATATTTTGTGGCGGGGAGACCAAAGCCAGCCAAATCAGCCCATCTGACACCTGCTGCGCTCATCCCCATGGTGCTGGATATCCCTGCTGCCCATGCACGGCCCGCCCAGCCCCCCTCCCAGGAGACCCTGGGAGTCTGAGTGTGGAAGGTACCATCAGGATCTGTAGACTGCACCGGGCTCAAAACGGGTCAGAATCGCGCCTGCACAGGACGCTGTGGCCAGCCAGACGCGCCAGCGGGCTCTGTCCTTTCTCTGCTAGTCTCTGGACCCCGTTGCTTCCTCAGCTCCCAGCAGTTCATGTCACAGGGAAGCCCTCACAAGCCTGTGTTGATTAGTACCCAATGCTAGAGGTCACTGCCTTTGGGGCCCCAGGCCAGAGTCACCTCTGTTGATGCCCCAGGGCTAGAGTCACCCCAATAATGCCCCAGGGATAGATTCAGCCCTGATGATGCTGCAGGCCAGATTCACCCCTGATGATGCCCCAGGCTAGATTCACCTCCTGGTAATTCCCAAGGGCTTGATTCACCTCTGATGATGCCCCAGGGATAGATTCACCCCTGATGATACTCTAGTGCTAGTGGCCACCCCCTGATCATGTCCCAGTGCTGATTCACTTCCTGATGGTGCCCCAGGGCTAGATTCACTCCCTGATTATGTCCCAGGGCTAGTACACCCCCTGATGAAGTCTCAGTTTAGATTCACCCCTAGATGATGCCTCACTGCTAGTGGCCACCCCCTGATGGTGTCCCAGTGCCAGAGGCCATCCCCTTATGATCATTCTCAAGGGCATTGCCACTTCTCGAGCTCCACTAAACCAATCAAATAACACAACTCTTTAGGTAAATGAAAGCATTAGTACAAATCAAAAATATGTCTTCATTTATCTATTGATCAAACATTTGCTAAGCACCTGCTTTGTACCAACTTTTTGATTGAGAATACAGAATTAAATGAGCCACAGGTCCTATTTCCAAGAAGTTAATAATCTGGAAATGCAGACAAGTAAATACATTGTTTTTGCAGAACAGTGGTGTCAAATATTAAATTCTTGTATATACCTAATATTAATTCACATAAGTTAGGTAAGTCATTATAACAAGTTAATATAACTAGTTAACTTAATATTTACTACATGGCATACCTATTTCTTGCATATTACTTATGAGGCAAGTTTTCTTGACATAACCATGACAGGTAAGGATGCTGAGGCACAGAGGGTGACATGATTTGCTCAGAGTCTCATAGCCAGTAGTGGGAGGACAGGCCCTGGGCTCACTCTACCTCCAGACTTCACAGATGCATTGGAACAACCCGGGGAGGGTTGTCCCAGGAGGTGAACCTGGAAGGCATGAAGGTTCTCAGCTTCAGCTCCTCCCACAGTGTATGATAGCACACAATGCAAGCACCTAACACTTTCATTCTGCTAGTGTGGATTCCTTGTCACCACAGTTGATGATTGATAAAGAGGAATGCTGTGGAAAACCCATGACCCGATGCAACCTTGTGTCCTGAGTGAGGTGGGACAGCCACACCCAGGCTAGCATCTCCGTGGAGAGTTTGGGACTGAATCTCGAGCCTATTCTAGGCCCTGCACAGGGTCTGTAAGAGAACTGGAGGGTGTGTGGCACAGTCTACCCCTAGTGAGCTGACCTGTGAGTCAGCTTTCAGTAGTTTGACTGTCCTGAAAAAATTCTCAACGTCAAAAATAACTTCTCACTGAGGCTCAGATATAGTCCAGATATTTCATAGTTGGTAAGAGCTGTAAAAATAACACCCATACCTGAATATCTTAATAAAATCAAATACCTGAACCCCACTTAGTTCCCAAAGATAAGAAGTTCGTCTCTGTGTGATTAACAACTCCTAGGCTGTGGCTGTCCACCTGGAAGGAGAGGGTGGCTGACTGGACCGTGGGCAGTGGGGGTGCTCTAGTGGTGGCTTCTTAGTCAGTTGGCTGATATGGGGCAGGAAAACGGGGTAAAGGTCCCTAGCTTGCAGCTGTAACTGGGGAAGAACAGACGGAGTCAGGTGCTCACACCCAGAATCTATTGTATATCACTTACATTATGCCAATTGGTTTGATTTGCCCCGGACTTACAAATGATACATAGGATAAAAATGCTGTTTCCACAGAGGTGCAGCTCTTGCACCCAAATGCAGTTCTCTCCTCCTATATTCCATCAGCTACTTGCGATTCCTTTCAGGTAGTCCCTTCCGGCTTAAGGGACCAGAGTGGTTTTCTGCTAGTTGTGAAACCAGAGTCTAGTGAAGCATTTCCTCATAAGCCTCTAAATTTTATCCTATTTTACCTTGTTTGGTTCTTTGCATATGTTCATGGCCTGATTATGCTCTTTGTTTGGGTGAAGGGCTCAATGCAATGCTCAATGCTCAAGGGACCTTAGGAACTGGACAGATTCAGTTATTGGACCATCGATGTCTCCTGCCTGTCTAATGGTGTTGGTCTCCTGGCACCCCAGCTAGTGGTGCTTAGGGATCACGGGGACCTGAGATCACGCCAAGGCTTGGCAAATGCTAAACTTGTGTCACTTGAACTGTATTATCAGCCCCAATTCTTTTAAACTTTTGACATGTTTTTCTGTGAAACCTTTCATTTGAATTTGCTTCTCTTTGAACCTTATATGAATGGCACCGATTACTTGTTATCATTACTCTTATGTAGGTCTCTCTTTTTCTCTTCAGGACTGCAATAGAATTAATTAAGTCAGCTTTCTGAATAAGATGAAAGATGGCAAACACATTAAACTATATATAGGGACAAATGCAAAACTCCCAGATTTTAAATGTTCTAGGGGTCAGAGATGGACAAGAGATAAGGCACTTGTCTTGCATGCAGCTGACCCAGGTTTGATCGAGGTACCCTGAGCTATACCAAGAGTGATTTCTGAGCACAGAGCCCAAAGAAAGCTCAGAACACTCGGATCTCAGGTCCACGTGGTCCCCTGAGCATCACCAGCTGGGATGTCAGAAGCACCAACATCATCTGGCTAGCCGGTCCAAGCAAAACCACAAAAACAAGAACAAAAAAGGGGGAAAATATGTTTTAACAAATAAGACAACATATAGTTCTTTAGCCACCAAACAAGTACCAGATAGTATAGCACTGTAGCACTGTCCTCCCGTTGTTCATCGATTTGCTCGAGCGGGCACCAGTAACATCTCCATTGTGAGACCTATTGTTACTACTTTTGGCGTATTGAATACACCATGGGGAGCTTGCCAGGCTCTGCTGTGCGGGCAGGATACTCTTGGTAGCTTGCCGGGCTCTCTGAGAGGGATGGTGGAATCAAACCCAGGTGGGCGGCATGCAAGACAAACCCCCTACCAGCTGTGCTATTGCTCCATCCCGCCCTCACAGTAAAGCCTGGCAAGCTACACGTGATGTATTCCATATGCCAAAAAGAGTAAAAACAAGTTTCACAATGGAGACGTTACTGGTGCCCACTTGAGCAAATCGATGAACAATGGGAGGACAGTGCTACAGTGCTTGAATATATTTATTTATATTAGACTGCGACCAATCAAGTTTCTATTTAAGGAGGTCAACAACTGAAGGAGTGTGGATCAGTGTGACTATATGACACATATTTTATGTTTTGTCTCATTATAATTTCATGACTACCATGACCTCCATGTAAAAGCTCTATAATGATGGATGGTGAAAACTTTACAAGATTAGAAAGTTAATCCATCTCCTGAGTCCTTCAGGTCTTGGTATTTACATGAGACAATTCCATTCAACTAAGTCATGAAATAAGAATTATCTATTACCTTTTTTTATGTGACCTATACAACAAAAGTGATAAAGCGGTGAATCCTTGATTAGTATGCCTCATCTGATGTGTGACAAACTTAAAATAAGGACAAACATGGAGAACCCAAGAGAACCGAGCTAAATTTTATTTTCTTCTTTCCTTGGAGTTCAATTACAGAAATATTCCAGGAGTGGCCTTCTGATATATGATATTTGAGATCCACAAATCTCTGTTGCAATCAAAACAGGAAGCCTCATGCTTCAGGATTCTGTAATTATCTTTCCCATTAGCATTTTCATAGGGGACTGGCTCTGGTACTCAGAAAACTCTCCCTAAGGAACTGAAATTGGTCTGATTTAAAAGCCATGGTTTCAACTGAAATAAGAAGTGGTGAGAAAGCTGGAGGCTGAGTGTGAAGTGAGAAGATCCACTGCTATCTGTTACAGAAGAGTTCCACCCTGACTCTCAAATGCTGGAAGTTTAAATGACTGAAAAGTCCTTAGTGCAGGCTGATGATCAAGACATTCTCATGTAGATTTAAGTTGGGACATATCTGACAGATTCTACAGAAAATGGTATGGACTGTTCTTTCATTCCTATTACAGAGTATAAAACAAAACAACGTGGCTTAAAAACAGTTATTTTATTTGCTCATGACAATGAAAAGAAAAGAAGGGAGAGTGAGGAAGAATGAAAGAAAGAGAGAAAAAAGAAAGAGAGAGAAAGAGAGAAAGTGAGAGAAAGAAGGAAGGAAGGAAGGAAGGAAGGAAGGAAGGAAGGAAGGAAAGAAGGAAGGAAAGAAAGAAAGAAGGAAAGAAGGAAAGAAAGGAAAGAGCTAATTTAGACAGAATTATTCACAATAACCAAATCATGGGATCAACATAAATGCCTATCAAGAGATGAACGGATAGAAACTGTGGCACGGCACTCAGTGGAAAGTTGCACTGCCATTTAAAGAAGGTGACTGTTGGGAGAAAATTGATGGAACATAGGGGATTATTCTTTTTTTTTTATTAGTGAAACACCATGAGGTACAGTTGTAGATTTACTATTTTTTGTGCTTGAGTTTCGATTATACAATGATCAGATACCCATCCCTCCACCAGTGCCCATTTTCCACCACCATGGATAATATCCCCCCCACCCCCATCCCCCCATCTCCCCCTGCCTCTGTGGCAGGGCAATCCTAAGGGGATTATTCTTAGTGAAATAAATAAGGATGTTTTGGTCGTTTCAAGTAGAGAAGAAAGTGGGGAGATAGTGTAAGGTTAAGGTGTATGCTGTCATGTGCCTGCCTGGGTCAAGGCCAGGTACTATGTTCCTGGCACCATGTGGCTCTGGGAGGATCACCAAGTAGGACCTTGGAGGAGGTCCTTGAGCATTTCTGGGAGAGGCACTGCAGATCTCCAAGTTCTTGAAACCTAGCACAGAACCACTCCCCATCCCCCATCCCCAGGTTGGCCAGTTATCACTGTGACACTCTGAACTACAACTTGAGAGGATCAGAAAGATAAAGAAAAGAAAGCAAGGTAGCACTGTAGTACTGTCCTCCAGTTGTTCATAGATTTGCTCGAGTGGGCACCAGTAATGTCTCCATTGTGAGACTTGTTATTACTGTTTTTGGCATATGAATACACCATGGGGTGCTTGCCAGGCTCTGCCGTGTGGGCGGGATACTATCGGTACCTTGCCAGGCTCTCCAAGAGGGACGGAGGAATCAAACCCAGGTCGGCCGCGTGCAAGGCAAACACCCTTCCCGCTGTGCTATCGCTCTAGCCCAAAGGAAAAAGAAAAAGAAAAGAAAAATGAGAGAAAAATAGGGAAAGGGCTGGTGAGATGGTTCAAAGAGCTGAATGGGTGCAGAAGATCCAGTTTGATCCCTGGCACCATACGACCTGCTGCGCACTGGGAGAAACCCCCAAGACCACTGGGGGTGCTTCTGAACCCCACCAAATTAAACTAAACTAAATTAAACTAAAATATAGGAGTTACTAGATCCTTTTTCTTTTTAATTTATTTTATTTTTTATTATTTTATTTTGGGAAAGGTCACATTGGCACTGCTCAGGGGTTACTCCTGACTCCACATTCAGGGATAACTCTGGGCAGCTCAGAGCACCATATATGATGCCAGGGATTGAACCCAAGTCGGCTGTATACAAAGCAAGCATCCTGCCTGCTCTACTGTTGCTCTGGCCCTCACGTTTCTTTTTTAAAAGGATGTGAAGGAACCCAGAAGAAATAAGATTTGGTGAGGGCAGGCAGGGGCCAGAGCTCGGATGGGCTGCTATGGATTTCATTGGTATTTTCATCAACTTTTCACAAAGTTTCCAAGTGCCAGACCAAAGGCTGGACTCTGAAGAGAGCAAAGATGAGCAAGCTATGGAGCAAAGTCAAAGTTTAGTGACCACAATGATGGGCTTGCAAGTCAGATCCTCTTCACGGTAGGCCTGAGTCTCCTGTTCTCCTGCCCAGCTCAGAGCACAGTCCTGGCCATTGAGGCACAGGTTGCTATCTCACTCCAGATGAAACCACCCTAAAGTTATGTGCACCCCTTCGCTTCAACTCCCGACACTTGTGAACCATGTGCCCAGCTCAAAGCTGCCCCAGGGAAGGACTGAACCAGTTACTATGTATGATTGCTTGGTTCCTTCTGCTTCTCTGCTCTCCTGGCCTCTGGGAACTGATCCCAATCCCCAGTCAACTTTCTTCAGGAATCCATCTTCAAATTTGCCTCTTGGGACTTAACTAAGCAGAATGTGTTTGTGTATTTTCCCCTATTGAGAAGCCATTCATTTGCTAAGGACTTCTATTTGCCTCTAGGATGAGTTGCCAAGGGAGCAAGTCAAGTTTGAAATCCAAATCAGTGTTTCTAAACCCACATCAAAATAATAATATTGAAATTCAGGATTTGTTGTGAGCTAAAGGTAAGTGGATTTAAAGTTTCTTTGCAGATTTTTGATCTTAATATATAAAGAGGAGGGTCCAAAAGGTAGTATAAAGGGTAGGGTGCTTGCCTTACCCTTGAGCAACACAGGTTCAATCCCTGGCACCCCATATGGTCCCCCTTCCAGAAGTGATCCTTGAGTTTAGAGCCAGGATTAAGCCCTGAGCACCAATGGGTGTGGCCCCAAAACCAAAGCCAAAGAGAAACAAACAAAAATATAATAACAAATGAAGAGGAAGCCTGGTGGGATTCTAGATACTAGTTAACTTGAAGTTAGAGCATGGAGAAAATCAAGGAAGATTTCAATCAAACAGCATACAAGGTAAGAAAAGAATTGAAGTGATAATATAATGAATTGGGCACTTACCTTGCAAGTGGCTGGGCCTAGCTTAACCCAGGAAACCCATCTGGTGCCAAGATTGGTCCCTGAGCACCACTGGCACAGAAACCAAAAATAAATAAATAAATAAATATTAGTCAGAAAAGCCCTTCTGTTCTGGATCTGGTGGGAAATGATGAAGTGTGGTTCTCCCTAGGTGTCAGTCCTGGAGACAGGATGAGTTCCCATCCTCCCTGGCTCTTTCCAACCCAAATTATAAAGGTTTTGAGCAGGTTAGCAGATACTGGGCTTGTAGTCACTGAGAGAAAGGAAAAGGAACTTGCCCTTTGGGATAGGAACTTAATATAAGACTAAGATAGACAAAATACTTCTGAAATTCATATGGAACAATAACAACCCATGAACAACTAAAGCAATCTTTGAAAAAAAAAAAGATGGGTGGCAGCACCTTCCCCAACTTCAAACTGTACTGCAAAGCAGTAGTAATTAAAACAGCATGGTATTGGATTAGAAATACACCCTTAGACCAATGGAACAGAGTTGAATATTCTGCCACAGACTCTCAAATATATGATTATTTAATATTTGATAAAGGAGCAATAAATGGACAAGGAAAGCCTCTTCAACAAGTGGTACTGGGAAAACTGGACAGCTACCTGCAAAAAAATGAACACTGACCTCTCTCCAAGATCAGGCACAAAAGTCAGATCAAAGTGGATTAAAGACCTCAATATCAGACCTGAATCCATAAGGTACATGGAAGAAAATGTAGGCAGAATCCTCCATGACATTGAAGCTAAAAGTATCTTTAAGAATGAAACACCACTGACCAAGCAAGTGGAAACAAACATAAACAAATGGGACTACATTAAATTAAGAAGCTTCTGCACCTCAAAAGAAATAGTGACCAAAATACAGAAGAATCCCACAAAATGGGAAAGAATATTTACCCAATACCCATCTAATAAGGGGTTAATATCCAGGACATACAAGACATTAGTAGAATTGTACAAGAAAAGAACCTCTAACCCCATCAAAAAATGGGGAGAAGAAATAAACAGAAGCTTCCTCAAAAAAAAATACAAATGGCCAAAAGGTACATGAAAAAATGCTCCACATTGCTAATCATCAGGGAAATGCAAATCAAAACAACAATGAGATATCATCTTACACCACAGAGACTGCACACATCAAAAAGAACACGAACAACCAGTGCTCACACAAATGTGGGGAGAAAAGAACTCTCATTGTTGGTGGGAATGCTGACTAGTCAAGCCCTTTTTGGAAAACAATATGGACATTCCTTCAAAAAATAGAAATTGGGCTTCCATATGACTCCGCAATATCACTTCTGGAAATATATCCCG
Organism: Sorex fumeus; assembly: GCF_029834395.1. Lineage (NCBI taxonomy): Eukaryota > Metazoa > Chordata > Mammalia > Eulipotyphla > Soricidae > Sorex > Sorex fumeus. The sequence continues at coordinate 15,971,509 of NW_026606188.1, forward strand.
AGGGTGCAAAAAAGCACAGTAGAAATGACATCTGCACCTATACATTCATTGAAGCACTGTTCACAATAGCCAGAATCTGAAAATAACCCAAGTGCCCGAGAACAATGACTGGTTAAAGAAACTTTGGTACATCTACACAATGGAATACTATGCAGCTGTTAGGAAAGATGAAATCATAAAATTTGCTTAAAAGATCATGAAGAGTATCATGCTAAGTGAAATGAGTCAGAAAGAGACGGACAGACATGAATGACTGCACTCATTTGTGGAACATAAAACAACATAATATGAGACTGACACCCAAGGACAGTCGACACAAGGGCCAGGAATATTGCTCCATAGTTGGAAGCCTGCCTCATGAGCTGGGGGAGAAGGCAGCTGGAATAGAGAAGAGATAACTTAGTCATTGATGGTTGAGGATCGTTCTGGATGGAAGATGTATGCTGAAAGTATATAAAGAGCCAAAAGTGATAGCCTCTTAGTATCTATATTGGAAATGCCCCAAATGCCATGATGCCATAAAATCTAAACCATAATGTTCAAAAGTAGAGACAGAGTATGGGGGAAATTGTCTGCCATAGAAACAGGGGGAGGGTACATATGGGGGGGGGGCGATACTGGGGACATTGGTGGTGGAAAATGTACACCGGTGGAGAGATTCTTGTGCGATCATTGTATGACTGAAACTCAAACATGAAAGCTTTGTAATTGTATCTCAGGATGATTCGATTTAAAAAAGAGTAAGTTAACTATAGTTCTTTTGTGGGGGTTTTAAAGGAAAATATGTCTTGTGTTACTGAGTGACAAGAATTTTACAAAGAATGCGGGGAAGTTAAGGATAAGGCTGTGTGTGTGTGTGTGTGTGTGTGTGTGTGTGCGCGCATGTGCGTGTGTGCGTGTGTATGCCTGTGTGTGTGTTTGTATGTGAGTTCTTTTCATTGAAAATGGGCTATTTGTATTTCTGATCAATTGACAATACTATTATAGAGAATGCAAGTATCATACAAAGTGGTCTGGCCATTTGCCTTAGGCATTGCTCATTATCTTAGTCTCCCATGAGCCTAAGATCTGGGAAGAAATTTTATGGTGTTGGGGAATTATAGTAGGTTCAAAATGTGAGATAGAACCTTGGGAATGAGGAATATGTTAGGTTCACAGGGACAAATGGAACTGCTGGAAAGGGGAAACTGAGGCTTCCTCTTTCAAGAATATATTGGGATCTGTTGACCTTGGGGAGTAAGTCTCAGTGAACCCCAATTTGGTAGATACTGAGCTGTGTGTATGTACATGTGTATGCTGTGCATGTGTTTGTGTTTATTTATATGAATTAGCATAGCACCAAGAGACTGGAAAAAGAGACACCCCACAATTGTTCAGTTGCATACAAAGATGCACCTTGTTTCTATGCCCAAGTTTGGCCCTCCTGGTTTCTGGGTACCTTTGTTTCCATTTCCTTGGCTTCTTAGCTTCATCCTAAAGCCTCATTAGCACCAGAATGTCTGAGGTGAGGTTGCCACAGGTACCAGCTACTACAGAGGGGGGAAGGATGTTTGTATAGAGGAACCACATCTGGATATCTAAATCACAGAGCTGGGAGTAGCAGACATGAATTTGTTCATATGACCTGGTATGGAAATTATCAATGTGATTTCAATAACTTCAAGAAGAATGGTAAAATTTTCTATGCTGAACAGCTCCATGATAAGCCAAGGTTCTATGTTGATGGAAGAAAAAGAATGAATTGGGTGGAGGAGTGGACAATGAGTAGTTTTTGCCAAAGTCAGAAAATGACTGCATAAATATGTAATCTGTTAAACTATGAAAGTGGATGAGATCCCCAGAGAGCAAATACAGAAGAAAAAATAAATCAATAGAGGCAACACCCCTATACATTTTATGTAGTTTCGTGGCATTGTTACAATAGTATTAACAAATTTATTTCTGATGTAGAAGGACCCCATGAAAGTGATCAGGAAGAAATGAACACACATATAGATATACATCCATGGTTTTGGGGTTGATATCTGTCACTCATTTAGCCTACCCAGCAGAGAAGCCCTTTTACTGTGAATGAAAAATTTCTCATCTTGTGAATTTTGTAGCAGAGCACCCGCTTCTGAACCTAGTGTCTAAAGTAAGACATTTCTTTCCCAATCTTCCTTGGATCGAGATTGTGACCCTCACTTGCCATTCAGAGGCATGTGATCAGTCTGAATGCTGTAAGCTAGGAAGGCAGAGTGGAAGCCACAGGAATGCCTGTGGCCGGACTGGTGGTGCAGTGGAAGATGCACCCTCAGACTTGATCACTTGATACCCCGTTACTCATCTATTTGCTCAAGCGGGTGCCAGTAACATCTCCATTTGTCCTTGTCGCATGCCAGTGTAGCCCAATAGTGTCTGCACACTCCAGGAACACAAAAAGCCTCAAACCGATCATTCAGGGTCTTGACAAAGAAGTTTGACCATCTCGTAGGTGGGCAGTCACGTGATCTTTTGACATCCCGTGGAATCCAGTCGGTAATGGTTCTAGTCCAGCGGTCATCTCCAAATCGCATTATGTGTCTAGCCCATCTGATTTTTGATGCCTTGGCAAACAAGACAGTGAAGTGTGATACTTCAAGCATAGCTCTTTCGATTTCTATTTGGGAGACATTAATAGCGTTCTCATCCTTTTTCCGTAAGGTCCAGGTTTCTGAGGCGTATGTTAATGCAGGAAGAACAGTGAAATCCAAGAGATGTGCCCAGAGCTGGATGTTCTTCATCCTCTTAGCTATTTCTTCAATGCTCTTGAAGGCGTTCCAAGCTGCTCTCTTCATCCTGCGCAACTCAGATGCCAGGTCATTCATCATGTTGAGTTCTCAACCGTGGCACACATAACTGTTGCTTTCGGAGATGTTCATTATGTTGAGAGCGAATGGAAAGTCAGGAATGAGACTGTTTCTCATAAACATTGTCTTCGTGAGATTCAGCTAGAGTCCGACCTTTCCACACTCTTGGTCGAAGTCGGCCAGCATTTGTGCCCTTTGGCTAATGTTTGGTGTTATTAAAACGATGTCACCAGAAAAGCAAAGGTGGTGTAATTGCCTAGTGTCTATCTTCACTCCCATTCCTTCCCATTCCAGTCTTTGCATGACATTCTTGAGGGTGGCACTGAAGAGTTTTGGTGAAATGTTATCACCCTGTCAACCCCTCTCTTGACATGGACGATCACTTCCTTGTAGAATGGTGAGATCCTGGTGGTGAATCCGTAATACAGCTCACGGAGGATCCTGATGTATTGAGTTTGAATGCCCTGTTTGGTTAGGGCTTCGATGACCTCTTCAATCTCAACAGAATAAAAGACCTTCATTAAATCAACGAAAGTTAGACAGAGCAGCATCTTGAACTCCTGAGAAACCTCAATGACCTTGGTAACCATGTGGATACGGTCAATCATGCTAAATCCTTTTTGGAACCTGGCTTGCTCACATGGTTGTCCTTCATCTAGTGTTCTGCCAATCCTATTCAGGATGACTTGAGTGAACAGCTTGTAGATGACAGACAACAGGCAAATTGGGCGATAGTTGCCAATGTCATGGACGTCTCCCTTCTTGTACAGTAGAACAGTCTTGCTGGTTTTTCATTGGGATGGAACCTTGCATTCATACAGGTAGCGTGTGAAGAGCCAAACCAGTGTATTGTTGAGTACTGACTGCAGGTTCTTCAGGTGTTCGGGTCTCACCTTGTCTGGGCTGTCTGGGCTGGGTGCTGTTTGCTTCTTTACCAATGAAATGGCGAGTCAGATTTCGGAAGGGTGAACATTGGGAACGATATATCCATCCTATGGAATTTGGTATGTGCGCAGGTAGACGTGGCTATGGAAGAGGTCTGAGTAGAAGTCATGGATAATCTTCTCCATTGCCCTTCTGGAAGATGTGAGAGATCCATCAGGACATTGGAGGGTAGTCATCTTGGTCTTGTAGTTAGCGAAGGACAGGCTGGCATAATTGGTGAAGGACAGGCTGGCATTGTGAATGCTTTTCCCAGCTTCTGCCACATCGGCCAGCACTGCTACTCTTCTCCCTTTGAGGTCTTCCTTTATCACTTCTCTGAACTATTTTGTGAGCTCGGATGTTCGCTTGCAGTTGCCCGAGGCTTGCGCCAAGCCATGCTGGTGAATGAGCTCAAGAGTTTTCGAAGACAGGCGTCTTTTTGTGGCAATCTCTCTCTCGGCATTCCTCGCACAATCATGGAGGTGCTGAACCAGTCGATAGTATTCTTAATCAATGTTGTCAATGACAGTATCTTCCCATGTTGCTACAAAACTGCCAAAGAGCTCCCAGTTGGTGGTCATTCTGGGAGTTCTCTTCTTAAAGGACTGGAGGATAGGAGACAAAATTTGGGGTTTGAATGAATAAAGAAACTGAAAAATGGAAGTCCTGCTAAGGAATACCATACTCATTAATATGTTAAAGCTGGTGTATACCAACAGTGGCTCACACTTAAATGTGGTTTAATGAACACAAATTGCAGTACCAGCATCAAAGTGTTGAACTTCAAAAAGATTTTTAACTTCACTCAGTGTCACCTTCTGCCTAGGAAATTCCAGACAGAAATGTATCTTGTCGCTACTTCTTTTCTGTAGAACTGAGAATTTTATTTTTATGTTCTGCTGAAAGTAGAGCCAAGCTTGTTTCCAGAAGAGCTAAATTGGTTCCACTATTCCAATAATGCAGTTCCCCCTCTTCTCAGTGAGGTGGCGCTAGGGATTCAGCTTAAAGAAATTCTCAGAATGCTCTTCCTACACACCTGCGACCTGGCTTCTTATGCGTCCCCAGCCCCACTCTGGCTGTATTTTTGTGACTAAGAAGTAGGATCTGAGGCTCCAGCAGCCAGTCCTCATGTGACTTCTTTTCTCTTCTTTAACTAAAGCTTTCTGTCTTGACCTGTTCCTGAAAAGTTATTTCTCATTCTATTTCTGAGTGACCTGCACATTAAGTAAAAGATTGTAATAAAAACCCAGGTTAAGCATTATTTCTAACAAAATCAACATTCCCTTTTCAGGATAAAACACACTTTTACACTATTAAAGGCCTATTCTGATTTTTCCTGAAAATTTTAATTCTCCTCACTCTAACTATGGCTTCAGGTTTTAGTCACCATGGTTATTTTTTTCCCTTTATAAATTATTTTAGAGTGAAATTGACCTTTTTTATGTGTGAACAAAAAATATTAACTTGTGTATAGATTCCTACAGCCAACTTCATAATAAATACAGAGAAGAGTTATGTCACTCAGACTGTCTTCCTTGTCATGATCTCTTTAGAGTCACATTCCTCCATCCCAGTCCTAATTAGCAACCACTGATCATTTTTATATTACTAAAACTGGCTTTTTGAGAACAATGTTTAGCAGAAATCTAAAATTCTGAGACTGGCTTTGCTCACTGAAACTAATGCCTTGGGTTGTATTCAAGCTTTTGCACAAAGTAATAATGTATTCCTTTTTATTGTTGAATAGTATTCCACTACATGGACGGATAGATGAGCCATCATTTACAAATAAAATAGCAGCTAACATGCTGGCACTTTGGGCAGTTAATATAATTGCTAAAAATTTCTGCTTTCATGTGAATATTAAACTTTTATTTTTCCCAATTCATTGGATTCTAGGTCATAATTTAAATATGAATATACAATATATAATAATCATGCAATAATTATTTTTCTTAGTGGTTACATAATTTTGACTGGAGCACTAGCACAGCAGGTAGGGCATTTGCCTTGCATGTGGCCGACCAGCCTGACCCGAGTTCGATTCCTCTGCCCCTCTCAGAGAGCCCAGCAGGCTACTGAGAGTATCTTGCCTGCACGGCAAAGCTTGGAAAGCTGCCCATGATGTATTCGATATGCCAAATACAGTAACAACAAGTCTCACAATGGAGATGTTACTGGGCCCGCTCGAGCAAATCGATGAACAACGGGAGGACAGTGCTACAGTGCTACTAAGAGTGACATGTTAGTTATCTTGAATGCTTATTTTTATAATCTTATATCATAATTTTATGATCTTATATCAAAATTATATCATAATTTTTCAATTATGAGGATTTCTGAATATATAATTTGATGGTCAGCTGGGAGTTTCAAAGAAAGGTATGATGGGGCCTCATGCAATGTGAGCATTCGGTGGCCCAGAACTGTTTCCTTGGCAGGCCTATGGCAACGGACAGAGAAAGTACAAAAATCTCACCTTAAGGTTCAGCACTCTAGATTACTACGAGATCCGCTCAAGGGCGGGATTCTATCCAAGGTGTATTGCTTTCTCCTTTCCTCAGCTAGTAATCTATTTAAACAAATTTAGTAAACTTACTTCTTTTAATATTTCTAGTCATTTTGTATGAACACAGTAAGAGATATAGTAAGCTTAAAGGTTGGCTCTTCCTGGGGACATTTCACTATGCATTCCAGACCATAGTCCTCAGGCAAGGCTAGTCTTTCGTAACCCCAGCAGGATCCTTATTTAGTTACTTCTTTTTGGGACATGACAGAGTTTGTCCATGACCATTCTCTTAATTTATTATACTTATGGTGCTTAGTATATATATGGGTCCATCCAGTTCCTTCGTCAGGACCCTCCTTTGGGAGTGCCCTCCTAGGAACTAAGGGCAACTGAGGCTTAATTCAAGTAAATATGGATGCCCAGGAGTAAATATTATTTTGGAGTCAGTTTACTCACATGTTACAAGGCATAGTATGAACTGTCTTCCTGTGTCTATACAAAAAGGACATTGCTAAGCCATGCAAATGACATAAAGGAAAGAGAAAAGCCATATAGGATTATTAGTGCTTGATGGAATTGGGTGAGCCTCAGGAGCACTGTTGTGGAAGTAGCTCAGTAACCATAAGCTCCCTGCGGGAGGAGCAAGGACAACCCTATGTTATCCAATAGTCAGCAATTTGTTTTCATTCTATTAAAGATCTTATTAGTTCTATCTAGAATATCTTATTTTCTTTCATTTTTGATTTCTCCCTTGTTTAATTTTTGGCATAGCTGATGGCTTTGATGATTCTGATGGAGCCCAGAGAACTGTGTGGTCGTGGGATCAGACTCAGGATTCCTGTGTGTATGGCATGCAACCAGCACGTTAAGCAAGCTCTCTAGCCGTCCAGTACATTTTATAATGCAATCTTATACAGCTTTGTTGACATAAGGAAAAGCTATTGTTATAATGTGAAAGTCTTTTAAGACCAGTGGAAAAATAAGTTGATATTAACAGCAGCTTCAGTTCTTCCTCCCATCTCAGTGCTAGAATTGTCAGATAAGCCTGGTGGCTTGAGCCTGGGAGACAGTGCAATGGTTAGGAGCACATCGAGTATGCTCTGACCCTGCTGGGTGCTGATCTCAGGAGTCTGTAGAGGTGCATGACTGTGGGTCCACCTCTGGACACCCCTGAATACCACAGCTGCTGCTGGAACCCCTTGTCCCTGGGAGACCTGAGCAATGTCACATCATTGACCCTCATTCTGAACCTCTGGTTGAGAATTGCCCCGAATTTCAGTTAAGAAAAATAAAAACTTTGAGAAAAAAAATCACAGGAAAAAATTAAAAATAAAAAACAGTTGTTGTTATTCTTGACTTGGGTTATTGCTGATGACACTAGGGTTAAAATTCAATGTTAAGGGGCTGGAGCAATACCACAGTGGGTAGGGCGTTTGCCTTGCACGCGGCCAACCCGGGTTCGATTCCCAGCGTCCCATATGGTCTCCTGAGCACCACCAAGGGTAATTCCTGGGCGCAAAGCCAGGAGGAACCCCTGTGCATTGCCGGGTGTGACCCAAAAAGTAAAAAAAAAAAATCAATGTTAAAACATCACCAGGTGTGATTAATTTTAATGAGAATTAAGAGAGAGAAGGATGAAAGACAAGGAACAGAGAGGGAGGGCTAGTAAAGGACATTGAGAGGGAAGGAAAGTGAGGCCAAAAAAAAAAGGGTGAAAGACGAGAAGCAGAAGCAGAAGAAATGAAACAAAAAGGACTAAGAAGAGAATTTTCAAAAGAGAAAGATGATGTTCTTATAGAGCTCCAGGTGCAAATTTATCTTCTCATCAGCCTAGTGTGCCTTGTATAATCTCCAAATAATGACACGTTACCCTCTTTTATTATACAATTCATGTCTCTAGACTCACTTTGCCTTTTGGGATTTAAGGAATTAAGTCAAAATAAGCAAAAACTTGAAGGTCTTTGGCATTATTTACAGAAGACCCTAAGCTGAAATTCTGTGGGATCAAAATGGTATTTTTGTTGTTGTTGTTGTTGTTGTTGTTTACAACACAACAAAAATGTGGGGTGGGGTAGGGTGGGGGGTGTTCCGAGGTCTGGACGTTCTGGTGGGTGGCTCTGTGTCAGCACCTGAGATTGCAGCGCTGCTCAGGCCTGCCCAAGGTCATGGCTGATGAAGTGTGGGTGGGGTGGGGTTGGTTTCTGGAAGCAGACCGGACATGCGCTTTAACTGCTATACACCTCTCCACCCTCCCTATGGTACTTTTAAAATCAAAGTGACACTTTTTTCTGATACATATTGTGCATGTCAGAACAGACTTTGGACAGAGGATAGCACTGAGGGGAGGGTGCTCACTGTGCATGCTTCACCAGGGTTCAATTCCTTGACCTCTGAGCACAGAGCCAGGATTAAGCCTTGAGCACCCCTAGGTGCACCTCTCCACAAGAAAAAAAACACAAAAAACTCTGGCTTGGAAAGAAATGCATTTTCCGAAGAAGGGGAGTGGACAGGAGGGACCCTGAGGACAATATGGATGGCAGGATTTGGGTACTTTGGTTGTGGAGTGGTTTGGTAAATATCTCTAAAATATATCAACACACTCTTGTTGTAAGTCACCTCAAAAAGACAAACAACAACAAAACAGCAGGTTTGGATTCTGTGTCTGGCGAACCCGGAACTGTCTGGCTCCTGCAGATCTAAATGCTGGAGCCTTGGCTGCAGCTCGAGAGCCTTCTACCTCCGCATCAGTGGGTCAAGCTTTGTTCCTTTCCTGTCTGTTTTGGGGAGAGATGGACCATGCGGAAATGAATGAAGTGTCCTGAGCATGTGATGGGGCAGAACTTTTAAAAAAATTTTTTTTATTTTAATGAATCATTGTGAGATATATTTACAGACTTATAGACTTTCATGATTGCATTTCAGTCAAACAATGTTCAAGTACCTATCCCCCACCAGTGCATATTCTCCACTCCCAAAGTTCCCAATATCCCACCTACCACCCCCACCCCTTCCCACCTCCTGCCTCTTTGGCAGACACCATTGAGGCAGAACTCTGAAAAGTCTACTCTGAATCCCAGCACTGCTAATCTTAGAATACATACATTCTTATTCCAGACTTAATCTTTGAGTATTAAAAGAATGAAGCTATTATGCAACTAATACTAGTTCAAAGTCAACTGATGAAAGTGCCAGAATAAGCCTGTTCTCCACTGACCTGTATAGAGCTGAATGAAGTGCCTCGTTTCCCCCTCTTACTCCTAATTCCCTGGACTGCTGAGTGCAGTCACCAAAGCCCACAGTAGACATCCTTACTCTGTAATGGTGATATCCTGGGAACACATTTTTTATTCTAGTCTTTTCTGTGGCATTTTCCACAGTACATTCTTTTCTCATCCTGGTATACATTCTCTTGACTCCTGAACTATTACTACCTCTGAATTGTTCAGGGTTACCTCCGACAACTGGTCATTCCGTTGTCATTCATTTTATTTCATTCAAAATGTTTTACTTTCAAAAGACTCTCATAAACGATCAGGAAAACTATTCTCAAAATAGGCATACATGTTCTCAACACAGCTCCTTCTTTGCAACTTCAGTAGGAGGAGGTTCTGGTGTTGGGGTCAGGAGTTCCCTAGACCTGGGAGGCACGGAGAGACCAGACAGACAACGTTCCTGCAGGAATTTAAGCGGGGTTTTATTCAGACCAGCATGCTGGGGCTCCACAGTGTACCCAAGAACGGGCAGAGGCTGGGAGTCCCGAACTCAGAAACAGGTCATCTTTTATACAGTTTGAGAACAAAGACCACATATTGCCAATACGTGTTATTTTGCACATATTTTGCCAATACGTGTTTTGCTGGGTTCCTTGCGGTTTTTCTTGGAGTATCTCAACCCAAACTTCTTGACCTGGTCACATAGTTTCAGTTTCCAGGATGGCCAAAACACTCTATCTATCTTTAAATAGTTATGTCTTATTCTAGCCCATACCTTACACATCTACTGGGCTCAATCCAATTTTGTAACCTCAAGGCTGCTGAACTGTTTACAGAAAGCAATTTTTCAAGTTAATTAACTCCTTCCTAGCCTTCCTAGCTCCTTTCACTGGGCCTGTCCTGGTGATGGGGATGCTCAGAGCCTGACATGTTATCTGGGACTCACACAACATCTGAGAATAAATACCTGCTGTAGGTTGACCAGATGTACCAAGCACGAAGGGCTACTCAGATTCTTTTGTCATTTATTTCAGTTACTTTTATAGACATGGAAGTCTCCCGATGGATGCTTCCACAACGAAATTGACCACATCATATTCAATTGATGGTTCTGCCTGACCGATGTCACTGTTGTCCCAAAATTCCAAATGGGATTGGACCACCATTTCCTTCATGCAAAATTCTACTTCTCAGAGTGAGGAGAAAAGGCTGCAAAGTTTAAGAAGAAAACTCCCAGAACAACCACCAACTGGGAGATCTTTGGCAGTATTGCTACAACATGGGACAATGCGGTTGTTGACAACATTGACGAGGAATACGATCGACTGGTTCAGCACCTCCATGATTGTGCGGGGAACACCGAGAGAGAGATAAAGAGAGAAGAGCAGCAGTGCTGGTAGAGGCGGCAGAAGCTGGGAAAAGCATTCATAATGCCTGATTGTCCTTCGCCAACTACAAGACCAAGATGACTGCCCATGGCTTGGCTCTTCGCATGCTACCTGTCTGAATGCAAGGTTCCATCCCAATGGAAAACCAGCAGGACTGTTCTGCTGTACAAATCTGCCTGTTGTCTGTCGTCTACAAGCTGTTCATTCAAGTCATCCAGAATAGGACTGGCAGAACACTAGATGAAGGACAACCATGTGAGCAAGCCAGGTACCGAAAAGGATTCAGCACCATCGACTATATCCACATGATAACCAAGCTCATTGAGGTTTCTTGGAGTTCAAGATGCTGCTCTGTCTACCGTTCATTGATTCAAAGGCTTTTGATTCTGTTGAGACTGAAGCGGTCATCAAAGCACTAGCCAATTAGGGCATTCATACTCAATACATCAGGATCCTCTGTGAGCTGTATTAAGGATTCACCACCAGGATTTCATCATTCTACAAGGAAGTGATCATCCATGTCAAGAGAGGGATTAGGCAGGGTGATACCATTTCACCAAAACTCTTCAGTGCCATCCTCGAGAACGTCATGCAAAGACTGGAATGGGAAGGAATGGGAGTGAAGATAGATGGTCGGCAACTACACCATCATCGCTTTGCTGATGGCATGGTTCTAATAACACCAAACATTAGCCAAGTGGCACAAATGCTGGCCGACTTCGACCATGAGTGTGGAAAGGTCGGACTCTAGCTGAATCTCATGAAGACAATGTTTATGAGAAACAGTCTCATTCCTGACTTTCCATTTGCTCTCAATGGAACAACCATCTCCGAATGCAACAGCTATGTGTACCTAGGTCGAGAAGTCAACATGACAAATGACTTGGCACCTGAGTTGCACAGGAGGAAGAGAGCAGCTTGGAACGCCTTCAAGAGCATCGAAGAAATAGCTAAGAGGATGAAGAACCTCTGGCTCCAGGCACATCTCTTCGATTCCACTACTCTTCCTGCATTAACATATGCCTCAGAGACCTGAGTCCTATGGAAACAGGATGAGAACAATATTTGGGTCTCCCAAAGAGGAATCAAAAGAGCTATGCTAAAGAATCCAGAGTTCCAACCTCCATCGACGGTTAAGAGTCAGTGACGCTGTCTCATTTCCCAAGACGTCGAAAATCAGATGGGCTGGACACACAATGAGATTTGGAGACTACCGCTGGACTAGAGCCATTACCGACTGGATTCCACGGGACATCAAAAGACCGCGTGGCCGCCCACCTACAAGATGGCCAGACTTCTTCGTCAAGACCCTGAATGATCAGTTTGAGGCTCTTCGTGTTCCTAGAATGAGCAGATGCCATTGGGTTACACTAGCACATGACAGGGACAAATGGAGACATTACTGGTGCCCGCTTGAGCAAATTGATGATTAACGGGAAGTCAAATGATCAAGTGACTTTTATAGATTCCCTCCCTTAATTTTTGGTCTTCTTGGCGGTTCTTTCCTAGAAATTATCACTCTATCTACTCTTTTTTCTTTATTTGTGTATTTATTCATTTAGGAGGTCATGCCTAGCACTCTCAGGACCCTTTGCTCAGGGATCAGTCCTGAAAGGTTTTGGGGACCACATGGGGTGCTGGGACTAAAACTGGATCCGCCATGTATATGGCAAGTGCTTTACCTTCTGATTTATCTTTCCATTCCCTCTCTATACTCTTTATACTTTTGGGGGGGGGGTTACACCTGGCAATACACAGGGGTTACTCCTGGCTCTGCACTCAGAAATTAAATTCCCCAGAGGTGCTCAGGGGACCATATGGGATGCTAGGAATCCAACCCGGGTTGGCCACTTGTAAGGCAAAAGCCCTACCCGCTGTGTGATTGCTCCAGCCCCTCTTTATACTTAAAAAATAATTAAAGAACTGTAATTTACAAAGTAATTGATGGTTAACTAGGAAATACCAGTCCCTCCCCCAGTGTCCCAAGGCTTCACCCCACCTGCCACCTTTGCCAGGCAAGTTGCAGAGCTGGGTGGCCCACCTGTTTACTCTTTAGATCTCATTTGTGCTCAGGTTTCAATCACTCTGTGTGCAGACCTCACTGTTTTCTTGAACCTTTTGTGGAGCAAGTACCTGAACCTGCACACTGAACATCTTACACAAAGATGAAAGGCACTTGCCACTCTTGTTTATCTTCATCATTTCTTGCTACTCTAATGCATCACCACACAGGACAGCTAGATGACATTTATCTCACACTGCTCTGGAGCCTGAGAGGACCAGGGTCCATCAGACTCTCATGTCCTGTACCTGTCTGTATCTTCACATGGAAAAACACAGAGAGAAGCAAGCTCTGCTGAGACTTTTCGGGGCACTGGTTCCATTTAAGCAGACTCCAATCCACATGATGTTATTGAATTAATGACCCCTCCATGGCCCTGCTTTTCAATTGCATCACACTGGAGACTAAGGTTTTGGGGCTGGTGTGTACATGTGACCAGAAGAACACAATTAATAGTTCAGAACATTTGAATTAAAATCTATATCTTTCTCTTAAGATTTTTAAAATTTAATTTTTGGCATTGTGGTTTACAGTACTGTTAATTGTAGGGTTTCTTGCATGGCATGTTGTGGGAAGCCAAGAGCCCTCTCATAGACCCTGGCCATGGTTCCCATGTTAGGAACTGCTTGGGACAGACATTGGTGACAGTCTCCCAGGACTTCCTGATCTCAGCAGATACCAGATCTATAGCCACACATCAGGCTGACAGCTTATCTGGCCTTATCTATAGTAACCTCCAGGATGCATCTACTCCCTAAGACCCTTTGATATACAAATGTAAAGCTCAGGATGCACCTACTGCCACAAGACCCTTTGATGTGCAAATGTCTACCTTGAATGTTAGGTAAAGCTCTTGTTGCTGACCTTACCATATATGGTTATATTGCCTCTGCTCCTGACTGAGCTGCCCAGACCCTATATAAACAGCCTGTATCCCTCAATAAAGCCTGTCCCTTTTTCTCTCTGTTTCTAAACTGTACTCTGTCTCTTGTGTCTCGTGTTCATTCGGTTGGTCCCTCCTTGCACCATCGGATCAATCCTCGGGCCACCTCCGCGGGCCGGAGAGTGGTTACCGGGGCCCCCTGCATCGGGGCACTGGTTCCATTTAAGCAGACTCCAATCCACATGATGTTATTGAATTAATGACCCCTCCATGGCCCTGCTTTTCAATTGCATCACACTGGAGACTAAGGTTTTGGGGCTGGTGTGTACATGTGACCAGAAGAACACAATTAATAGTTCAGAACATTTGAATTAAAATCTATATCTTTCTCTTAAGATTTTTAAAATTCAATTTTTGGCATTGTGGTTTACAGTACTGTTAATTGTAGGGTTTCTTGCATGGCATGTTACAGCACCACACCCTCCAGAAGAGTGTGTACTTCCTTCCATCCTTGTCCCACTATTCCTTCACCCAGTTCCCACCCATTCTCCTTCCTACTCAAGGCCATTTCTCAGTTTCTGTTGCCTTTGGACATTTATTGTTTTCTCATTATGTTTCTTTTTATCCCACATATGAGGGAGATTATTTTGTGTCTCTCCCATCCTTCTAACTAACTTCACTCAGAATGACACTCTCCAGACTATGTAATCCACTGCTATGTGGATACATAGCAGCAAATTGTGTGATTTCATCTTTTCTTATAGTTGAGTAGTATTTCATTGTGTGTCCATGCCATAGTTTCTTTATCCAGTTGTTGTTCTTAGACAGACAATTACCAGATTTTGGCTACTGTGACTAGTTTTTCAATGAGCATCTAACTACAAACATCTTTTCTGCATAATTTTTTTTACCCTTATGTAGGTGCCAAGAAATTAAATTGCTGTACCACTTCCAAGAAGTGCTGTACCACTTCCTGGGTATGCAAGAAAGCCAGTAGAAATGACATCTGCACCTATATGTTCATTGAAGCACTGTTCACAATAGCCAAAATCTGGAAACAACCTGAATGCACAAGAACAGATGACTGGTTGAAGAAACTGTGGTACATCTACACAATGGAATACTATGCAGCTGTTAGGAAAGATGAAGTTTTGAAATTTGTTTATAAGTGGATGGACATGGAGAGTATGATGCTAAGTGAAATGAGTCAGAAAGAGAGGGACAGACATAGAGTGACGTCTGTCCACTCATTTGTGGAATGTAAAATAACATAATATGAGACTGACACCCAAGGACAGTAGAGACAAGGGCCAGGAAGATTGTTCCATGGTTGGAAACCTGCCTCACAAGCTTGGGGAGAAGGCAGCTGGGATAGAGAAGGGAAGACTAAGTCAATAAGGGTTGGAGGGATCGTTTGGGATGGGAGATGTATGCTGAAAGTAGATAAAGGACCAAACGTGATGGCCTCTCAGTACCTGCATTGCAATCCATAATGCCCCAAAGTAGAGAGATAGAAGGAAATTTCCTGTCATAGAGGCAGGGGGTAGGGTGGGGTGGAGGTGGCTGGAGGGATACTGGGAACATTGGTGGTGGAAAATGTACTCTGGTGGAGGGATGGGGTTTGATCATTGTATGACTGAAACTCAATCATGAAAGCTTTGAAATTATATCCCAGTGATTCAATAAAACAAACATATTAAATTGCTGAATCACATGGTAGTTCAATTTTCCAATATTTTGAGAAGTGTCCATATTGTTTTCCAAAGATATTGGACCTTAGTTACATCCTCACCAGCAGTAATTTGAGGGTGCCACTCCCCACACCTAAGCCAGCATTCATTGTACTCTGTGGTATGTGGCACTGTAGCACTTCCCTGTCCTCCTGTTGTTCATTGATTTGCTCGAGCAGGCCCAGTAATGTCTCCGTTGTGAGACTTATTGTCACTGTGTTTGGCATATCAGATACGTCACGGGTAGCTTGCCAGGCTCTGCCGTGTGGGCGAGATACTCTCAGTAACTTGCTGGGTTCTCCGAGAGGGGCTGAGGAATCGAACCCAGGTCAGCCAGGCTTGCCGCGTGCAAGGCAAATGCCCTGCCGCTGTGCTCACTAATGTGAGAAGACATCTCATATCTCATTATTGTTTCTTCTTTGTTTTTAGTTTTTGGGCCACACTCAGCTGTGCTCAGGATTTACTCCTGGCTCTGCACTAAAGCATCACTCCTGGTAGAATAAGGGGACCATATGGGGTGCTGGAGATTAAACCCAGGTCAGTTTCATATAAGGCAAGTGTATCATCTGCTATACTGTTTCTCTGACCCCTATTTTTTTAAATTTGCATTTCCTTAATGTAAGTTTTGCAGAGCATTTTTTTCATACTTTTCTCTTGACTGGCTGCCTTCTTTGAGCAGGTTTCTGTGTATTTCTTTCCCTCATTTTTTCATGGGGTTCTTTTTTATTTTTCTTGTAGAGTTTTATGAGTGATTTATATATCTTGAATAACAACCCTTTATCTGATGAGAGGTGGGCAAATATTCTTTCCCTGTCTGTGGGATGTCTTTAATTTCTTTTGGTATTTCCCTTCCTCACTTACATACCTCTAAATAACAGGTTTTCAATTTCTTTTCCTTTTTCTTTTTAAATTGAATCACTGTGAGATGCAGTCACAAAGCTTTCATGATGGCAATACAATGTTCCAATACCCAGCCATTACTCTGTGGGTTGTCTGACTCTCATTGTGCATTTCCTACCACCAATGTTCCCTTATTCCTCCCTCCACTCCCTATCCCAGTCTGTCTTTATGCTCTTTGGAAGGCACCCCCCCTCTCTCCCCCTCTCTCCCTCCCTCTCTCTCTCTCTCTCTCTCTCTCTCTCTCTCTCTCTCTTTCCCTCTCTCCCACTTTTCCCAACTGCCTTCTCCCCCAGCCCTTGAGGCAGGCTTCCAATCATGGATCATTCTTCCTGGACCTTGTTTGTGCTGTCCTTGGTATTATGAGAACTGCTTTCCCTGATAGTCACTACCCTAATGCACCAGTCTAAGTGACAGTTTTAAATGCATTTACTTCTACTTTTTTAGTTTTCAGTCTTCTTTTTGTAGGAAATAATAATATTGACTTTTGTACCTATCTTCCAGAGCCCAACACACACACACGCACACACACACACACATCACTTCCACAATCTTGTTAGTAGATGTTACACAGTATACTATGAGTAATGTAATATACTGTGATTGTGTTTTATGTAGCTTTTCCTTTGTTTACTTTGAAGAGAATAATTGTTTAATTTTCTTGTCTTGGTAGCTTTCTATGTAGTTATAACTGACTCAACTACACACTCATTACTTTAAATAAAAAGTTCTGTCAATAAATTGAAATTAATATATATTTTTATTGATTTCATCTCCTTTCATTTCCATTCCTTACCACATAGGAAGTGACTTCTCTCTTAAACTATTAGCTCAGTTGTCATTTGGAGCCATTACTCTGTGGGTTGTCTGCCTCTCATTGTGCTGGATATTTTTATCTTTTCATTTGTGTTCTGTGTTTATAGTTTGTCGACTTCTAATAAAATATCTCCTTTAGGAGATTCCAAACAAAGAGCAAGTATAACAATACAAAACTTTAAAGTCTAATAATGTCTTTATTTTACTCTTGGTATTAGATATTCTCTGATTCCATTAGTTAATTTTGTTTAATAATCTTTTTAAAAATTCCATATACTTCTTAATGTTTTCTTCCTGTTTTACTTAATGTACCACAAAATTACATCCATTTTGCCTCTTATATTTAGGACTGCCTGTTGTTACGTACATATACATTTTGGATTATAATGTCTTGTAAATTTTAAGTGCTATTTAATTCAGCAGAGTCTCCAATGTTGATAATTGCAGTTTTCATTTCAGAGACTTTATTTAATACCTCTAAAAGTTCAGTTTGGGACTTTTGTTTGTATCTTACAGTTATTATATTTAAATTTCCTTATATCATATAGGGGGCTGGAGCGATAGCACAGCGGGTAGAGCATTCGCCTTGCACACAGCCGACTTGGGTTCGCTTCTTCCCTCCCTCTCAGAGAGCCCAGCAAGCTACTGAGAGTATCCCGCCCACACAGCAGAGCCTGGCAAGCTCCCCGTGGTGTATTCGATATGCCAAAAACTGTCACTATCACTGTTCTCCCGTTGTTCATTGATTTGCTCGAGTGGGCCCAGGAATGTCTCCATTGTGAGACTTGTTGCTACTGTGTTTGGTGTATCGAATATATCACGGGTAGCTTGCCAGGCTTTACAGTGTGGGCCAAAAACAGTAACAACAAATCTCACAATGGAAACGTTACTGAGGACAGTGTGCTACAGTGCCATCTCATATAAATATAGATTATTGTATGTCTACACATATTTGATGTCTTGATGTATTATTTTCCTAAGTTTTTACATACATTTTTTGTGTTTCTATTGATTTAGCTCCTTTCTTGGATGGAAAATATTTTCCACCTTTTGATTAAATGTTTGGTAGTCCTAATTCTCATTGTCAGTTGACGACATTTAAAAATATTTTCTTAAACATTTTTGAGGGTTGATGGAACACAATGACTTGTTAAGAGTTCATTCTTTCAAGGACTTCTCTTTTGTGTGGGGCCCAAAGCAGGATTAGTGTAGGGCTTGCCACTAAAAGTTCTAGAGACTACCCAGTGATCCCTGTATTAGAAAGCCTTTCCTTTCTGTCTTATGGAGACAAGGCCTCATTCCAGTCACCTTGTACACTCATAATCATGGAGACTGTTTTACCTGGCCCACTCAAGTAGTTATTTCCCCAGACCGGGCTAGCGTCATGCAATACATCTATCAACACTCAGCCGAAGCCTCAAGTGAATCCCTTGGTAGATCTTAGAGGTCTCACCATGTAAAGTTCATGTCTCTCTAGCCCTCAGCAGACTTCAGTTGTCATAGTCTGTGAATTTCCAGTTCTGTTTCCCCAACAACCCTATAGAGGCTCTTTGGACTATCTCTGCACAGACATTGGCATGTAGCATGAAGAAAGATTATTTTCTGTCTTTCATATTTTATTTCCAGAATTCTTTTAATTATACCATGCCAAATATTTACTTATTGCTTATAATTCAAATAAATTAGTATCACTGTCACTATTATCCCGTTGTTCATCGATTTGCTCGAGCGAGTGCCAGTAACATCTCCATTCGTCCCTGTCACGTGCTATGATGGCATATTGGAGGCTCTTTCAGGGTCAGGGGAATGAGGACCATCATTGTTACTATTTTTGGCATATTGAATATGCCATGGGTAGCTTAACAGGCTCTGCCGTGTGGGCGGGATACTCTCAGTAGCTTGCTGGGCTCTCTGAGAGGGATGGAGGCTTTTGGGGCAGCCTCTAATCACCTTTACAGGTGTTCCCAGTCAGGAATATATGCAGACAGGATACTTTCGGTAGTCTGCCAGGTTCTCTGAGAGCGAAAACTAGACAATAAGAGGTCGCGCAGCTGTGAATGCTGAGAAATTAGTGTAGTATTTGCATAAGTTTGCAATTCCTGAAACATTTTATGTTTTTTTACCATAAATAAATCACTTCCAATTTTTAATAAGATATGCTTTATTCTTTTGATACTGGTATTGTTATTTTTCTTTTTAAATTCTTTCCACATTTTTTGTGTTGTTGTTGTGAGGGCCAGGCCCCGTGATGCTGGGAGTGCTGAGCACCAAGCCTTGGTCTCACTTCTGCATGTGCTCTACCACATGAGTGACATCTCAACCCCAGTAAGAAATTTTTATTCCTTAAGTCCCTGAAATGCTATCGGTCAACTTGTGTAGATTACATATCTCATACTGAATGATTTTACCTTTAGCATGGAGGCCAGTAAATCAGGAATACATTCTGAACTTTCAGAAATTCTTTGCCATTGGCAATAAAATTCTTCCTGGAAATTTTTGTGTCTTTTGTTTTGTTTTTGTTTTTGGCCACAGCCAAGGTTGCTCAAGGATTGATCTTGGCATGCATGCAAGGCAAGGGTCTTACCTGCTGCACAGTCTCTCTGCCCTCCCCCACCCTCCCTGCATATACTGACCCCTCCTTCCCTCCCCCCAACCACCATCATGCACCTCTGGAGAAGGTACACCAGCTCCCTATTTCAGTTGTACAAACATTGGCAAAACAGTTATGTTCTAGAAGATTAATTCCTTATATGTCTTAAAGAGTTTCAATGTCAGAAACCATTACATCCACAATATTAATGTGTTTCAGTTTAAAAATGTGACAGATTTTTCACATTTTTCATTTCTCTAAGAAGCTGACATTTACCTGAACTAAATAATTTATGCAGCATAAGCCCTAATGATAATCATAGGTAAGCATAGATCTGTAAATAAAATGGGTGATTTGAGACTGTTTTTTAAACAACATCCCATATGAATATCACTGATATTTTGTTTTCCATTTTTCTAATAATCAGTGATGATGAATACTTTTCCCATTTATTGCCTTTAAAAACTATTCTTTCAACAGAATAGAAAGTCAGAAGAGACATTAGTAGTTTAACTAAAGCTAAATTAAAGCTTTCCATCAATAAAGAAGATACAAATGTGTTTTGGGGACACTTTATGAAGAAAGAAAGAGCTAAATTTATAGAGTCTAGAGAAACATGTAAAATAGAAATTGACTGACTTCCCAAAGTGAAAAATTAAAGACTGAATAATTCTAGTGTGGCGAGGTGGGGGGTGGGGTGGTGGATGGGAGGATGGGGGACGGATACTAGGAACATAGGTGGTGGAGAATGGGCACTGGTGGAGGAATGGGTACTCGATCATTGTATGACTGAAATGTAAGCACGAAAGTTTGTAAGACTGTAAATGTGTCTCACAGTTATTCATTAAAATAAAATAATAATTAAAAAATAATTTTAGTGTGGCATTTTGGGATTACCTAACTGTCATAACTATTCAATAAGTAGCTCTTTTAAACCAATTTTGTCATTACTCATTAACAATTTTGGAATTGTGTAGGAAAGGTAACATTTGAAAAGAAGAATTTTTCTTCTACTTCCATTTTATGTATATAAATATATTCAGGTCATGTGTGAATTTCAACTGGGGCTACTGTGTTATTTGTCCAGAGAAGTAATGGACCTATTTATGAGTATTCAATGAGGGATACTATTTCATACTTGAATGACCTGGGATAGTAAGTCTGGTTTCTATATAAACCATGGTGAGTGACTTCTGATTTCAATTTTCCTTCTATTTTTCCATTGGTTCTGAGTGATGTGGAAAGCATTACTGAATCTTTAGGGATTGTTCAAGATACATTTATAATACGTTATAAAATATATGCCCTGATTCTGATAATAGACACAAAATTGTCACAAAATTGGTTTTATAGATATAGATAGCTCTTGCAAATATTATGGTGTCTTAACCTACTCATATGTACCTACCCAGGTGCAAAAAGTATAGAAAATAATTAAAATATTTTAATTGATAATATTAAAAAGTAAAAGGCCCTCCCGTTGATCGTCGATTAGCTCGAGCGGGCCCAGTAACGTCTCCATTGGAGACTTTGTTGTTACTGTGTCTGGCATATCCAATACTCTCGGTAGCTTGCCGGGCTCTCCGAGAGGGGCGGAGGAATCGAACTCGGGTCGGCCATGTTGGCCGCTTGTAAGGCGAACGCCCTACCCACTGTGCTATCGCTCCAATATTCTCACATCCAAAACATCTCTGAATGCAGCAGTTATGTGTACATAGGTCGAGAACTCAACATGACGAACAACCTGGCACCTGAGATGCGTAGGAGGAAGAGAGTGGCGTGGAATGCCTCAGGAGCATCGAAGAAAAATCTAAGAGGATGAAGAACCTCCGGCTCCGGGCACATCTCTTCGACTCCACGGTTCTTCCTGCGTTAACATATGCCTCAGGGACTTGGGCCCTACAAAAACAGGATGAGAACACTATTCGGGTCTCCCAAAGAGGAATTGAAAGAGCTATGCTTGGAGTATCACACTTCACTCAAATGAGAGAAGGAATCTGGATTTCCTCCATCAAAGACAGAGAATCAGGGATGCTGTTTCGTTTGCTAAGGCATCAAAAATCAAATGGGCTGGACACATAATGTGATTTGGAGATGACCGCTGGACTAGAGCTGTTACCGACTGGATTCCATGTCAAAAGATCCCATGACTGCCCACCTACGAGATGGTCAGACTTCTTTGACAAGACCCTGAATGATCAGTTTGAGGCTCTTAGTGTTCTTGGAGCGAGCAGATGCATTGGGCTACACTAGCACGTGACAGAGATGAATGGAGATGTACTGGTGCCCGCTTGAGCAAATCAATGAGTAACGGAATGTCAAGTGATCAAATGACCAATATTCTCACTTAAAAATAAATGTCAAAAACTAAATATATTCTAATCGGGAGGATGAGTTGCCTGTGTCTTATCTACTTTTCATCATCTTGTCCCAATGGATCTAACAAGGAGTTTTGACACTGTTGAACAACATGGGGAACTTTGGTAAAATCTTTATTTTTTGCTAGTTCAGGTTTGCAAGGTTACTTACCACTGATTTATCTGTTTCATCATTGCAAAATTTGATGAATTTTAGAATGAATTTCTCCACCTGTTCTATTTTAAAATTACATTTTTTTGTTGTTAAGAAAATGTATGGCCAATTTAAGGAAAGCATGCATTCAGCACTGGGCTACAATCCCAGCTCGAATTTTATCTTCATTGTTATTTTAATGTAGTTTCAATTTGAATAAAATTAAATGCCCTTATTAAGACAATTACTTCAAGTAAAAAAATCCTCATAGTGTTTTAATTATCATTTTGTTCCTCTGTGTTTTTGAATAATTTAAACATTGTCTGGTAAAATGCTTATGGCTTATTCACCTTTTTATATCCAGATCTCTACCCATGGTGTGCCAGCTCAGATCTTAGCTGATAAATCTTATTTTAATTAATTCATTGTACTGTGATTGTACATAATTCATATGTAGTGTGAAACATAGGCACAAGAAAGGGACTTTATTGTGCCTATATTTCAAAGTCCTTCTGTGAAAGCAGGATTTCACAGAAGAACTTTGAAAGTTCACATTGGTAGAGATTCTCGCCAATATCAGACCATATTGAATATTAGACCATATTGTGCCCCACTACAACCATTTGGATCCAAAAGGAGGTGATAGCGTGTTATTCTCACTTCCTATTTTTATCAACTTACACTCAATAATGGCAAGGTGTTTACATTTCAAATCAGATTAAATTTCACGCAGAACAAAACCCTAATACATAGAAACAGACATACTACTGTTATTGTTTTAAGGAAAATGATTTTTCTTTTTATGATGATATGTAGCACATTACTGAATTCTCTCTTTTGTCATGCCCTATTTCATTTTTTAAAGTAAATGTTCTGTTTCATAAACTACTTTCAACAATGTAAATCTGTTTATGAAATAATTAGCTTTTTTGTTTCTGCAAAATCATGGGATTTATGCACTTTTGATACAGAAGTCCTACATCCATTCATTGCAATGAATATACATTGGTTCCCATGCAACAAGAGAGATTTAAGCTGATCATAAATGAAGTCAGATACACTTATGATTACACTTGTTGATTTTCAGTGCAGAGTCCCATTTGAGTCATACACTGAAAGAGCTTATCATATTTTCACTTTATCACATTTACCACATTTTACTACAGAATCAACAAAAGATATTGTGACTAATGATACTTATTGACTCAATAAGTCTTGAAATTCAAAAGTCATCCCTAATTTCTCTTCTTTCCTTTCTTCCTTTTCTAACTTGCTCACACTCCTCTCCACAAATTTATTTTATTCATTACAAGAGAGATAGTACAGATATTTAATACAGTCAAAAATTAAAATATAAGGGTTAACAATACGCCTTTGCCCATCACTAACCTCTTCAACCTTCATCCTACAGCCCATATATTTATGAATAATTTTAGAGGATTTATCTTATTCTAGTGCATACACAGAGGTATAAAATTTATCTTGTCGCAAAATTTTGAATATCTTCAAACATTTGTACACACAAAAAGTTTTTTTTTAAAAAAAAGTGTTTTATTTTTCTGGGGAATTAATATCTCATGGTACTCAGGGTTATTCTCATATAGTGCTCAGGGGACCATAAAGTGCTGGGATTGAATCTAGGCCTTCTGAATGCAATGTATGAAACCCAGCCCATTGACTGATATCTCTGACCCTTATGTATGCAATGTATATAGGACATTCTATACTTGGGAATGCTCATATATAAAACTGTCATGACTGCTACTCTATGACTATCACTTAATCACTTCACTTAATCACTTAACTTCCCGTTAGTCGTCGATTTGCTCGAGCGGGCGCCAGTAACGTCTCCATTTGTCCCTGTCGCGTGCTAGAGTAGCCCAATGGCATCTGTTCGCTCCGGGAACATGAAGGGCCTCAAACCGATCGTTCATGATCTTGACAAAGAAGTCTGACCATCTGGTAGGTGGGCGGCCACGCGGTCTTTTGACATCCCGTGGAATCCAATCAGTAACAGCTCTAGTCCAACAGTCGTCTTTAAATCTCATTACGTGACCAGCCCATCTGATTTTCGACACCTTGGCATATGAGACAGCGTTCCTGATCCTTGATCGTCAACGGATGTCAGAACTCCGGATTCGTTCTCTCATTTGAGTGAAACGTGATATTCCAAGCATAGCTCTTTCTATTCATCTTTGGGAGACCTGAATAGCGTTCTCATCTTGTTTGCGTAGGGCCCAGGTCTCTGAGTCATATGTTAATGCAGGAAGAACAGTGGAATCAAAGAGATGTGCCCGGAGTCGGAGGTTCTTCGTCCTCTTAGCTATTTCTTCGACGTTCTTGAAGGCGTTCCAAGCTGCTCTCTTCCTCCTGCGCAGCTCGGGTGCCAGGTCATTTGTCATGTTGACCTCTCGACCTAGGTACACATAGCTGTTGCATTCGGAGATGGTTATTCCATTGAGAGCGAATGGGGCGTCAGGAATGAGGCTGTTTCTCATAAACTTTGTCTTCGTAAGATTCAGCTGTAGTCCTACCTTTCCACACTCACGGTCAAAGTCGGCCAGCATTTGTGCCGCTTGGCTGATGTTTGGTGTTATTAAAACAATGTCATCAGCAAAGCGGAGGTGGTGTAATGGCCGACCATCTAACTTCACTCCCATTCCTTCCCATTCCAGTCGTCGCATGATGTTCTCGAGGGTGGCACTGAAGAGTTTCGGTGAAATGGTATCACCCTGCCGCACCCCTCTCTTGACATCAACGATCACTTCTTTGTAGAATGGTGAGATCCTGGTAGTGAATCCGCAATACAGCTCATGGAGGATCCTGATGTATTGGGCTTGAATGCCCTGATTGGCTAGGGCTTCAATGACCGCTTCTGTCTCAACAGAATCAAAGGCCCTCTTTAAATCAATGAACGTTAAACAGAGCGGCATCTTGAACTCCCGAGAAACCTCAATGAGCTTGGTTATCGTGTGGATATGGTCGATGGTGCTGAATCCTTTGCGGAACCCTGCTTGCTCGCATGGTTGTCCTTCATCTAGTGTTCTGCCAATCCTATTTAGGATGACTCGAGTGAACAACTTGTAGATGACAGACAATAGGCAGATTGGGCGATAGTCATGGATGTCTCCCTTCTTGAACAGTAGTACGGTCCTGCTGGTTTTCCATTGGGATGGAACCTTGCATTCAGACAGGTAGCGAGTGAAGAGCCGAGCCAGTGTATTGATGAGTACTGACGGCAGGTTCTTCAGGTGTTCAGGTCTGACCTTGTCTGGGCTGGGTGCTGTTTGTTTCTTTACCGACGAAATGGCGTGTTGGATTTCGGAAGGGAGAACGTTGGGAACGACATATCCATCCTGTGGAATTTGATATGTCGGCAAGTGGACATGGCTATCGAAGAGATTTGAGTAGAAGTCATGGATAATCTTCTCCATTGCCATTCTGGAGGATGTGATGGATCCATCAGGACATCGGAGGGCAGTCATCTTGGTCTTATAGTTGGCAAAGGACAGGCAGGCGTTATGAATACTTTTCCCGGCTTCTGCCGCATCTACCAGTACTTCTGCTCTTCTCTCTTTGAGGTCTTCCTTGATCGCATCTCTGCACTGCTTTGCGAGCTCGGACGTTAGCTTGCGGTTGCCTGAGGCATGCGCCAAAGCACGCTGGCGAATTAGCTCAAGAGTTTTCGAAGATAGGCGATTTTTTGTGGCTATCTCTCTCTTGGCGTTCCTCGCACATTCATGGAGGTGCTGAACCAGTCGATCGTATTCCTCGTCAATGTTGTCAACAATGGCATCTTCCCATGTTGCCGCAATAGTACCAAAGAGTTCCCAGTTGGTGGTCATTCTGGGAGTTCTCTTTTTGAACTTTGCAGCCCTTTCTCCCCTCTCTGTGAAGTAGAATTTTGCACGAAGGAGACGGTGGTCTGATCCCGTTCGAAATTTTGGGACAACAGCGACATCAGTCAGGCAAAACTGTCGATTGAATATGATGTGGTCTATTTCGTTGTGGAATCGTCCACCGGGAGACTCCCATGTCCGTCGTTTAGATTCTGCCTTCTGGAACTGTGAGTTACCATGAATGGTCTTGGTCGACATGATGAACTCAGTCTCTCACTCTGTTCATTCCATTCTAGGCCATGGGTCTCGATGTGAAGTTCCTCAGCTGATCTTCTCGGTCCTATCTTGGCATTAAAATCACCCACAATGATCTTGTAGAAGGTGTGGTCTTCTTTATAGAACTTCTCTAGCTCCATGTAGAACTTCTCGATTTCTCGTTCATCATAATGAGATGTTGGTGCATAGACAACAAAGATAGAAACTGCAGGCAGTGAGCCACATCTATTCAAATGTAAACGTCCGATTCGGGTTGTTAGGCATTCGAATGAATCAATGCTCTTGGCCAAGTTTGTGTTGACAAGGACACCCACGCCTCCAACACCTCTTTTATCGCATGTTCCGAGGAACAATTCTTCTCCAGTGTCGAAAATGGCATGGTGAGTTTCTTGCCTTCTTGTCTCGGTCAGACTAATGATGTTGTACTTGATCATTTGCGCTTGTACCATCAGGTCCTCGATGGATGCGTCTGATGCTAGCGTACGTGCATTGAAAGTACAGATGATCATTTTTGTCTTCCTTCGTTGTGGCAGCCTAGGTCGGCCTTTAGATTTTGTCGGCTTCTCCTTTCTCATCCTTCTCAGTGCTGCCATGTCGGTGAAGCCTTCAGGGGCAGGTGAATGAGACCAGTTGTAGTTACTGGTTTTGGCATATCGAATACACAGCGGATAGCTTGCCAGGTTCTTCCGTGCGGGCAGAATACTCTCGGTAGCTTGCCAGTCTTTCCGAGAGGGATAGAGGCTTTTGGGGCGACCTCTAATCACTCTTATAGGTGTTATCATATTTGAACCCTATCAAATATTGTATGACAATTCCTGAAGATGTGTATTTAGTGTCTTATGATGTGTCGCGGCCGCGTGGGTCCGGAAAGCGTCCTGGAGTGTGGCGACGGCTGGGTAGTGGAGGTAGTGTTGAAAACAAACAATATAATATATATTACTTTCAAAAACAAACAATATATATTATTTCGGTTCTGCTTTGGGGCAGGGGTTTGTGATGGAAACATCAGAAATATGATAATGGGAAAGTGTAATGGTGGTGGTATTGGTGTTTGAATATTAAATGTAGTCAAATATTGTGAACTGCTTCATAAAAAAAACAATAAAAAAGTGGGCTAGAGCGGTAGCACAGTGGGTAGGGCATTTGTGTTGCACATGGCTGACCCAGGTTCGATTCCTCTATCTCTCTCAGAGAGCCCAGCAAGCTACTGAGATTATCCCGCCTGTACAGCAGAGCCTGGCAAGCTCCCCATGGCATATTCAATATGCCAAAAAACAGTAACAACAAATCTCACAGTGGAGACACTACTAGGGCCCGCTCGAGCAAATTGATAAGCAATGGGAGGACAGTGCTACAGTGCTACATGCTACATTAAAAAAGTAAACAAAATTGGGGTTATGGTGCCACCAGCAGGTCAATCTGTACCTGTGAGGTGAGTGCATCAGCAGCCTGATGGCAATGTCAGAGTTTCAGATACCCCAAAATTGCTGCTGTGCCTTTGGCAAGACCCCAAAAACTTGGGAAAAGTTAACCAAGAAAGTAAATGGTCAAAAGTTAGGTATGTGGGAAACACACCCACAAACCACCTCCGGCTCAGCTATATAATTGGAGGCATGGCCTCTCTGGTTCCTGATCGAACTGCTTAATGGCCATGACCCCAGAGTCTCAGAAATGAATCTCGGAACCCAAAGGCTTTTAGCAGAAATGCGTCCTGTTCCTGCAGTAGGTTACTGGCGCTGGGACACTCCAGGTGGGAATAGATTTCGTGCCTTGGCCTGTTCCCCTGGCGGCCTGGTGACCACCATCCTCCAGAAGCCACTGGACTGTCAGGTTTGGGCCTGCAGTGACGAGACACACAGGGCCTCACCACATGGGGGTTGAGCCAACTCTTTCTCCCCATCCCAATGAGACCCCGAGTTGCTGCCTACAAACGGCCTCTCTGGCTCCTGGTCAAGCTGATTAACAGCTATGATACCGGAGACTCAGAAACAAATCTTGAAACACAGAAGCTTTTGGCAGAAATGCATCTGGACTGCATAAATGTGGCCGCCGGCTCAGAGCTTATTGGAAAGCCGGGTATGAGCCCGCGGTGACAGGGCAACTGCAGTCTCATGGGAAGGGGGTCGGTACCGGCTCGTCCTTCATGCCCTACCGAGGTCACGAGTTGCCCCCCACAAGCGGCTCTCTGGCATGGCCATGGCTCCAGAGGCAAAAGGACTTAATTCAGAGCCTGGAAGCTTGTGGCAGAAAAGTGAATGGACCATGCATTAAACTACGGTGCCATGCCTCCCCGGGGGGGAAGGGTGTTGCTCCCTTCTGCCTTTTCCCCCCTTCGCAGCAAGGTAGCCGCCACCTCAGAGCTTATTGGAAAGCCAGGTATGAGCTGGCGGTGATGGGGCAATTCAGTCTCATGGGAAGGGGGATGGTACCGGCTTGTCCTTCACGCCCTACCAAGGTCATGAGTTGCCCCCCACAAGCGGCTCTCTGGCATGGCCATGGCTCCAGAGGCAAAAGGACTTAGTCCAGAGCCCAGCAGCTTGCAGAAGAAAAGTGAATGAACCATGCGTTAAACTATGGCACCATGCCTTCCCAGGAGGGAAAGGGTGTTGCTCCCTTCCGCCTTTTTCCCCCCTGGCAGCAAGGTGGCCTCCGCCTCAGAGCTTATAGGAAAGCCAGGTACGAGTCAGTGGTGACGGGGCAACTACAGTCTCATGGGAAGTGGGACAGTACCGGCTTGTCCTTCACGCCCTACCGAGGTTATGAGTTGTGCCCCACAAGTGGCTCTCTGGCATGGCCATGGCTCCAGAGTCAAAAGGACTTAGTCCAGAGCCCAGCAGGTTGCAGTCCCATGGGAAGGGGGAGCGGTACTGGCACGTCCTTCATGCCCTACCAAGGTCATGAGTTACCCCCCACGAGCAGCTCTCCGGCACGACCATAACACCAGACACACAGAAGCCAAGCCCATAATTATCTGGCTCTTTGCAGAAATACAAAATTGTGGCCGCATGACATTATATGATTCTCATAACCAGCTATAGAAAACAAAATATTTCCCAATGCCTTTCAGTAATTCTGATTGTTTGGGGGGAAATTCTAAAACAATAATGGTGCATCTTTTGTCGAAATAATGAAAGTAATCAATGTATAGAAGAGTTAAGTAGAAATCATCTGCCTCACAGGCATTTGGAGGGGTGGAAGGGGGTATACTGGGGTTCTTGGTGGTGAAATATGAGTACTGGTGAAGGGAAAGGTGTTTGATCATTGTATGACCTAGACTTAAACCTGAAAGCTTAGTAACTTTTCCCACAGTGATTCAATAAATAAATATAAAAATAAAAAAATAAAAAAAATTAAGGTGGAGTTCATGCCCAATTTAATCAGCTAATCAGTGGCAGAATAAATAGCAGTACTCCTAAAAAAAAAGTAAACAAAATTAAAAATGTATCGTGAAAAAAAAGGTGTTCTGTATCCCATAGCATCTTGCAGAAGAATTATCACAAAAGGAAACTGGGGATTTCAGCTCAATGGTTATGAAAACATAAAGCTCATTAAGTTAATTCATTGAGCTAAAAGTAAAGCTCTCTAAAATCAACCTGTAATACTTTTATTTATTTATTTATTTTTCTTTGCTTTTTGGGTCACCCCCCCAGCGAGGTTCAGGGGTTACTCCTGGCCCATGCACTCCGGAATTACTCCTGGCAGTGCTCGGGTGACCATATGGGGTGCTGGGAATCGAACCCGGGTCAGCTGTGTGCAAGGCAGACACCCTACCCGCTGTGCTATCACTCCAGTCCCCTCAACCTGTAATACTTTAGACTTACTTTTGTTCAATGATGGAGTCTCCCTCCATTGTATTTAGACGAAATTTATATAATTTTGTTACCTATTACATTACAATGGGACTGTTTGTGCTAATAAAGGGCTTCTGTGTGGGGTAATTGACTCTTGCACCAGAGGTAAGATGGAACGATAATCAGATGAGCATAGAACATAGCTGATTTCTGTCCTTAATAAGGAAATTAGTTTGATGAATGGGTGTGCTTTGGCTCTCTTGTTTAAATGTCAGGACAAAAGAACTTCTGTTTTGATTGATAACTAAGCAGCTGGGAGAGTTGGCACTTATGCGATCTGCAGTTGTATAGTTCCTGCTAGACACATCGCTACTTTGAGGAGGGGGGTCTTGTTCGATTGAGAAAGAGAGAATAAATCAAACCAGGAGTCCAAGGACAGATGGCTGGATAATGAATGTATATTTACTATATATACTCAATGGAATACTACACAACTGAGAGGAATAATGCAATCATGCAACTGGCTGTTGAATTGAATGGCACCAGAGAAAATCATAAGGGAAGTAAGCCAGAAGAAGAAACACAAATACAATATGATCTCATATCCATGGTACATAGAACAATATGACAAGAGAACGCAAGGTATCTGAGTGGGCAAACCCTTGGTCCTAGATTATAGACATGAGAACTCCAAGCAAAGAGAAAAATGGCGGGTGGAAGAAAGAAAGGATGCTAGGAAGTTATAGGGCCAGGGGCCAGACCTGTGGTCATTGATGGTGCAAAGCTCTATGTAACTATCTAAACCACAGAAACCGGAGTTCCGACCTCCATCGATGATCAAGAATCAGGGACCCTGTCTCGTTTGCCAAGGTGTCAAAAATCAGATGGGCTGGTCACGTAATGAGATTTAGAGACGACCACTGGACTAGATCTGTTACCGACTGGATTCCACAGGATGTCAAAAGACTGCATGGCCACCCACCTACTAGATGGTCAGACTTCTTAATCAAGATCATGAACTATCAGTTTGAGATTTCATTTGTAAATTGGACTGGAGCGATAGCACAGGGGGTAAGGCATTTGCCTTGCACGTGGCCGTCATGGCCAACCCAGGTTTGATTCCTATGCCCCTCTCGGAGAGCCCGGCAAGCTACTGAGAGTGTCTCGCCCACACAGAAAAGCCTGGTAAGCTCCCCGTGAAGTATTCAATATGCCAAAAATAGTAAGAACAAGTCTCACAATTTGTTGTAAGACATTACTGGTGCCCATTCAAGCAAATAGATGAACAATGGGAGGACAGTGCTACAGTGCTACACATGTCTTTTATAGAGGGTCTCAGATTACAAGACGGTCCAATCATACAAAGGTCAGCATTGTTGGCCTATTGCCTTTTCTTCTCTGCTTTGCCCCAGTCCAATCCCAATCATGGCTAGATGCAGTTAGGATGAACTTCTAAGCGTATATGACAGTTTTTGTGTCTTTGTCACATGTGACTAGGAGGCTGAGTGAAGCTCAAAGCCGAACACATGGTGCTGACGTCCTGTTCTTGCCAACTTTGCCCAACTCTCTTCCAAGGGATCTTGCTTCAGGACCACCTTACAAAGTCTGTTTGTCTGCTCCAGTTGCCATACTCCATAAAATATAATAGGTTAACTGTAGTAACTGGGCTGGAGCGATAGCACAGCGGGTAGGGCGTTTGCCTTGCACGCGGCCAACAAGGCCGACCCGAGTTCGATTCCTCCGCCCCTCCCGGAGAGCCTGGCAAGCTACCGAGAGTATTCGATATGCCAGACACAGTAACAACAAAGTCTCCAATGGAGACGTTACTGGGCCTGCTCGAGCAAATCGATGATCAACGGGAGGGCCTTTACCTTTTTACCTTTACCTTAACTGTAGTAATACTTCTAAGTCTGTGCATTTAAAAATCATTTTTGAATGTTTGTTTAATATATAAAACATTTACTTTTAAAATCTAGTCATCCAGCCATATAAACTTATCCATTAGCCCAGCTTTACAAATTCAGAACTAAATCTTGGAAGAGATGCAAGCCAAGTTTCTAAGATTCATTGGTGCACTGGTCCCTTGGCTGGAAACACAGGGATGAGGGGAGGGGGCTGAGTCCAATCCCACACTGCCTCCAGACTCCACTGTTTCACAATTTAACCCTGAAAAAACACAAGCAAGTGAAAATTCCAGGTAGACCAAATTCCATGTAGATCGGGTTTCAAACTGAGAACTCTGGGGTCTTTCAGAGTGGTGGGGTGGGCAGCCCCAGCTCCCTCCCTGTACTTCCAGAGTCCCAGGCAGCCACGCCCACTATCAAAGTGATCACCATATAAACTACAGGCAAGGTTTTACAGATCCTGGAGATTCTGGAGCACTCAGCCACATATGTCCATGGCACCTCCAAATCCCAGAATTCTGACATCTCAGTAGGAACATATGGAATTAGATGAGAAACTAACAGAAACCTAGTTAGCTCAATAGACAAAAACAATAACACAGAAGGCAAAAAACAACTTAGTAAGCCCTCAGACAAGGACTTAATGACCCCATGATGAGATATACATATTCTTTAACTGAAGTATTATAATTCCATTAGACATTTAATATTAACAAGAAATATAAAATAAATTATTTTGTGCCTGCTAAGGGGACAAGTTTGGGGGTGGTTGGGAAACTGGGGACAGTGGTGGAGGGAAGGTTACTCTGGTGGTGGAATTTGAGTTAGAATATTAAATGCCTGTAACAACTCTATTATGAACAGCTTTGTAAACTGCAGGGTTTAAATAAAGAAATAAACAGTAAAAAAATCCTAATCATTCAATAAAAAATAGGCAAATGATATAAAGAGTTCATAGGTTGGAAAACATAAAGGTAAAGGCCCTCCCGTTGATTGTCGATTTGCTCGAGCGGGCCCAGTAACGTCTCCATTGGAGACTTTGTTGTTACTGTGTCTGGCATATCGAATACTCTTGGTAGCTTGCCGGGCTCTCCGAGAGGGGCGGAGGAATCGAACTCGGGTCGGCCATGTTGGCCGCTTGTAAGGCGAATGCCCTACCCGCTGTGCTATCTCTCCAGCCCTGGAAAATATAAATAGCTTTTAAACATACAAAAATGTGCTTGATCAGTCTTAATAAAAGAAATGGAAGTTTGTAACAACAAAAGGGAAGGATGCTAAAATGCAGGTTTCTGCACCTTTGGCTATTTTCAGAATAATAACTGGGATCATGTCATAATTTTCTATGACAATATTCTTATCACTGTATCACTGTCATCCCCTTGTTATCACTTTGCTCAAGCAGGCACCAGTAACGTCTCCATTCATCCTAGCCCTGAGATTTTAGCAGCCTCTCCTTACTTGTCCTTCCCAACAGTGCTTCATTGGAGGCTCTCCAGGGTCAGGGGAATGAGACCCATCTCTGTTACTGTTATTGGCATATCAAATACACCACGGGGAGCTTGCCAGGCTCTGCTGTGGGGGGCAGGATACTCTCGGTAACTTACTGGGTTCTCTGAGAGGGAGAATTAGACAAGAGGAGGCCTTGCGACTACATTTGGCCGAACACTTCCGGGAACTTTGTTTTATGGTCTCTGGATCTTGTCTGTTGGTGGAATTTTATGGCATCAGGGGCAGCTTGTGGGTGTGACTGCCTAGCTTCTGGAAAATGGGGGATTTGGGTGGAGGAGGCCCAGTGTCGATCCGAGCAGGCGTGGAGATCTCAGCCCTGGGTTGCGCATACCTGGGTTCCTCTGCAGTTACTTCATGTGTAGGGCTCGTCCCAGCGTGTGGAGAGTGGCCTTGAGCATGGCTGTGACTGGGTTCCGGAGGTCTTAGGCTGCTGGGGCTCCTATAATAAATGTAAATCAAATAAGTGAAGATCCTTATATAAATATACATAATGATAATATAGCAATATTTAAAATGCCAAAATAATACATTAAGCAATGTCAGTATAAACAACTTATTATAAGAGAAAATTACAGAATATTCAATTGTAAATGTATGTTTATTTATGAGGATATATAAGAAGATGAATTTAAAAAAATGAGCTTCAAATGTGAGATAATATCACTTTCCTTAAAAATTTATGTATATCAAAGTACTGGTTGAACCCAACAAGAAGAAAACATCCAACCCTATCAGAAAATGGGGTGACTAAATGAACAGAAACTTCAGCAAAGATGAAATTGGAATGACGAAAAGACACATGAGAAAATGCTCTCCATCATTAATCATCAGGGAGATGCAGATCAAAACAGCAATGAGATATCATTTCACACCACAGAGACTGGCCCACATCCAAAAGAACAAAAGCAACCTGGTGCTGGCGCAGATGTGGCAAGAAAGGGACCCTCCTTCACTGCTGGTGGGAATGCCGACTGGTTCAGCCCTTCTGTAAGTGATTCTCAAAGAACTAGAAATTGAGCTCCCATTTGACCCAGCAATTCCACTCCTGGGAATATACCCCGGAGAGGCAAAAAAGTATAGTCGAAGCGACATCTGCAGTCATCTGTTCATTGCAGCACTGTTTACAATAGCCAGAATCTGGAAAAAACCTGAGTGCCCAAGAACAGATGACTGGTTAAAGAAGCTTTGGTACATCTACACAATGGAATACTATGTAGCTGTCAGAAAAGATGAAGTCATGAAATTTACATACAAGTGGTACTACAAGGAAAGTATCATGCTAAGTGAAATGAGTCAGAAAGAGAGGGATAGACATAGAAAGATTGCATTCATCTGAATAACGTAAAGTAACAAAATAGGAGACTAACACCCACGAATAGCTGAGATAAGTACCAGGCGAATTACTCCATGGCTTTGAGGACAACCGCACATGCTGGGGAAAAGGCAGCTCAGACAGAGAAGGGAGCACCAAATAAAGGGTGATGGGAGGTTCCTCTCAGGATGGGAAATGCTTGATGAGAGTAGACTATAGTCTGAACAAGATTGCAACTCAATATCTCTTTTGCAAACCACAGCACTCAAAAGGAGAGAGATAACAAAAGGGAATGCCCTGCCAACATGGGAGGATGGGATGGGGGATGGGGGGAGGGGGGGTGGGAGGCATACTGGGACTGGTGGTGGCGGACAATGGGCACTGGTGGAGGGATGGGTACTCGATCATTGTATAACTGAAACCCAAGCACAGAAATTTGTAAGTCTACAGCTGTACCTCATGGTGTTTCACTAATAAAAATTTAAGGAAAAAAAAAACTACCAAATTAAAAAAAATATGTATATCTAAAATCAGAGAAAAGGATTATTAAACAGATTGCTACCCATGATTACATCTAGGTATTTGAAATGGGTATTTTTCCTTTTATTTTCATAAAATGACATTTTATTATGAATAAATGTAATGTAGCACTGTAGTGCTGTCTTCCCATTCATTGATTTGCTTGACCAGGCACCCATAATGTCTCCATTGTGAGACTTGTTGTTACTGTTTTTGGCATATCAAATACACCACGGGGAGCATTCCAGGCTCTGCTGTGCGAGCAGGATACTCTCCTTAGCTTGCAAGGCAAATGCCCTACCCGCTATGCTATAACTCCAGCCCATGAATAAATACAGTAAAATGATGTAAGAAGATTTTTCAAATATATCTTATGAGAGAGAAGATACTTGTAAATAGACTAAAGGAAGTAAAAAATGATTTTGAAGGCTGGAGAGATAGTCACAGAGGTTAAGGCACTTATCCTACAGGCAGCCATATCGGCTTCAAACCCAGCAGCTCGATGGTCCTCCAAGCACCCTCAGGAGTGATCCCTGATCACAGAGCCAGGAGTAAGTCCTGAATTCTGCTGGAATGGCACACGTAGGATAACAATTGATCTGTCCTTTCTCCCTTGCCACAAGGAACTTAGGTTTATCAGTCACACCCATCACAGTGCTCCCAAGGCACTCCCATTCCTTTGTTTTTCTGTAACCACTTCTCTATTCTCTCTTTCCCAACCAGTTAGCTTTTCCCCTAACCAGAATCTGTTGATTTGTAAGGTCAGATCCTTCTAGGACACTGAACTTATAAGTTAATATTGCCTTTCTCCTCTCCTTAGGTCTTATGAATAGTTTACTTTAAAGCAATGTTCTTTTTGTATAGATACAGGACAAAGTCTTTCTTACTGTGTCCATACAGTTAATACTATGCTTTGTAACTTAGGATTTAATTAACTTTGAATATTATTGATTCCCAGGCATCTGCTTTCTCAACTTAAGCCTCAGCTGCCCTCACTTCCTAGTGCCCCCAAAAGCAGGGTCCCGACAAGGGACTGGATGGGACCAGAGCAAGCAGGTAAGCTATTTGCTACCTTGGCATCGAGATGGGCCAGGCCAAAGCGCCACGATTCTTAACTATAAGTTAGGAGTTTGATCATAGACAAATGCTGTCATGAACCAAAAGTAACGACTAGACTAGGACCCTGCTATGGATAGGAAAGACTATCTGGCCTGAGCACTGTAGTCTGAGATCGAGATGGCCCTAGGAGAGCAATTCTTTAAGCTTAAAGTATTTCTTACTGTGTCCATACAAAATGACTTATATTATGTATGCTTATATGTTTGTTGGACAAGGAGAGGAAAAACACACCCAGGGGATTCCATTCTAGGGTGGGTTGATCTGCTAAATGAGAACCTGTCCTAGAAGTGGCTTTCCCTGAGGGAAAAAATTCTACCACTATGGATTGTGACCACACATATGTGTAATTGTTACCCCAACCTGTTGGGGCTGGACTGAGCTGTCAGGATGAGCCCAAGTAGACTGCACTGCACAATGGGCAGGAACATAGGGACCCAAGAATATGAGCGAGACTTCTCCCGTTTCCTTCATCTAGTGTTCTGCCAATCCTATTTAGTATGACTCGAGTGAACAACTTGTAGATGACAGACAATAGGCAGATCGGGCGATAGTTGCCAATGTCATGGATGTCTCCCTTCTTGAACAGTAGTAGGTCCTGCTGGTTTTCCATTGGGATGGAACCTAGCATTCAGATAGGTAGTGAGTGAAGAGCCGAGCCAGTGTATTGATGAGTACTGACGGCAGGTTCTTCAGGTGTTCAGGTCTGAAATTGTCTGGGCCGGGTGCTGTTTGTTTTTTTACCGATGAAATGGTGTGTCGGATTTCGGAAGGGAGAACGTTGGGAACGACATATCCATCCTGTGGAATTTGGTATGTCGGCAAGTGGACATGGCTATCGAAGAGATTTGAGTAGAAGTCATGGATAATCTTCTCCATTGCCATTCTGGAGGATGTGATGGATCCATCAGGACGTCGGAGGGCAGTCATCTTGGTCTTATAGTTGGCGAAGGACAGGCGGGCGTTGTGAATACTTTTCCCGGCTTCTGCCGTATCTACCAGTACTTCTGCTCTTCTCTCTTTGAGGTCTTCCTTGATCGCATCTCTGCACTGCTTTGCGAGCTCGGACTTTAGCTTGCGGTTGCCTGAGGCATGAGCCAAAGCACGCTGGCGAATTAGCTCAAGAGTTTTCGAAGACAGGCGATTTTTTGTGGCTATCTCTCTCTTGGTGTTCCTCGCACATTCATGGAGGTGCTGAACCAGTCGATCGTATTCCTCGTCAATGTTGTCAACAATGGCATCTTCCCATGTTGCCGCAATAGTACCAAAGAGTTCCCAGTTGGTGGTCATTCTGGGAGTTCTCTTTTTGAACTTTGCAGCCCTTTCTCCCCTCTCTGTGAAGTAGAATTTTGCACGAAGGAGACGGTGGTCTGATCCCGTTTGAAATTTTGGGACAACAGCGACATCAGTCAGGCAAAACCGTCGATTGAATATGATGTGGTCTATTTCGTTGTGGAATCGTCCACCGGGAGACTCCTATGTCCATCGTTTAGATTCTGCCTTCTGGAACTGTGAGTTACCATGAATGGTCTTGGTCGACATGATGAACTCAGACAGTCTCTCACCCTGTTCGTTCCATTCTAGGCCATGGGTCCCGATGTGAAGTTCTTCAGCTGATCTTCTCGGTCTTATCTTGGCATTAAAATCACCCACAATGATCTTGTAGAAGGTGTGGTCTTCTTTATAGAACTTCTCTAGCTCCATGTGGAACTTCTCGATTTCTCTTTCATCATAATGAGATGTTGGTGCATAGACAACGAAGATAGAAACTGCAGGCAGTGAGCCACATCTATTCAAATGTAAACGTCCAATTCGGGTTGTTAGGCATTCGAATGAATCAATGCTCTTGGCCAAGTTTGTGTTGACAAGGACACCGACGCCTCCAATGCCTCTTTTATCGCATGTTCCGAGGAAAAATTCTTCTCCAGTGTCGAAAATGGCATGGTGAGATTCGTGCCTTTTTGTCTGGGTCAGACCAATGATGTCGTACTTGATCATTCATGCTTGTACCATCAGGTCCTCGATGGATGCATCTGATGCTAGCGTACATGCATTGAAAGTACAGACGATCATTTTTGTCTTCCTTCGTTGTGGCAGCCTAGGTCGGCCTTTAGATTTTGTCGGCCTCTCCTTTCTCATTGTTCTCAGTGCTGCCATGTCGGTGAAGCCTTCAGGGTCAGGTGAATGAGACCAGTTGTAGTTACTGGATTGGCAGAACACTAGATGAAGGACAACCATGCGAGCAAGCCGGATTCCGCAAAGGATTCAGCACCATCGACCATATCCACACGATAACCAAGCTCATTGAGGTTTCTCGGGAGTTCAAGATGCCGCTCTGTTTAACGTTCATTGATTTAAAGAAGGCCTTTGATTCTGTTGAGACGGAAGCGGTCATTGAAGCCCTAGCCAATCAGGGCATTCAAGCCCAATACATCAAGATCCTCCGTGAGCTGTATTGCGGATTCACTACCAGGATCTCACCATTCTACAAAGAAGTGATCATTGATGTCAAGAGAGGGGTGCGGCAGGGTGATACCATTTCACCGAAACTCTGCAGTGCCACCCTCGAGAACATCATGCGACGACTGGAATGGGAAGGAATGGGAGTGAAGATAGATGGTCGGCAACTACACCACCTCCGCTTTGCTGATGACATTGTTTTAATAACACCAAACATCAGCCAAGCGGCACAAATGCTGGCCGACTTTGACCGTGAGTGTGGAAAGGTAGGACTACAGCTGAATCTTACGAAGACAATGTTTATGAGAAACAGCCTCGTTCCTGATGCCCCATTCGCTATCAATGGAATGACCATCTCCGAATGCAACAGCTATGTGTACCTAGGTCGAGAGGTCAACATGACAAATGACCTGGCACCCGAGCTGCGCAGGAGGAAGAGAGTGGCTTGGAACGCCTTCAAGAACGTCGAAGAAATAGCTAAGAGGACGAAGAACCTCTGACTCCGGGCACATCTCTTTGATTCCACTGTTCTTCCTGCATTAACATATGACTCAGAGACCTGGGCCCTACGCAAACAAGATGAGAACGCTATTCAGGTCTCCCAAAGAAGAATAGAAAGAGCTATGCTTGGAATATCACGTTTCACTCAAATGAGAGAATGAATCCGGAGTTCTGACATCCGTTGACGATCAAGGATCAGGGACGCTGTCTCATATGCCAAGGTGTCGAAAATCAGATGGGCTGGTCACGTAATGAGATTTAAAGATGACTGTTGGACTAGAGCTGTTACTGATTGGATTCCACGGGATGTCAAAAGACCGCGTGGCCGCCCACCTACCAGATGGTCAGACTTCTTTGTCAAGATCATGAACGATCGGTTTGAGGCCCTTCATGTTCCTGGAGCAAACAGATGCCATTGGGCTACACTAGCACGCGACAGGGACAAATGGAGACGTTACTGGCGCCCGCTCGAGCAAATCGATGACTAACGGGAAGTTAAGTGATTAAGTGATTCTCCAGTGTCCTAACTACTTTGGATGAGGCTGAACATTTTTCCCCTTCAAACAGCCTTCAGTAAATAATTTCAGTATATTGTAAGGGGCAGTTTTCCTTTCCTCACAGAAACCTGGCTGGTCTTTGACATGCAGATCTCAGGTGCTAGCCAGGCCTGATCTTTAGGATGTAGATTCCAGGCTCTAGCCAGACTAGTCTTTGGAATGCAAATCCAAGTGCTTGTAGACCAAGAAAGGTTTCAGTTTTGGTTTTGTATCTTCTCTCTGGAGGCCAAAATTACTGGCCTGCAGATGCAAAGAAACAATGTATCTTTTGCTGCCTCAATGTTCTTTCTGTAACTCCTTTTGATAACGTCACTGCATTGCGCCCCCTAGAGGTACCATGAACAATATAAGGAGAATTCAGGGTTTTCTACGGGGGATACAGGTCTGAGAGAACCTGGGCCTTCCATGACATAAATTTCTTTCGCGTTCCTTGTCTCAGCGCCTCAGACTGAATGAATGAATGAATGTTCAACGGAACACCAACTCCTCATGCTGGGGCATATAAGAGTGGGCTAGGGGAGGCAGAGGAGAGACAGGAGTTAATGAAGAGAGGATTGGAATAAACTGCAACTAAGACCTCTACTTTGAACAAACTTGCAGGCTATCGAATGTAGCCTGCACACAGGGCAGAGTCTGGCAAACTCCCCGTGGCGTACCAAATATGCCAAATACCAGTAACAATGATGGGTCTCATTCTCCTAAAGAGCCTTGAACATAATCTCAGGGCTAGGATGAAAGAGACGTTACTGGGGCCTGCTCGAGGCAATCGACGAATAACAGGATGATGAATGAATGATGAATGAAAGACCAACCAGCCTGGCCCTCATTTTTTCCTTCTCCTGCCCAACGCCATAGACCTCCCTGAAGTGGGGAAAGGGACTGAGACTACCGAACGTGGGGGCTGGGAGAGACAGACCGCTGTTGTCTGTGTTTACACAAGGCAAAGAACGATGGGGGGTGGAATTCATTGTTACTGTCATTTTTGATTCTAGTAAAAATTAGTAGCAAAAAAAATTAGTAGAGGAAGAAAATGAAAGATATTGAATTACTCATCTATTTTTAGTATATTATATATTCTTTATTTGATAGAGAAATATTCTTTAAAGTAGTTATCTTTAAGATTATCAAAATTAAGTCACAATTAATATTTTAAACAGCATTTCTTTTACTATTCTTTCTAGTATTTTTTTCACCACATGATTCTTTACTTATATTATGGTGAGGAGCAAAGTATATAGAGGAGTGCAAGTTAGAATTTAGATTAATGTGGAAATCTTCCCTAAAAGACTTCTTAGCTTTTACTCAAAAGCAAATATCAAATCAGTTAGAGTACTGGAAAGCATATATTCAATGAGTTGCATAAATTTTGAT
Organism: Sorex fumeus; assembly: GCF_029834395.1. Lineage (NCBI taxonomy): Eukaryota > Metazoa > Chordata > Mammalia > Eulipotyphla > Soricidae > Sorex > Sorex fumeus. Next base: position 16,013,014 of record NW_026606188.1, read on the forward strand.
TTCTTGTAGATGTGGAGATATTGAAGTAAAAGATAAAGAAGAAACAATATTACTTTTCAAAACAAGCAATATTTTAAATGTTAAAACATATTTATTTGGGACAAGAGTACAGCAGGGCAGGCATTTGCCGTGTATGTGGCTGAACAGCGTTCATTGCATATGGTCCTCCAAGGACCACCAGAAGTGATCCCTGAGCACAGAGCAGGAGTAAGTGTGAGTGTTCCCAAACCAGAACCCAAACTGGGTCTGCTCCAAGACCAAAAGCCAAACCATAAAATCACACACACACACACACGGATTTATGTATTCTAAATCTAATTATATAAATTATTATCTATTGATATATAAATTTAATCTAATACATAAACCACTGATATTTTAAAATAATTTTTATATTTCAAATATCACTATTGCAGACCCTAAGGAAGGGCTCTGCTTTGCAACTCAATGTGCTCGTTTGTCTCTGCAGACAGACTGTGATTTCTTTATTTTCTGGTTTTATTTATTTTTCATTTTTCTTCTGTGTTCCAAGCCTGATGTAATGAGACCTTGTCAGGGCAGGTGGCTACTGACACCAGAAACTCACCAGGGGAAATCTTTTTTTGTGCTGGGGGTTGCTCCTGGCTCTGCACTTAGGATTTACTCATGGAAGTGCTTGGGGGACCATATGGGATGCTGAGGATCGAACCTGGGTCTGCTACCTGCCAGGTAAGCTCCCAACTGCTATACTATCGCCCAAAGTAGGTATTTCATCAGTACTATGCTTTATCCCAAAGCATAAAACCTGACAGAAAACATGTGTGTCTACGTTTTAGAATTAAAGTTGGAGTAGAATACATATTTATATACAATGGGTGTGTTCCAGTTGTTTCAAACTTACATACCATAATATTATAAAGTTTGTAAAATCTCCCATGCTTCACTTAGTCGTATGTTCCTTGGTTTGCTGTGCAGACCTTCTGTATGAGCTGCAGGCTGCAGACCAGACAGGAACGCTGCTGTGTCCGGCCCTTCCGCAGCTGTCCAGGAGAGCTAAGGCCAGCGCGCAGATGGACAGCTGTCAGGGCAGCGACCTTGGCCTAGGGTTAGCGTACTGGGCTGCCGGCTCCCGTCCTGTGGGGTTCCTGCCCCTCTGGGTGTCTCCTGCCCTCTAAGGGTCTCCTGCTTAGGGGGTCTCCAGTAGGGGTCTCCTGCCCTGTACGGGTCTCTTGCTCAGTAGGGGGTCTCCTGTTCTGTAGGGGTCTCCTGTAGGGGTCTCCTGTCTGCAGGGGTCTCCTGCACTGTAGGAGGGGGGATTTCTGCAGTTTGTTCTTTCCGGTGCATAGATTGGCAATCATTCCTTCCTTACTTCCAGCTACCCTGAGCTGTGACTCTGGGCGTAAACCTTTCCAGACCTGCAGACGGGAGGACTGAGGTGAGGAGGTGCAGGTTTGGGCGGATTCTTAGTGATAATCCCAAGAAGGGAAAATGAGGGTGATCCCTAAAGTCTTCAGTAAAAATAGCTCCCTGAGAAGTCAGTTCCCTTTACGGAATCAGCAGGAAGCAAGGGGCCTGGGGCCTGGTGTGGAGCAAGCCCTAGCTCCAGGTCAGTCTCCAGTGACGGGCTCCACTGAGTTCCTGGAGCCGGGACTGGCTGCGTGCAAGGCAAGCGCCTTCCAGACTGTACCGTCTCTAGAGCCCGAGTTCCTCGTGAGGAAAACCTCTTCAACCTGCATGGGCTTTGCAAGGACATACATGCTCTCTCCCTCTTCCACCAGGCTGCAATTCTGGTTATTTTTATAAGTGCTACTGGTATTGAAGAAAAAGCATGCAAAACTAATTGATATGTAGAGTTTGGTTGAAAGGCTGTAATTTAATCATGAAATTCAGTGTCGTAAGCCAAAGTTTAAACTAATTTGACTGTCACTGGCGTCCTGAATATGACCATTTCATGCTTGTCTGCTATAATAAGGGAAAATATCACATTTTATAGATCCATGAATGTAATATTGACCCAAAATGTTGATTTCCAATTGTATACTTTGGAAAGATTGTATTTTGCAATATTAAAATTAATGAAGAGTTGAATATTTAATGAGGGCCAGAGAGAGATGCAGGGGGTTGCTCCTGTGCAGTCAACCCAAGTTCTAACTCCTGAAACCGCCAGCAGGGCCCTCAGCCCTGTGACAGGATTACTGGGTGCACAGATCACCACTGGGTGTGGCCCCCCAATAATGAGTAACTTTTGGAGATGCACGCACTTTGGGGGGTATTGATATACAAGTATGAAAGTACACTGAGACTTTCTATGTATTTGTTGGTATGCCTAAGCTTCAAACACAGTCTTCATAAACAGGCCTGCCTGTTTTCACTGTCTGCTCCTGCCAGTCCCCACACAAGGCAGAACTCAGACAGGAGGCAGGCCGGGGCTGGCCCACCCAGCTGTGCCCAGGAGGCAGGCCAGGGCTGGCCCACCCAGCTGTGCCCAGGAGGCAGGCCAGGACTGGCTCACCCAGCTGTGCCCAGAAGGCAGGCCAGGACTGGCCCACCCAGCTGCACTTTTCAGCATAAGCGCAGCTCTAGGTTTATAACCTGGTGGTGGCGGTTGGGTTCCCACCCTCACAAAAGGAAACTCATTGGCCCCCCCGTTGCACAGAACCTGCATCCCTGATACCTGCAAGTTGCTCCTCAGGGTTTCTCTGCAGCTTCGTGGTATCCAATGCCCATGGGGTTTGCTTGGTGGGTTTGAGGCCATCCCCGCTGGGGCCCAGGGTTTATTTCTGATTCTGTGCTCAGGAGCAACTCTGGGTGACCATAGTAACACTACCTGGGATTTGAACCTGGGTTGGCTGCATGCAAGGCAAGAGCCTACCAAGTGTACCATCTCTGCAGCCCACCCATTGGTGAGTTGGACTACAATGTTTCTAGAGGGCTTCTTCTGTTCCTGTCTGTGGAGGGAGTGTTCCTTTTGCTTTTTCAGTCATTAACTTCTTCAACTAATTCCTTAAACTTACTCTCTTAAAATAACTGTGTAGGTTTGATTTCTATAGCTAAATCATAACTTGTGTTTATTAGTTTTACAAGGCAAGAAATGGTGTATACATTTCATTAGTTTCTTAATGTAGATGGCAGTAACATTTAAAATACAAAAAATAGTGGGGGAGAGACTGCAATCCTAATTTAGGGAACTGGAAGAGAAATTTATGTTTTTAATGTCAGCATAATTAAAAAATAAAACATGAAATGAGTAAATTCTTATCTGTATTTCCATCATGATATAAAGTTAATTTCTGGGAATTTCTGTGATGATTATTGTCATTAAATGAGAGGCCCCTGAACTATCCTCACTCATGACCTCTCTGATTATATTCTAAAAGTTTCCTCCACTAGAAATTTGTGAGATATAACTAAAGCACTGCTTTTAATTGCTTTTTAGTTCAAAAAGTAATTTTTATTTTATAAGGCTCAAAAGTAAGAGACAGAGTAATTAGAAGTACATAAAATCATTGACATTCTGCAAAGAGAATTTGCTCTAATAAATGCTTCTGCATTCAAGCACAATTTGTTACAGCATTCTGCTAAAGAAAGAACTAGAATAGATGTTTCCACCTACCCATTAATTCAAATAACATCTCCCTTTGTGAACCATCCATTCTTTCTGTTAAACCATGTGATCTTTTCACAGTATATTAATAGGACAGTTCTCCTTTTTGTTATTAGAAACATCCTTCAGAAATTTGAACCGGTGATATTATGATATATAATAAGTATAAATTTGGTCTTCTGGCGTATAGCTCTTGGAATTTCCCAAGTTATCAGAGGAGCATTGTCTATTAAAGAGGTAGCCTGTGGACCCACCTAAGAATGGGGCTGGTTGCCAGGGGAACAGACAGACTCATTAAAATTGGAACTTTCCTTCCATTCACTGACCTTTGGGGAGGGGAGAAGGCCTAGGAGCTAAATCAATTGCCAACGTTACTGATTTACTCAGTGATGGCTCTGGAGTGTAGCCTGCATTAAAACCCGCCAAAGTTAGTATTCCTTGTTTTGTTTTGTTTTGTTTGGAGGCTTCACTTGTAGGTACTAAAGAGCTAACCCCAGCTCAGTTCTGGGTTTGGGGAAGAGGTGTTCCTTCCAGAGGAATTATATCTCAGCCCCCCAAAAGAACAGTGTTGGGAAGCTTTTCTGACTGTGGGTATGTGGGAACTGTGGAGTGTGAGCACAGTGGCCCAGGGAGGATGTGGGAGTCCTTGCTCCTTGCTCCGGGTCTTCTCTGTCTCTATTCCTGATAGAAAGGATTATGAGGAGCTGCACACAGACCTTGCTGGCTTCAAGCCATGGGGTAGGAAAAGAACACAGCAGGGGAGGGAGGGAGTCTAGGCAGAGCCAAGTCAGGCCAGAGGCCCACAGAGACCTCTGCAGGCGTGAGGACACTCTAGTGTAGCACGTTGGGCTATTTCAAGGGGAAATTTGTGCTTTATAGATTAGTTAGTCTGGGAGGGAGCAAGCAGGAGACCTGTAGCCAATTTTTAGGAAAATGAAATACTTAATAAATTGTATACAGAATATTCTAAGGCAATCACATATAAAGTATAAGAATTACACATAGTAATTTGGATGAACTATAAAAGGTTCTAAGCCAATCATGTGGAGATAATAAAATGTATGTAAAATCATTTAAGCCTATCCCGGAATGAGAATTCCAGGCATTTGGTGGCAAAGGTATAGAGTGTGTGTCTTTCTGGGTCAGATTGGTAAGGCAGGGGCACACGGGGCCAGTTCTGGGAACTGGGTGGCAGAATGGAGCAATGGTGGCACCAACCGCATCCCCCTGGGTACACCTGGTTTTCTTAGCAAGGAAGGTCTCAGCCTGGGAGGCCTTGGAAATGGGAACTTAAGCGAGAGAAATTTTTGCCCCGATAACAGCCCATTTAAAATTATTTTATACTGTTTGTTACCATTAAATGGCTAACAGAGTGATCAAAAATATTTTAGAAAAGAGAAAATTTGTAAAAATTGTTGTCTCTCACCCTGGGAACATAAAGTCCTTGTCTGAAGGTTTACTGAGCTGTTGTTGCTAATTAAGCCTTCTGTGTTAATATTTTTGTTATTTGAGATAGTTGGCTTTTACATTACATTGCCATCCATTCTGGAATGCTAGTATTGTAGAGTTTGGAGATGTCTCACTAGAAGATGCAGAATATTTAACTTGGCAGTCTGCAAGGAGCTATGGCAGTGGCCACTGGGGCGTGAGTGTGGCAGCCAGACTTTGGTAGGGCAGGAACTTGGCCCCTGGTGACACTCCTGAGATCACACAGAGGTAGACCCATCTTCAACCCCAGAGAGTCCATCTCAAATCTGATGAGAAGAACAAGGGTGCATTTTTCAATATTATGATTATTTGATTATATACTAGGAGTTCAGAGCACAGCACGGCGGGTAGGGCATTTGCCTGCATGTGGCTGACCTGGGTTCGATTCCTCCATCCCTCTCAGAGAACCTGGCAAGCTATGGCGAGTATACCGCCTGCATAGCAGAGCCTGGCAAGCTAGCCGTGATGTATTTGATTTGCCAAAAACAATAACAACAAGTCTCACAATGGAGATGTTACTGGTGCCTGCCGAGCAAATCATGAACAATGGGAGTACAGTGCTACAGTGTTGCTAGGAGTTCAAGTTTCTGGTAGGTCCTACATGATTTCTTCATTTGGTTAGGAAAAACACTTAGTGGAGGAATGATAAGTTATGCACTCAAGGAAATTGTAACTCTGAGGATGGTACCTCCCCCAAATCTTGGATGGAGTTTCCCCAAGATGCCCAGAGCAGTTGGTGCTACTATGGCACATGGGAATATGGTCAACTGAGGCACAGTGCCAGGTCTTTGAGAGAAACTGTTCCCATTCCATCAAATGGCACATGGGAATATGCTAAATTGAGGCCCAGTGCCAGGTCTTTGAGAGAAATTGTTCCCATTCTATCAAAGAATGAAGATCATCCAGATTTGAAGTCATCTCCACAAGAAGTTTTTTTTTTAATCAGAGAAACTATATGGAAAATAACTATAGTGTCAAGTTTTCTCATATGAGTCAGAATTCCCCTTCTATCCAATCTGTCAGGCCCTATTTCATTCATTAGTTCACAAATTAAAAAACCCTCATTTAATCCAATTTACTCCAGAATTTACAGCCATATAAATTATATGTATGTCTGTAATGAAATTTGTCCCTTCTGTTGATTGTCTGTTCATTTGTTTGCCAGTCCAGTCCTGGGGACTCAGGAAGTCTTTATATGGGTTCCTCCAAGCCTATGATAAATTTTCATGTATATAAATATGCATAATACAAAATAGAAGCATCAAGGCAAAGAAGTAAATTTACTTGAAAATAGTGATTTATAATTAATTTTAGAGAAAAATATTAATAAAATTTTATTAAATTGTTACTTATATCAAAAGAAAATTATTTAGTAAAGACTTTCAGTTAATGTAATATTTAACTTAATCCTGAACACCTACTATGAGAGGTTTAAGCACATCATAAGCAAAGTAACTGGAACTTAAGTAAAGATGGTGCATAGATGGAATTGGAAAACATGGACATTACAGAGGTAAAGGGGAGAGAAAATGTCACTAAGGACAATCAACAAGAGGGGCAAACAAAGAGAAAATCAAAAATAATTACATAAAATAAAAGAAAATACACAGATCACTAACTTGATATATAATGCTAAGGTATTATGTTAAGGTACATTATCACACTGTCACAATGACCTTAGTCATACATATATTCATTACAGAACTTCACAGAACTGCCAGAAGTGAGCCAAGCAGGAGGGAATGAATGCAAAATATGAAATTCAGGGATGAAGTTGCATTCTCACACTGATATAACAAACTGTAGTTTCAAAGCTTTGTATTTAATTGACATACTCATGTTTTTATACTTATTTTTTATTAAATATTTTTCATTGAGTTACCATTAAATATAGCATCATATTAGTTTTATGTGTACAACATAATGCTTTAATATACACGTGTATTGTGAAATGATCACTATAATAAGTTGATATCTGTCTTCATGAAATTCTCATTGTCTTTCTTTTTTGATGTATTTTTAAAAATTTTCTTAATTTAATTTAATTTTTTAAAAATTTTATTTTTTTATTAAAGCACCAGGCTGGAACAATAGCACAGTGGTAGGGCGTTTGCCTTGCGTGCAGCCAGCCTGGTCGAGCCGGGTTCAATTTCTCTGCCCCTCTCAGAGAGCCTGGCAAGCTACCGAGAGTATCTCGCCCGCACAGCAAAGCCTGGCAAGATACCTGTGATGTATTCAATATGCCATACACAGTAACAACAAGTCTTAAAATGGAGATGTTACTGGGCCAGCTCGAGCAAATCGATGAACAATGGGAGGACAGTGCAGTGCATTAAAGTACCATGTTCTACAAAATTACTCATAGCCGAGTTTCAGACAATACAATATTGCAGCACTGATCCTCCCAACAGTGTCAACTTCCCTCCACCAATGTTCCCAGGTCCCCTCCCATATCTCTTCTAAATCCTGCTCTCTTGACAGGCACCTTTCTAAGTTTGGTTGTTAAAGTTTAAGTCTCAGTTTTGTTGACTCTGTGATTTGGGTATTTGACTCTATCACTCCTTAATACCACCTTTAATCTTAACCTCCTGATCTGTCCCCTATTGCTTCTCATCTCTTCTCTCCCACCCCTCCCCTCTCTCTTTCCTTCTTTACCCTATACTCAGGCGCCAAGGTTGGTCTGGGCATTCCCCACTTAAAACATTGCATTGTCTAGTCCAATTTTTCTAAATACTACATTTAAGTAACATTACCCTGTGTTTGTCCTTCTTCTTTTTTTACTTTCTTTTGTTTGTTTTTGGGCCACACCCAGAAATGCTCAGGGGTCACTCCTGGCTCTGTGCTCAAGAATCACTCCTGGTAGTGCTTGGGTGACTATATGGGATATCAGGGGTTGAATCCAGGTGTGCTACATGCAAGGGAAACATCCTCCCCACTGTGCTATTACTCTGGACCTACTATCCTTCTTTTTTCTGGCTTACTTTATTTAATATGTCTTCCAGTTCCATCCATGTTACAGCAAAGTACATGATTTTCATCATTCCTTACAGCTGTTTAATATTCCATTGTGTGTATATACACCACATCTTCATGATCTACTTTTCTGTTATTGGACATCTAGATTGATTCCAAATCTTAGCTATGAGTGTTGCAATGAGTAATGGTGTGCATATGTTCTATTGAATGAATATTTTTCTCTTTTTTAAATTTTATTGAATCACTGTGAGATAGTTACAAGCTTTCATGTTTGGGTTACAATCACACAGTGATCACTCATCCCTCCACCAGTGCACATTCCCCACCACCAATATCCCCGGTATAACCCCCCTTCCCCACCCTCCCCCTGCTTCCATGCAGACAATATTCCCCATACTCTCTCTCTCCTTTTGGACATTGTGGTTTGAAATACAGATACTGAGAGGTTATCATGTTTAGTCATTTAACTGCTTTCTTCACACATCTCCCAGAATGAATATTTTTTTTTCACTGGGAGTAGATATCCAAAAGTGGAATTTCTGGGTCATATAAGTGCTCCATTCTGAGTTTACTGAGTTTAGTACCCTCCATACTGTTTTCCAAAGGGGTTGGATCGGACGGCATTTCCATCAGCAGTGGACAAAATGGTACCTAGTACCTAGGAATCAACTTAACAAGAGGTGTCTATGAAAAATTCAAAACACTTAAGAAAGGAATTGAAGACCTTAGGAAATTGAAAAACATCCCATATTCATGTATTGGAAGAATCAATATTGTCAAAATGACCATCCTACCTAAACTACTATATAGATTCAATGTAATCTCTATTCAAATTCAGACAACCTTCATCAAGGATTTAGAACAGTCAATTATAAAATTTGTGTGGAATCATAAAAGACCTTGAGTAGCCAAAACCATACTGAAAAACTAGAAACTGGAGGCATCTCACTACCTAACTTGAATCTATACTGTAAAGTTATCGTAATCAAAGCAGCATGGTACTGGACTAAAGAAAGGCCCTCTGACCAATGGGTCAGAATATAATATCCAAAATAATCCCCTCTATATATGGTCAGATCATTTTTAACAAAGCAGCTGAGAGTAAAAAATGAAATAAAATCAGTCTTTATAAAAATGATGTTGGAAGAATTTGATAACCACATGAAATAAATTAAAGCTGGATCCATATTTCACACCTTACTCAAAAGTCAATGCAAATGGGATCTAGGACCTTGAGATCAGATCTCAATCTATAAAATAAACTGAGAACAATTTAGGCAGAATGCTTTATGACCCAGACCTCAGAGGAGTCTTCAATTGTATGATGCCATTGGCAAAGGCAATGGCATCCCGGCAGACGCCTGGAGAAACGCAGCCGTGAGCAGCTGCCGTCCCCTCTTCACTACTCATGCGGCGCTCATCTCATCTCAAACCCAGTTTTCCGTAGAGCTGTGGCCTCTTCAGAAGTGGGCGTGGCTTCAGAGTGGGCGTGGCTTCAGAGTGGGCGTGGCTTCAGAGTGGGCGTGGCTTCAGAGTGGGCGTGGCTTCAGAGTGGGCGTGGCTTCAGAGTGGGCGTGGACCATTTTCCGGCCGGAGGCCGCTTACGCGGCCGCAAGTAGTTTACTAATTCAAAGGAACCTAGTTCCCAAGGAATTTAGTCCCCAACTTACTCAGCAATATGAAGAAACAAAGAAAATCCCCACCTCAAGTGGAGGACAACAAAAACAATCCAGAACATTCTGTCGATACAGCTCACCTAAGAGATCTCTCTGACACAGAATTCAGATATGAAGTCATCAAGATGTTCAATCAACTCAATGAAATGGTCAGACAGACAGCCAGTAACACCACAGAAAAAATCGACAAATTACGCGAAGAAATGAGAGCAGAAATGTCATGATTAAAAGACTCCATAGATGAAATGAGAAACTCAGTTTCTTCTCTTAAAAATAGAATGACCGCAGCTGAAGAGAGAATCAGTGAGCTGGAAGATCAGCTGCAACAAACCAACACGCAACAACAAACAGTGGCAAAGGACCTCAAAATGGCTCTACAGAGAATCAGAGTCCTAGCAGATGATTCCAAGAGGAACAATATTAGAATCATGGGACTACCTGAACCTCAGGGAAACAATCCCAACGAAAAAAACACCGTCAAACAAATCATTGCTGAAAAATTCCCAGAGCTCTGCAATGCAGCCATTCAGGTTCAAGAAGCCCGAAGGGTGCCAGCTAAAAGAGACCCCAACAAAAACACTCCAAGGCATATCATAGTTAGAATGATTGATGCTGCCGATAGAGACACAATACTGCAAGCAGCAAGGGCAAAGAAGGAAATCACATACAAAGGAGCACCCCTTAGATTCACAGCAGACCTATCAGAGGAAACCCTGCAAGCCCGAAGGCAGTGGCAAGATATAGTCAAAAAACTCACTGAAATGAATGCTTCCCCAAGAATACTCTATCCAGCTAAACTCTCCCTCAAAATCGAAGGAACAGTACACTATTTTCTAGATAAACAGCAGCTCAGGAACTTCATAGACTCAAAACCAAACCTAAAGCAAGGCCTAAAGGGGCTACTATAAGAAAAGACAAACCCTACAACCACAACACACCCTACAGAAAATGACACAAAACCCCATAACCATACTCTCTCTCAATGTCAATGGTCTAAATTCACCATTGAAGAGACACAGAGTGGCAAAATGGATACAGAGACAGAACCCAACATTCTGCTGCCTACAAGAAACTCATCTCAACAGCCAGAACAAACACAGACTCAAAGTCAAAGGATGGAAAACAATCCTGCAAGCAAACAGCCCCTTCAAAAAAGCTGGGGTGGCCGTACTAGTATCCGACAATATTAATTTCACATTGAAAAAGATTAGAAGGGACAGTGAAGGCTATTTTCTCTTCATCAAGGGATTCATACAGCAGGAAGAAATCACACTCTTAAATGTATACGCACCTAATGAGGGAACAGCTAAATATCTAAAACAACTGCTAACAGATTTTAAGGAGGACATTGCTACCAACACAATAGTACTTGGAGACTTCAACATCGCCTTATCAACTCTGGATAGATCAACAAGAACAAAACCCAGCAAGGAATTATTGGCTTTGAAAGAAGAAATAGAAGAGAAAGGGCTTATGGACTTACACAGGGCTTTACACCCCAAAAAGAAAGAATACACATTCTTCTCCAGTGCGCACGGAACATTTTCCAAAATAGACCATGTCTTAGGACACAAAACATACCTCAGCAGAATCAGGAAGATAGAAATAGTATCAGCCATCTTTTCAGACCATGACGCACTGAGGATAGAAGTGAATCACACACTGACACGGAGAACAAAATCAAACACCTGGAAATTAAACAACTCGATGCTGAACAATGAGTGGGTCAAGAACGAAGTCAAGGACGAAATCAAAAGATACCTGGAAACAAATGAGAATGAAGACACAAACTACCAGAACTTATGGGATGCAGCGAAAGCTGTATTAAGGGGAAAATTTATAGCTCTGCAAGCATATCTTAAGTCGATAGAAACGATGCACATAAACAACTTGACCTCACAGCTCAAGACCTTAGAAAAGGATCAACAGAAAGAGCCTAAATCAGGCAGAAGGAAAGAGATCATAAAACTTAGAGCAGAAATCAACGACATGGAAAACAAAGAAACAATCCGAAAGATCAATGAAACCAAGAGCTGGTTCTTCGAGAAAATAAATAAGATAGATAAACCACTAGCAACACTCACAAAGAAACAGAGAGAGAGAGCCTTAATAAATCGAATCAGAAATAAGAATGGGGATATCACAACAGAAACTAAAGAAATTCAAGAGATCATCAGAGACTACTTTGAAAGTCTGTATGCCACGAAACAAGAGAACCTAGAAGAAATGGATAAATTCCTGGATTCCTATCATCTCCCAAAGCTGAAGCAAGAAGATATAGAGTACCTGAATAGACCTATTCACATCAAGGAAATTGAAACTGTAATCAAAAGTCTTCCCAAAAACAAAAGCCCAGGTCCAGATGGATTTACTAGCGAATTTTTCCAAACATTTAAAGAGGACCTATTGCCAGTTCTTCTCAAGCTTTTCCAGGAAATTGAAAAAACGGAAACTCTCCCAAACAGTTTCTATGAAGCCCATATCTCTCTAATACCAAAAGGAAACAAAGACACCACAAGAAAAGAAAATTACAGGCCAATATCCCTGATGAACACAGATGCGAAGATTCTCAACAAAATACTAGCCAATAGAATTCAACAACTCATCAAAAAGATCATACATCATGACCAAGTAGGATTCATCCCAGGGATGCAAGGATGGTTCAACATTTGGAAATCAATCAACATAATCCATCATATCAACAAAAGAAAAGATAAAAATCATATGATCATATCAATAGATGCAGAAAAAGCATTTGACAAGATCCAGCACCCATTCATGATGAAAACCCTTGCCAAAATGGGGATAGAGGGGACTTTCCTCAATATAGTTAAACCATCTACCACAAACCTACAGCAAACATCATCCTCAATGGGGAAAAACTGAGAGCCTTCCCCCTAAGGTCAGGGACGAGACAAGGATGCCCACTCTCTCCACTGCTGTTCAATATAGTACTGGAAGTACTTGCAATAGCGATTAGGCAAGAAAAAGATATTAAAGGCATCCAGATAGGGAAAGAAGAAATTAAGCTCTCACTATTCGCAGATGACATGATACTATACTTAGAGAACCCTAAAACCTCTACCAAGAAACTCCTAGAAACAATAGGCTTGTATAGTAAAGTGGCAGGCTATAAAATCAATACCCAAAAATCCATGGCTTTCCTATATGCAAATAATGAAAGAGAAGAAAGTGACATGAAGAAAACAATTCCATTCACAATTGTGCCCCAGAAAATCAAGTACTTAAGAATCGCCTTAACTAAGGAAGTAAAGGATCTGTACAAAGAAAACTACAAAACCTACTTCGGGAAATAAAAGAGGACATGAGGAAATGGAAAAATATCCCCTGTTCATGGATGGGGAGAATCAACATTGTCAAAATGGCAATACTTCCCAAGGCTCTGTACAAATTCAATGCAATCCCTATAAGGATACCCACAACATTCTTCAAAGAAATGGAGCAAACACTCCTGAAATTTATTTGGAACAATAAGCCCCCACGAATAGCTAAAGCAATTCTTGGGAAAAAGAAAATGGGAGGAATCAACCTACCTAACTTCAAGCTCTACTACAAAGCAGTAATAATCAAAACAGCATGGTACTGGAACAAAGGCAGAGTTGCAGACCAATGGAACAGAGTTGAATATACTGACATCTCCTCCCAAACATATAATCATCTAATCTTCGATAAGGGGGCAAGAAAAGTGAAATGGAGCAGGGAAAGCCTCTTTAATAAATTGTGCTGGCAAAACTGGACAGCTACATGCAAAAAAGTGGGCTCAGATCTCTGCCTAACGCCATGCACAAAAGTAAGATCGAAATGGATTTATGACCTCAACATCAGACCGGAATCCATAATGTTTATTGAAGACAAAGTTGGCAAAACTCTCCACGATATTGAAGTTAGTGGTATCTTCAAAGATGTCACGCCACTGGCCGAGCAAGTGAAAACAGAGATAGACAAATGGGACTATCTTAAACTAAGAAGCTTCTGCACCTCAAAAGAAACAGTGACCAAAATACAAAGACAGCCTACAGAATGGGAAAGAATATTCACCAAATACACATCTGACAAGGGGTTGATATCAAGGATATACAAGATACTGGTTAAACTACACAAGAAGAAATCACCCAACCCCATCAAAAAATGGGGCGAGGAAATGAACAGAAACTTTCGCAAAGAAGAAATCCGAATGGCAAAAAGGCACATGAGAAAATGCTCTACATCACTAATCATCAGAGAGATGTAGATCAAAACAACAATGAGATATCATTTCACACCACAGAGACTGGCCCACATCCACAAGAACAAAAGCAACAGGTGCTGGCGCGGATGTGGTGAGAAAGGGACCCTCCTTCACTGCTGGTGGGAATGCAGGCTAGTCCAACCCTTTTGGAAAACAGTATGGACGATTCTCAAAAAATTAGAATTTGATCTCCCATTTGACCCAGCTATAGCACTCCTGGGAATATATCCCAGAGAGGCAAAAAGGTATAGTCGAAGCGACATCTGCAGTCATCTGTTCATTGCAGCACTGTTTACAATAGCCAGAATCTGGAAAAAACCTGAGTGCCCGAGAACAGATGACTGGTTAAAGAAACTTTGGTACATTTACACAATGGAGTACTATGTAGCTGTTAGAAAAGATGAAGTTATGAAATTTACATACAAGTGGTACTACATGGAAAGTATCATGTTAAGCGAAATGAGTCAGAAAGAGCGGGATAGACACAGAAAGATTGCATTCATCTGGGGAACATAAAGCAACAAAACGGGAGACTAACACCCAGGAATGGCTCAGATTAGTACCAGGAATTTTGCTCCATGACTTGAAGGCCAGCCACACGTTCTAGGTGAGAAGGAAGCTCAGATAGAGAAGAGAGCACCAAATAAAGGGTGTTGTGAAGACCCTCCCAGGGTGGGAGAGTCATGCTAAAAGTAGTCTATAGACCAAACATGATTGCCACTCAATGCCTCTCTGGAAAAACACAGTACCCAAAAGAAGAGAGAGAGAACAAGGGGGAATGCCCTGCCACAGCGGCAGGGTGGGACGGGGGGGGGGGGGGAGGGATGGGGGGTGGGAGGGATGCTAGGACCCGTGGCGGGGGAGGATGGGCACTGGTGGAGGGATGGGTACTTGATCATTGTATAACTGAAACCCAAGCACAAAAATTTATAAGTCTATAAGTGTACTTCATGGTGTTTCACTAATAAAAAAAAAGATTAAAAAAAAACACAGGCTAAATTAATAACTAACTGAGTGGGAGAAAATATTTGCACTTAACACATTAGATAAAAGGTTAATACCCAGGATATACACAGTACTCACAAAGATCAACAGCGACCAAAAATTCAAAAGCCCCATCCAAAAATTGGGTAGAGAAAATGAGCAGATAGTTCTCTGAGGAAGGTCAATGGATGGCCAACAGACACATGGAAAAATGTTCATCGTCACTTACTATTAGGGAAGCCCAAATCAAGGCGACAATAAGGTATCATCTTACAGCAGTGAGAATGGCACATGTCAAAAATACTGGGAATAATTATTAAAGGTAAAGGTAAAGGCCCTCCTGTTGTTCGTCGATTTGCTCGAGCGGGCCCAGTAACGTCTCCATTGGAGACTTTGTTGTTACTGTGTTTGGCATATCGAATACGTCACGGGGAGCTTGCCAGGCTCTGCTGGGCGGGCGAGATACTCTCGGTAGCTTGCCGGGCTCTCTGAGAGGGGCGGAGGAATCGAACTCGGGTGGGCCATGTTGGCTGCGTGCAAGGCAAACGCCCTACCGCTGTGCTATTGCTCCAGACCTTTTTTTAAATTGTTTTTCTTAATATGAATACTTAAGTCTTACTCTCTAAGAGACTTTAAATATGTATTACTGTACTATTAAGAACAGTCACTATGCTCTTTTTTAGGTGTCTTCAATTTCTGTGCATATATGTCTTAAACGTCTTTTGTCTTTGCATTTTACAAAGACAATGTTTTAAAAACAAACTAGATTATGTCACTCATAAGTCTGTTTTCTATTATATTCAAAATCGCAATGTACGTGCATTGGTAATTATTGCATATACAAATGGCAATTGAATATACACTAGAACATAGTCAATAATATATTAGCACAGTTCAGAAAAACTTAAGATGGTTGACTTTAGAGGAGAAAAGAGTTAGAGGAGCAAATGAGCGTTACAGGCATCCCTTCTGTAAGGAGAAGGAGCGAGAAGAGGGCCAGGACATTCTTGGGGTTTTCAGAGCCGGCCAGTACTCAGCTCCTCCTGCGCATGCCTACATAACCTACCTACAGATAAATGGCTCTTACACTCCAGCTTACCGGAGGCAAGGGCTTCATGAGCGCTCTGTCAAATAATCTACTGAATGGACAAGGATTTAATCAGATCTTCTGTTTTGAGAAACGCTTCTATTTTCCACAGAATATTTTGATGATATAGTTATTAACCACTCACTATTAAACCAGAAAATTCTGTAAAAGCAGGAAGAATCGACTCTAAGGTTTATCCCTGAATAGAATTACCTGCCCAAAACATAAGCGCCTAGAAATCAGAAACCATTGCTTTACTTAACCTACTTTGTGTGTGTAGCACCTACTAGAAAAGAAAGTGGGTTAGGAACATTATCTTTATTTTTGTCAGAGCAATTATTTCCTTACATCGTAATTTTCTTACTCTATACCACTCCCTCAGTCCCAATAGCTGTACAGCAAAATAAGCATCTCTGCATGTCTGATTAAAGTGATTCGTTAACATCTTACTTGTTTGTTTTTTTCAAATTTATGACTGTAATAGTTTATTGTGATGTCTTTTTTACTAAAGTGTCACTAGATGCATCTTACATGTGTACAAATATATCCATAATTTTACCTTTTTCAAAAATGTCTGTCATATTTTAAAACACTGTGCTTTTGTACTTTTGTTTGAATAGCGATTGCCTTGTTGTTTTCAAAATGTGTATTTTGGTTCTGCCGCAGGCACGCCCATCCAGCCACTGCTTTTCCACTGCACAGGTGGGTCCGTCTGAGCACCCCCTGTCCTGTCCCACCCCGTGCTCCCAACCACCTGTCACCCGGACAGCTGTCCCACCCCATGCTCCCAACCACCTGCCACCCGGACAGCTCCCTGAGGGCACCCAAGGGAGTTCTGCCACGTGGCCTACTCAGTCTCTGCCTTTCCTCTGCACAGGCCCTTGGGACCAGGTCTTTGGACTAGCATCCGAACCCAGCCAGCTGGGTGTGTGGCTTCCACTGTAGTGGGCGTAGGCTCTTCTAAAGTGGACATGGCCTTCTGTGAGACTGGCAGCCACTCACTCAGCCACACTTATATTTCCCAATCCCAGCACTATTGACTCACATCCCAACCTCTATTACCTAATTTTGTGGAAAAATTCCTGGTCGCCTCAAACACAATATGATAATAATCAACCAGCCTACTCCAATTCCAACAAAAGACCAGTGTTCACAAGAAGCTCTACAAGCCCTATATAAAAGAGCACCTCCTCCAACACTTGACTCGATGCCTGTAATAAGATACAGAATGATGTCTGAGAGGAAGGACATATTCTGGAAGGGGAGAATGGTGACCATCATCAGCCAACATTATTCAGAATACTTTAATGCAATAAGAGGAAACAGTGCTAGTGAACTTGAAGGTTTTACCTATATACAACAACAAAAGCATGAGGAAACAGCAAAAATCTCCACTACGAGGAGAGGACAAAGAAAAGATTCACAAATCCTCAACAGGGGTTACCCACAAATACAATCACTCCAATAAAGAATTCAGAGATGAAATGCTGAGGATGTTCAAGGAACTCAAAGAATCAATGGAGCAGAAATCTAGAAAGTTAAAGGAAGAAATGAAAGAAAGAGTGGAATGGATAGTCAAGAAAATACAGGAAGAAATGAGAGCAGAAATAAGAAAGCTACAAAAAGAAGTGTCACAAATAAAGGATTCGGTAGATGAAATTTAAAAACTCAGTGGGTGCCCTCAGCAGTAGAATGACTATAGCTGAAGACAGGATTAGTGAACTTGAAGATGAGTAACAGAAATCATACAGGCAACAACAAACAATGGGAAATGACCTCAAAATAGCTCTAAGGAAAATCAGAGAACTAGGGGATGACTCCAAGAGGAACAATATTAGAATCATCAGAGTACCAGAAGAATAGGGAGGAAACTCAAATGAAAAAGCCACAGTAAAAGAAATCATTTCTGAGTCTTATGGGAAGAGGGACAGTACCACTCGTCCTTCATGCCCTACCGAGGTCACGAGTTGCCCCCTAGGAGCGGCTCTCCGGCACGGCCATGGCTCCAGAGGCAAAAGGACTTAGTCCAGAGCCCAGCAGCTTGCGGCAGAAAAGTGAATGGACCATGCATTAAACTTCGGCGCCATGCCTCCCCGGGAGGGAAAGAATGTTGCTCCTTTCCGCCTTTTTCCCCCTGGCAGCAAGGTGGCTGCCACCTCAGAGCTTATAGGAAAGCCAGAAGCCAGGTATGAGCTGGCGGTGATGGGGCAACTGCAGTCTCATGGAAAGGGGTATGGTAACGGCTCGTCCTTCACGCCCTACCAAGGTCATGAGTTGTCCCCCACGAGCAGTTCTCTGGCACAGCCATAACACCAGACGTACAGAAACCAATCTCGTAATTATCTGGCTCTTTGCAGAAATCTAAAATCATTATGTGATTCTCATAACCAGCTATAGAAAACAAAGTATTTCACGATGCCTTTTCAGCAATTCTGATTGTTGTGTGTGGGGTGGGAAATTCTAAACAATAATGGTGCATCTTTTGTCAAAATAATGAATGTAATCAATGTAGAGAAGAGTTAAGTAGAAATCATCTGCCTCACAGGCATTGGGAGGGGTGGGAGGGGCCTATATTGGGGTTCTTGGTGGTGAAAAATGAGTACTGGTGAAGGGAGAGTTGTTTGATCATTGTATGACTTAAGCTGAAAGAGACTTAAACCTGAAAGCTTAGTAACTTTTCCCACAGTGATTCAATAAATAAATATAAGAAGAAAAACAAACAAATAAATAAATAAATAAATAAAGCTATGGGAAAAAAAGTAAGGTGGAGTTCATGCCCAAATTAATCAGCTAATCAGTGGCTGAATAAATAGCAGTACTCCTACATGAAAAAAGAAAAGAAAAGAAAAGAAAAGAAAAGAAATCATTGCTGAAAAGTTCCCAGAGTTAGAGAAACAGGCATCCAGATCCAAGGAGCCAGAAGGGTGCCAGCTAAAAGAACCCTAATAAAAATACACCAAGGTATATCATAGTCAGAATGATGGATGCCATGAATAAAGACAAAATACTGCAAGCAGCAAGGTCAAAGAAGGAAATCAAATACAAAGAGTACGCCTTAGTTTTACAACAGACCTATCAGAGGAAACCCTCAAAGCCCGAAGATAATGGTGGGATATAGTGAAAAAACTCAATGAAATGAACACCTCACCAAGAATACTTCACCCAGCTAAACTCTCACTTAAACTCAATGGAACAATACACCATTTTATAGATAAACAACAACTCAGGAACTTAATAGACTCAAAACCAAACCTGAAAGAAGGACTAAAAGGGCTCCTGTAATTCAAGAAGGAAAACTGTGGGAAGCTGGCCCTTTAACTGACCAAGGGCCTACATGCCTGTGCTATGTATGGTCGTCTTGACCTTTGTGCCACTGCGGCAGGCAAAGTCAGTGCTATGTATGGTTATCTTGATGTATGGTTATCCTGAGAGAACATCTGTCATGGCTGTCAGTAATAACAAGAAGTAACTACCTCGTGTCTGGTAAATCATATGAACGTGGCCCTTCGTGTAACCACCTTGTGTCTGGTATGAGATACGCATAAACTTTATGCGTGATATGTGAAAACAAAACTTCCTAACCATATATGGGCACAACCTTTTGTGTAGCTGCCTTACTAATGGATATATACCCTAATTGCCCCCCAATAAAGTCTGTTCTTTTTTCTCTCTGTTTCTAAACTGCATTCTGTCTCTTGTGTCTTGTGTTCATTCGGTTGGTCCCTCCTTGCACCTACGGATCCTAGGGCCACCTCTGCAGGCCAAAGAGTGGTTTGGCGGCCCGCCCCCCCCCCCCCCCCCCGCAGAAAACACCCATAAGCACAACAAACTCTCACAGAAAGACCGCACAAAACCCCATGACAATAATATCTCTCAATGTCAATGGTCTAAATGCACCAATCAAGAGAAACAGAGTGGATCCAGAAACTGAAACCAACAAAATGGTTCCAGAAACTGAAACCAACATTCTGCTGCCTACAAGAAACTCATCTGAACAGTCAGAGCAAACACAGACTCAAAGTTCAAAGATGGAAAACAATCCTGCAAGCAAAAAACTCCCTCAAAAAAGCTAGGTTGACCATATTAGTACTCGACAACATAGATTTCGGGTTGAAAAAGATTAGAAGGGACAGCGAAGGCCATTTTTTATTAATCAAGGGATATTTACAACAGGAAGAAATCATACTCTTAAATGTACATGCACCTAATGAGGGACCAACTAAATACTTAAAACAACTGCTAACAGATTTTAAGGAGGACATTGCCAGCAATACAATAGTAGCTGGAGATTTCAACTTCACCTTACTACCTCAAGATATATCAATAAGAGCAAAACTCAGCAAGGAAACATTGGCTTTGAAGGAAGAAATAGAAAAGATAAGGCTAACAGACCTATACAGGGCTTTACACACCTAAAAGAAAGAATACACATTCTTTTCCAGTGTACATGGTACATTTTTAAAAATAGACCACGTGCTGGGTCACAAAATGTACCTCAATAGAATCAGGAAGACAGAAATTCTATCAACTATCTTTTCAGACCATAATGTGCAGAAGATAGAAGCAAATCACACACAGACATGGAAAACTAAATCAAACACCTGGAAACTAAACAACTCAATGTTGAACAATGAGTGGGTCAGAAAGGAAGTCAAGGAAGAAATCAAAAGATACCTGGAAACAAATGAGAATGAATACACAAGCTCCCAGAACCTATGGGACACAGCTAAAGCTGTGTTGAAAGGAAAATTGATAGCTTGGCAAGCATTCCTCAGGAAGGAAGAAAGAGCCTACATAGATAACTTCACAGCTCAAGATCTTAGAAAAAGATCAACAAAAGGAACCCAAACCCGGCCGAAGGAAAAAAATAATAAAACTTAGAGCGGATATTAACAACATGGAAACCCTAAAAGCAATCTGAAAGTTCAATTAAACTAAGAGCTGTTTCTTTGAGAAAATAAACAAGATTGATAAACCACTAGCAAGACTCACAAAGAGAGAGAGAAAACCCTAATAAACCGAAACAGAATAAAAATGGGGACATCACAACAGAAACCAATGAAATTCAAAAGATCATCAGAGACTATTTTGAGAGTCTGTATGCCACAGAAGAAATGGATAAATTCTTGGATTCCTACAATCTCCCAGGACTGATCCGAGAAGACTTGGAATATCTGAACAGACCCATTAATATCAAGGAAATCGAAACTGTAATCAAAAGTCTTCCCCAAAACAAAAGCCCAGACCCAGATGGATTCACTAGAATATTCTTCCAAATATTTAAAGAAGAACTGCAGCTAGTTCTCCTCAAGTTTTTCCATGACAATTGAAAAAGCAGGAACTCTCCCAAACACTTTCTATGAGGCACATATCTCCCTAATACCAAAAGCAAACAAAGACACCACCAACAAAGAAAATTATAGGCCAATATCCCTGATGAACATGGATGTGAAGATCCTCAACAAAATATTAGCAAATAGAATCCAACAATTCATCAAAAATATCATAAACCATGACCAGGTGGGATTTATCCCAGGGATGCAAGGGTGGTTTAACATTCAAAAATCAATCAATATAATCCATCATATCAACAAAAATAAAGATCAAAACCATATGATCGTATCAATAGATGCAGAGAAAGCATTTGAGAAGATTCAACTGCGTTTATGATGAAAACTTTTGACAAAGTGGGCTTTGAAGGAACTTTCCTCAAGATAGTCAAAGCCATCTACGACAAACCTATGGCAAGCATTATCCTCAATGGGGGAAAAACTAAGGGCCTTCCCTCTAAGATCAGGGACAAGACAAGGATGCTCTTTCTCACCACTTCTGTTCCATATAGTACTGGAAGTACTTGCAATAGCAGATAGGCAAGAAGACGATATTAAGGACAGCCAGATAGGAAAGGAAGAAATCAAGCTCTCATTATTCGCAGATGATATGATACTCTATCTTGAGAATCCTAAGGCCTCTACCACTGAACTCCTAGAATCAAAAGACTTGTACAGGAAAGTCGCAGGCTATAAAATCAATACCCCAAAATCCATGGCTTCCTATAGGCAAATAATGAGATAGAAGAAAGAGACATGAATAAAGCAATCCCGTTCACAATCATGCCCCAGAAAATCAAGTACCTTGGAATTAACCTAACTAAGAAGTTAAAGGAACTCTATAAAGAAAACTATAAAACGCTACTCCAAGAAATAAAAGAGGACATGAGGAAATGGAAACATATTCCCTGATCATGGATAGGAAGAATTAACATTGTCAAAAATGGCAATACTCCCGAAGGCACTATACAGATTCAATGCGATCCCTATAAGTATACCCATAAAATTCTTCAAATTCTTCAAAGAAATGGATCGAGCACTTCTAAAATTCATTTGGAATAACAAATGCTCATGAATAGCTAAGGCAACTCCTGGGAAAAAGACAATGGGAAGCATCACCCTCCCCAACCTCAAACTCTACTACAAAGCAGTAACAATTAAACCAGCATGGTACTGGAACAAAGGCAGAGCCGTAGACAAATGGAACAGGGGGGAATATCCCTACACACAACCCCAAGTGTATGAACATCTAATCTTTGATAAAGGAGCAAGAAATGTGAAGCGGAGCAAGGAAAGCCTCTTTAACAAATGGTGCTGGCATAACTGGACAACCACATGCAAAAAAAAAAAAATGGGCCTAGACCTCGACTTAACACAATTCACAAAAATCAGACAAAAAATGGATTAAACACCTCAATATCAGTCCAGAATCCATAAGGTACATTGAAGACAAGGTCAGCAAAACCCTCTACGATATTGAGGCTAATGGTATCTTCAAAGATGACATGCCACTGACCAACCACGTGGAAACAAATAAACAAATGGGACTACATTAAACTAAGAAGCTTGGGCACTGCAAAAGATACGGTGACCAAAATACAAAGGCAATCTACAGAATGGGAAAGGATATTCACCCAATACCCATTCGATAAGGGGTTGATATCAAGGATATATAAAGAACTGGTTGAACTCCACAAGAAGAAAACATCCATCCCCATCAAAAAATTAGGTGATAAAATGAACAGAAACTTTCTCAAAGAAGAAATCTGAGTGTCTAAAAGGCACATGAATAAATGCTCTTCATCACCTAATCATCAGAGAGATGCAGATCAAAACTACTATGAGATGTCACCTCACACCACAGAGACTGGCCCACATCCAAAAGAACAAAAGTAACCGGTGTTGGCGTGGATTTGGGGAGAAAGAGACTCTCCTTCACTGCTGGTGGGAATGCCGACTGGTTCAGCCCTTTTGGAAACAGTATGGACAATTCTCAAAAACATTAGAAATTGAGCCCCCATTGACCCAGCAATACCACTACTGGGAATATATGCCGGAGAGGCAAAAAAAAATCATCAAAATGACATCTGT
Source organism: Sorex fumeus (assembly GCF_029834395.1). Taxonomy (NCBI): domain Eukaryota; kingdom Metazoa; phylum Chordata; class Mammalia; order Eulipotyphla; family Soricidae; genus Sorex; species Sorex fumeus. The sequence goes on from NW_026606188.1 coordinate 16,036,478, forward strand.
ACTTGTATGTTCATTGCTGCACTGTTCACAATAGCCAAAATCTGGAAAAAAAATCGAGTGCTCAAGAACAGATGACTGGCCAAAGAAACTCTGGTACATCATACAATGGAATACTATGTAGCTGTTAGGAAAGGTGAAGTTATGAAAATTGCAAACAAGTGGTTACTCATGGAAAGTATCCTGGCAAGTGAAATGAGCCAGAAAGAGAGGGACAGACATAGAAAGACTGCACTCAGCTGGAGAATATAAAGTAACAGTATAGGAGACTAACACCCAACATTAGTTTAGATAAGTACCAGGAGGTCTGCTTCACTGCTTGGAACCTGGCAGCACATGCTGGGGGGTTGGGGGGTGGGGAAGGCAGCTCAGATAGAGAAGGGAACACTAAGTAAAGGGTGTTTGGAGGACTCGCTTGGGATACGAGATGTGTGCTAAAAGTAAACTATAGACCGAACACAGTGGCCATTCAATACCTCTATTGCAAACCACAACACCCTAAAGGAAACTGAAACACGAAAGTTTGTAAGTCTACAACTGTACCTCATGGTGTTTCACTGTAGCACTGTAGCACTGCCCTTCCATTGTTCATCGATTTGCTCGAGCGGGCCCAGTGTTGTCTCCATTGTGAGACTTGTTGTTTCTGTGTTTGGCATATCTAATATGTTACGGGGAGCTTGCCAGACTTTGCTGTGCAGGCGAGATACTCTTGGTAGCTTTCTGGGGTCTCCGAGAGGGGCGGAGTAATAGAACCTGGGCCAATCGGGTCAACTGAGTTGAAGGCAAATGCCCTACCACTGTGCTATCACTCCATAATAAGTAAGTAAGTAAATAAATAAAACCGTTTTTAAGTTTAAAAAATGTGTATTTTGCTCTGTTGTTTTCCATATACATTTATTCAATAATTATTTATCTTTTAAATGTCATTTTAAAATGTGTTACAATAGGAATATTTCTTATATCATTGGGTTTTATTTTATTTTATTTTATTTTTTTATTTTTTTAATGTAGGAGTACTGCTATTTATTGAGCCACTGATTAGCTGATTGAATTGTGCATGAACTCCACCTTACTTTTTTTTAAATATTTTTATAGTTTTATTTATTGAATCACCGTGAGAGCAGTTACAAAGCTTTCGGGTCTAAGTCTTGGTCATACAATGAAACACCCGTACCTTCACCAGTGCCCATTCTCCACCGCCAAAAACCCCAGTATACCCCCATCCCACACCCTCCCCCTACCTGTGGGGCAGATGATTTCCACATTACTCTCTCTCTACTTTGATCACATTCAATATTTTGACATCAGACTCATCATTATTATTTGAGATTTTACCCCAACACTCAGATCTGCTGAAAAGGCAACAGTAGACAATTTGTGTTCTATTGCTGGTTATGAATAACATATGACATCGCGTGGCTGTAGTAGAGCCATGTGATTTTGAAATTCAGAAATTTTAACACTTAAATCTGGAGGGATTTCTGCCAACAGCCACTGGGTTTCGAGATTTGCTCCTGAGTCTCTGGGATCATGGCCGTTGAGCAGCTTGATCAGGATCCAGAGAGGCCGCTCGTGGGCGATGACTTGGGGTCTCGTTGGGACAGGGAGGCCAGGACTGGCCTCACCCCCATCCTGTGAGGCCCAACAAGTTTCATCACTGCAGGCCCAGACCTGACTGTCCAATGGCCTCTGGAGGATGACGGCCACCGAGCCGCCAAGGGGGAACAGGCGGAGGGACAACGCCCTTTTCCCCCTGGAGTGACCTGGTGACAGTAACCTACTAAGGGGTCCGGATACATTTCTGCCAAAAGCTGCTGAGTTTCGAGATTTGTTTCTGAGTCTCTAGGATCATGGCTGTTAAGAAGCTTGATCAGGAGCCAGAGAGGCCGTTCGTGGGCGATGACTTGGGGTCTCATTGGGGTGGGGAGGACAGGCCCGGCTCCCCCACCCCCTAATCCTGTGAGGCCCAACAAGTTTCATCACTGTGGGCCCAAGCCTGACTGTCCAGTGGCCTCTGGAGGATGACTGCCACTGAGCCGCCAAGGGGGAGCAGGTGAAGTGACAACAACCTTTCCTCCCTGGGGTGGCCTGGCGACAGTAACGTACTGTGGGGTCCGGATGCATTTCTGCCAAAAGCTACTGGGTTTTGAGATTTGTTTCTGAGTCTCTGGGATCATGGCCATTAAGCAGCTTGATCAGGAGCCAGAGAGGCCGTTCGTGGGCGATGACTTGGGGTCTCCTTGGGGTGGGGAGGACAGGCCCGGCTCCTCCCACATTCCATGAGGCCCTGCATGTCTCATCACTGGTGGCCCAAACCTGACTGTCCAGTGGCTTCTGAAGGATGGCGGCCACCAGGCCGCCCGGGGGAATAGGCCAAGGCACAAAACCTATTTCCACCTGGGTTGGCCCAGTACCGGTTACCTACTGCAGGGACCGGATGCATTTCTGCCAAAAGCCGCTGGGTTTCGTGATTTGTTTCTGAGTCTCTGGGATCATGACCATTAAGCATTTCAATCAGGTACAGGAGAGGCCATGCCTCTAATTATATAGCTGAGCCGGAGGTGATTTGTGGGTGTGTTTCCCACATACCTAACTTTTGGCAGTTTACTTTCTTGGTAAACTTTGCCCCAAGTTTTTGGGGTCTGGCCAAAGGCACAGCAGCAATTTTGGGGTATCTGGAAGTCTGAAGGCGCTATGAGGCTGCTGATGCACTCACCTCACAGGTACAAACTGACCTGCTGGCGGCACCATACCCCCACATTGAGTTTTATTTTTAAAACCAAATTATTGCCTTTTAGCCCTTTTTAATTTGAAATAAGAACTTGTAAACTTCCTGCTGGATTGAGATACAATAGGTATTGTTAGCGTGGGCCCTTGTCGCAACTACAGAACACTCAGAGCTTGTACCTTAAAGGAATAACTAAGCTATACATCTCAAATCAGGAACAGGATGTTTAATCCTGAAAGAGAGTTCTGCAGAAGGCAACCAGACCAAACCAGACTAAGCCAAATGATACCCTGGTATGACTTTCCTTGATTTCATATTAAAAGTTAAATCTCATTTGCACTGATATCTAACACTTCAGTAAGATTTGCAATGTATGCAAAAGTTCTGTGCCTGCAGTTCCAGCTTCCTGATCCCCTGCCCCTGCACGCTCAACAGGCCCCTCTCCAGACCCCAGGCCTTCCCGTGTGCCAGAGCTTGTCCCGGAAAGGCAGCTAGGACAGGGCTGTCTCTCTGTGCCTGCCCTTCCCTATGCCTCCCCTTGCCCGCCCCTCCCCATGCACCTTCCCTGTGCCCACCCCATTCATGTGACCCCTTCCCCATGTTCCCCCTGTGCCCCCCTCGCCTTGTCGCCCTCCCCGTGTCTGCCACATCCATGTACCATCCCTCCCCATGCCCACCCCATCCATGTGCCCGCCCCCTCCCCATGCCCCCTTCCCTGTTGCCGCCACATCCATGTGCCCTTACTCCCCATGCCGGCCTGTCCCATCCCCATGCCCAGCCCATCCATGTGCCCTCCACTCCCCGTGCCTGGCTCTCTCCTTGACTGATGTTAGTTTCTGCTCCGTCTACGAGTCAAGGACCCCTGGGATCAGTAACAATACCTTAGAGAGAGAGAGGAGAGGCCCTCCCGTTGATCGTCGATTTGCTTGAGCGGGCCCAGTAAGGTCTCCATTGGAGACTTTGTTGTTACTGTGTCTGGCATATCGAATACTCTCGGTAGCTTGCCGGGCCCCTCAGCACAGCGGTAGGGCATTCGCCTTACAAGCGGCCAACATGGACGACCCGAGTTCGATTCCTCCGCCCCTCTCGGAGAGCCCGGCAAGCTACCGAGAGTATTCGATATGCCAGACACAGTAACAACAAAGTCTCCAATGGAGACGTTACTGGGCCCGCTCGAGCAAATCGACGATCAACGGGAGGGCCTTTACCTTTACCTTTAACAATACCTTAATGTTTGCTATTTCTTTTTTTTTTTTTTTGTCTTTCTTCAGTTTTCATGGTATGGGGAAACTCTTATTTCTCCTGTTAATTTGAAAGTTCAGCTTCCCGTTTCTGTCACTTTGGTCACCACCTTTCTAACTCAAATCTAGATTCTCTAGATTCTCGCTTTTGCTGTCTATGTGGAAGAGTACCTTCCCATCCCAGATGCAGTCCTTAACCCGCGCTACTCTCCTCTTCTGCCGAATACAGATTTGGGGACCTTGACAGGTGCCCCATTTCAGCTCCCTGTGCTTTTTTGAAGTGGGAGCGATCAGGAGGTCGCTTTTAGACTAAAGACACGTCCAAGAGGGCTCAGTGTTATTAGGGAGAAGGACTCTGAGAAACCCATTTTACTCAGTTGCTGAGAATTTTTGCTCTTTGTTTCTTCTGCCAAAAATGCAGAGTTTGGCCAGAGGAGGACCACCCCAGGTGAGGGGTTATGCTGGATTTCCACTGTCACACTGCTGTGTGGTGTGAACAAGTCACTGAAGAGGAAATCTCCCTGATCCAGGCCCCATGCTAGTGCCCAGGGCCAGCTGAGCAGATGAAAGCCCAATTCCCGTTATCTCTCTCTGTAATAGAATTCCTTACTTCACCCTCTTTCTCATCTTTGACTTTTTTCAAAGGTTTCACCCAAATGTTTATAGTTTGGGTGAAAAGTTTTTGTGGAATCACTTTATGCCTTAATTCCAAACTACGATTTTGTGTTATTTTGGAAAATTTTAGAGCTGGAGCAATAGCACAGTGGGTAGGGCGTTTGCTTTGCATGCAGCTGACCTGGGCCAACACCAGTTAGATTCCTCCGCCCCTCTTGGAGAGCCCGGCAAGCTACTGAGAGTATCACGCCCGCACGACAGAGCCTGGCAAGCTACCCGTGATGTATTTTATATGCCAAAAAACGTAACAACAACTCTCACAATGGAGATATTACTGGTGCCCACTCGAGCAAATCAATGAACAATGGGAAGACAGTGCTACAGTGATGCTAGGAGTTCAAGTTACTGGTGGGTCCTACATGATTTATTCATTTGGTAAAGAAAAACACTTAGTGGAGGAATGATAAGTTTTCTTCTTGCCAGTTGTTTCCTTCTTTGTTTTTCTTATGTTAATAATTATGTTATGCTTCATTGTTCATTGGTTCAACTTAAAATTACTTAAATTCATTTTTTTTGTTGTTTTGGGGCCATGCTGTGAGCTAACCAGCACTGAAATGGGCCAGGACAAGTGCCATAATACTTTACTATAAGTTAAGAGCATAGTCATGGACAAATTCCATCATGATTCAAAGAGTAATAACTGGATTAAGATCCTTTGCAGGCTAGGAAAGACTGATCTGTCCTGAGCACTGTAGTCTGATGTCCCCAGGGAAGTCACCCTACAAGCTTAATATATCTCTTACTGTGTCCATATAAAATGACTAGAAAAATTATTTGATCACTTGATCACTTGACATCCCGTTACTCATCAATTTGCTCAAGTGGGCGGCAGTAACGTCTCCATTCGTCCCTTTCGCATGCCAGTGTAGGCCAATGGCGTCTGTTCATTCTAGGAACACAAAGAGCCTCAAATTGATCATTCAGGGTCTTGACAAAGAAGTCTGACCATCTCACAGGTGGGCAGCCATGTGATCTTTTGACATCCTGTGGAATCCAGTCAGTAATGGCTCTAGTCCAGTGGTCATATCGACATCTCATTACATGTCAAGCCTGTCTGATTTTCAACGCTTTGGTAAACAAGAAAGCATTCCTGATTCTTGATTGTTGATGGAGGTCAGAACTCCAGATTCTTTCTCTCATTTGAGTGAAGCGTGATACTCCAAGCACAGCTCCTTGTATTCCTCTTTGGGAGACCCGGATAGTGTTCTCATCCTGTTTTTGTAGGGCCCCGGTCTCCGAGGCATATGTTAATGCTGGAATAACAGTGGAATCAAAGAGATGTGACCAGAGCCAGTGGTTCTTCATCTTCTTAGCTATTTCTTCAACACTCTTGAAGGCATTCCAAGCTGCTCTCTTCCTCCTGCGCAACTCAGGTGCCAGGTCATTCATCATGTTGACTTCTTGAACTAGGCACACATAACTGTTGCATTCTAAGATGTTTGTCCCGTTGAGAGCTAATGGAACATCAGGAACGAGACCATTTGTCATAATCATTGTCTTCGTGAGGTTCAGCTGTAGTCTGAGCTTTCCACACTCACGGTTGAAGTTGGCCAGCATTTGTGCCCCTTGGCTAATGTTTGGTGTTATTAGAACGATGTCATCAGCAAAGTAGAGGTGGTGTAGTTGCCGTCCATCTATCTTCACTCACATTCCTTCCCACTGCAGCCATCGCATAACGTTCTTGAGGGTGGCACTGAAGAGTTTTTGTGAAATGGTATAACCTTGCTGAAATCCTCTCTTGACGTCAATGATCACCTCCCTGTAGAATCTTGAGATCCTGATAGTGAATCCGCAATACAGCTCATGGAGGATCCTGATGTATTGAGTTTGAATGCCCTATTTGGCTAGGGCTTCATGACACCTTCAGTCTCAACAGAATCAAAGGCCTTCTTTTAATCAATGAACATTAGACAGAGCGGCATCTTGAACTCCTGAGAAATCTCAATGACCTTGGTTATCGTGTGGATATGGTCGATTGTGCTGAATCCTTTTCAGAACTCAGCTTGCTCGCATGGTTGTCCTTCATCTACTGTTCTGTCAATCCTATTCAGGATGACTCGAGTGAACAGCTTGTAGATGATAGACAACAGGCAAATCAGGCGATAGTTGCCAATGTCGTGGATGTCTCCCTTCTTGTATAAAACCACAGACTTACTGGTTTTCCATTGGGATGTAAGCTTGCATTCAGACAGGTAGTGTGTGAAGAGCTGAACCTGTGTATTGATGAGTACTGACTGCAGGTTCTTCAGGTGTTCGGGTCTGACCTTGTCTGAGCTGGGTGCTGTTCGCTTCTTTACTGATGAAATGGCCTGTTGGGTTTTGGAAGGGAGAACGTTGGGAAAAACATATCCATCCTGCGGAATTTGATACGTGGGCAGGTGAACATGGCTATCAAAGAGATCAGAGTAGAAGTCATGGATAATCTCCATTGCCCTTCTGGAAGATGTGATAGATCCATCAGAATGTCGGAGGGTAGTCATCTTGGTCTTGTAGTTGGTGAAGGACAGGCTGGTGTTGTGAATGTTTTCCTAGCTTCTGTAGCATCGGCCAGTACTGCTGCTCTTCTCTCTTTGAGGTCTTCCTTTATCACTTCTCTGCACTGCTTTGTGAACTCAGATGTTCGTGCGCACTTCCCTGAGGCTTTCACCAATCCATGTTGGGGAATGAGCTCGAAAGTTTTCGAAGACATGTGTCTTTTTGTGGCTATCTCTCTCTTGGTGTTCTTTGCACAATCATGGAGGTGTTGAACACATGGATCGTATAATTTAGAAGTAAGTAAATCTAATATGGTTGTTGGATTAAGGAAAAGAGAAACACACCCCTAGATGGTATTTCCTTCTTGAGGGGAATCTCCTGGCTGGAGGAGATCTTCGTCTATGTTAGAAGAGCTTCCCTAGGAAAGAAGATCTTTCATATGTTGATTGTGCTACCTGATCTACCTGTAGTTTCTAAGCCCAGTGCTTGGAGGTTGGGCCCTAGGCCAAGGCTGCAGGATGGAGCATGGAGAGATTAGAATGGAGGACGTTAGGAGATTGGAATGAGGGACAGTGTGAGACTAGGATGGGGCACTTAGTGAGACTGGAACAGACTTGTGGGGAGAATGGAATAAATGGTAACTGATCACCAACTATCCTGGTGGCCCTGTTCCCTACTTCATGTGTCTGTTGGTGGCAGTTGCAGGCCACGGTGAGGAAACAGTACATGGTCACCAAACACATGTGACTGCCACTGCTCATGCGCTCATTTATTTATTTTGTGATTACACAGGATCTCAATTTTATTTCATTTGTCTGTGTATTTATTTGTATTCTAGTGTTATACTGTTTTGATTACTATTAGTTTTGTGGAATAGTTTAAAGTCTAAGGGATGTGATGTCTTCTTCTTTGAAGTGGTTTGTGATGCCTTTGAAATTTTTAAATATTTCTGATGGGCACTGGGAGGTATACAGTGGATAGTGCACTTGCCTTGCACGTGGTTGAACCAAATTCAATATTTGCATATCAGTGGTCCCTCATACCCACCAGGAGTGATCCATGAGAGCAGAGCTAAGAGTTAATCATGAGAACCCCCCCCCCAAAATAAGAAAAGCAACATTTGTTTTTTTTTTTTTTGGAGAAAACCATTGGGATTTTGATAGGGATGGCCTTAAATATAATGCTTAAGGTAGGATGGCTAATTTTAACAGACTAACAGTGTTAATTCTACCAATCTAATAGCTCAGATTTTTTTTCATCTTCTTTTGTCTTCTATTTTTTTAACAGTGACTTAGAGCTTGCAGAGTTCAAGATTTTTTACCTTGTTGCGTTTATCCAAGCATGTAGTTTTTTTTTTAAGTTTTTAATTAAATATGTGAATGAGACATTGTTTTAATAACACCAAACATCAGCCAAGCGGCACAAATGCTGGCCGACTTTGACCGTGAGTGTGGAAAGGTAGGACTACAGCTGAATCTTACGAAGACAATGTTTATCAGAAACAGCCTTGTTCCTGACGCCCCATTCGCTCTCAGTGGAACGACCATCTCCGAATGCAACAGCTATGTGTACCTAGGTCGAGAGGTCAACATGAGAAATGACCTGGCACCCGAGCTGCGCAGGAAGAAGAGAGTGGCTTGGAACGCCTTCAAGAACGTCGAAGAAATAGCTAAGAGGACGAAGAACCTCCGGCTCCCGGCACATCTCTTTGATTCCACTGTTCTTCCTGCATTAACATATGCCTCAGAGACCTGGGCCCTACGCAAACAAGATGAGAACGCCATTCAGGTCTCCCAAAGAAGAATAGAAAGAGCTATGCTTGGAATATCACGTTTCACTCAAATGAGAGAACGAATCCGGAGTTCTGACATCCGTCGACGATCAAGAATCAGGGACGCTGTCTCATATGCCAAGGTGTCGAAAATCAGATGGGCTGGTCACATAATGAGATTTAAAGACGACCGTTGGACTAGAGCTGTTACTGATTGGATTCCACGGGATGTCAAGAGACCGCGTGGCCGCCCACCTACCAGATGGTCAGACTTCTTCGTCAAGATCATGAACGATCAGTTTGAGGCCCTCCATGTTCCCGGAGCGAAGAGATGCCATTGGGCTACACTAGCACGCGACAGGGACAAATGGAGACGTTACTGGCACCCGCTCGAGCAAATCGACGACTAACGGGAAGTTAAGTGATTAAGTGATTAATTAAATATCCACAAGATAGACCATTATAAAGCTGCTTATGATTGGGTTTTAGTCATACAATGACTCAACACCCATCTGTCCACTAGAGTACATTTTCCACCACGGATGTCCCCCATTTCCCTCCCTCCATCCCCTAATACTACCTGCTGCCCCCAGTTCACCTCTATGTCAGGCACTTTTCTTCTTTCTCTCTCTCCTGTGTACTATGGTTTGCAATACAGGTATTAAGAGGTCATCTTGTTTATTCAGGGCATTCAGTCTTTTTTATCAGGAAGGTAAGACTGGAGTAGCTTTTTTTTTGAACTGGGTGGCAGATTTGAGGTATGGACAGGCTTCCAGAAGTGCAGGGAGGTAGGGGGAGGTAGCCCATCCTGACACAGAGCAAGCCTGGAGATTTTAGTCAAAAACCTGCATACCCAAATTTTCAACAGATTATTTGAGGTTTGGTGAGGTTTCTCTCGAGATGGTTGAGTCCAGCCAGGGCCATGGTTGCAATTTTGGATTATGGAAGCAAGTGACTGCTGGGGAGAGGCACCAGGCTGACCTGCCCCTTACCCCCCACATCCCCACTTATCCTGGTCTGTTCAGTCTTGCACCCGTACAAGATTAACTGCAGGTTTTTCTTTTTATCTCTTTCAAGATTTATTTATGCTTATCTGAAGCTTAGCTGAACTTGAATAGCTGAGCCTGAGGTGATTTGTGGGTGTGGGTCCCACAAACCTAACTTTTGGTGATTTAACTTTTTGGGAAATTTGGTCCCGAATTGTTGGGTCTGGCCAGAGGTACAGCAGCAATTGGGGGGTGTCAGGAAGTCTAAAGGCACCATCAGGCTGCTGATGCCCTCGTCCCTCCTGTATAGGTTGACCTGATGGTGGCACTGCACCCCCCCGAGCACCTAAGTTTTGATGTAAATATAAATGGGATTCTTCTTTCTTACCTTCCTTCCCACACTCACGATCAAAGTAGGCCAGCATTTGTGCCGCTTGGCTGATGTTTGGTGTTATTAAAACAATGTCATCAGCAAAGCGGAGGTGGTGTAGTTGCCGACCATCTATCTTCACTCCCATTCCTTCCCATTCCAGTTGTCGCATGATGTTCTCGAGGGTGGCACTGAAGAGTTTCGGTGAAATGGTATCACCCTGCCGCACCCCTCTCTTGACATCAACGATCACTTCTTTGTAGAATGGTGAGATCCTGGTAGTGAATCCGCAATACAGCTCATGGAGGATCCCGACTTTGATCGTGAGTGTGGAAAGGTAGGACTACAGCTGAATCTTATGAAGACAATGTTTATGAGAAACAGCCTCGTTCCTGACGCCCCATTCGCTCTCAACGGAACGACCATCTCCGAATGCAACAGCTATGTGTACCTAGGTCGAGAGGTCAACGTGACAAATGACCTGGCACCCGAGCTTCGCAGGAGGAAGAGAGCGGCTTGGAACGCCTTCAAGAACGTCGAAGAAATAGCTAAGAGGACGAAGAACCTCTGGCTCCCGGCACATCTCTTTGATTTCACTGTTCTTCCTGCATTAACATATGCCTCAGAGACCTGGGCCCTATGCAAACAAGATGAGAACGCCATTCAGGTCTTCCAAAGAAGAATAGAAAGAGCTATGCTTGGAATATCACGTTTCACTCAAATGAGAGAAAGAATCCGGAGTTCTGACATCCGTCGACGATCAAGAATCAGGGACGCTGTCTCATATGCCAAGGTGTCGAAAATCAGATGGGCTGGTCACGTAATGAGATTTAAAGACAACCGCTGGACTAGAGCTGTTACCAACTGGATTCCCCGGGATGTCAAAAGACCGCGTGGCCGACCACCTACCAGATGGTCAGACTTCTTTGTCAAGATCATGAACGTTCGGTGTGAGGTCCTTCATGTTCCCGGAGCGAACAGATGCCATTGGGCTACACTAGCACGCGACAGGGACAAATGGAGACGTTACTAATGCCCGCTCGAGCAAATCGACGACTAACGGGAAGTTAAGTGATTACGTGATTAAGTGACCTTCCTTGCCTGCCCCCCTTTCCCCAGGAGCACACAGGGAGCTCAGGGCCAAACAGCTAGTCCAGTAGTTCAGAAGCTTGTCTTTCCCTTGGGGACCCTAGTCGGATACCCCAACTCTGCACGTGATAGGGAATCATTGCCTGTAGTGATTCCTGGTGTTGCTCAGGGGACCATACTGTGCTGGGACCCTGCCCTTCTGTGAGCAAGGCGTTCCCACAGCACTTTCAGCTCCTTCCCTAGTCCCTGGAGTCTTTGCACCAAAACTGAGCTGCTCTGCACATTTTTTCTGGCTGCCATTTGCCTTTGTAATTGTTTTTCAGCCTTTTGCTTCGAGGTTGTTTACCACTGCAGCTCAGGATGATTTTGTGCAGACATGCAGATCATAGAAGGTTGGATTTTCTTTTCTGTGTTGTTTTTCTTCGATGGGGGCACCCTGAGCAATGCTCAGGCCTTACTCCTTGTTCTGTGCTCAGGGATTCCTGAGTGCTGTTGGAAAAACTATGTGGGAATCAAACTAAGGTCACCATGTGCACAACAAGCTCCTGAACTACTGTTCTAACTGTCTGGCCCAGATCTTGTTTATGATCCATCTAGCTGCTCTATACCTTTTGCTGGGTGAGTTTAGGCTATTAACATTTAGTGAATTTGCTAGCACAAAATAATTCATTGTAGGTGATTTTTGTAGGTGATCCAGTGTTTAATTGTACTATGTGTCTGTGGTTTCACTTTTCTTCTTTTGGCTTCTTATACTTTGATTTTGCCCGCCCCCCCCCCCCTTTTTTTATAGTGGTCAGCTTCCATTTGCTTCTTTACTTTTTTTTTAATTAAAGAAATTGTGGGTGCATCAAGCAGTGGTCAGGGTTTATTCCTGGTGCTGCACTTGGGAATTACTCCTGGTGGGCTCAGGGATTGTATGTGATGCTGAGTCTGGGGACCACGTGGGTACTGGGTCAGCCTGTATATAACCGGCACTCTGACCTGCTATCCGCCAGCCCAAAAGACACTATTGCTGTGAGGAGAATACAAACATTTGCTGCTTTTGTTTCTTTTGAATTTTTTTTTTTAATAAAAATGTCATGTTTGAACTTTGGTCATACAGTCATCAAACACCGATCCCTTCACCAGTGCACATTTTCCACCACTAAAATCCCCAGTATTCCTCCCCTTCCATCCTCCCCCTGTCTGTGTGGCAGACAATTTGCAAAGTATTCTTTCTCTACTTTAGTTACCTTTAATATTTTGAGACCAGTCCTACCTCCCCTCATACCTGCCGAAAATACAATTGCTAGACAATGTGTTTTGTATTACTTGTTATGGATATAATATAAAGTTGCGGCTGCTCTCAAGGCTCTCTCAGCTATCACGGCTGCATACTCTAGTAATTCTAAGATTTTAATAATTAGGGTCTGATGAAATTGCAGCCGCAGGTTGCTCAGGTCTGAGATTCCTGTGTGTGTCTCTGGATTTTGGCCACATGGGAGCTTCTTGCTGGCTTCTAGAAAATGGCAACCACTGGAGCTCTATGGTGGGATGGTGCCCTGCCTCCCATCTTAACCGGTCCAGTGGAGAAGACCTATCGCAAAATCCTGGGCCATCTCTGCCGCAAGTTGCTCGGGTCTGAGATTTCTGTGTGTGTCTCTCTTTTGAGTATTTTTGTTTTGATAATTAATTTACTTTGATTTACTTATTTGTTTCTGTGTAGATTAATTCAAGTTTGAGAGTTTATGTGCTATGATCATGGGGTAGAGAAATGCATGTTCTTCCAGTTTGGCCACCTTGACCCCAACCCCTTTAGATACTATATAATGCCATCTAATTTTCAAGATTACAAGTAAGTAAACTGACATCATGTGTTCTTTTCACTTTGATAACCAACTTTCTTTATCCACTTGTAGTTCTCTTGCGCTTTCCGGAGCTTGCATGGCCGTTGTCTCTGACAACTAGCTTTTCTCCAGTGCAGTGAGGTTTCTGAATCAACGTGACAGTAGCTTCCTTGAAGTTAGGGACTTTGTTTACTGTTGATTCTTGCCAGTTCCACTTTGTTCTTTCCTTCTTCTGAATTATTTGTTGTTTGCTTACTTGAACTTCCGTTCGTTCTCTTCTCTTACCATAAATGTTTCTATATTTTACGTTTTTGTCCTGTTTTGGAAACATTTCTGTAGTTTGAGAATCCTCAACAATAAACCAATCACTTGTTCACCACTTCACTTATGCAACATATTTTTAATCAATATTTATGCTTAAAAAAGTTCCAGGAAGTGTTTTACTGTTATTGTTGCTGCTGTTTGGGGGGCAGGAGGGCAGGGCCACATGGCAGTCCTCAGGACTTGCTCTTTGCTCTGCTCTCAGGAGTCAGTAACTCCTGGTGAGCTTTAGGGGCCCCGTGTAGTGCTGGGGATCAGGTTGTGTGAGTTGTAAACAAGACAAGTGCCTAACTCCTGTTCTATCTCTCCAGCCCCCCCCCCCCCCCCAAGCAGTATTTTGTTGTTGCTGTTTGATTTTAGAAACTCACTTGGCTGTACTCAGGACTTACTCCTGACATTGCATTCAGGGATCACTCTGTGTGGGATTTAGGGGACGATAGGTGGCACCCAGGATCAAACTTGAACCTACTTCATGCAAGGGAAGTGTTCTGACTGCTGGAGTATTACTCCCCCAACGACCCCCGAAAGAGATTTATTTAGGTGGGGGCAAACTGGCTGTGCGCAAGGCTTGGCTCTGGCAGTGCTCAGGGTAGAACCAGGGTCAGCCATGTGCAAAGACAGCTCCTTTCCTGCTGTCCTATATCCCTGCGTACAGAGAGTAAGTATATCGTACTGTTTTGGCTACATGTTGATAAGTGCTGCTCAATGGACTTGTCCTCATTAACAGTTCCGACTCCTAGAAGCTGCCCTTTCATGGGGAGCCACCAGCACCGAAAACTACCTATTTATTTACTCAATAATTTTTGTTTGGGGGGCACACTGGTGGTGCTCAGGGCTTACTCCTGCCTCTGTGCCCAGGGGCAACTTCTGGAGGGTTTAGAGAACCATATGGGGTGCTGGGGATTCAACCTAAGTGGGCTGCCTCCAAGGCAAGCCCCACCCCACTGTGCTATTTATATGGCCCAGTGCTACCCCCCCATGCTACTTGCTCTTCCTCCATTTGGACCCTTTCAGTGTATGATTTTCACCAGGCAGTTGGTCTAACTGGACACTCCAAACAGCAGCCTGCCCCAAATGGGTGGGAGGCATATGCTTTATACTTTTGTGAGTCAGTAGATTCATACTACATAACTTCTTTCCTATGTTTCCAAGAATCAGACTGATCAGGTATTATGTATTCAATGTATACATGATATAATGTGTACATTCAATGTATTATGTTCTATGAACTGTAAAAAAATTAAAGGTTATTAGTATGGCAACCCTTCGAAATAGATTCTTATCTTAATCTTATGAAGGAGTTACAAGGAAACAGCCTGAAATCTGTCTTTGTCTATAGAAGGGATGCTCTCCATCCACAAAAGCGTTCTGTATTACTTTCAGCTGATACTCCGAGTCACAGAGCCAGTATCTCATTCCCAACCTCAGAACACAGATCTTTGACTGAGACTCTTTTACTATTGCTCTTTGGTCTATTTGACCAAAGGTAGAAAACATCCTGAATCTTCATTCCCAGTGAGGGCAGAGACTTGTCCTACCCCTTTACAAAACTTCCTTCCCTGATAGCCACCATCCAATTCAGAGGAAGTTGAATGAGAATTTGGGTAACTGGAGGAAGGGACACTCATTCATAGAGTATCAACAACTGAGTGCAACCTGCTTGAGAATAGTGATTATTTCTATGGGCAGACCATTGCATTTTTAATATCTAGCAGATTATAGGAAACATAGTTGTAGCTCAAAAAATATTTTCTGAATAAAATGATAAAAGACTTTTACCATCTGAAAGCCCACCTTAAAGTAGTATGAAAACCTAAATGTCTATCCTCAAACCCTCAACTCCCTTTCTAAGATTTTGGAAATACATCTCTGAGGTGATCATCTTCTTAGAAGAGGGAAACGGAATCTCTCATTATCCTTTTAGTTTTGCATTTGCAACTATTACAAAGATGAGAACAAATTTTACAGAACAAATGAATAAACACCACAGATGTGGGGGAGCTATAAAAATCTCTGTGTGTTTGTTAGGAGGAGAAGAGAAAGATGATGGAAGGGATGGTTAGAAAGTTAATATGATAACCATGCTCCAGAGAAGGAAATGTTGCTTAGCAACCAAAACTTTCAAGAAGGAAAATTCTAAAATCCAGTGGGGGAAGTTATGGAAGGCAGGTAAATACCTTCTTTTGAAGGTTTTTGAGAGACGATTGGGTTGTTATTTGCCTTGAGAAATAGACTGATGGTTTCCCTCTACATATGTAAAAAACTTAGCCCTATCTCAAAGCTTGACTGATAAGTGGCACAAATGAATAGGGCAGTCAAACAGGGAAGCAGTTTCCTCATTATGAACAAAAGTGTACAGGCAAGAACAAGACAAGTCTTTGTTCCTTCACTTCTATTTTTGAACTTTCAATTATTCCACAGAAGCATGAATATATTTTAATTATAAATTTTTTGTTTTGATTTCTGGTTTTTCGGTTCACATCCAGAGGTGCTCAGAGATGACTCCTAGCTCCGCTCTCAGGAATTAGTCCTAGCAGTATCTGGGCACCATATGGGATGCCGGGGATTGAACTCTGGTTGGCACTTACAAGGCAAGTGCTGGTCCTGCTGTCCTATTGCTCAGACTCATGCAAATAATTTTTAAAAGTACAGAAGTATAAAAAGGCCCTCCCGTTGATCATCGATTTGCTCAAGCAGGCCCAGTAACGTCTCCATTGGAGACTTTGTTGTTACTGTGTCTGGCATATCGAATACTCTCGGTAGCTTGCCGGGCTCTCCGAGAGGGGCGGAGGAATCGAACTCGGGTCGGCCATGTTGGCTGCGTGCAAGGCAAACGCCCTACCCGCTGTAGCAAGCGCTGATCTCACACCTGCAGTGAGCTTTGCTCTTTCTTTTCCTGCTAAGGTCCAGGTGTGTATCTTCTGTCTTCTTCTTTCTTCTAGGTTTTAAAAAAATTAATTGATTAATTATTATTATTTTATTTTAGGGGCCATATCAGATGATACTGAGAATTATCCATGGTGCTGTGCTCAGGTATAACTCCTAGTGGTGCTTAGAGGACCATATGGGATACCAGGTTAATTGCATGCAAGGCAGAGGCCTCACCCATTGTACTACCTCTCCAGCCCCATGATTAATTATCTTGGGGGCTTGGGGTCACACACAGTATTGCTCAGGACTTGCTTTTGTCTCTGTGCCTATGGATCACTCCTAGTAATGCTTGGGGGATCCCATCCCATGCCGGGGTTCAAATCGGGGTAGGCAAGGCAACTTAATGCCCTGTTTCCAGATTTTCACTAAAACACACAATAAAATTATGACTGGTCTTAAATATATAGTTTCTCTGGAAAGAATTAAAAATTTATTCAAAAAGCAGAATTGCTAACCTGAAGGAGTTTAATACTTATAAATATATACTTCCTGATTTTCCTTTCCAAAATATATTCAGGAAAGACTTTTATTTGCAGAACATCAACATGCCAGTTCACTGCATCCTTCCTAAATATGATATTTACGCCATCTGATAAGTGAATGTACACAAACACAAACCACAATTACCATGAGGATGAAAATGCCTTATTGCTGATTTTGTCTCATTTTTGTGAATTTTCATTTGGTATTCTTTACTCATTTTAGTGTTGAGTTGTTTGCCTTTCTTAAATTATTTATAGCAGTCTTTATACATCACAGTTATTAATACATTGTCTGTGAAATGTGTTCCAGTAATTTATCTTTGTTACAAGGGTTTTATATATTTTTATGCCCCCATCCCTCTCCCTGAAATTGCATAGAAAATTTTACTTTTTTTTTTTTGTTATTTGTTTGTTTTTGTGTTTGGGCCACACTGGCGATGCTCGGGGTTTACTCTGACTCTAAACTCAGGGCTCACTCCTTTGGAACTTGGGAGACCATGTGTGGTGCAGGGGATTGAAGCCCAATCGGTCTTGTGCAAGGTAAGTAAGTGCCCACCTACCGTACTACTGTTCCAGCTCAACTTTTAAGATTTTTAGAAAAAATCTGTCACACATACTTAATAGTTTCTGGGTTGGGGCCTTACTGGAAGAGATCTTTGTTATTTGAAGACTCTGTAACTAATCTGATTTTTCCCCTAGTACATTTGTATATTTTTTCTTCATGTTTAATGTTTCAAGTCACTGGGATTTGTTTTAATAAATAATATGAGGCTTAAATAGTATATTGTTTTACCTTTTAATGATAAGTATCATCCTATAATTTCATAAACAAGCAGATTTTTCCTACTGAGTAAAAGGTAAAGTTAACTGTAAAACTATGCATATCCGTGAATCTGCCTAAAAACCGTATTAAATTGCATTGACTTTTTTTTTCCATTTCTACAGCTCTTAGTTTTACAGGCTTGGAGCATGTATCAGATTTGTTCAAAAGGTCTATCTCAGGGATAAAGTGTTTTTCAGATAAAAAAAATATTTTTGTAGAGTTGTTCACAATAATTGATTATATTCAATATTTCAACACCAATCCAACCATGATTACACCTTCCCATCACCATGATATAAAATTTTCCCACTACCACCCAACTCTGCCCCAAAGGCCAATGCTAAAAAATGTATTTTGTATTGTTTGTTATGAATAATTGACTAAAAATGTTCCAAAAAATTTTCCTTAGATGAATATGTGAAATAGTTGTATCACATCTTTGAGCCTTTAAGCCCCCCATATTAGAGATCACTAATAAGTTGTTAGAGTTTGAGCCTTGTGTGCTTTTATATATGTGTGTGTGTGTGTGTGAGTGTGTGTGTGTATTTTGATCAAGATTGGTTGTCTTTTATCTTACACCCCATCAAATATGATGTGCTACTCTAGTATATCAATGGCATAATGTATGAGATGTCGCCTGCCACTTGTGTGGAATTCTGAAATTTTAGATAGGATGCTAGAACTAGAGTTAATTTTTTTTTAACAAGATGGTGATTTGGGGTTCCAGAGGCCTCTTTGCAGCATGTTGCCTCTTCCGAGATTCATTTGTGAGTCTCTAGATCATGGCCATTAATGTGATTAAATGACACCCAGAGGCAGTTGGTGGGCATCACTGCCAGGAACCCGAAGCACAGGGAGATGGTGAGAGGGGTCCATTCCCAAATCTGTGCGAGATTGGCGTTTTCAGTCACTAGTTCCACATACTTGGATTTTTCAGTAGATTCAATCTTATGCTTTGGGGGCTCAGGGTGACCCCATGAAGGTCAGCTGTGAGTGTGATGCAGTTGGGTTTTGGAGGTTTGTGGCTGCTGGGGTTCTGTTGGAGCAGGTGGAGGGACACACTTGCCCCCCTCTGAGGTTCCAAATGAAATCAGCCTGGATGGGTGGGGAGACATCTCTGCAGTGTGCTCTCTTCCAAGATTCCTTTGTGAGTCTTTCAGATGTTTTTGTGTCTTTGGAGGAGCATGTATTCCTTCATATACAAGATAGGAAATTTTCCATATAAAAGATCTCTAAAAGATAGATTATATTCTTTTGGAATGAATTTCTGGCATATGATACTTTCTGCGAGGCCTGTTTTCTTACTCCAAGTCCCCTATGGCTGTGTTTGTTGGCCTTGGTTGCTGCTTCTCTGTTCCTTCTCTCACTGACACACAGCACTGCCCCTGACCATCTGTCCCTCTGTCCTTACTCAGAATGCTCTCGAGTGTCAGCTGGCAGTGTCTGTTGGCCTTGTATACGCACATCTAATCAGGGAGGTTATGTTCCCCTCTGGTCTCTGCTTGCTGATGCTTTAAATCTTTGAAGCACAATGACTGTCATCAAGTGGATTTTCCTGTAGCTTGCAAATGATAATATATACATTTATTTTTTTAATTTTCAGCTAGGTGTTCTGAGAAATGACAATTCTAAATTATGTGTAATACAGCATTAGATACAGAATAAGTGGTCGGTGGAATCACATTCTACTAACAGATTTTCCCAATCTCAGAGTGTTTTGAACTTTCTGCCTCTTTTTTTAATTCATCTTTTAAGTTTTACTTGATTCTTATAAATGTATGAGACAGAGGTAGCTTCTTCTTTTTATGAGGTATCCTTTAATTCTCTGCTTGATTTTAAAAGGAAATGTTACTTTAATATTTTAATAATCATGCTTGTGAAAAGATATCTAGTATTTCTTTCATACACAGTTTTTGTGTTTGTAAAAGAAAAGTTTTTAAAAGGTTTAAAAAACCTTTTTCCTTTTTTGGCATTTTGGGTCAGTCATACCCAGAGATGCTCAGGGGTTACTCCTGGTGTCACTCAGGGGACCATATGGGACCATATGCCGGGAAAGGCATCCAACCAAACCTGTAAAGACAAATGCCCTCCCCACTGTACTATTGCTCTGGCCCCACAGTTTGTCTTTTCTGGTTAGAGTCTCACTGCTCTCACAAGATCACTCAAAACTTGTTCTTTTTTCTACACTGGATTGTTTTAAATGTGATGTGGAACATATATGCTATATTTTTTTCTTTTGTGTTTTGGCCACATCTGGAACTGCTCAGGTTTCCTCCTGGCCCTGTGTTGAGGACTCATTCTCAGCAGGATTCTTGGACTGTGTATCCTGAGCATCAGCTGTGTGCAGGGCAAGTGCCTAATCTTTTACTATTGTAATTAGTAGAATTCTTCTATGATGTTACTGACATCTAAGATCTTTTAAATAATAGAGATTAGTTACCTTGTTTTTTTTAAATTTTTATTTTTATTAGTGAAAGACCATGAGGTACAGTTGTAGACTTACAAAGTTTTGTGCTTAGGTTTCGATTATACAATGATCAAATACCCATCCCTCCACCAGTGCCCATTTTCCACCACCATGGATCCCAGTATCCCTCCCACCCCATCCCCCCATCCCACCCTGCCTCTGTGGAGGGGCATTCCCTTTTGTTTTCTCTCTCCTTTTGGGTGTTGTGGTCTGCAAAAGAGGCATTGAATGGCAATCATGTTCGGTACATAGTCTACTTTCAACATGCATCTCTCATTCTGGGAGGATCCTTCAAACACCCTTTATTTGGTGCCCTTCTCTATCTGGGCTGCCCTTTCCCCTAGAATGCCCAGCTGGCCTCTAAGCCATGGAGTAATCCTCCTGGTACTGATCTCGGCTATTCTTGGGTATTAATCTCCTATTTTGTAACTTTATGTCCCCCAGATGAATGCAATCTTTTTATGTCTATCCCTCTCTTTCTTACTCATTTCGCTTAGCATACTTTCCATGTAGTACCACTTGTATGTAAACTTCATGACTTCATCTTTTCTAACAGCTACATAGTACTCCATTGTGTAGTTGTACCAAAGGTTCTTTAACCAGTCATCTGTTCTTGGGCACTGAGGTTTTTTCCAGATTCTGGCTATTGTAAAGAGTGCTGCAATGAACAAACAAGTGCAGATGTCACTTTGACTATACATTTTTGCCTCTCTGGGATATATTCCCAGGAGTGAGTTACCTTGTTTTTGTCTTTACCAATAATACTTGCATTCCAATTTTTGTACTTCTGAGTGGTAATGATGTATGCTTTTACCTGTGTATAATATAAATTTTACCTAGCCTTCAAAATATGTAATATAAAAATACTTAATTCTTTTCTTTTACTTCTTGGCGTTTTCTGCTTGAGTTGCCTCCGGGTTTAGAGTTGGTGATCACAAGGCAGGTAAGAGGGACTGTAAGAGCATCTGTACAGCTTCTAATGCTGCCTCTGATGTTTGATGGGCCAAGTCACAGTTTCACATGCACCATTTAGAAAATTAAGCCATGAGTAGAGCTGCATGAGAAAAGCAGAGTGTGCTTCTGCCGGTACAGACCAGAGAGAAGGCGCTTCCTGGGGCAGATGGGAGTCAGGGAAAGGGGCCCGCCTGGCTTCCAACGCGCCAAAGTGAGACTGGCCCTAGCTCTTAGATACTGA
Organism: Sorex fumeus; assembly: GCF_029834395.1. Classification (NCBI taxonomy): domain Eukaryota; kingdom Metazoa; phylum Chordata; class Mammalia; order Eulipotyphla; family Soricidae; genus Sorex; species Sorex fumeus. The sequence goes on from NW_026606188.1 coordinate 16,057,855, forward strand.
ATCTCAGGGCAGATGCTTAAGTGAACAGGCAAAGACAGACTTCTGTCCCCTTCGAAGGAGCTACAGTTGGATGTTCCTTGAGAGGAATCTATGAAACACAAAAGCACTCCGAGATCAACAATGCCCGGGGACTTCACATCAGGATGCCCCATGAAGTTAGACCCTTTACAAAACTTACCTGAGCACCTTGATTTATAAGACCAATTTCACACTCTTTCAAAATGTGTTACCCCCCACCCCCACTCCATGACTCCAGGACCAACATTTCTCCACCATAGTCTAATTTTCCTCTTATTCTCTTTCTCTCCTGTTGTTATTGTTGTGGTGCTGTGTGTGTGGGGTCACACACCTGTGGTTGTGGTGCTTTCAGAACATGCATGCTGGGTTGTTGTGACCCATACTTGTTCATGAGGACTCCCACTTGGCAGTAAGGGGATGTGTTGGAAATGATTTTTTTTACCTCATGCCTGCAAGATAGTTGCTCTGCAATGAAGCTACATTTAGCACCATGTTTCTTTCTTTGTTTGTTTTTTCAAGTGGGGGGCCACACCCAGCAGTGCTCAGTGCTTACTCCTGGCTCTGCATTCAGGGATCACTCCTGGTGGGCTCAGAAGACCATGTGTTTCCAGGGATTGGTGTTTCAAGACAAACAACCTACCCACTCACCTCTGGGCCCAGGACCACATTCTTTAAACACAGTCTGTGCTCCACTACTTTTGCTTCAATTACATGTAATATATACATATAATTAACATGATAATACATATATATCTTATATTATATGTTTATATTACTGTAATATATCTTAATTTTGCCCTATAATTCATTGGGACTTGTTTATCTTTTCAGTATTTTCTTTATGTTCTTTAGAATAAATAATTATTATAGTTCTGTGGTTTTTTAAATCAGTTTTTATTGCTGCATAACAAATTACCCAGACTTTGTGACTTAAAACAACTTAACTCACAGTTTCTGTGAGACACAGAATTTCAAAATATCTGAAATTCTGAGTTCTTGTTTTGTTTGGGGCAGGTCTCTTAGGAGGTGTGGGGGGTGTGTCACAGTAACTTAAGGTGTGATTGCATCCAGGGCATCTGTTCCCATTGAAACCTGATCGTTGCTCTGCTCAGGTTTCTCTAAGAGTCTCTGCAGAGGCTGTCTAAGAATCTCCATGCCATAAAGTTGGCTTCCCTTGGAACGCTCAGTCCGAGACACCATGGCAGACTCTGAGATGCTTTTGTGACTTGGGAAGTCACACACCTTCCCTCCCACCATATTCTGTGTGTCATTTGAGTTAACCCATATTCAGTTTGGGAGATGAGCTCAGAAGGCTTGCAGGAAACAGAAGATCAGGATCACTGGGGAGATTTAAAGACTGATGTTGCGTCTATCTTCAGCTCCACCCAACATTCACGCTACAATTTGCACTCTATAAGCCATTTGGATAATTTTTTTTCAAATTTCAAAAAATTTTCTTGTTCAGTTTTAAAATTTATATTTTGGGGGGGCTGGAGTGATAGCACAGCAGGTAGGGAGTTTGCCTTGCACGTAGCCAACTCAGGTTCGATTCCCAGCATCCCACATGGTCCCCTGAGCACTGCCAGGAGTAATTCCTGAGTGCATGAGCCAGGAGTAACCCCTGAGCATCGCCGGGTGTGACCCAAAAAAGCAAAAAAAATATTACATTTTTTGGGGAAAGGGGGAGGAGCACACCCAGTGATGCTCAGGTACCATGCAGTGTTGGGGATCAAACCGGGCCTCCCACATGTAGATCATGTCTCAGGTCACTGAGCTATCTCTCCAGTATCTCTGATAGTTTCTTTCCATTAGTTACTATTTCTTTGATAAAATTATCATTCTTGCCTTCATTATGATTATTTTCCTTTAATCATTTGGCTGTATTTATTATAACTGTTTTAAAACTTTTGTTTATGAATATAGATCTGTATCAATATTGGGGTTTATTTCTTTTGGCTTTGTTCCACATTTTCCTATACTACTAGTCACTTTTTATTATAAAGTACAGTATTTGCACCTCTTTGCAGAAATTCTGGTTTCTGTTATCTTTTTCTGAAGATTTTTGAATTGGCAGGACTCATGCTAGTTCATAGCTCTGTGGTGAGCAATGACTAAAATTTCTTCTCAACTTTTCAACCTTGTAGTTACGGCTCCACATGCTTTTGCTTTCTCTTGGGTTCCTCGATGTCCCCCCCACTGGCCCCCCAGCAAATCTGTAGTTCAGAGATAGTTGTATTTGAATAGTTAGTATCTAGATTATTTTATTTCTTCACTATAGTCCCTTCATATTTTGATTTTCCTTCTCCACTGCCAAGGTTTATAGTCAGGTTGTTTTCTGTTTGTTTCTGTTTCTGTACTGCGTGTGGAACGCCTCCAGGGTAGGAGGCAAACCAGCTGACCACTCAGGGAGGCCATGCTCTGACTGACTGCGGCAGCTCTAGTTTTTTTTTTCTGACTCTTTTACACATTTGCAGAACTGTTTTTAAATCTAGTGCAGAGATTCAAGTTACTAAATGCAAGAGTGCTAGTCCAGATTTCCAGCTATTTTGCCAATCCGTATGGAAGCATCCATTTGTGTTTCAGAGAGACTCAGAAACCAAGTGCCACTTCTGTCTAGAGTTTCCTCTGGGGTGGGCTTCACTGAAAGACTGACAAAATTCAGGATCTTTGTTGGTGGATGAGTATATAATCTTAAAAGTGTATGTTCATAGGTCTTCCTTTCCCAGATGGGTTGGTTCTTTCTGTCTGGCTTGAGGTATGATAGAAACAGCCCCCTCCCACCCCACCTCCAGTATTCTGAGAGCCTTAATGGGACTGAAAGCCTGTTTATTATGTTAAGTTTCATAAAGTTCTTTTTTCAATATGGGTTCAATGGTTCTTGTGATCTAAAACAAGTGTCACGTTTGTTACACATTTTTTTTGAAGATAGAAATCTACAATCTTTTCCAAGGGTTTGGGAAGAATGTTTTCTGAGTTTCAGTGGCAGAAGAAAAAATGTAGGGACCTGAATGTAGCATAGAAATCCATCAACTCAATGAGTTGTTCTCTGTTCCACCCATACAAATATTTGGTACCCTAATAGAGTGAAACGTTTCTGGAATTCCATATCAATAAATTTCTTATTGATTTTTCCCACTGAAAATCTGGGTTTCAGTCCTATCCAGTATGAGTAGTTGTTTGTTCATCTACAAACCTAAGATTTAGTTGGTGTTATTCCTCCCTTTCTTTTGTGGATATACGCCTTTATTTTTTGGTCATTTTACATGACTTTTTATTTTTAGGGAGAGAAGATAAATTGTGTGGATTCAATTCCTATTGAATTTTTAAAATAATATTTATTTTCATGTTTTTATTAATTAGAAAATTTATTTTTTAATAGTCTTTTTTCCCCTTGTCTTCCTCCTCCTCCCCTTTCCTGTTTCCTCCTCCTTGCCCTTGCCTGTTTTGGTGTTGTAGTGGCTGGCAGTCTCACACACTTTGGCTGCAGTGCTTAGCAGAGCTAAGGTTGTTCACTTTCTTGTGATCTTCAGCAGGCATAAAAAATTACTTGTGGTGGGGATGGAGAGCTACTCAGAAGGTAAGGCTCCTGCCTTGCTGGACACCAGTTGGATTCCACACCCAGTACTCTCTGGGAGTAAGCCCTTGTGCAGAGCCAGGAATGAGGCCTGAACATAGGAGGTGTGTCCCCACCTCCCCCGACACCTCCTCCGGCGGACACACACAGGCACAAAATGACGTTTGGTTGAGGTGCTTGCTGAGTTTGCATTGTGTAGCTGTCATGTGCCAGAGATCACACCTTCTCATGGCTCTGGGGATCTTAGCTGTAGTACTCTGGGAACCGCCACAGATCAAACTCAAGGCTCTACCTAGGAGCTTTTCTGAGGCTCTTCCTCTTGTATTTTTAAATAAAAATAAATTGCATCTATTAAACCAAATACCTTAGTTTTAAGCTAACATTGATACGGCATTTACAAAAGGCAGGTATGCAAAGCATAGCTGTGAAATGATTAAACCAATGTTGAATGCAAACATAACTGTACGGTTACGCCCCACACGGAAGTGGTGCATGTAGAGCTCCTCTTCTTTTTGCGGACAGGAGGGAAGAAGGCTGACCATCCCTCTCAGTGCAGAGACTCGCTGTGCTCTCCACAGGCCAGACTCACAGGCAGGGCCTGTCTCAGAGAAGGTGAAGAAAGCCGGCAGGCGCTGGCTTCCTGTCCTGCTCTCCAGTCACTGCAATTCACCTGAAGTTTGTTTCCTGAGAACTGAAATTTACTTTAGAAAACTTTACTGGCTTACTTTCCCATGAACTCGATTTTCTAACATAAAGATTAATGAATTCTTTTTTCCAGAAAATGGCAAATCATGAGCATTTTCCAATCTTATACCAGATAATTTGTCTCTTAACTGACTTGGTATATTGGTATGGATCTTTATAGACATGGTCCCTCTCTCTCTGACTCTTGTCTCTTTCACCTTTCCTTCCTTTTTTCTTTCTTTCTTGCTTGCTTTCTTATTCTTTGTAAATGGAACATGTGATCAATTTATTCAGGTACTAGTAAGGAAGAGTTGTGATTTATCCTCATTTTTCAATAAACTCGGGATACTGTTACAAATTGGTTCAGTGAGGGGGATAGTCACTAAAATATCAGGAATAGGCTTAAGAGCAAGAGACGAACCAGTGAAATAGAACAATATTGGACTGTGTTTCCTGAGGCTTTGGAGAAGGGGAACTTACTAAGGAGGAGGTTCAGGGCAAGTCCCAGGTTGGAAATGGCCCGGCTGCGCCACCAGCTAGTCCTTAGAGAGGCGGCGGGAGGCGGATGGGCAGCCCGTGTCTCGGCGGGGGAAGAAGCCGGCCTGCCGTAGGCTGTCCTCGGGCTGCCCCCGGCCCGGAGAACTGACCGCAGCGGTACCGGCCTGCGGGAGCGCGGGGGACAACCCGCACCGTGCCCTTCCCGCCGGGCCTGCGCGCAAAGGTGAGTCAGGCCAACGTGGCGCCCCCAGGCAGCTGCCCGGCGCCGGGCACGGGGACCGGTGGGCGCGCGCGGCGGCGCTGGACACGGGGGCACCTGCGCCCCGAGCCGCATCCCCGCCCCCGCCGCCGCCGCTGCATCCGGAGCCGCGGGGCCGGGGGAGGCGCCGCCTGGAGCGCCGCGCTCGCCCGCAGCAACCCCGCCTTCCGCGCCCGCCCCGCACGTTCGACCGCCCCGGCTGGGCTCTGAACTGCGCTCGCGGCGCGGCGGGTGCGTCGGCGCGGCCGGGCATCCCTCGGCCGGAGCGTCCCGGTGCGCGCGGCCCGGGCATCCCTGGGCGGGTGCATCCCGGTGCGCGCGGCCCGGGCATCCCTCGGCCGAAGCGTCCCGGTGCGCGCGGCCCGGGCATCCCTCGGCGGGTGCGTCCCGGTGCGCGGGGCCGGCATCCCTCGGCGGGTGCGTCCCAGTGCGCGGGGCCGGCATCCTTCGGCAGGTGCGTGGGCACGGGGCCGGCTGGGCGCTCGCGGCGCGGCGCGGCGCGGCGGGTGCGTTGGCGCGGCCCGGGCGTCCCTCCGGCTCGCGCGTTGGCGGCGGCTCCCGGAGTCCCGCTGCCGAGATGCTCAAAGTCACGGTGCCCTCGTGCTCCGCCGCGACCTGCCCCTCGGCTACCGCCACCGTGTCCCCGGCCCCCGCCGGCCCCGTCGCCGATTACTGGATAGACGGCTCCAACCGGGACGCGCTCAGCGATTTCTTCGAGGTGGAGGCGGAGCTGGGACGGTAAGGCGGGGGTTGGGGGGGGTGGGTGGGGGACGCCGGACTCTGTCCACGGGCACAACGGGCTTCCGCGCCCAGGGACCCCCGCGACCGGCCGCTCCCTCCCCCATTGCCTCCTCTTTTCCTTCCTCCATTTCCTCATCTTCCTCCTCTTTCTTCCCCTCTTCCTTCTCCTCCTCACCGCCCTTCTCTTCTTCCTCCTCCTCCTCTTCCTCATCTTCATTTTCCTCCCTTCCTCCTCTTCATCTTCCTCTTCCTCCTCCTCATCTTTATTTTCCTCGCTTTCATCTTCTCATCTACATCTCCCTTCTCTTCCTCCTCATCTACATCTTCCTCCTCCACTTCCTCCTCATCTTCATTTTCCTCCTCTTTTCACCTTCCCCTTCTCTTCCTCCTCTTTTTCCTCTCCGGTGCTCCTCTGCTGAGCCCCTGTGCAAGAGGGTCCCTATCCAGGTGTCTGCTCCTAGCCCCTGGCTCTCCAGGTCCTCTTGGTCTGGTTTGTTGGGCTCCTGGAATTCAGGGTGGAACTAGCTGGTCGCATGGGGCAGAGCAAGTGGCGCTAGCAATGAAACTTCAATAGCAGCTTCCTTGAAGTAGGCTGAGGAGGGGATGAATCATTTAAGAGAGTTGAAAGAGTGGGGGGGGGGGGCGGGGGAGAGACAGAGTGAGAGAGAGATACAGAAAGCAAGAGACAGAGAGAAAGACTGAGCAAAAGAGACAGAGACTGAGCAAGAGATAGAGACAGAGAGACAGAGAGACAGAGAGAGACAGAGAGACAGAGAGAGAGAGAGAAAGAAAGAAAGAAAGAGAGAGAGACCCAGAGAGAGACCGCACTGGTGACCAGTGAGAAGACTACTGCTGTCCCTGTGTGCGGGTGACCTGTTCAGATCCTGGAAGCATAAGGCTGTTTTCCTAGGGTTGCAGATAATCGTCTCTCTCCTTCGAGGTAGCAGAGGAGGCAAAAAAGCCAGGGAGCATTGTTACCAGGAAAATGATGCCATATGTTCTCGTATTTTTTATCTGCTGGAAACAATTTTTCTTTCTTTTTCTTCCTTTCCTGTTTGTACCTCTATGGTGTGCAAGGGGACTTATTTTCAATACTGGTTTCAACCCCCTTTATAGATCAGATGCAGTTCCAACTGCTGGCAGCCAAAGCTTTTGTGTGATTCCATTTCCCATTGTGCCTTGCTGGAGAGTAACTAGCAGCCGTGCTGGTGTTTCTTGAGAGGTGCAGGCCTGCCCTGCCTCAGTTTGCCACTTCTCCTGCAGATAGGAAGTAGGTAAGACAGGCAGAACTTCTGAAAAAAATTTTAGCAGATTGCCATTATTTCAAGTTGTTTAGAAATATGCATTTGCTGAATAAAGTCTACATAAGCATTTGGTTTTTACCCATTTTTTGATGTCTATCTGGGGATTTGCTGATGTCAGTCCTTGCTAGTAGGCAGCATTCAATCCATGACTTGTGTAGGATTTGAACCCTGCAATGATTGTATAATGTAATGGAGCTTAACTTCTGATAAACTTCTGATTCACATGTTCAGAAATGGTTACTTGGTGCTTCAGAAACTGCCACCTACAAGAGGAAGTGCCTGCTAGTGTTTTGGGGACTGTCCCCACACCAAATCTAACTGCTTTCTCAGCAACATTTACCCCAGATGTCATGAACTGGGTCGCAGTCATTAGCACTCAGTCTTCAGCATCAGGATATTTAAGAATTTCCTTTAATATAGGGTTATAAGGCATGGGGATATGGGAGAAAAAACTCCTGCCATGTAATGTTGGTAGGAAAAGGAAAATAACTTTAAAATAATATGCATGTGTAGGATAGGACTGGGCATGTGGCTCAGGGTTTTGCATGTGATGCCCTGGGTTTGATCCCAGGCACGGTAAAAAACCAAAAAAATAAAAATAAAAATAAAAATAAAAAAATATATAAGATGGTAAAATTCAAAGTGGGAAACCTAAGGAATTTGAAGTTTATTTTAAAAACAAAGCTTGGAGTTATATCTTGCAAGACATGTAACTCCAAACTCTTAATCTGCTCTCTTGTCATCTGATTACCTTAAAAGTCAAGGACATTTATTTTGACAAAATGCTAACATTTTATACTTCTCTGTTTTTTCCATTTTTCACATATATTAAGTAAATTCGCTATAGGTGGCAGTGTTGGTGAAGTGCATGCTTAGAGTTCAGAGGAGAAATATCACTTCATATCAGCCATTATTTTTTTCTGCAGAGTTAACTAAAACATAAAGCAAACAGTGTTGCAGATACAGTAACTAAGATTTTATAAAATCAGAGAATGCAATAAAATTATAATTGTAGGCAATTGACTGAGTGACAAAACCCCTGTCCTTTCTTGAACTAGTGAAAAAAATGAGCCTAAATCAATCAACTTCAGGACTTTACCCAACCAGGAAAGAATTTGTCTGCAAATACAAAACAGTTAATTCTTGGCAGTAACATAATTGTCATTAAGATACACTCAAAGTATAAGTCTTGGTGTTGGGGGGCCATGGTGGCTAGTTCCATGGTGTCGACAATCCCCTTTAGATTAAATGAATTGTGAGCAGTCAACATGCTATAAACCAGTGTCTCCTGGTTTCAAGATGTTCTAATTTGGGGTTTTTAGGGCAGTGTTTGGGAATCTCAGAACTCAGTTCCCAAGACTATGGCTGCTGATAGCACTGATTCATAGGTACCTACAGAGAGGCAAAAGTGAAACTGTTTTCTTGAGGGTGGGGAAGAAGTTGGAGATGGGCATGAGGATGTTCTTTAACAGTTCTAGGAAATTTGATTTTTCTAAAACTGCATTTTGAAAATAACTGTTCATAGTTTTCCAGAGAGTTTCAAAACTCATGACACACAACAAAATTCGTTCTTACTTGAAGCTGCAGTGGCCGAGATCATTTGGGGTGTTACGTCCTTGAGGGCTGCTGGTTCTTTGTCCAGTGTTGGGAGAGACGCTGTGGTAAGGCTTGGTTAAGGTTAGAAGTGCCTACCCCATGTAGGGAGAGGTTGACTGCTCTGCTGGTGGTGGTGGGGGGGGGGGGGGTGGAGGGGTGGGGGGGGAGCTCAGCTCTCAGGGAAGCCCAGAGTTAGGTTTCAGTTCTTCCCTATCTTGTGTACAAGAGTTAAAGAATTTATGAAAAGAAAGATGGCTACTGAACATGCAAACTAAGGGACACCATAGGAAAAATAATCATAACAAAAGAAGTATGTGTTGTTGTTTAGAATCATTCATTTTAAAATAAATATTCTTATAATTACTTTATTAACTCACTATCCAGGCCTATCTCCTAATCTTATTCTCCTCAATAATAAAAGAAGAACTTGCAGAGGCATATTTATTTTGTAAACTAAAGTACGTTATTTAAATACTGTGGTTTACACAGTTGTTCTTAATAAAGTTGATAAGGGCTTTCTGGGTTCCAACATCAAGCCCCCCACCAGAGTGGCCCTCCCTCCACCATTTTCCAACCCCCGCCCTCAAGCCTGCCCCCTTAGCAGGTGCACAGAAATTTATTTTATATTGCTTGGAATTAACAAAAATACTCAGTCAAAGAAAATTTGTGCAAAACGTTGTCCCTCACCCCAGGGTTGTTGAGTCTGAGGATTTACTGAGCTGTGTGTTGCTAGGGGTGCCTCCTGTGCTGTTTTGTTGGCTGAGTTTAGATTTCTCTTCTGATCTGGTGCACTCCTGCTGGGCTGTCGGTATCGTGGAGCTTGGAGGTGTAACATGGGGCTGATGAGGTGATCCGACTGTGTGGCTGGGGGCGGCCAGAGTTCTCGGTCTGGACACAGGAGTACTGAAAGCAGCTGAAATCATTCATGGTTTGGTGTCTCTGCACAGAGCTCACATGAAGCAGTGGGGTTGGGTCCCTGGCGTGCCTGCAGCTGGGGCTTTGGCAGGGTGGGGACTCGACTGGCCACCTCTGAGGGTGCCCCAGAGTCTCAGCCCAGTAAGAGGTTGGGGGATGGCTGTGTCCACGAGTTCTAGCTGCTTGCCTGCAGGCAAGCAGCTAGAACTTCCTTGGAGATTTAGTTGTGGGCCAGTTGAGCAGGCTGGTGAGTGAGCCTACTCCGCTCGGGAATATGTTGGGTGGGGAGAGGCAGATTTCTATAATAAGATCCCTTGCTAGATGTGTTATTACTTAGAAGCCAAATGCATTTAGATGGTGAGACATATATATGTATATAGGTATGTATATATGTACATACATACATATATATATACTTTGTATATATATACTTAAATATACATTTCATATACTCAAAACACTTTTCAGGCAGTGTTGATCCTTATTACTAACAATCTACATTATTGTCTGTTTTATTGTTTGATTTCATTAAAAATGTCCCCTGCACATACATGATTTCACACCCCACCAATGTGTCAAGGCTTAGTTGGAAATGTGTCGTTTCAATCATCGATCTGTGTCTATCGGATGAGAACACACCGAAGAGTTCTTGAATTCAGAAATGTCTGGTGGGCATTTGGAAGCAGTGGGATGAGTCGTCACGCCTGCAGCTCTGTAAGGAAGCTGTCTCCTTACTTTGCCTTGAATCATTATGAGTTTCCTTTTTTAAATGTTTTTGGGGAATTCTGCTCTCTCCCTCAGAGTGTCTGCTGCAGTGCAGGGGACTCAGAGGTCTGAGCTGGGGGGCTTCCACTCAGCAGCAGGCCCTGGCAGTGGCCAGCAAGTGCTGCCTTTCAGAGGCCACGGCGCGTCCAGCCGATCCCGTGCACGGAGCAGAAGCCGGCCCCTGCTCCCCCCCTCGGCTACCTCTGCCCCAGCTTCAGGTACCCTTTGGTCCCTTCAGGATGTCCAGATTGGCCCTAGAGCTTCTTGCATGTGCTGCTGGCCACACAGTACATTTAGCAAGTCTCTGAGAAATGCAGTGCTTTAAATTTTTATTGATTTGTATTTTGTGAGAACCTCCATGCAGTGCGTGGTACCCAGTACCACTCCTGGTGGTAAAGCCGTGCTGCAGGGCTGTAGGTCTTTGTGGGCTGGGGTGGAGGGAGAATGTGCTCCATGGAGGGCCACATGCACGCCGCACCCCCTGAGTTGGTTCTTTGGGCAGGGGCCATATTTCTAGGCTGACTCCGAGGAACAGTGCAGCTGGCTGGTACTTCTCTTCCCCCTGTGCACCCTATGCTTTTCAGGCAGCCGACTGAGAAAGAGGGGATTGCGGGTGGGAGATCAGCGAGGGGCTGCACAGGCCCCGAGGCCCCGTGTTTGGGCTCAGTCAGCTGCTTCACCGTTGTGTACAATTACAATTCATCAAAGAGAATGAATGAATGATACCATAAGGGCCGGGTCAGCAGGTATGCCTGCTTCCTCCTGGGCTGTCATCTCTGTTGGTGTTGTCGTCTGGGTTCTCGTGGCTGCCCGGCCTCTCCCTGAATGTGTGTAAGCATGGCTCCAGTTTTACCCAAGCAGACGGCAGTGATGGGAGCGGCTCCTTCTGGTCAGGGTATGCTCAGGTCCGTTTCTGTATCCTTCACCATTTCACCATAAACATGCTGGAATTAGGAGTTAAGGCCTTGGAATTCAGGACTTCAAGTGCCTCTGCACGCTTCCAACCACTATAGCTAATACATGTTATATATAATAACATTATGTTATGTTATATATAAAATCTGTGCTAGATTTGGAAAGACACGTCATACTCTGTAAATAGAGTTAAGGTCAAGTGAAGATGATACAACTATTATTATTATTATTATTATTATTATTTGGTTTTGGCTAAACCCAGGATAATCAGGGGTTACTCCCAACTTTCCATTCAGGAATTTCTCCTGGTGGTGCTTGGGGGGCTATAAAGGATGCTGGAGAACTAACCCGGGTTGGCTGTGTGCAAGGAAGCTCCTTACCCACTGTACTATCTCTCAGGCCCAATAGGATCCTTATTTTAAAAACACAACTGTGATGAAAATGCTTGTCCCTTTCGCTTCTTCCCTCCCCCCACCCCCATCAAAAGATTTCTCCTTCTGGGAGTGTGGCTCAGTGGCAGAAGGTGTGTCTTGCACCCGTGAGGCCCTGGGTGCAATTCCCAGCACTGCAAAATAAACCAAAAAACGTGAAAAATGATTCTTAAGGTTGGAGCATTAGAAAAAGAAAAGGGGTTTGAATGATAGCACTTGCCTTGCATGCAGCCCATCCGAGTTAGATCCCTGCCGCCCTGTAGGACCCCTCAAGCTCTGCCAGGAGTGAACCAGGAGTAAATCCTTAGCACTGCCAGGTATGGCCCCCAAACAAACAGAAAACAAAAAAGTGGAGAGGACGGGGAGAGGGGGGAAGGGAGAGGAGATGAGAGGCACAGGTGCTTCTGAACCAAACTGGAGAACATCACAAAGAAGCACTAACCACAAACTAGCTTCAAAGTTCTCTCCTATGAGCGCTTAAGCACTGCGCCTTCAGACCCATGTTGTAGATCGTGTTTGCAGCAATCTGTTAGAAAATGAAGGGCCAAGTATTACTGGCTGGAGTGGTTCAGCTACTCGATGTTTTAAATGTTTTTTCTAGCTTTAAAAGTGTTCTCTATACACTGCCTCTGGGAAAAGTTTACATATATAACAAAAGTATATTCAAAGTTCTGAGACAAGTTTATTTTTCAAAATATACTGTTTAGTCGAGTCAATAAACCATGTGATTGAGGCTCAGGAGGGTGGCACGAGGAGTTGGGATGCTTTGGATGTCACCTTGTGGTGCAGGGGGAACCCGGGACCTTGTGCCTGTAGGTGAGTTATGTGCTACTGGGTACAGTCCAGGGCATGACCATGCAGCGGTCCTGGGAGAGAGCCATGCTGGACAAAGGAGACCTCCAGCCCTGCAGGAGAACAGGACGTGTGGCACCTCCTTTCTCTGCAAGCACGGGCGCTGACTGCCGGCACTGTGGACACAGGACCCCAGGACCCTGTGCCGCCCTGCATTGCAGCATGGAGTCCAGTGCTCCTGGGTTCCCGGGACAGCTCCATGCCCTGAGGTGGCAACAAGAATGTCTCTGGGCTTGTCAGGTGTCACTGTATTCTCCTGTTGAGAACTGCTGTCTCAGGAACTTGAAATGAATCTTCTGCATTATTTTTCTGTTAGCTGTGTAGAAAGTGAACCACAGAGATATTGGTCAATTAAATTCCTTTGGCTTTATCCAGTATCTGCTACAACCAAATTTCTTTCCCATTTCTGTGTAATGCCAATAAGATTTCTGTCATGTGTGCATTTCACTTCTGCTATAATTTCCTTGATGGTTTTGTACAAATCACCTCAGTTTTGTTTACTTGAGTTTACTTGCTACTGAGATTATTTATTTTCTTTAAAATTGAAAACCAGTATTCATTGCCAAAAGAAAGGACTGTGATTAAAGCAAAGCATTCTTATTAAATTACAGCTAGAAATGTTTTCCTGCACAAGGCTCCCGGTCTGAGGATTATCTCTTTGTTGGAAGGATGATTATGGAAGATTAACAGGGTTCAAACAATAGTAGCACAGATGATTTGAAAATTTTGAAATGATGTTTTTGCACAGTGTTGGAGGGAATGTAAGTTGGTGAATCCCCTATGGAAAAAAGTATGGAGAGTCCTTAAAAAACTGAAAAAAGGAATTTCATCTGATCCAGCTGTGCCACTCCTAGGTGTTTATCCAAAAAACTAACTCAGAAGAATGTTTACCTCTTTGTATTCCAACAGTCAAGATATGGACTCAACCTAAGAGCTTTTGAGTAGGTGGCTATATTAAGAGAGTAACACGTGCATGTCACGTGTGTATGTACTTTTTCTCTGTACTCAGTAGGATGCTGTCCACTATGAAACTTTGTACCCTTTGTGTGCAAATGGATGAACCTTGAGCTGATCAGACCAACTAAGTCTAAGTTAAGAAGTGGAAAACAATTAGTGGATGGCTTCACTCATGGGAAATAGAAATTAATAACCAACAAAATGAACTGGCCAAGCACAACACAGTACCTTGTAGGATCTGTGAGGAGTGTGGAGCTTCTAGAGGGAGGGGAAAGGGGCGAGGAGAGAGATTTGTCCATTCAGGAGGCGCTGGCCTTTGCCGGGATGCAGGGGGCTCCTGTCCCAAGGTCCGTGATACTGAAAGCCAGTCAGTATTTGATCTGAAAAAGAATAACATTCTCAGTTTCTGCTTTCTTGCTATTTTGTACTGTATGGAAGTGCAGCTCTCTCTAGAACTGAAGGCCTCTGTGGGAATGCTGTGGCCTTGGAATCTCTCTGAACTAAACATGGAGTGAAATATGTGTCAAGAAAGTGAAAAATTCGCAGAAAAATGCAGAATATACATTTTATTTCACAAGCTTTACAAAGCATGAGCACTGCATGGCGGGTCAAGCTGAGACTGAAGCCAGATAATAGAAAAGGTGCCTGAGTGTATATCACTTGAAAAGCAGCATTCCAGATGAAGAGAAAACAGCCTTGTGCCGAGGAGATGACAGGGGTCAGGGTGTGCCTTGTGTGCCACTGACTCGGGCTGTCCCAGTGTGTTAAAGGCTGCAGTCTGGGAGTCCTGGAGTGGATGCAGTGTCAGACAGCATCACACTCTCCACCCACGCAGTGAGCTGCTGACCCATTGGGCCCAGAGCTGCTTAGAGGAATCCCCTGGCCCTCAAGCCTCACATGTGCTAACCACCCTCCTCGCCTTTGTCCCCAGAAACACACATACGCCCCACTGAGTAACTTTAGAAGAGAGAAGGGTGTTCTGGAAGCAGCTGCCTCCTGGATGGTAATTGTGGGGGTACAATTGTAGGGGCTTGGGGTGAGTGACTGTTGGTAAGAAATGGGAGAAGCCAGTTTGGCCCGGCCTCCGCGGTAAGCACTGTGCACGTGGGCTGAGGCTGGGTCCGGGCCTGGGTGGGGGAGGCAGTGGGTGCCCTCCTTTCTCTCCTCCGGAGCATGCTCCTCCGTGAGGGCACTCAGCCAGCCACAGACAGTGCAGGAAGAAGCCCGACTGCAGGCCAGCAAAACTCTGTCTGACACTGACATTTGAATTTCATCTAATTTTCACAGCCCAGAATAGGCTTTCTTTGATTCTTAAAAAGACCATTAGAAAAGGTAAACTCCCCTCTTGGGGTGCAGACTATGAATTAAGCAGCTCTCAGATTTGGCCCTTGGACCTCACAGGCAAACTAAAGTTCTTTTTGGTTTTGTGAGGATTTTGGCTTATAATGACACCAAGATTTTATTTGAGGAAGTACCTCCTGTCTTCCTGTCATTTTGCAAATATCATCCTGATATTAGTTCTTTAGGTGGGCACATGCCTCTTGCACAACCAGCTTTCCCCTCAAGCTGTGGATCATAGTTGCAGTGCTCACATGTGTAGTGTCTTGAACAGGCATTGTCCTGTTCTGGAAAGAGGAGATGCTTTACCTGAAGTGTAATGAAGTTAAACTTACACACCATGACTAGTGTTCTCATCCAAAGATTTATGGAGGGCAATTTATTTTGTGTATAACAAAAAGATTTCAAGTCCATAAGTCTCCTATTATATTGGAAGTGAAAGAATTACAAAATATTCTATATAAACTGCTGACTGAAGATCTATCTTCTACTTAAAAACTTAATTTGTTTCTATTTACTAATATTTTCATGTTGAATAATCCTTCTGTATGCCAAGTCATGCATACATGTAGGTCAGATAGGCTAGTTAATAAGAATTTTTTAAATTAGTGCTCTGTTTAAATAAGCAATTTTTAAAAACAATATGGAATTTTTTTTTAGTTTGAGTTAACTTTAAAGCTAAACTCTTGTTGAATTTTCTACCGCTTTCCTAAGATGTCCACATCCAGACTGTGTATAATGTAATGAGAACTAGAAGAAAGTATCAGAGAATCAATTTTTGTTTATTTTTCTAAGTTTTGCTGTTAGCATTGATTTTTTGGGGGGCAGGGGGCTTACATCTGACTGTACTTAGGGCTTACTCCTGACTCTGTACTCAGGGATCACTACTGGCAGGGCTTGGGAACCATAAGTAGTGCCCAGGATTCAAGTTGAATGAGTAACCTAATATTGGGCAAAGAGGCAACAAATACTGTTTAGTAGTATAGCACTAATAAGTAATAAGTATACATAATTTGAGAGTATATGCTCTCAAAAAAATGCATTAGGTTATCAGTTGATCAAAGATGGTAGTTATAAATGGGTACTGAATAAGCTCCTTATATTTAACCAGGGCCCTACTTAGCATTTAAATGGCTTTATAGCAGATATACAGATTGAAATGCAAACAAAAGAGAAGTTGCAAGGTGTGTTTTTTTTTTTGTAGAAAGGGGAAGTGGGTACATGTGTGAGCTGTTATGCATTTCTAGCCTCTCTGATGAAAGGTTTGATAAGAACTGGCATTGCAGCCAAAAGTCACATAGCAGAACACGGGAATAGATGAAAGGAGTATCATTTGGCCACCAAGCAGATAGCTAAGTGAGTTTTGCTGTTGCTGTTGATTCAAACTTTTATTATTTTCAAGAGCCAACTCCAGCTGCCTTATTTCATTGTAAATGCTTCCCGCTGATGGTGCAAACAGTGGTCTGTATTTGCCTGAATATTGGGTGGTTTAGGGACTTGGAGAATTGTGGATATTCCTCTCAGGATATTGAGTTGATAAAGTGCATCATTGTCTCTTGGTTATTCTTTAAGTTTGCTGTGGAGTGACAGGTTCCAAAGCTTCACAAAAATACTCCAAACAAAACAAACAAGACTTGACTAGAGATGACTCATTCATTAAAAGAATATGGGTAATCGTACAACTTTGGACTAGAGAGTGTCATGTTGAGTGAGGGAGAGGGAGTGGGATAGCTACAAGGTGATCTTTCACATATGTGGGATATAAAGGGGCCTTGAAGAGAGTAACAAAGCTCACGGGCAATAGGAAGAGGAGAACTGTTCTTCATATAGGGAGCTGGCTACTGGGGTGGGCAGTGGGAGATAAAGTAGGAACAGGAGCACTTGGACAGTTGGGTGGTGGGAAGTCCCTGTTTGAGAGGCAGCTGGGGGACAGGAGGGAGACTGGGGACATTGGTGGAAGGAAGTGGGCACTGATGGAGGATCCACTTTATTTTATCCAGAACATTTTGCCTGGAACTTAATACTAAATAACTTTGTAACTCTAATTCATGATGATTAAATTTTTTTTAAAAAATAATAAAAGAAAATAGTCACATAAAAAGGGGAATAAGGGGGCAGAGCTATAGTACAGCAGGTAGGGTGTTTGCCTTGCACAAGGTCGACTGGGTTTGATTCCCACATCACGTATGGTCCTCGGACCTGTCAGGAGTAATCTCTGAGTTCAGACCCAGGAGTAAGTCCTGAGCACTGCTCAGTGTGGCCCACAAACAAAACACAAAAGTAAAAAAGAGGAAAGAATATAACATCTTTAGCTTTACTAGTTTGTAGTAACACTTGTTGAAAGTGCCCTTTATGTTGTGATGACAGACAGAACTTGGTCTCTGTTGTAAGCCAAAATGAAGAGGAATAGGGAATAGAAAATGTTTGTGCATTTATTGTTGACTATAGTATGTGCATGATTGATTTATGTGGGTGGTGGGGCTAGCAGGGCTGTTGTTCACATTTCACCTCCTACCTCAGTGGCAGCATCTCTCAGTACTGTTGTACTGAGTATCTCCTTTACTTTAGTGATTATTTCCATTTGGAAATTTAAGAAACATACAGAATTGTGCCTTACTTGTGGCTACTTGTGAGTCCAGGTTTTATCTCTCAAGGCTGTAAAGGCAGTGTTATTATTCATTCAGCGAATCTTACTTATTTTCTCCAGACTCCACATCAGTACCAGCACTGAGATTAAGTCTGTGTTAGTAACTGTGACCAAATTCAAATAATTCAATAAATCAGCCGGGCTTAGTGTGTTCAGTCATGATAGGCCTCTGAAGATTTCCTGTGTGAGTGGAAACATTTTTGGTGAGTTCCTATGGGTCTCTGCTCTTTCCTCTCCGGGAACACATCAGCTCATAAAAATGAGGCAACTCCTCGAGGAGTTCTCCCAAGTGTTACCTGTAGCTAGAAACAAACTAAATACATAACAAACAGAATGTGGCTGCACCTGTGTGCCTCCTGCCCCTGAGGAACTGGAGGGGATTATCAAGAGAGGATACAGCCGACCAAGCAGAGTTGAGTTCTGTCCCCAGAGCCTGAGGAGTGAGGCAGCTGGGAGATAGCAGATGCTGTGCGGGACTCAGCTTAAGGGTGCTGCAGCCGGGAAAGGGGGCTGAGGCCACAGTGCTGGGATGCTGCTGGGCTGGGCCGCCAGCACACCCCTTGGACAGCTGCCGCACTGGGACTGGAAGGCAGAGGTAAGAAAAGAACTGAGCCCGAGGGTGGAAAATGTAGATAGGAAATGGGAACAAGTTGCTTCCTGCTGGCTCTGTCCACTTAGACCCATGCGGAGCCTCCACTCAGGATTAGGATTATCCCTCATATCTCTTGGTGGAATGTTTTTACAGTATGAGACGACATTTGTAGGAAAACACAGATATGTAACTAGAATGTAACATGAATGCCGTTCCCTAGACAAGGTGTGTGTGTGTGGGTGGGGGGGGCACCATTTCTAGTGTGGACTGGTCCAGCTTACAGGACCCGGTTAGCCATCAGGCCCTAAGTTGCTGCCTTCCTGATCACTTTCTGATCACTTCCTGATCACTGGCCTGGGGTATTTTGCAGGACCTAGTGTTGAGCACTTGGAAAATTGTTAATTGTTCCAGGGATATTGTTAAATACTCCAGATGATGGTCAGCAGCAAGTCGGCAGCAAGGTCTAGGCTGATGGGAGCAGCTTGTGCAAGCTCACAGAGCTGGCGGAGGCGGGGGTCAGCCTGAGTTCGCCAGACTCAGCCCTTCTGTTCTTTCCATTGCTCCCTCAACTCCAAAGGAAGTCTCTTGTCTTTGGGGTTGTGGGTGAAATTCTTGGCCTGAGTTGCCTTTCTATTTCCTCCAAGAGTAATCCTGCCCCAAGGGAGAAGATGTCTCTTACTTCCCTGCTTTCTTACAATTTCATATAAAAATCGAGTTACAAGTAGACACTCATTGGTCTTCAGCACCACAGCATCTGCTTCTTGATTAAAAAGATCCAGTATTTCATACATCTTTTCCCTCCGTTCCTCAGTCCATTGCCTGACCCCTGTAGGGGCTAAGTCCATGTTTTCAAAGGAGGTAAGTGAGTAAAAATGAGGGAGTTATGTGAACACTGCAGGGAGATGAGTGAACAGAGCTCGCTGCTTCTTCAGCTGCTTCCCTGCCATGCTGAGGATGCCAGCTTCCTGTCCAGCCACACCCGTTCCATGCTTGTAGGATGAACACTGCTGTGGGTTGGGCTCTTGTCCCCTTGCTCACTGCGGTGTCTCCAGTACCCATTGCAAAGCCTGCGAGGTGTGAGAATTCAGTCAATACTTAAGTGAGTTCATTGCACCACCAGGACTTCTGCCTTTGAAAGCCCATTTGAACTCGATTTTTGGTCCCTGTCAATCTCATTTGCCTCAAAGACTCCAGTCTAATTGCTCAGGGATGGGGAGACTGCCTGGTATTAGATCATTCATCTCTTGAATTCCTTCTGGGCATCTGTACAGTTTTCTCTTCCTGCTCTGGAATATTCTGGGTGATCCCATGACCTTTCATTGTGTATTTTTGAGGCAGAGAACTTGTTGAGAGTGACGGTTTAAAGCCCCAAAGATTTTGCAGTGTTTTGGAGAACTCAGGTAGTTTTGTGCATTTTAAAAGCCTTACTTTGTTGTAGAAACATGTGCTCATTATTATATTTGACCTTGTTTTTTTTCTCCTTTTGTGGACCATACAAGTGCTGGCTAAAGGTATTGATGATATTCAAGCCAGGGTTTAACAGGAAAGTGTGTTCTCTAGCTTTCTCAAGTCCTTTAGTTAGTTTTGGTTTTAAACAAGTTCACTCTGTAAAAAGCTTGACTCCCGTGGGAAATGGGTGAGAGCTAGCTCACAGAGATGGAGTGATGCCGCTATGTGTAGAGTCCTGAGTTTGATCCATGGCACTGAATGACTCCCTGCAGACACTCTGGGTACTTTTGGGGGCCATAGCACAGTTGGGTGTAGCCCTTGTGTCCCCTAGACAGCTGGTACTGGGTCTCACGTGTCAAGCACTGGGCCTTCACACGAAGTCCTTAGGACTTTATTGCCAGGCATGAACCATGGACCCCAGGTACTGCTGGGGAGGTCACCCCCACTTCCCCCAAATGAATGAAATAAATAAATCCCTCATTGACTTAGTTCCAACTGATCATTAACCTCACGTTCATTGTATTTACATACTCAATGTGATCATGCTGAGAAATGCGGTGTCCTCACCTCTACTTTGACAGCAGAGACCAGGGGCTTGTGGAGACAGAAAAAGAGGGTGGTAAGGGCAGATGCAAGAAGCAGAGGGCAGCCAGAAACCTGTCTTGCCCCGAGTCCGCTTCCGTTTCTGTTCCTGTTCCACCCCAGCACACACACTTGCCTCCCCCGTCCACATTCTGCACACGGAACACAGCTCCTCCTGTCTCACCCCCTTAAGGATGGGGTGCTGTACTGTCTCAGAATCATTCTGTGGGAGAACTTTCAATTTAGACATAAAAATACTCTTGAAAATATTGAAGATAGTAGACACACATTGAAAATAAGTATATTAAAGTGGTTATACAATATACACTGATACAAATATTACAAAGAATATGCCTTAGCACATTAGCACATTTATTTTTTATTAAGGTACATGATTTACAGAGTTGTTCATGGTTGAGTTTTAGATGTGCAGAGTGCTGTGTCAGCCCCTCCTCCACTGTCAGTTTCCCCTGGCCAGTGCCCCCGTCCCTCCCACCCCAGCCTGCTTCCTGGACAGGCCCAGTTTTCAGTTCAGTTGTTGGAGTTGGGAACCAGCGCCCCAGTTTTGTTGTGTGAGTGCATCACCTCAGTCACTCTCCATGGGGCATCAGATTCCATCCATCCTTGTTACCACAACATCTTCCTTCCTTTCTGCAACCCCAGTTTTGTTGTTAAATGTCCACTGAATAATTCTGTGCTTTGTCACTCAGTTTGCTTTGTTCAATAATATTGTTCACATTCAGAGCCTTGAATGTTGCACTTTTTAGAATCTCAGGACTAGGATGAAGGAGATGTTATTGGTGCCTGCTCGAGGCAATTGACAAACAACAGGATGATTGTGATCACTCACATCAGTGAAATTATCCAGTATATTTTTCTCCTTGCGACTTTTTTGCATAAACCTTTCCATTTTTTTCTGTTTTGCTACACATGGCAAACATTCCTTTTTAAAATGTTGACTTTGAGTTATACCTGATGGTGTTCAGGCCTTACTCCTTGTTTGATGCTCAGGGATCACTCCTGGCAGAGTTTGGGGAATCAGATGGGGTTCTGGGGATCAAAACGGGGTTGGCTGTGTATAATTCTTATTGCTTCAGACACCAAATTTTATATTTTTGATTGCTGGATAGCATTTCACTGTATTTACACATTTATGTCTCATACTCAGTACTCTCTACGTGGGAACTTATATTTGTTTTCATGTATTGCTCTTGGACATAGTCTGCAGTAAACTCAGGTACATGTTACTCTTTACGTTATTGATTTCATATTGTTCAAATTGATACCCAGAAGTGGAATTGTTGGATCATATGATAGTTTTGAAAATCCCATTTTGTTGATTTTCTATTTATTTACAGTACTATAAAATTTCAGAAGTACAGATTTACACCTTTACATGTATTTAAGTCTGCCTCACAAAAATTCTAAAACCATCATATTATCCAGTGAATCCCCACTACCCATTTTTTCCACTTATTTTCCTTTCCTTCTGATAGCTACCATGCCTTTCACAAAGTTTAATAGTAAATTTCATGTGTTTTTCCAGCTTGTTTGCTTTGGTTATTTATAGTCCACACTAGCAGGACAATCAGGTCTTACACTTTCTTACAGTTTCTGATTTATCTCTTTTAAGCAGAATCATCTTAAGTTCAGTGTGTGTTTCAAAAGACAAGTTTATTTTTTAAATAGCCGAGTTGTATTTCATGTAGTGTATATCACAACTTCTTTTTTTTAAAAATTTTTATTAGACATCATGAGGTACAGTTGTAGACTTACAAAATTTTGTGCTTGGGTTTCAATTATACAATGATCAAGTACCCATCCCTCCACCACCACGGATCCCAGTATCCCTCTCACCTCACATTCCCTCCATCCCCCATCCCCCCCCCCCCCCCCCCCCCCGTGTCAGGGCGTTCCCTTTTGTTCTTTCTCTCATCTTTTTTTTTTTCAGTATAGGAATTTCTTCCTTCCTAAAGTCTGTTGATTTGAAATACTTCATTCCAGTGTTTTACTGTGAATTTGTGTTTATCTCAATATTTGAGTTTCTTATTTGAAAATATAGATGAATTATAATCTTAAAAATCTATACATCCACTTTCTGTCTTTTGATTGGTAATTCAGAATATTCACATTTTGGTTGATTATTGATAGAAGAATCTAATTGCTTGGTGTTTTCCTATGAGCTTCTATCTTTCCTTTGGAGGTTCTTTCAGCTTCTTCTCTCGTTCCATCCCTTCCTCCCTCCTTTACTTCCTATCTTTCTGTTTTTTGGCCTCACTTTGTGGTGCTCAGGGCATACTCTGGCTCTGTGCTTGGTGGTCACTGTTGGCAGTGCTCAGGAAATTGTATCTAATACTGGGGATCAAACTGGGGCCAATGGTGTGCAAAGCACAGCTTTTCTTTGGAATGTCTCTGCATATGTGGTCACCACGAGGATTGAAATAACTGCATCCAAGATGGTATTTGGGGGACTAGTTATAAACATGTAATTTTTAGACTAGAAAGATTCTGTCCTATTCTTTCTTTGGATGCTTTTGTTGTCTTATTTTATTTTTTAAATGCTTCTGGGATTTGATTCTTTATGACTGTCTATCACTATGAAAATAGGCATGTTGATGTTCTTTTTTCCTCCTTCCAGTAAAGAAAATATTTCAACTTTCTTTTTTGCATTGTCAGTTAAGTGGTGGTAAACATCACTGACTTTTTTTTTTTATCAGATGCCCTTTATTTCATTCTCATCCCCGTTCACTCCTTTCTCTCTCTCCTCATTGACTTTTGTGTATTAAAGAAAAATCTTTTTATTCCTCTATTTTTAAATCATTATTTTTCAGGGTACAGCATTTTTTTTGCTATTCTGGGTCACACCCAGCAATGCACAGGGGTTACTCCTGGCTATGCACTCAGGAATCACCCCTGGCGGTGCACAGGGGACCATATGGGATGCTGGAAATAGAACCTGGGTTGG
This sequence comes from Sorex fumeus, assembly GCF_029834395.1. NCBI lineage: Eukaryota > Metazoa > Chordata > Mammalia > Eulipotyphla > Soricidae > Sorex > Sorex fumeus. The sequence goes on from NW_026606188.1 coordinate 16,080,937, forward strand.
CCACGTGCAAGGCAAACGCCCTACCTGCTGTGCTATTGCTCCAGCCCCGGGTACAGCATGTTTTGTTGGATGTTTTCATCTTTAGAATTGCGATATGTTATTCCACCATCTTGTAATCTATAGAGTTTCTGCGAGAAATATGATATTCTGATAGGGATGCATTTGTATATTATGTACTTGCACCTACTACCCTTTAATATTTCCTTTGCTACTGACTTTTGATACTTTATGATGTGTCTTTGTGTATGTCTTTTAGCATTTAGAAATTTTGGTGTTATCTTAGCTTCCTGGATTTCTGTGGTTCTTTTCTTGGATTTGGGAAGGTCTTGGTTATGATTTATTTTTATAGGCAGTGTTTCTTCTGGTATGCCATTATTCTTTTATTTTTTCTCCCAATTAGAGCTTGATAGTTCCAAGTTTCTTTATTCTTACTAAATCTTCTTTCTTTCTTCTCTCCCATTTGAGTCATTTCTGTAACTTAATCTTCAATTTTACTTATTCTTTCTACTGTGAAAAATAAGCCCATTTGTCATTTTTTCCATGGAATTTTTCATTCATTGGGTTTTTCTTAGAATTTCTATTAGGATTTTTTTCTCTTGCACCATATTTGTAGTGTTCTATAGACTGATTTCTTTAGCCAATATCTCTATCTGCTTCTGCATTTCTTTATTATTTCATGAATTTTTCATTCTGTGTTAATTTCATTATGCTGTACCTCTTTAGTTTTCTTCAAAATGGCCATTTAAAATTAATTGCCTGTTCAATTCCCCACTACTGTGTAAATATCTATTTTTAACATTTTCGAGGCAGTTTTATGCTATTTTCCAAATGATCGCATCAATTTACATTCCAGCTGCAGTCTGGAGCAATTGGTCACCTCACCTCACCAACAGAAATTGTGACAGTCATTCTTATAGGGGGGATAATTTGATTGATATTTGCCTGCTAATGGGTGATAATGGATTTTCTTATGTGCCTGTAGCTTTGATTTGCATTTGCCAAATAGTAAGTGATAATGAACTTTTTTTCCTTGTCCCTATTAACCATCTCTATGTGCTCTTTGGAGAAGTGCCTATTTAGATGTGCCCATTTAAGAAATGAGTTGTTTTTCTGTTGTTGAGTTGAAAGAGTTCTCTGTGTGCACTAAATATTAACTCCTTGTCAAATGTATGTATCTTTTAATAAGTAGAGTATTTTTGTTCTCCTTATTTTTATATTTGTTTCATAGCTTTTAAATTTATTATAGTCCCAATTGTTTATTAATTTTTTAAAAATTATGTTAGGGAAAAACCTCATTATATTTAAATAATGCAGTAGTCTATTGTCTATATCTAAAATAGTTTTCTACTTTGTTATATAAATAGTAATGTCAGAATTCTAGTTTTTATCATTATTTCTTTAGTATCTAGTATTGTCCTAGTGTCTGTTGTGGTCAAGCGATTTCTCTGCATCACTTAAGCAAACTGGTAAGCATTGAGGAAAGGAGTAAAGCGCAGAGCAAATGATCCCATAGCACCTTACATCAGCTTTGGAGTGTCTCTGTCAAGGAGGACTTGGTGGCACAAGTAATCTCATAGCACAATCTTTTAAGATGTCTCTGGTCCTAAGATTCTAGAAACATCAACTATAGGCTGACACTGAGAACAGAAGGTCAGGCTGACTTCCTGCCCCCCCAAAATGAACCAGTGACTAATGAATATTAATAGAACCCCAGTCCCAATTACGGTGGTATAAAAGTATAATCCAACTCTGTCACTATTAGCTCTTTGTTAATGGTCCATTTAAACTCTAATAATCTTTTCTTTCCTTATCTGTAGAATGAAAATATTACTGATGCTTTTCTTGTGAGACTTGCAAAGACTTAAAAAGATAAATTATGTGACCACATTAATTTAAAAAGCTGTGTATTACAACACGTGGTACTTTTTATTTGAGTAATTGTTATGGTTCATTCACTGTTAATGCCTGCCTATTTGGATTTAGCCCACTTTCCACTAGTGTCCTCTCTGTTTCTCAGATTCCAGTCCAGACAACCACATTGCATTCAGTTTTCACATTTTTCCTTGCCTCCTCTGTTACAACACAGTTTATCATTGGCTCTTTTCTCTTTTGAAAATAATTTATAAGAGTCATGAAGAGTACTGGATAAGTAACCTGTAGAATGACCATTTCCTTCACCCTTTCTCTGTGTTTCTAAATGAGGATTTTAGAAAGACTATCATCCCACCCACCATGCTCCAGGCCACTTTCCGGACGCTCAGGCTGAGCCTCATTCACTCATGAATGAAGTCCCATGGAACCCAGATTATGCGGAACTTTGTGACCTTGGACTCTGGACTCAAGGGGACCCAGAAAAGAGATCTTCTGCCTGCTTTCCCCAGCCTCCCGTGACTCAGGAAACACACCCATAAGCCATACCCTGCCGCAGTCTCCTCGTGGGCCACCCTGTAGAACTCCGGATGCTCCTCCCAGACGGGAGTATAAAAGGAGGTCCCCAGACATGCCACTGGACTCTGTGCCACACCGTGGGGCGGATGAGAGCCCTCCCCACCCCCAAGGGACCCAGCACTGGCAGCCGACCTCCACTGCCCAACCGCTGCCACGCTCTAGGCTGCTTTCCAGACCACGAGGCCTCAAACACATTATAATACACTTCCTACACATTAATGCCTCTCGGAGAGTACGGCAAGCTACTGAGAGTATCCCACCCGCACGGGCAGAGCCTGGCAAGCTTCCCGTGATGTATTTGGTATGCCAAATACAGTAATGACAACAGGTCTCATTCCCCTGACCCTGAAAGAGCTTCCAGTTGTTGGGAAAAGATGAGTAAGAAGAAGCTGCTAAAATCTCAGGGCTGGGAGGAATAGAGATGTTACTGGCACCCGCTCGAGTAAATCAAATATCAATGGGATGACAGTGATACAGTGATACAGTGATCACAAATGTGAAGTTTCCCTCTCGTCACACTTTCGGGGTAGATGATCTCACAAGGCATTACTGGTGATACTAACCTTCATTAGTCACAGTGGTGCTTGTAGGTTTATCCACTTACAGTAATTATTTTACCACTTTATCTACTCTGGTGAATTATTGGAACTGGATCAATACGTCTAGCCCAGTGACACAAGGGAGAGTGATTAGCCTCACTAGAGAGAGGAGTCTCCATATGCATTCTTTTGAGTTCTTAAGATTTGTCAGGTATTAGCTTAACACTAATTCATTCTTAATGTGAATATAAAATGATTGGATATCTTAAGTCATTTCCCAATACTCTTGTAAAAATATACAGTCACCATAAATAATGTCAGTGGGACTGTCCTAGACAATGAGAAACATTGAAATCTGATCTTACCAGCTATGCTGAACTCCTTGGTAAAAGATTGGAGCGGAAACATTGGGAGAATATTTGTCCTCACGGAGGTGGCCTGGGGAAGCAGTGCCTGTGTGATGGGTAGGCGCCTAATTCCCAACAACAGCAACAACAGCACTTACTTCTGAGAACTGCTGGAGTCCACACACATAGCTTTCCCTCAGGCTTCCAAACTGACCCAGCTGCCCATCCCAGTGGTGATTACTGCCTCCGCTGCTATGTATGGAGTCTGAAATTTTTCACTGTAACTCGTTAGACATCGTCTCCCATTGACACAACTCTAGACAAGTGACTGTTCTTTCTGAGTCTCAGAAGAGGCACATGACCTTATGAATTTGCTGTGAAGACACAGGATGTGAGGATCCTGCATGAGATGGTCTTTGTGTGTGCTCATGGTGTACATGCTCCATAGAGTCAGGTGAGATAATTTCTTTCTTAACATCCTGTGTCAGCTCCCTTCTCTGTAATACCTTTTACTTCAGCCAGGTGTTCTTTTCTGAGTTAGAGCACTGGTCTCTCTCTCTCTCTCTCTCTCTCTCTCTCTCTCTCTCTCTCTCTCTCTCTCTCTCTCTGTATCCCTTCCTCCCTCCCTTCTAGCATCAGTTCTTTTTCTCTCTTAATTTTTTGTTGATTGATTGAAGTTCTGTGATGCTAACGATGGTTTCACATGAACTTAATTTCTGCTCTCATGTGCTTCTCATTCTGTTTGTACGGTGATCATCACAGGGCCAGGGTTTGATCATTTCCCTCCCATGCTTGGGGGCCATGAACTCTTTGACCCCAACACATGGAGTTGTTCCACATGGATTATGGCAGCTGCTTTTCTCTCTACTTTTCCAACACCTGCCTTCCACCCTGGGGCTGCAGCTCTGCCAGCTGCTTTTGGCCATGCAACTGTGCTCTCCACGTGTCTGCACCTCCACTGTGCCACGCTAAGCCTCTTTGCCTCACTGCACCTTCTCCTGCTCTGCTGAGCGAACATCCTTCTTGGAGTTTGCACTCTGCCTCTGCCCCTGGGCCCCACCTGAGTGTGGTGCCTGAGAGTCCCCAAGACTGCTTCAACTTGCCTCCACAGACTCCGGCACAGTCTAGGGTTTGATGACTCTCCTAGAATACAGGCTTTCTCATGATTGAGTTGACCCACTGGGAAATATCCTAGTCTTTGCATGGTCTTTATTTCTCTCTCTCTCTCTCTCTCTCTCTCTCTCTCTCTCTCTGCCTACATCCTAGTCTTTGCGTGGTCTTTATTTCTCTCTCTGCCTATTTATTCATTTAGGTACCTTTAGAACCCCACCCCCCTGAAGATTGATGCACGATACAGGTTTACATCTGGACAGGAAGCGCAGGGAATGATACTGTGGTTTAAAATAGGAAATTGCTAGTTGGTGTCAAGCCTTATGATGCAATAACAGTGAAAGTGTGGTGATAGTGTCCTATTCTTGTTGCTTCGTAACTAAATGTACATATACCAGCACCATGTTGAAGATTCTGGCTTAGAGCTTGCCATAGAGGCTGGTGGTGGGACAGGGTGGGTATGTGGGAGAAAATCTGGGACCATTGGTGGTAGGAAAAATACACTGTCTGAAGTGATGGGTTTGGAACATTGTATGACTGAAATCCAATCACGAACAACTTTATAAATGTGTTTGCCACTGTGATTCAATTAAAAAAAATAAGTGGAAAAGTAAAAATTAAAAGTGTTTAATTGATTCTGACTTAGATATTTAAGTATGGGTATGTAGAGTGGATATGTAGAGTGGATAGTTTAAAAAAAAGTCCACCAGTCCAGCACTTTTCTGTACAGGTAGACACCCAGGTGCAGGGAATGTTCTTCCCCTGTAAGTAGTGGTACCAGCACTACAAAATAGTCTCCTGTTTGTCTGCTTCTTTTCACCAGCTGTTCTGCAGGGTCACTTTTGACGGTGCTCAAGGACAAAGGGGGTGCTGGGAATCAGACCGGGTTAGGCATATGTAAGGCAAGCGCCCTGCCCACTCACTCACTCCCCAGCCTCTACATAGTAATCGGAAATGTTAAAGTGTGGTGTCAACTATTAAACACTAATTTCTGCATTTGATTTCTTTCACATTTCAGACCTTGTCATATACATTTGTCCTTAAATGAATTCGGTTCCTTAAGGATCAGAGCATGCATGGAGAAAGTTGAGACCGAGATTCTCATCTTGTAACTGTGGACAAAACTAATCAGATGTACATGGGTCACCAATTTAGAAAAGATTTTCTACTTCAAAATATAACTTAAATCATTTTTTTTCTTGAACTCTTAAAATTTGAATGTATCAGCAGATAGGATGACTTATTACTCGAATTGTTTAACAGAACTTCAGGGCTGGAAACAAGTCATGTGGAAGTAGAAACGTTTCCATCATGCCTGCACACGCCATGAACCCAAGCCTGTTTCACAGTCTGGTACTGTTGGTCCCATGTTACAGAGCAGAGAAAGGCACCAGATACTTATGACTAGTTTCCTGTGGCAGTGCCATCTGTGCTCTGCATTAAATAAATACTTTTTTTTCCTTATCACAATCATTTTGCTAACTACAGAGATAGACTCACAAGTAAGGTTTTAAATTCTGTTAACTGTAAAATGTTCAAACATCTTTTATGCAGATGGTGAAGCATTCCTCTCTCCCGTTGGTAGGAGTCATGTGTGTTCTCACTACCCAGGACGAGAACGATAGCAGTGTCTGAGCTCTGGGCTGGGCTGACGCATGTGCCTGCAGAGACAGGGGCCTGGACTGTCCTTCCTCCCTGTGCTGCCTCTTATGCCGTCTGCCTCCTGTCACATGGCTTTGACTGTGGCATCTTCAGCATGATTTCATCCCCCTTGCTCCATGCCACAGTTGGTTACCACTTGACTTCCAACTCTAACTTTGTTTTGTTTTGTTTTGGGGCCACAGCTGGCAGTGCTCGGGGCTGCCTCCTGGCTCTGCACTCAGGGATCACTCCTGACAGTGCTCAGGGGGCCACATGTGGTGCCAGGGATGAACCTGGTTTGCCTGCCTGCAAGACAATTGCCCAACCTACTGTCCCATCACTGACCCTTCACATCTGACTTGCTAAACTTCTCAAAGGCTGGCGGTGCTGGCGGCACTAGCTTTCCCCTTTCCTCTATGTATGTAAGCTGGCCCTGGCACTCATGAGTGGAAATAAAACTGAGCAAGGAAGTCTACTGGGTGTGTTTCTCCTAATCATGAAGGAAGGTTGGCATCCTGCCAGGAAGTGGTTCTCACATTGTGCGTAACGTGTTCAGTCACATAACATTTGATTTCAACCAAATTCTTAATTGAATAACCATGAATTACAAAGTTATAAACTTATTGATATTCTGTTTTAGATGTGCAATGCTCCTGCACCAATCCCTTTGCTAGGAATTCTGCTTACCTGGGGATGGGGACATGATAGAGCACACGGTCCTCAGAGCCCCTCTGTGCTTGGCCCTCACCAGCTCCTCAAGTACTGTCCTGGAGACCTCCAGCCTAAGCAGGGGACCCGGTAATTCCCAGTGCTGCATCCTTGGGCCTCATGTTGGACTCAGTTTGACCACCAATCTCCAGGATGGCCTTTGAGGCCCCTGGGCATACTTGGAAGGGCTCCCACTAAGTAATAATCTTACAAACGATATGCCCAGAGCCCTTAAACTGAGAGGAGTTGAGCCATACAGCACCTGGCCTATGATCCTCATGCGCTGTGGAAGACAGAATTTTCTGACTGCAGAGTGGAGAGTTTATTCTGTTATGTTTTGGTATTATTCTTGAGTATGTTTTACTAGAAAAATTCTACCAGAGAAATAGAAACAGTACTAATATATGAGATATCAGAATAAATCCTTGGAGATATGGCACTGTCCTCCAGTTGTTCATCGATTTGCTTGAGCAGGCACCAGTAATGTCTCCATTGTGAGACTTATTGTTACGGTTTTTGGCATATTGATTATGCCACGGGGAGCTTGCCAGGCTCTGCCGTGTGGGCAGGAAACTCTTGGTAGCTTGCCGGGCTCTCTGAGAGGGACAGGGGAATCAAACCCTTGTCGGCCATGTTCAAGGCAAATGCCCTCCCCGCTGTGCTATCGCTCCAGCCCTTGGAGATATAGTTCTGTAAAATGCTGTTAATAATCACAAATCATATTTACTTTAGGAATTTGCTTGTGTGATTTTGAAAGCTGGCAAGTGTGGAGTTGAAAGGCTTGCAGAGACAATGGAAATTCATTGGCAGGAGTTAATATGGTTGTCTTCAGCAGAATTCCTTTTTCTTGATCAAAACATTAGTTATTTTTTTTTAAATCTTTCAACTGCTTAAATGAGGCCCAACCAGAATATTTAGTACCACCTAATTATAGATGTTAACTGTATCTGTGAACTATCTTCGCAGAAGCGTTAAGACTGGTATTTAATTGAGCAGCGGGCTGTTAGGCAGCAGCCAAGCTGTTGGGTAAAAATGAACCAGCACAGATGTTAGGAATCTGAAGGCCGAAGGAGTGGCCTGGTTAAAGTAGTGTGAGAAATGTTGTATTAAGCATTGCTCTGTGATTGTCATGCCCCCAAGTCCCAATTTTGTAACATTTTTCATCCACAATTGAAAACATCCAAATGTCTACCAGCTAGTGAATGGACAGATTGGTATTTATTAATGGAGCACAGTTCCATAACAGAAAGGATCCAAATGCTGAAAACGAGCAGCATGGCCGAGAAAGAGGAATCACCCACAGAGCAGCAACATTGAGATCATAAGCCCGAACTTCAGTAATCAGAGTCCAGATACCTGTCAGGACTGGGCTGGGCGAGGAACACTGTGGGGGAAAGCTAATGCTGGGGGTGACTTCAGTGATGGAACATTGCGTGTCAAAAACAGTGCTATTAAATTACTTTATAAACCGTGCTGTTTTTATAAAATAAAATTTATGAGAAGAGGATGGGGGAGGTTGGCAGCTAAGCCAACTCCCACAGTTACCGCCAGCTTGACTCACCCACCAGCCCTGTTCTTTCAATTCATGACTGATCTCCGAGGAGATGCAAGCTAATCTGCTAAAATTCCTGGACCCACCGGTGCCCCTGGCTGAACACTGGTGTGGGCCAGGCGCTCACCTTACTGAAAGCCCGGTAGGCACACACCCACCCAACTGCTGCCACCATGCTCACAGCCAAGCCCCAAGGCTTCACTGTATCTCTGCAGAGACACCAGACTGCAAAAGCTCCAGGTTCTTGGTGTTCAGGCTGAGAACTCCGGGGTCTCCTTGGAGTGGGCATAGGCATCTCCCCCTTGCCCTGCTCCTCCCACACACTTCTGGAACGGCCCAGCATCCACACCCACTACCCAAGCCCACCACCATCAGCCCACTTCAGCACATCCTGAATTTTCTGGACTTCCTAATTCCTCAATACTGGTATTCCAGCAGGAACATTCCAGATTAGATGGGAAAGTAATGTAGATGCCACCTGAACTCAGCAAACAAAAATAATAACATAGAAGGCTCAGCTAGTAACAAACGGCTTAGTAAATCTTCAGACAAGGAATTCACAACCCCGCAACACAACAGTTTTCACGAATTTTCTTTCACTGAACTATATTTGATAATTTCTTTAGCCATTTAGTTGTAACAGGAAGTGTAAACTAATTTATTGTGTGCCTGCTGAGGGGGCAGGCTTAGGCAGTGGTTGGGAAACGAGGACAAAGCAGAGGGAAGGTGACTCTGGTGGTGGGATTGGTGTTGGATATCAAAAGCCTTTAACAGCTGTATCATTAACAATTTTGTAAAGCATTGTGTTTAAATGAAGTATTAAAAAGATAAAATTTAAGGAAAAAAAGTCTCTGGTGAATGAGAGACCTAGTGCGTCTTTGCTTGTGCCTTGCCTGGGCCAGTCTCTGGCATCACCTGTGGCCTTCACGTCCTTCCTGGGTAGTCTCTGAGCACAGAGTAGGAGGAAGCCCTGAGCATTGCCGGGTGTGGCCGCATTGGTGCTCACTGCTGTTTCTGCATAGTGGTTCCATCTGTACAGGATCCTGTCACCAGGGCTGAAGGTGATGGGAAGTGGCACCAGCAAGCAGTATCTTCAGTTTTCACTCCCTAATGTGCTTTAGCATATTGTGACTTTTGGCTACTTTTTCAAAATTATTTTATCAAGAGTATTTTTTGTTCCCCTAAAGAATATCCCACTGGAGTAATTTTCATGGAATACATTTGGAAAACACTGGATTTAATAATGAGTAAGAAGAAGGGTTTTGCTCTAGTTATGGAGATTCTATTTGTATGTTTCTTTTGTTCCTGCTCTTCAGTGCATTAATGCATCTTCATCCCTCTCGTTAATCTAGAACTCTATCATCACACTTTGTGTCTTCACAGAAATCCGAGACTGTTGAGTGGGAAATACCTTTAGGCAAATGAATAGCTGTAAAGTCTTGGGTTAATGACCTGTCTCTCTGCGTGGATCTGCCTGTTTTGTGGCAGGCATTCAAGTGCAAGAGCTTTAAGATGTTTGCTTTCGGCTGGAGGTCTACAGGTGGGAGGCCAGCCAGTATGACTGGGCACTTTCCATATCCTACACATAAATATGTTCTTGGAAAGAACAGAAGAGGGTTAAATCCTCAAAAGAAGTTTTGCTTTCCTGGACTGCCCCCGGAGGCAGCTTTTTCTTTTCTTCTTGGAGGTGCCAGGTATATATTGTCTATGATTCATGGCAGAGGGAAACATTTCCTGTGAGTTCTGCTTAAATAGCTCATACTGTGTGGCACATGACTAGATCACACAGCGGGACTTGTTACTCAGAAATGCCTCAGTAATGCCAGGTGGTCTAGAGGGAGCAGAGTCCAGACATGGTCTGGAGAGATAACTCTGAGGTTCTGCGCCCCACTTGATGTGAACCTCCACCCAAGCAACATAGGTGGAGAGTCCCAGGCTCTGCGCGTGATGAGCTGCGCGGGCTCCTCCTTTGCCAGGAGTGAGGTGCAGGCAGACGGACCTGAGTGGCCCTGCCTGGGCCCGAGCAGGGACCCTGCAGTTTGGACCCTGCCAGGTCTGCTGAGTTGCTCCGAAATGGGGCCACAGCTTAAATCTCTTGCTTGGGTGTTGTGAACATGTACAATCATTTTAGGAACAAGAGTTTCAGATCTGAGTTAGAAAGGAAGTCATACCTGGAGAGATTATTATTTTAGAATAATCAACCTGCTAGAATTCAGACAGGCTATTTAAAAGCTGGTTTTAAGTTTAGGCATGAGAAGTGGGCAGTTTCCTTTCTGTTCCTCAGGCTGCCTGCCCTCAAGGGGCTGGGCAAGAGCACAGGCTTGAGAGCTCCAGAGGGTACATTTTCCAGTGGCAGAAGACCTGGGAATTACCTGCTTTTCTCAAGACAATGATCTGAAAACTGAAACAGGCCAGCAATAAAAACTTTACCTCCAGTCTGGCAAATGAACAACCTAAGTATTATCATTTTTATATAATACATCATAATATATATTTTTATTAAAAATACATTTCTTGTATTAAAGCATATTAAATATCTAAGTTGTTACAGAGAAAACTTCTTTTGAATATAGAATGTGGGAAATAGCAGACAAAAGTTACTTTTTAACTTCATTACCCAGAAATGGTCATAGTTCACTTTATGCTCAGTTCTTTTTCCTTTTTGCGGGGAGTGTTTGGGCCACAGTTGTCTGTGCAGGGCTTGCGCCTGGCTCTTCGTTTAGAGAGCCCTGCTGGGGGAGTGGGGAACTGTGTGGGGTGTTAGACTCAGACCTGGTGGTCTTGAGCAAGACCAGGCACCTTCCACTCTCTGATACTTTCAAAATAAGGGAGATTTTCTCCATGTACAATTTTATGTTTCTTTAAAAAAAATCGCTCTTTCATTGTGTTGTTCTGATAACTGGAGTCCACACTTTTCCTTTTGTTGGCAGTGGCCTCACCAACACAGAGGACAGCACTCAGCATGTGGGGTGGTGCCGGGAGTTCAGTTCCGGCCTGTGTGCTCACAGCTGCTCCAGCTGTCACCCTGGGCCCTGCCATGCGCTTTCCTCTTTAAAACAGTCAGGTCTTCTTAGGATAACGGCATCAAAATAGCATCAGAGAACCTCAGTTAGTGAATCTGGATTGTTGGTGGTGTCCCTGGCAGTCTGCCCCTGTGTCCTCTAGACTCTGGGTGGAAGTGAGCCCCGAGACCAGCGTCAGACCCTGAGCTGCGTCCCCCTGCACTCTCCTCATCTGCATCATTCACTCCGTGTCCTTATATTGCCTTCATATGTCACATTTTCTTTTCTTTATTGGATCCCATTTACTTCTCTATTTCCTTACTTTTGTCCTTCAACTTTCTGTCTTGCTTAGCATTGTCTTCTGTCCCAATTTCTATTTCTCTTCTGTCCTGAGCTTCGATTTCTTTCCAGGCAATTCTCAGTGCCTGTGCCCTGCCCTTGAGTTTATGAAGGTGATGTTGTGTAGGCTGACAGTTGCCCTTGGGAAGTTCTTGGATATTCTTTGTTGTTCCTGCTGTGCTTAAGATCAAACTGTAGCTTCTAGGGTGGAGGGCATTTCATTGTCTTTGAGAGATGCACTGTGGACAGCTGTGTTTCACATTATCCATTCCTGTGGGATGTTGAACTTCCGCCTCCCCTTCTTTGGTGATGACTCTCTCAGAGTACCTTGCATTTTCTTATTTTTTACTGATTTAAGTTTTTATTCACAATACTGTTACTGGTGGTTTCCCATCCACATAATTCCAACACCACACCCATCACCAGTGTACCCACCACTTCCCTAGTGACCTGTACTTTCTGGAAGTGCTTGTTCTGTCTCCGGTGCAAAGCTTGCATGGTGCAATACATGTTGCACTTTTCAACAATCCGTGGTGCTTTTCAGAAATGCTTTGAACTGAAAGAATACCATCTAGTTCATTCTATACCAGTGAAACAGAGGAAAGAGGTGTTCATTTTGAATTTTTCTCTGAGAGGTCAGTCAGTCTAGTTCATTCTGCTCTTTAGTCTTGTCTATGTTGACTAAGCCAAAATTGTTCCAAGTTAGTTTTGGAAATATACAAATTCACTGATAGGAACATAAATCCCAAGACCATAATGGACAGTGATGTATGTCTGTCTTTAAATAGTAAACCCAAGTTCAGACTGTGAGGTGTCTCTGTCATGTGCGGAATCTGTAGTGTGGAAGCACCAGGGGAGGTTTGTGGAAGTGCACACTCTCCCAGTACACATTATGCAGTTATGTTGGAGACTTGGTGGTGTGACTCTGGGGCCCTCCACATAGTCTTTGTCAGTTATTCAGGATTCATGTCTTTGCCACCATGAATTTGAAGGTAGGAGACAGGGAATTACTGAGTTCAAACACATCTATGTGCGTTTTCTTTTTTCTTTATGCTTCATGCTTCCTGTACTAACTTGAGTCACGTTAGCTTAACAGAAGGCATACGGGGTAGGACAGAGTTATGGGGTGCCAAAGCACAGTCATAATTGGAGGATGCCAAGATACCGTCATATTCATGGCAACTCAGGGAATTACCCCCCAGTCTGTAATCATCCACTTTCCAAGAATGACTCTATTTGGAGATGTATTTTAAACCTTGTCAGAGTCATCTGACTTGGCATCTAGAGTTGATTTCTGTGGGGGCTCTGTTCCTTGGCTGCTTTGGTGCAATGTACACAGAGAGCTATAGGACTCAATGTAAATAGTATGGCTTATAGTAAACTATGAAAAGTGAGTGTCTTGAATCACCATGAAATACAAGGCTGTTCGTGATAGGCTTTCAGTCATACAGTGTTCCAACACCCATCCCTCAACCAGTGTACATTTGCCATCATCAGTGTCCTCCTTTTTCCTCCTGTCATGTCCCACCCCAGCCTGTTCCTAGGGTAGGCACTTCTCTCTCTCTCTGTCTCTCGCTCACTCTTGCTCTCTCTCTCTCTCTGTCTCTCTCTTTCTGACTCCTTTTGGGCATAATGGTTTGCAATATAGGTACTGAGAAGTCATCATATTTGTTCCTTTACCTACTTTCAGCACACAGTTCTTATCCAGACTGATCATTTCCAGCTATCTTTGTCATGGTGGTCCCTTCTCTCTCCCAACTTAAGTATTTTGTTTAGAATAGCAAAGAATACAATAGCACAAATACACTGAGCTCCTTACTTAGACTTTTATGTCATAGTCAAGACCAACACTTTTTTTTTTTTAATGAAGGGAGGGTTTGGGCTGAACCCGGTGTTTCTGGGGGCTACCCCTGGGTCTGTGATCAGGAATAATCCCTGGTGGTGCTCAGGGAACCATCTGTGGTGCTGGGGACTGATCCGAGATTGTCTGCATGCAGGGCAAGAAGCACCTTGACCCCTGAGTTGGGTGACCCCTGAACTCTCTCTGGCCCAAAGCTCTCCTTTTCAGTTTTCACTGCATATTTCTATTTAATGAACTCCAAGTTGAACATCACTTTTAGAGAACTTGCTACTAGTGGAATTAATATAACAGAATCCCATGAGTCTTGCTTTTTGATCCCAGTAAGAACAGTTCTAAAAAAATCTATGACATTTTTAACAATAGTCTAATAACTGGCACTGTAATAATAAGGTTAGAGTAGTTAGTTATGATGTAAAGTTAGCAAAATAATTTGTGAAAAAATTTTACTAACAAGTTATTTGTAGTTCACAACATTTTTTGAGAAATTATTTTGATTTTACTGATCTTTAGAATGAGCACTGGATAAGGAATTTGTTTCGAACAGGATGATAGTTATTTAAGCCACATTGGATGAACTAGAAAAATAATACCAGTAGTCCAGCACTTTTCACCAGTGTGACAATTTCCTAGCAGTAACAGGTGATGTTCCATATTTTGGTTTCAGCTTTGCTGGACAGTGCACTCAGGATGTAAATGGTTTTTGCAGATGGTTTGCAGTTTCCTTTTTTTTTTCAAGTCTGTTCTGTGGTTTACAAAGACATTTCTGTAGATTGTTTGGCCTCTGCCAGTTGCATAACTGGCGCATAGCACTACAGACTCACACGCATGCCTTCACTTTCGTGGTGGTGGTGTCTCGACCATGGAGGGCATTTTGCCCAGCGTGCTCTCTGGCATAGCCCTGCACATTTCCTTTCCCTCAAATAAGCACCTTTGGGTCCTGGCAGCAGCATATGGGGATGCCTTAATGCCTGTCCTATGTGTCTTTTCTGAACAGAAGCCTACAGTCCACAGATTTGTCAAGGGACAGATGCTGGCCTCTCCACCTGTCCCCGGAGCCTAGAGGGAGATTCAGTGCCAGTCCTTAGCAGGGTTGGGCTGTCCCCTCTCACCATATGGTAAGCATTTGGTTTCCTGGCTCCTGTCACCTGGTGAACTTCAGTCTGTGTTGTGTTCTGTTAGTTACTTTCCACTAAAAAGAGCAAAAAGGGAATCACAGTGCCATATCAAATTAGCTGTCAGCTTTAGCATTGAAAAGAGTGAAACAATATTTGAAAAGAAAAAGAACAGAAGTGAACATGGCACACTTGCTAAAATGCTTGACTGTAACTCTCTGGTCTTGCTTTTATTTATTGAATTTATGGAAGAATCAGAAGATTTAGCTACTGAAAAGTTATTGAGTGATTTTATGAATGAATTTTTAAATCTTTTATGTGTTAAACTTCTATTTTACTTTTGAAATTTGATTTTTTATGCATACTGATACTTTTTCAACTTAGAATGACTTTTTAGTATCAAATCTGTTAAACTATATAATAACAGATTTGTTATTGGACCAATTTTCAGATAAATTTTAATATTTAAAAAATCATACATATTACAGAAAAATATTTTCTTATTACCTAGAAAGCCTGCCTGCCTGTCTGCCTGCCTGCCTGCCTGCCTGCCTGCCTGCCTGCCTGCCTGCCTTCCTTCCTTCCTTCCTTCCTTCCTTCCTTCCTTCCTTCCTTCTCTCTTTCTTTCTTTTCTTTTTTTTTAAATTTAATTGGTTTTGGGGAAACACCCTGCTATATTTAGGACTTATTCCTGACTCTTTGTTCAGGGATTACTCCTGGCTCTGTGCTCAGGGATCACTTCTGATGGGGCCTGCAGGACCATATGGGGTGCAGGAATGAAACCTGGGTTGGGCGTGTGAAAGGCAAGTGCCCTTCCTGCTATAAAGTATTGCCCCAGTCTCAATTCAGATATCTTATTCATTCATTCATTTCATTCATCATCCTGTTATTCGTCGATTGCCTCGAGCAGGCCCCAGTAACATCTCTTTCATCCTAGCCCTGAGATTCAAGGCTCTTTAGGAGAATGAGACCCATCATTGTTACTGGTATTTGGCATATTTGGTACGCCACGGGGAGTTTGCCAGACTCTGCCCTGTGGGCAGGCTACATTCGATAGCCTGCAAGTTTGTCCAAAGTAGGAATAAGATAATAAAATGTCGTAAAAAGATGTCCTGATAAGATGTCCTGATAAGATGTCCTGATAAGATTCGCGGCCGCGCGATCTTATCCACGCGCGCAGATATCTTATGGTGCTCAGAAATGATGCTCACAAAACTATTATAGCTAAAAATATAAATATTGTCTATCTTATATAAAATAAAGAAGCCCAGAATAACTGATCATTGAGATCACGGCTGCCTGGCATGAATGTGGCAGGTACTTTTTTTTCAGATCTAGTTCTCTGTTTGGGATGTGGAGGAGAAGGACCTAGTTCTACCTTATGGTGTACCACTGACGTGTGCTGGCTTAGTTAATGTCTGGCACTGGATGAAAAGAAAGAAACAGCCAATAAATGGAGCTCGAGTGAGGGCCCGTTGTACTCCAGAGGAGGCCACAGTGGGTAGGAGTTGGTTGAGATTTTCGCGTGGTCCTGTTAGTATGTGTAATGGATGAGGATTCAGTTCTGTGCCCAGAATCCACTCTTGCGTTGTGAATGGGAGTCATTCCTTGGAGAGACACCTCAGCAGATCTGTTAATTTCATTTAAACCCTTCGCCTTCCCCAAGGGGTGGATATCAAGGATATACAAGGTACTGGTTGAACTCCACAAGAAGAAAACACCCAACCCCATCAAAAAATGGGGTGAGGAAATGAACAGAAACTTTTGCAAAGAAGAAATCCGAATGGCTAAAAGGCACATGAGAAAATGCTCTACATCACTAATCATCAGGGAGATGCAGATCAAAACAACAATGAGATATAATTTCACACCACAGAGACTGGCCCACATTCAAAAGAACAAAAGCAACCAATGCTGGCGCGGATGTGGCGAGAAAGGGACCCTCCATCACTGGTGTTGGGAATGCCGACTGGTCCATCCCTTTTGGAAAACAGTATGGACGATTCTCAAAAAATTAGAATATGATCTCCCATTTGACCCAGCAATACCACTCCTGGGAATTTATCCCAGAGAGGCAAAAAAGTATAGTCGAAGTGATATCTGCAATTGTTTGTTCATTGCAGCACTCTTTACGATAGCCAGAATCTGGAAAAAACCTGAGTTCCCGAGAACAGATGACTGGTTAAAGAAACTTTGGTACATTTACACAATGGAGTACTATGTAGCTGTTAGAAAAGATGAAGTCATGAAATTCACATACAAGTGGTACTACATGGAAAGTATCATGTTAAGCGAATGAGTCAGAAAGGGCGGGATAGACACAGAAAGATTGCATTCATCTGGGGAACATAAAGCAACAAAATGGGAGACTAACACCCAGGAGTGGCCGAGATTAGTACCAGGAATTTTGCTCCATGACTTGGAGGCCAGCCACAAATGCTAGGGGAAAAGGAAGCTCAGGTAGAGAAGAGAGCACCAAATAAAGGGTGTTGTGAGGATCCTCCCAGGGTGGGAGAAGCATGCTGAAAGTAGACTATAGACCAAACATGATTGCCACTCAGTGCCTCTCTTGCAAACCACAGGACCCAAAAGGAGAGAGAGAGAGAGAACAAAAGGGAATGCCCTGCCACAGAAGCAGGGTGGGATGGGGAGGATGGGGGGTGGGAGGGATGCTGGGACCTGTGGTGGTGGAGGATGGGCGCTGGTGGAGGGATGGGTACTTGATCATTGTATAACTGAAACCCAAACACAAAAATTTGTAAGTCTATAACTGTACCTCATGGTGTTTCACTAATAAAACAAAATAAAACAAAACAAAAAAACCCTTTGCCTTCCTGATAACGTACACTAAAATTCATAGCAAATTACAACATTTTTAAATGTGGTGAATGTTTATGAAAAATGCAGAGATTAACAAGCTGGAATAGAAACTGAAGTTCAAGAGTTTGAATTCTCAGGAATAATAGAAATTCAGTGTACATTAGCTCATTCTATTTACCTCTGTACTGCAAAGGCATTTGCCTGTGGTTACCAGCACGTAAAAGCAGATAATTGCCTCTTGTTTGCTCAAAACTGTACCAGCCACACTGATTTTCTTATTGTGATGGTGATGAAGATGAAGCTAATTCTTTTTATGGTTCATTGAGCTAAGAAAGTGCTGTTCTCTATTTTCATGGTTTCCTCAGTGTTGCTGCATGTTTTGGGGAATACTTCAGTATCTTGTGCAGTCACTTGCGCTGACATGGATGAAAACCACATCAAGTGCTGTGTCAGGGAGGTGACATGAAACACTTCAGATCAGTAGCATTGCACTTACCTCAGTGACGGAAAGAATCCAAGAAAAGCCCGATATTCCAGAAGCAAATCTTTGTCCAGTTTTTATTTAGAGCCTTTAAAAAAATCGTCAAGTAAGTTTTGTGCATTTGAAATGGGCTGATTACTGGAATTCCCTGTTTTAAGTTGAATTACATTTTGTATTGATTTATTAAAAGTTTTATAGTTACTTTTGATTTTCCTCATCATTTTCATTGAATTTATTTGTTTAGGTGAGTAGAGTGGGGAATTCTTTCCAAGTACCAAACAGTGATATTTCTCCTTACAAATAAGATGCTCTAGCCACCTTCCTTAGAATCTGAGTGGGTTTTCTTGGAGTCAAGCCAAGCAAATTTATTTTTATGTGCAGAAGACTGATATTGAAATTCTCTGTCTTTTTCTTGGTAGTTTTTGCCAAACTCTTTATCTGAACTGATAATTTAAGCTAGGTCAGGTTTTGACTAAATGCAGTGGGGCATTTAACAGACATTATCTAAAGCTCCCTAAGATCTTTATGGTTTATTTCTTCAGTATAACCATTTCTGTAGTTCCAAAGCTCGGACTATCTTGGGAACAGAAATGGGAGCTGAGTTGTGTGTTTAGTCCCCAAAGCCTCAAACTGTATTTGTAAAGAATTCATTGTTCGTGGTCTCAGAAGCTTTGCATTTATGAACTTCTCTTTTGGAGTCTCTGATGGAGATAAAATTAAATGCGTATCTCCTAGCTACCACAACATTCTTCCACTGCTTAAAACATCAGCGTCCCCAGGTGGGCCTTTAGATATGTGGGGATTGGATTGGAATGAGGACCTTTGTGGGAAATAAATGATTTTAAGGCTAATGGGATTAAAAATTAAAGACATTTCCAAAACTAAGTTGTTTTTAGAACACACACCGTGTGCACACACCTGCATATAGTTAGATATGCACATACAGCAATATAGAATATGCAGATATAAACTACATGCAGTTTGGTATTGATCATAAAAATCTAACTGCATGTTTTGCAAAACATGAGGCGTTTTATTGTACTATGGCTACTGACCTCAGGGGTCTTATGCTAAGTGATAAAAGGTAATTTCAGGATATTCTATCTTGTATGACCATTTATATATCAGACTTGAGATGTTAAATTTGTGGATAAATGAAACAGATTAGTGTTTGTCAGAGATATGGGATGTTGATGTGGAGAGAGGAAACCGTGTGTGAGCTTTCCATGGTGATTTGTGTGTGGATTGTGGTGTCTAGTGGAATGTGTCCATAAGCTAAAATTACCTTTGTGGCTTGAATTACTAAAATTACCTACAAAATTTCTCTGTACAAAGGAGTATTATAAGAGGAGTTCACATTAACACAAGATTTCCCGTGACATTCATTTAAGATGTGAAAATGGATTTTTATACATCATTAACAGCCTGACAGTTTTCTGAGAGCAAGAAAAAACAATGTTAGGAAGTAATGCCATTGGAGATCAATCAAAAACAACATCAAGTACATAAAGTATTGCTGAAACCTTTAAATATGAAATGAATTGAGTGGAAAAAAATTCAATTGATAAACCGTTTTGCAAGAACATACCCACTATTTGAATTTGTACATATCTATAAATTATTTTAGTATCATCACAAATAATAGCTAAAAAGGTTTATAAAGGACAGACTAGTGCTTCACTGTTGCCCTTTGTGGCTGACATTGTTAGGGGAAGTCAACTCACTTGCTTTCTCCTCATTCTTCGCTCTTATTTTTTCTTTTTAAATATCAATCCGGATTCTGTTCTACCATACTACAAAAAAGTGACATTTCCAAAAGAGTCCTTTAAAAACCTTTTTAGCTATTATTTATGTTGATACAAAGATAATTTATAGACATTGTACAAATTCAAATAGTGGGTATGTTCTTGCAAAATGGTTTATCAATTAAATTCTTTATACTTAATTCATTTAAAGGTTTCAGCAATACTTTATGTACTTGATGTTATTTTTGATTGATCTCCAATGTTATTACTTTCTAACATTGTTTTTTGTAACACCTTAGAATTCTTTCCTTTGCCAAACTCAACAAATAATTTTTCATTTTTATGTTACATGGCTTCATTGTGGTATTTGAAAAAAAATCATTTATTTTTAATTTTTTTTTCTTTTTGGGTCACACCCAGCAATGCACAGGAGTTACTCCTGGTTCATGCACTCAGGAATTACTCCTGACGGTGCTTGGGGGACATATGGGATGCTGGGAATCAAACCCGGGTTGGCCGCGTGCAAGGCAAATTCCCTACCCGCTCTGCTATTGCTCCAGCCCCTATTTGTAAAAAGAAAATTAGTCACTGTGAGATTACATGATAATTCATGGTTTGGTTTCAGGCCTACATTGTTTCAACACCAATCCCTTCACCGTTACCCACTTGCCTCCACCAAATCTTCCTTCCCCACTTGCCTTCCACCTACTGGTTTTGCCTCTACGAGTGGCACTCATAAAGTAATGCAGTTTGCAGGTACATGTTGGGCCTGGAGAGCATCATGCTGACTGAAGGTAGACAGAGGGAGATAGAGGTCAGAGAGTGATCGCTCATAGGCAGGGCCTAGGGAGCAATGGGGAATGACGAATGCCCAAAGGCAACGGACACAAAGAACTTGAGGACTGGCTTTCTGGGGGAAGCATGCCTAGAGGAGGGGGCGGAGCAGGACATGGAGGGGGCAACGTCTGTGGTGGAATGAAGCCTTCAGCTGGGAGGAGGAGGGGGTGATGAGAGGTGGGAATGTGTCCTGTACAGTCCTATCAATATCAGTTTTGTAATCCACGATACAAAAATTCACACATTTGCTGCTGGTATGAATGGTGCCTTTTTGGAAAATAATACGGACTTTCCTAAAAAATCTAGGAATTGAGCTTCCATTAGAAAGTCTTTTAGTTTTGAAACTAAAGAAAAAGGATTGATATTTATAGGGTGTCTGAGTCTTAATTATGCAACACTTCTTCAAACATTTTCTTTGATTCTGCTTATGCTCTCGCTACTGGCACACTCACCTTCATTTTCCACCTTCCCTAGCTTCTCTGCTTTCTTTCTCTTTATATTTTCCTGGAAGATGGGCTTCCCCTCAGCCTCCACACTCAACCTGATTGACTTTCACTACAGGCTTTCATGGGTGGCTTGAAGATGAAACATTTTTCTTAAGAACTCAACACTTAGGACTGGAGCCATAGCACACCGGGTAGGGTGTTTGCCTTGCACACGGCCAACCCGGGTTCGATTCCCTGCATCCCATATGGTCCCCCAAGCACCAACAGGTGTAATTCCTGAGTACATGAGCGAGGAGTGACCCCTGTGCATTGCCGGGTGTGACCCCAAAAGCCCCTCCCCCCAAAAAAAGAACTCAACACTCTTGACAGAAATGTGTATTTTTAGCCCTAACTCTTTCAAACTGTAGACCTGGTTTTCTATCTGAAATTTTTTTCTCCTCATAAAGATTAGCCTTTCCTCAGTTTATGCCCTAGCTATGCCCTCACTACTGGCACACCTTATACCTACCAAATTTCCAAGTAGGTTTTTTCAGTCTCCTTAGTTTTTTAGCTTCTCATCTCCTAGCACTTAAAACTGGTGTATCCCCCAAGTTCTCTGTGTCTCTTCTGGAACTATTTTATTGAAGCTGTTGACCTTTCTCACTTAAATTATTTCAGTGGTATCCTGACATGTATCTTACTAACTTCTTTCCTTTAATATATACTCTTGATGAGTTCAGAATAATCTTTATAATCAACTCATGATCATATTATTCAGGGGTTTCTTTCTTTTTACTTTTTAAAATTAAAAAAAATATTGAATCATTGTGGGTTACGCATTTACAAAGTTATTCGTGATTGGGTTTTGGTCATACAATGTTCCAGCACCCATCCTTTCACCAGTGCACAGTGTTTGTTTCCCACCACCAATGTCCCCGGTTTCCCTTCCACCACCAACCTCCAGTCTGGCTCCGTGGCAGGCACTTCCAACCCCCCTCTCTTTCTCTCTCACTCTTTCCCTTTGGGAAGTATTGTTTGTAAAACTGGTACTGAGAGGTTATCATATATATCCCTTTACCTATTTTCAGCACTCCATTCTTGTCCAGAGTGAACACTTGCAACTATTATTGTCACAGTGGTCCCTTCTCTATCCTAACTGCCATCTTTCCCTCCTCTCCCCATCACACACACTGTAGCAAGCTTCAACTGTTAGCCAGTCCTCTTGGCCCTCATTTCTGCTGTCCTTGAGTAATAGTCTCATACTGTGTTGTTTATATACCAAAAATATTCATGACTCTTGAGTTCTTTTACAATATGACCCCCACTTTCTACATTTCTGGATACATTGCTTCTTATATTAACATTCAACTTAGTATTTGTTGCCTCTAGTATAAAATGTGTTGTCACTCTTCCTCTTTCATGAATGTTCTTTTTCAGACTATGTCACTCTGGTGAATTGATGTTCATTCTCTATAATTCTTGTTGCATGTCATATTTGGTGAAGTTTCTCTGATTTTTCTAAAGCCAACAACTCTCACAAAGTGTCCTAACAATAATTGTCATGTCCTCTTCATCATCCCTGGCAGTTCATCATCCCTGGCAATTCATTCTCTGTACCTGCAGTTTCCTTTCACATCATCAGTGTGATGTCTTGTTTTGGTCCTAGTACCATTGGGAGGAAATCTCTGTTTCTATGTGGTACTCATGTTTACTGTGAGAGTGAGAGTGAGGACCCTCAGCCCCTGCTTGTTTTATACATATCCTACCTATGTATTGATCACAAGCAAGAAATGCTGATTCCTTCAGTCACACGGACCTTATGTATTACTTTTTTCTAATAGGTATCTCTTCCTGGGAACAAAATCAATTTCCTGGGAACTGAACATGTAACCAAACAGAGATTTTCATCATGCACTTCTTACTTTTTTGTTTGTTTCTGTTGGCGGCCACACCTGCAGTGCTCAAGGCCTGACTCCTGGCTCTGCACTCAGGAATCACTCCTGGCAGTGTTTGGGGACCACACAGGGTGCCAGGGATTAACCCTGCAAGCACCTAACCCATTGAACTGTTTCTCTGGCCCACCACCATGCTGTTCTTACAAGTGTTTCTCAGCTGTTAGAAAAGATGAAGTCATGAAATTTATATACAAGTGTTACAACATGGAAAGTATCATGCTAAGCGAAATGAGTCAGAAAGAGAGGGATAGACATAGAAAGATTGCATTCATCTGGGGAATATAAAGAAACAAAATATGAGATTAATACCCAAGAATAGCTGAGATCAACACCAGGAGGATTACTCCATAGCTTAGAGGCCAGCCAGGCATTCTAGGGGAAAGGGCAGCTCAGATAGAGAAGGGAGCACCAAATAAAGGGTGTTTGGAGGATCCTCCCAGGAGGGGAGATGCATGTTGAAAGTAGACTATGGACTGAACATGTTTGCCACTCAAAGCCTCTTTTGCAGACCACAACACTCAAAAGGAGAGAGAGAACACAAGGGATTGCCCTGCCACAGAGGCAGGAATAGATGGGAGGGATGGAGGTGGGAGGGATATTATCCATGGTGGTGGAAAATGGGCACTGGTGGAGGGATGGGTATTTGATCATTGTATAATCGAAACCCAAGCACAAAAATTTGTAAATCTACAACTGTACCTCATGGTGTTTCACTAAAAATAAAAAAAAAAATTAAAAAAATTAAAAAAAAGGAAAAGAAAAAAGTGTTTCTCCCTCCACATGCCTAACCATTGTCCAAGGCAAAACTTATCTACTATCCCTCCTTCTTAACGGTTTTAGTTAAATTGGGGCATTAAGAAGAGGCCTTGTTCCTGATGGTTTAGCAATTAGGGAGTCCAAGCACTGCAGACACATCCTGATGTCCATCCACGAGCACCTTGCACTGATCCCCAGGCCTCTAATTGCACTGACTTACCTCCATAGATTGTGGAGACCCAACTTAGGTCTTTCTTCAGAAATTGTGATGTGTAAAAGAAAAACCCAGCTGAATAGGCAGAGAAGACTGTGTCAAGGGAATTACAATACATGAAAGAAACTGTTATGATAGGAGGAAGCTTGAACTTATTTCAAGAAACAGAAGGCAAACAACTTCTGAAGCCTTGGGATGAGTTAGTGGAAAAGTACCAGATGACACTGATGGAGAGGTTGGTCAGTGTTATTAGGCCATCTGTGTTTGCTAATCAATGCTTATGAAGGTTAGGTTCCAAGATCTCTGCAGGGATTTGAGATGATGCTATCTTTCTCAGTGATTGCATTTCAATGTGGTAGTTCCCATATAATGAAGAAAACCTCCTGGGTTAAAGAAGGGAGGAGGGAGATAACAAAATTTACAGAGTTTTTAAAAGAAAATGAAAAGAATGGAGGGAGGGAGGGCAGGAAGGAAAAAGAAGGTTCAAAGATGGAAAACCAGGAAGACACCTGCTAACTCTTTAGGCGAGCAATTGTTTAAAGTTTGTGTTTGACAGATGCATAAGCTTAAACTGAAGGGTAAGTAATAACCCATTTAACAGACTTTAATATTCCATCAGTAACAATGAGAAGATTATTCGGCGATGCAGTTTATTTTTTAAATTAAATATAAAATTTATTCTAATAAAATGCTAGAGCTATGAAAAATTTCACTCTTAGGTTATGACCTTTTGAAGAGAAATAATAAAACACTTCAAAATGAATGCAAGGATCCCTCTTTTATTCCTTTGACTTGCTATTTATTAAAGACAAGCACATTTATTATGCAGGAAAATTCAATGGTTTGATTGATTTGTATTGTTGCTTTTTCTTTTCTGTAGAAGTAACCTTCAGGGTAAGTCTTTATGAGGCATAGAAAAATAAAAATTTAGTGCCTTAGCCAGAATGTTTCAAATATAAGTGAATCATACTAAGCCAGAAGGCAGATAAGAGGGAGAAACTGTGAAGGCAGAGAGGAGAGATAAATGTCAACATCTTTCTAAGGGACATATACTTCCAAGGGTGAATCCTGAGTGCATCATGTGAATTTTTTCTTTTACTTTTGGTGGAAATGGTCATTGACTTAATTTTCCACCCTTACTATGAGAAAGAGATTTTATGAGTATAGCTAATGATCCAACATCCATACTGACCTTTAAAATCATATTACATGCATGATCATTATCATTGTGACCTGACCTTTTGAATAAGTGGCCTGAGATGGGAAAATGAATATACTGGCATTGATGAGGGCACTATATGACTACGAGGCCACTGACAGTGTTTGGTGATGCTGTGGCTCTTTAGCAAATATCATTTTTATTCCTTCACTTGTGTTTTTTTGTACTGCCATATTTGTTTACTAATCCTTTTTGTTGTTGTTTTTGGGCCATATCCTACAGTGCTCTGGCTCTGTGCTCAGAAATAACTTCTGGCATGCTCAGAGGACCATATGGATGCCAGGAATTGAGCCTGAGTTGGTCATGTGTAAAGCAAATGCCCTACTTGCTGTGCTATTGCTCTTGCCCCTACTGGTCCTTTCTTCCTTATCAATTGCAGCTGTGCTAATTTTTGTTAACCCCCCTAATTATTAAAAGGTAAAGGCCCTCCCATTGATCGTCGATTTGCTCGAGCGGGCCCAGTAACGTCTCCATTGGAGACTTTGTTGTTACTGTGTCTGGCATATCGAATACTCTCGGTAGCTTGCCGGGCTCTGTCCTTTCTCTCTGCCGTTGTCCCTCATCTCAGCTTGGTTACTTTAAAAACTAGATCCTCCAGTTTCCATTGCCTCGTTAGCACCTCTTGCTGCCCAGAGTAAATACTGAAAAATGTTACCTAGACTAAATTGTTGCCTTAATACCTGTCAAACTCACCAGTTGCTTCTCTGTATTATCAAAATGAACTAGAAATTCCAAACTGCAAAAACTCCAACCCTCAAAGCCTCAGCGTCCAGACTCAGCCTGCCCTCCCCACCTCATTGCCTACCTTCATCCTGAGCCCCCCCCCCCCCCCACCACACACACACTAGGGTACTGTACTTTCTTCTTCTCAAAATATCCACTCTTATTTTTGCCATGTTGTCTCCCTTACTGTTCCTCTTGCTAGAAAAATTTTCTACTTGATTGTTGTACAGCAGGCTTTCTTACCATTCATCTCATGAATGCCCCCTCATCAGATTCTCTGATCATGTGTGTGTGTAAATATATATATATATATATATATATATATATATATATATATATCAGGAGCCATAGCACAGTGGGTAGGGTGTTTGCTTTGCATGCTGATGACATGGCCGACCTGAGTTCGATTCCTCCACCCCTCTCAAAGAGCCTGGCAAACTACTGAGAATATCTTGCCTGCACGGCAAAGCCTGGCAAGCTACCCATGACATATTCAATATACCAAACACAGTAACAAATCTCACAGTGTTATTGGACCTGCTCGAGCAAGTCGATGAACAACAGGAGGACAGGGACAGTGACAGTGACAGTGATATTGCCTTACAAGCGGCCAACATGGCCGGCCCGAGTTCGATTCCTCCCCTCTCGGAGAGCCCAGCAAGCTACCGAGAGTATATCGCCCTCACGGCAGAGCCTGGCAAGCTACCCGTGATGTATTCGATATGCCAAACACAGTAACAACAAGTCTCATGATGGAGACGTTACTGGGCCTGCTTGAGCAAATCGATGAGCAATGGGAGGACCGTGATCCGTGATATATATATATATATATATATATACACACACACACACATATATATGTATATATATATTTGGTCTCCTATCAACATTTTCTAATTTTGTTTGCATTTTAACACTTAACAATTGTGTGTCATTTTCTTGTTAATTTTTGCTTTGCTTATTTTCTGCTGGGTAGGTAAACCCAGTGAGGGCAAAGGTCTTATCAGTTATACACATATAGCTATAACCCATCTCAGTAAGCAACACTGTCTGAAGGATAATGCTGGAACCAACCATCCAGGAGGGTGATAGCATCCAGTGAAATTGATAGGAAATTTTTGTTTGTTCATTTAAAGAAAATAAATTTCTAGGAGCGCATTGCAAGTTTTTTTTCCTGAAAAGGAGGGGTATTTTGGTGATTTGTTTGGGAACTTCTAGCTGTATCCCAAGCTACACTCTTGGATCATTGGTGTGCTTAGTGAATAGTTGCACGCATCAATATGTTTTCTAAATGTTATTTGTTGATGTCTTGCCAGCCAGTTACAATGTAAGAATGTCTTGAGAACCATTGCTGAGTGGGTCCAAACTCTGTGTAGCTTCTTGATTGCCATCTTCTGGGTATCTACTTACCTACCATCTTTTTTTATTGATATTTACGTTTGTTGTTGAGTCACTGGGATTTGATACGAGCCTGAAATAGACAGATACAATTGCTTTTCTGAGTATGAGAATATTTTCAAGATACACAGTCAGAGGGAGATCATCATGTGATCACAGGGAACTTTTTCCTTACAACTTAGCTTTCTATATGGAAGATACTCCAGCCCAGGCCTATTTACCTTCACATTCATGAATTCTCTTCAGACAGTGACCTGCATTTTCAGGAGTAGATTTTTAGGTCTAGTTATTGTTTTCAGGTATTTAAAAAGCATGCATAAGATTTATGTGAATCTGGATGGTGTGCTTTCCTTGCACACAGCCAAATTGGATTCAATCCTGGCACCTCATCTGGTTCTCTGAGCCTGCCAGGAGCGATCCCTGAGTGCAGAGCCAGGAGTAATCCCTGAGCAACCCTGGATGTGCCCAAAAACCAAATTAAAAAATCCTATGAATCCTCCACATTTATGAGATTGGTGAAACATCCGCACTTGAATTTGAGCACCAATGTTCTTTATTCTTAACACATTATAATTTATTAGACTTTCTAATGAGATTAGTATAATTGGCTTTTCTGTAATCCCTCCTCCCCATTTTACTCCCCCTCTCTTTCTCACACTACAGACCAGACTGAATCATAGTGATCGAATCAAGACCTAAGAACAAGTCTTGCTATAAAACATGCCTAGTCCTGTGATATTTTTTATGTGATTCAATTATGTACATTGATTGAGCAATGTGCTATTGTACCAACTAGGGACATTGAAATGTTAAAATCTATTGGATATGTTTCTATTCTTATTTAAGTTGAAAAATTCAAACTGAATTCAAACCTTTATTTGAATTATTAATATTTGCTGTACACCAGCACTCTGTCCTTGAAATGTTTTCCATTGGGTTCTGTGATACAGTATCCTCTTATCTTCATTTCTCCCTGCTTGTTCGTCTATTTCTGCTTTCCAGGAATATTCTCTACTTTATCCTAAAATACTGACATTTCCCAAAGAGGAGATTCCTTCTGAGTTCTTCATGTTCTCCCAGCTGTTACATTCATCCTCATAATTTTGGCCACTCTTCAGATTTTCTCTTGAATTTTTTTTGTGTGTGTGTCTGTGTGTGTGTGGGGGGGGGGGTGGCATTCAGCAGTGCTCAGGGCTTGCTCCTGATTCTGTACTCATACATCACTCTTGGTGGGGGTCAAGGAATCATATGGGGATAAAACCTGGGTCAGCTGCATGCAAGGCAAGCACCCTACCTACTATACCTCCTGTCCCTCTCTCCCTCCTCCCCTCCCTCCCTCCCTCCCTCCCTCCTTCCCTCCCTCCCTCCCTTCCTCCCTCCCTCCCTCCGTCCTTCCTTCCTTCCGTCCTTCCTTCCTTTGTTTCTTTTTTATTTTTTTACTTTTTTTGGGTTTGGGGCCACACCGAGCTGTGATCAGGGCTTTCTCCTGGATCAGCACTCAGGGATTACTTCTATTGGGCTCAGGAAACCATATGGTATGGCAGGGATTGAATCTGGGTCAGCTGTGTGCAAGGCAGGTGCTCTGGCCCCCAAGTCCACCTGAATCCTTTTGAACTAATCCTATTAGGCTCTGATAGTTTACTTATTATACAGTTTAAGACATTCTAGATTCTTCTTTTCAAAATTTCATTTTAGGCACCGTGATTTAAGATACTGTTAATGAACAGTTTTTATGTATACAATGTTCTAAAATCTCATCATCCACCAGAATCTTCAGGTTTTTCTTCTACGTTTCTTGTCCTAGATATGGGATAGGGTATTTTTCTAAAATATTCTGGTTTGGTTTGGTTAGGAATGACGTTTCAAGACCACAGTTTGGGCCGTAGAGGTGCCTGTAGCAGCAGGATTTGCTGCTTCTCTAGGCTTCTCTGTTTCATGAACTGCTAATACATATCATTCTAATTTAGGACCACATAGTTTACTTTGTCTCATATATTATATCTGGTTTCTTTGTTGGTTATGAAGAATACAAGGTTTATAGAATATCCCATATTACATACCTAACACCGTGGTAATAATAATCCTGATAGTTACCACCATGAGATTGAATTTATACTGCTTTACAAACTTTGGGAATGTAGTGAGAATGTTGTCAGAATGCTTGTGCTAAAGTTACACACTTCCGTATTATTTTCTGTGTGAGAAATGGGTGTGATACTAGGAATGAGTTTCCTCCATATATTTCCTTCTCTGTACTCAGAGTGCTCAGTGATGTCCTAGAGAATCTTGGTGAGACAGCACACTAAGCAAGATGTTGGTATATCTAGGGTCAGTTTATTTCACCCCAAGGAGGTGCTTAGTCAAAATTACAGGCAGACCCTTTATTGCTCATTGTTTTTATTCTTCTTATAAAAATTCCAGACTCTGGGAATTAGCACTTTCCCCTTTACATGGTTTTTCCCCAAAAGGAGAGTTCTGACTTGCTTATTTTTGCCAAGTTACATAGCTAATTCTCTTAGTCTCTTTGAGAGGATCTTGATGATTCTTTGACTTTGTTCAGATGTGGATGAGGTATACATATGGCAGACCTAGGATAGCAAAAGAGTTTAAGGATGTTTTTTGGGAAAGCAACTGTTAGCTTCTATCCTTTTGGAAAGGAAGGCTGAGGCAGATTTCCTTGGGAACAGGTAAGAAGGCTGGAGTTTCACTCTGGCTATGTTCCTTGAGTTTCCAGCTCACAGATAATTCCCAGTAATTTATTTTAGCCAGTCTTACAAATAATAGCTTTAAATTAAAGGAGGCATGGGAATTAAAAGGAAGATACTTCTGAGTTTTACTCTGTAAACTTACTTTGGACATAGACATTGTATCTTTTGCAGTGAATTCATGGGAACTGATAAGTTTTCACCGCAACCAGAAGATTTTAGGGCAGCTAAACTTAAATCACAAAATTAACATGTGTAGTGTGAGTCTCTTTGGCTTCTTGTTTCTTCCCCTCTTGCTGCCTCAGGGTTAGATTCAGGAGTGGAGAAGGGCAGTGTGTGATGTGTGACTTATCAGGATAATTGCCTTCCACTTCTTTTTACTTTTTTTCACTTCTGTTTAATGAGCCAGGTGTTCTATCCCAGCGACTTCTGTATCTGAGAGGAATTAAAAATAAGAAAAGTGAGGTGGAGAGTAGAAAAAAAAAAGAACTAACTAAATATGATCATTTATTTAAAAGGAAATTTTTAGAATTCAGTTCAAACATAAATAAGTACAACTAGAATTACACCAGTTTGAGACCTACTTAGATTAAAAAAATCTAAACACATTTAAAAATAGGTGGAGATACACTGTATATAATATATACTTCAATATAGAACAAGGAAAATGTTTTGGTTGTATTGATGTGTCTGACCAGAAGTACCCTCTCCAGCCCTGAGTAAAGCATAGCTGAGATTTTACTCTGAGATATGTGGAGTCTGTACCCTTGCAGGCCCCAGTTAGAAGCACAGGGCAGAGGGGGAGCGCTCGCCTGCATGGCCCCTCTGAGCTGTCCTGTCTCTACTTGACGGTCTGTGATCCACTTCTTGGGGGTCCATAGGGAGTGCCAGTAACCACTGTCTGCTGGCCTCCAGCCCTCTACCAGTCTGGACGTTTGTTACCTTCCCCGGGAGGGGAATGAAGGCTGATGGCATCTGGGTGTCCCACTCAGCTCCTGCTGTTCCCACACCCAGGGACTGCCTTCCTGAGACTCCTGATGCCGGTGCACACCCGGGCACTGTTCTCTGTCAGCTCTCGTCGTCCTACCTCGAGACTTCTGGAATGCATCTTTACAGCAGGAGTGGCAACACTGGACGGGAACATCTCAGAGGTGCCAACCACAGTGTGAGATGAAAATGTCAGTGCTTCTGGCATGAGTGGCCACAGACAGTTTGTCCCTCGCCACCTTCTCACCTGGCTCTCACTTGGTCCCTCTCTTCAGCTCACTGTCCCATCTCTTGCATCTGCCTCACCTGGACCTTTTGGATTCTCGACCTCCTTATCCACTGGGACTTGCCCCGACTGTAGAACGGGCTCACACCTCAAGCTGTCACCTTGTGCCCAACCTCGAGCCAGCCTCTCCTGCAGCTGTCCGGCTGTGGAGACTGTCCCTCCAGGCCCTCTCCCAGCACTCCTGCTTGGGACGCTCTTCCCTTGGCCCATCCCTAAATCCACAGGACATTCCTTTCACAGCTTCAGTTCTTTTAGGCTATTTCTGATTTCACTGGCATAGCAAAGCCACAGTTTTTGTCAAATTAGTTGTTCAGTTCCTTTACCAGATTTCTTAGTGCATGAGTAATTATCCATATATTATGAGTGAATAAAATTCAGGGACTACTTATAGCATAGTGTGTAATGTCATGGAATTTGGACAGAGCTGAATTCTAAAGTATAGGACTTTGGACTCGTACTTTCTTTGGTATTTATTTACTTATATTTTGTATTTAGGCCACACCCAGCTATGCTGGGGACTTAGTCCTGGCTCTGTGCTCAGGAATCTCTCCTAGAGGGCTCTGGGGACCATAGGGAGTGCTAGGGAACAAACCCAAGTTGGTCACACACAAGGCAATTACTTACCCACTGTACTATCGCTCAGGCCCTTTCTCTCTTTTCTTTATTCGCCTAATAGGTAAGGATTATAAAAATGTCTGCCCTATGTGGATATTCAGAGGGATGATGAGTGGAAATCCCCTGGCAAGAGACAGGCAGGTATTTCCTTTCAGAACATGCGGTCCAGAGTGTCACTGTGGTGGTGCAGGCGACCCGTGTTGCTTCAGTGTGGCGGGTGGCCGTGAGGCCTGGCCAGCAGGGAGGAGCTGAGTCAGGCGGCCGGCCGGTGGGATGCAATGAGAGTCCCGGCATAGCCCAGTGTGGGGTTTCACAACAGCATCTATTCAGTCCCAAGTTTTTGGTATATGAATTTGATTATTAAGCAAATAAATTCACACGAGAACAGAATTATCCTAACCTTTTATCAGATTCAATCTTAAATTTTTATTGTTTGTGCTTTATCCTCTCTCCCTCCCTCTTGAGTTTTCCTGAGTTTTCCTCCCAGGCCAGACACTGGTCTGTGCCATGCAAGCTCATGGATGATATGTATTTAAGCGTTCAGCAAAAACCCAGAACAAGATGTGAACAGTCTTCCATATGCTGTTGAGATTTTTTTTAGTTCTCATTTAATGCAACCTTATTTCTCTGCCCCATTCTCCAGTGCTCTTTTTAGATTTCCTGAGAAGTCTTCTCTGAGTGCCTCTCACCATGGGGTATGACCTGTTTTTGCTTGGGTGATACTGGCCCATATACAGCTTACTGGTGTGTGTGTGTGTGTGTGTGTGTGTAGTTATTGAATGGACTTAAAAGTTGTGTTACTGCTATCCAAAGAGGTGTAACAGAAATTTTTATTGTTGTCTATGTATTCTGAATCTGCTTTAATTCTTGCAAAGAGTTCGCTAGCTAAATTCTTCACTGAGTCTTTAAAAAAAGTTTGTGAATCATTTTTGTTTTCTTTTTTTTTCCCGTTCTCCTTTCTCTCTTTTCTTCTAGCTACTGTATGCTCTCAGGAAGGAAACAAAAATATAATTTCCAATAATTGTTAAATAGTTTGATATGTATTATATGGTTACTTAAAAATGTGATTTTTTTCACAGTAATATTCCAGAGACTTATTTTACCGCCATAATCTATGTGTGAGGAAATGGAAGTATAAAGCACTATAGCACGGTCCTCCCATTGTTCATCTATTTGCTCGAATGGGCCCAGTAACGTCTCCATTGTGAGACTTCTTGTTACTGTGTTTGGCATATCAAATACATCACGGGTAGCTTGCCAGGCTTTGATGTGGAAAATAAATTTTCCACTTAAATAGAGCTATTTTATGATAGGAACCTGTATTTGAACACAGTTTGGGACTATACAGTCTATATAAACTTACATAAAACTTTAACTTGATTAACATATCCTTGTCATGCATTAATTATGCCATGGCTGCAAATGAGAAATCAGGCAGTATTCCATATTTGACTTTTTGCAATTAAGTTAATTACTTGGAAGTGTTGTAAATATAATTATTCAAGTATTTCAACAAAATTGCAAGTGTCAGCTTGAAGAAATTTAATTTCCTGAAATGGGAAAGGCAGTTTTGTTGGGAAAAGGGGGAGGACGCAGGCATTTCTACAGCCTCCAGAGGATGTCTAGGAAAGCCGTGTTCCCAAGGAGCTCTCGGGTCGTCTGACTGCGCAGTCCTGGTCTCTGCATGCAGTGCCTGTTCCATACTTGGGATGACATTTCACATTCTGGAATAAAGTGTAGTAATACTATTTATTCTTTAGAGTTAAAAAAGTCTGTTGGATGACTAAAGATGATGTTCATGTTTATAAATCTTATTCTTAATTTAACAGATAATGCAGTTATTCCATTTTTCTCCTAAATAAGTAGAAAAGTTTGAAGTTTGCCAAAATTTCTCTTGTCTTATTTCTTTTTAATAAATTAGTTATTAAAATATAGGTAACATGTTTATTTTTCTGATTTATACACTTCAGAGCTTTTCCCAGAGAAATTAGTGCTTCCTCTTTGGAATGTGTCTGTGGAATTTTACTTTTAATGGTTACAGCTATTAAGTTACTGTTTTTTTTTCTCTCCAGATTAAGACTAGGATCTGTGGGCACATACATTTTCTTTTTTCTTCCATTCTATGATATTTCTCATCTAGATAAAATCTAAAATATAAATTCCTAATTGTTACCTCAATGTTTTTCAGCTAAAAAAGAATCTACTATAGGGCCAGAGCGATAATACAGTGGGTAGGACGCTTGTTTTGCACCTGGCATCCCATATGGTACCCCCAGCACCACCAGCAGTGATTCCTGAGTGCAGAGACAGAAGTAACCCTTGAGTATCGCTGAGAGTGACCCCCCAAAAAATCCACTATAGTTTAGATTATGTGTTTACAAGGTCTTGACAGTATGGCGTCAGCGTAAACACTTACCCACGCCACTCCCCCATCCCCAGCTCCAAAGTGTCCTGGACCTCCCCATACCCCCGTGTCACTCCCAGGCCTTGTACTTCAATTTTCAAAACAAAATAATTTACTTTTTTTTAATGTCTGGACATATGGTTTACTATTATCTTTTTTTTTCACTCAGAAATCAAAACTTTTCCCACTTCTCTGCTTGTTTTTTTTCTCATATTTGTTTTTCCTCTTACATTATATATATTTTATTTATTAAACATTTAATTTTTTATTTTTTAATTATTTTTTATTTTATAAGGTAGTTCACAATATTTGATTACATTTAATATTCAAACACCAATCCCACCACCATTACACCTTCCCACCACCATATTTGGGATGTTTTCATCGCAAACCCCAATCCCTGTCCCAAAGCAGAACTGAAATAATATATTTTGTATTGTCTGTTATGAAAAACCGCTGAAAATGCTACAAAAAATATCTGTAGAGCAAAGAGTGTGAAGATTGTTCTATTTTGGCAGGGGCCATTAAGACCTTATATAAGATATCACTAACATGGTGCTAAAGGTTGAGCCTTATGAACTTTTGTATATATATATATATATATATCTGTATACATATATATATATATTTTTTTTTTCTTTTTCCTCTATGATCAGTTGCCTGCTACTTGACCCCCCATCAAATGTGGTGTGGTACTCTTGGAGTATGGGTAGGATGTGTCTTTGAGGCCGTGGTCCAGAAGTAGGTTCACTCGTGGGTGAGGCTCAGCCTGATCATGTGGAGAGAGGCCTTGAGCATGGCGGAAGTTGGGTTCTGGAAGTTTTCTGCTGCCGGGGCTGGGTTCTGTGGTGGTAGGGGAGGGCTTTCACCTGCCCCCCTCTGGGGCACCCCGAGTGAAACTGCCTGGCGGGGGGTCTGGTGGCATGGTTATCGCGAGCGTCATGTTGCTTCTGTCCAGGAGAGAAGGACATGTGAACTGGATGGTGGCCACAGATGAGACTATCTGGCACCAGCAGCACCAGCAGAGGAGGCTTATGGGCGTGACTGCTTGGTCACAGGAGACAGGGGAGACGGGGGTAATGGGCAGAGGATCTCCACTCCCGGTCCAGTTGAATCCAGAGTTCCCAGTCACAGAGTTCTGCACACCTGGGTTTTGGTATCTTTTGCAGTAATTCCTTCAGATGATGTCTGAGGGTCTCACTTCCTGAAAGTTTATTTTGGTTTTAAATATGAATTACAGTTTGAGAATGGAGTTTTATGTTGAAGTAATGTATCTCATTTAAGGATGTAGTGCCACTGCCTTTTTTTATAGAATACTATTGAGATTTTGTTTAAATAAAATATTAATATTTTTCCACAGTGTTTGTACTGGAGGATTATTTTCTTTCTTTTATTTTATTTTTGTTCCCAGGTTGACTGAAATGTATATGTCTGCTTATCTTTCTCTGTACTACCTCCATCACTTTGATTGTGAGAACTAATAAATACCTTTATTTAAGCTTGATAAATGTTCTGCTCTAATTTATTGAGGCAATTTGTGTGTCTGTTTTCTACTTCAGAACAACTATTTCATGTATTTAAATTTTAAAATCTTGGGGGCTGGAGCGATAGCACAGCGGGTAGGGCGTTTGCCTTGCACTCAGCCAACATGGCCAACACAGGTTCGATTCCCAGCACCCCATATGGTCCCCTGAGCAACGCCAGGAGCAATTTCTGAGTGCATGAGCCAGGAGTAACCCCTGAGCATCGCCGGGTGTGACCCCAAAAGCCAAAAAATAAATAAATAAACTCTACATTGACCTTCCTGATCTCTTTATGATTTTATTTCAGATTTTCTTTTCTTTTAATTTTCAATGCATTCTCATACGTTCTTTGCTTATTTTTAAGATAACTTAATCTTTTAAAAATTATAACAATGTATATTATTAGCCGCTGTGTGCTTCCGGGAGCTGAGTGTGATAATCTCTGGATCCTGGCCGTTGTTGGGGTTACACGGCAGTTGGTGGGTGTAACTGTCTAGCTACTGGCAGGTCCAGTCCCAAACCGTGCAGGCTTGGAGATCTCAGCCCTGGGTCCCACACACCTGGGTTCCTCTGTCAGTTCTTTTATGCGTGAGGCTCATCCAAGTGTGTGGAGAGTGGTCCCAGCATGGCCTTGGCTGGGGCCCGGAGGTCTTCAGCTGTTGGGCCCTGGTGGAGACAGTCAGGCACAGGGTAGAAGACTCTGCCTTGTTCTCTCCCAGGAGCTGAGTGTGATAATCTCTGGATCCTGGCCGTTGTTGGGGTTACACGGCAGTTGGTGGGTGTAACTGTCTAGCTACTGGCATCTTATCATCTCATTCCTACTTTGGACAAACTAGCAGGCTACCGAAGGTAACCTGCCCACACGGCAGAGTCTGGCAAACTCCCCGTGGTATACCCAATATGCCAAATACCAGTAACAATGATGGGTCTCATTCTCCTAACCCTGAAAGAACCTTGAATATGGCACTTAAAAAAAAACAACTCAGGGCTAGAACGAAGGAGACGTTACTGGGGCCTGCTGGAGGCAATCGACGAACAACAGGATGGTCGTGATAGTGATATATTATTAAGAGTGTACAGATTAGAAATACTTAATATTATACTCAAAATACTGAACAGTTTTTTTTTAAATTTTATTGAATCATCATGAGATAGTTACAAGCTTTCATATTTGGGTTACAATCACACAGTGATCAAACACCCATCCTTCCACCAGTGCACACTCCCCACCACCAATATGCCTGGTATACTCCCCCTTTCCCACCCTCCCCATCCTTCATGGCAGACATGATTCCTCATAATCTCTCTCTACTTTTGGCCATTATGGTTTGCAATACAGACCCTGAGAGGTTATCATGTTTGGTCCATTATCTACTTTCTGCACACATCTCCCATCCTGATCAATTTCTCCAGCCATCTTTTTCTTAGTGATCCCTTCTCTCTTCCAGCTGCCTTCTCCCCTTTGCTCATGAGGCAGGCTTGCAGCTATGGAGCAATCAATCTATCCCGTATATCTACTATCCTGCTCATGTTATGTTGTTTTATACTTCACAAATGAGTGCAGTCCTTCTATGTCTGTCCCTCTCTTTCTGACTTATTTCACTTAGCATGATACTCTCCATGTCTATCCATTTATAAGCAAAGTTCATGACTTCATCTCTCCTGACAGCTGCATAGTATTCCATTCTGTAGATGTACCAACGCTTCTTTAACCAGTCATCTGTTGTAGGGCACTTGGGTTGTTTCCAGGTGTTGGCTATTGTGCACAGTGCTACAATGAACATATAGTACAGATGTCATTTCTACTGTGCTTTTAGCATCCTCAGGATATATTCCCAAGAAGTGGTATTGCAGGGTCATATGGAAGCTCAATTTCTAGTTTTTGAAGGACTGTCCATATTGTTTTCCAGAGAGGCTGAACTCGTGGGCATTCCGATCAACAATGAAAGAGTTTCACTTTTTCCCCAAATCCATGCCAGCACTGGTTGCTTTTATTCTTTTGAATGCGTGCCAGTCTCTGTGGTGTGAGATGATATCTCATTGTTTTGATTTGTATCTCCCT
The DNA here is from genome assembly GCF_029834395.1 of Sorex fumeus. Classification (NCBI taxonomy): domain Eukaryota; kingdom Metazoa; phylum Chordata; class Mammalia; order Eulipotyphla; family Soricidae; genus Sorex; species Sorex fumeus. Next base: position 16,118,751 of record NW_026606188.1, read on the forward strand.
GATGGCTAGTGATGTGGAGCATTTTTTCATATGCCTTTTGGTCATTTGTATTTCTTTTTTGAGGCAACTTCTGTTCATGTCTTCTTCCCTTTTTTTTAATGCGGTTGGAGGTTTTTTTCTTATACAATTCTATAGTAGCTTGTATATCCTGGACATTTAATCCCTTATCAGATGGGTATTGGGTAAATATTCTTTACCATTCTGTGGGCTCTTTCTGTATTTTGATCACTGTTTCTTTTGAAGTGCAGAAGCTTCTTAGTTTGATGTAGTCCCATTTGTTTATGTTTGCTTCCACTTGCATGGTCAGTGCTGTTTCATCCTTAAAGATGCTTTTAGCTTCAATGTTGTGGAGAGTTCTGCCTACATTTTCCTTTATGTATGTTATGGATTCATGTCTGATATTGAGGTCTTTAATCCACTTTGATCTGACTTTTGTGCCTGGTATTGACAGAGGTCAGAGTTCATTTTTTTTTTTTTTTGTGGATCGCTATCCAGTTTTCCCAGCACCACTTGTTGAAGAGGCTTTCCTTGTTATACTTCAATTTCTTTCTCCTTTGTCAAAGACTAAGTGGTCATATATTTGGGGGGACTTAGTAGACATATACAGGACATTTCATCCTCAAAAAGCTGAATACACATTCTTCTCAAGTGTGCATGAAACATTCTCCAAGATAGACCATATCCTGAGCCACAAAACATATCTCCGTAAAATTAAGAAGATAGAGATTGTATCAACAATCTTCTCAGACCACAATGTGCTGAAATTAGAAGTAAATCACACACACAAACAGAAAACTAAATCAAACACCTGGAAATTAAACAGCTCACTATTGAACAACAAGTGGCTTAGAAAGGAAATCAAAGTGGAACTCAAAAGATTCCAGGATTGTTTTCCAGCCTTTGACTTTGAACCTGTGTTTGCTCTGACTATTGAGATGTTTCTTTTCTTTTTTTTCTTTTTTGGCTTTTTGGTCACACCTGGCAATTTTCAGGGGTTACTCCTGACTCTGCACTCAGGAATTACTCCTGGCAGGGCTCAGGGGACCATATGTGATGCTGGGAATCAAACCCAGGTCGGCCGCACGCAGGGCAAATGCTCTACCCGCTGTACTATCGCTCTGGCCCCTGAGATGTGTTTCTTGCAGGCAGCAGAATGTTGGGTTCAGTTTTCTAATCCTCTGTGTCTTTTAATTGGCACGTTTAGCCCATTGATGTTGAGAGAGATTTTTGTTATGGGGTTTTGTCCCATTTTTCTGTTGAAATTTGGTGTATTTGAGGGACCTGTCTTGTCTTAAAGTAGCCCATTTTGTTGTTTTTGTAACCATGGTTTTGAGAAGTTGTCTAGCACTTCATTACTGTTGGGGTCTACTGGGGTAGCCTTTTCAATTAGTTAGCTTGGTGGGCTTCTGCTTTATCACCAATTGCTTTATCATTGTGACCTGTGTGGTTTAGACCTTCATGCTCACTGTTATTTTCTGCTTATGATGCAGAATTAATTGAGATGGGTTTAATGAATTATTGGCTAATGTGTTTCTGGTGGTTAAGCTAACCTACTGAAAGTTCCATCTAAGAGGGTAACTTATGGTTCCTATGGGACACGTGGGGGCGAATAACTCGCTGCCGCTCTAGTGTATGCAGCTCCAGGAAGGGGCCCTGCCACTGGGCAGGTACCTGGATGAATGAGCAGAGGGTGCCTGGAAAGGTTCAGCTTTGTTTGCATTCGGGAAAGGTTCAGCTTTGTTTGCATGCGGTGTGCCTCAATTCCCATCCCATGCAGACCAAGGATGAAAACCGGCTGTTTTTTTTGGGGGGGGCGGTCTAGATAGACGTGCAGCCCTGGGAAGGGGCCCTGCTGCCAGGCGGGTACCTGGATGAGTCAGCAGAGCGTGCCTGGAACGGTTCAGCTTTGGTTGCACAGGGTGTGCTTCAATTCCCGTCCCTGCAGACCAAGGATGAAAACTGGCCGTTCTCAGGGATCTAGATAGATGCGCAGCCCTGGGAAGGGCCCTGCGTACTGAACAATTTTGATTCCAAATGTCATACTGGATCGCTTTTCAAGCAATCCCACACTTCAAGAAAGAGAACTATTACTTGGCTAACTCTGTCACCATAGAAAAGCTTCCTCTATTTCAGACTGTAAGTGAATTATGTAGAGCACATAATCTTTTATGTCTGGTGTCAGTCTGTGAGATTTTCCTTCAAAATGATGTCAATCTCAGGTTTACCCTCTTCTGAGAACTATGTTATTCTATGAAATCGCCACAGTTTTTTCACCAAACTTATAGATAGACATTTGTGCTGTTACAAATAAGGGCACTATTCAACATTCTTGTACTCTATTTTGTATAGGTAGGTATTTATTTCTTTTAAAACTAGTTTTCTCTTTAGTTGTATCTTTTTTGAGTAACTTATATCCATAGTTTTATTTTCATTCATATTTTTCATTTTAGATATTTTTTCATTTTTTTGGTCTATTATGTAGTATCGCTGGAGCGATAGCACAGCGGTAGGGCGTTTGCCTTGCACGCAGCCAACATGGCCGACCCGAGTTCGATTCCTCCGCCCCTCTCGGAGAGCCCGGCAAGCTGCCGAGAGTATCTCGCCCGCACGGCAGAGCCTGGCAAGCTCCCCATGACGTATTCGATATGCCAAACATAGTAACAACAAAGTCTCCAATGGAGACGTTACTGGGCCCACTCCAGCAAATCGATGATCAACGGGAGGGCCTTTACTTTATTATGTAGTATGGTATGTGTATAACATACTTCTAAATCACGTGGAAGGTGAGTGTTCTGAGAAATTTGGTACTTATTCTTTGTTCTCTTTTTGTCCATGGATTGGGTCATGTGTGTGTGTGCTCTGTTTGATCTTTCACAGTAGTGGCTGTGCTTCCCCACCAGACAGAACTGTGAGCTCACTTCTGGCCCTCTGCCTGGCCATATCTGCTCAGCTTGTCCCATATTCAGGCCTCCCTGGGACCTTTGCATGGACGCAAGGAAGGATTTAGGGTTCTTGTGAGACAGGTTTGCCTGTTGCAAGTACCCTGTCCTCCAGACCTGTGGTACACCCACATGGCTGACTTCAGTCCTGGACAGCCTCTCTGATTTCACAGTGTGGACCTCACTCAAATAGTTGTGTGCAGATCAGCAAACCTAGCCTTCGCTCAGACAAAAGCATATACCACACTTTTAGTCCTTTGAGCTGTCCTTCATTTTAGTTGTCTGAATAATTTCATTTATGTAGCTCTTTTCTCACTGAGATGACTCCATTTTTTTTAACCAGTTTTGTGATTTTTGTTTTTCAGGTGCCTTTTTGTCACTTGCATGTATTTAGAATGCCAATGGGGAACTTCCATGGATTATTATTCTGCCATCTTAATTCTGTTGCTTCCTTAATATGTCCTATGACATAGTAACTTCTCCATCATAAATGTTCTCAACCTCAGAGATGTTAAGACTAAAGATCCTGACCAAATTTTTTTTTAAATGAGATTCTCAACCATCTACTGTTATAACTTGTTCGTAGTCTTTGCAGTCACACACATTTACTCCCTTTAACCTTCAAAACCAATAAACAGTCTGATCTTGAAATTCAACATAGGAGTTGGAGAGATCGTGCACCATGATAATTCTTGCCTTGCAGGTGATCAATCTGAGTTCAATACTGGGGACCCTTCTCATCCCCTACTGAGTAAGCCCTGGGAACTGCCGGCTCTAGTACACACACACACACACACACACACACACACACACACACACACACCTGTTCCTTTGCCATAGGCAATAATGTTTCACTAGATTAAAGTTAGTAGTTTTAAATTTAAATCTCCACTTAATTGAATTTCTATTTTCTAGATGTATTCACAAGCCCAGAATATAATATTGGAAAGTTCTCTACTTAATTTTTATTATGATTTTAACACATGGATAATAGACTTTAGAAAACTGCATTTTATGGTTAGACTATCCAGGAAGCTGAGTATTCATGTCCTTGAATCCCAGAGATGCTGAGTATTGTTTGGAGAATGCAGACTTTCATCTGCTTGATCTAGTGTCTGTTAGCAGCGGGGCTAATCCTTGGCTTGTTCTTGCAGCAATCGGGTGAAGAACACCCATTGAATCAAACAGTTGTGTGTGGGTGTGGGGATGCTGTCATAAAGTATTAGGAGCACAATATATCACAGAGAGTCCCTGCAGCTGACTTTCTGGGACTAAAGGTAATGTGTCACTTAGCCATTTGCTTGTGGTAATTTACAGACTTGAAGCCATTCCAGTATAAGATCCACAGTGACTCTAACTTTGGTAAGAATACTGAATAAAAGGGATTTCCAAATTCAGCATTGATTTGTAATCAGTATATGTTTTAGGTGAATGCCACCCATCTCTCCAGAATACACAAATTATGGATCTTTAAGAACTGGCTATGATATTCAGGTAATTTTTATTGTTTAAGATTATGTTACAGATTTATTTTTGTCTCTCAACTGTGGCTTCTACCATGCATATACTGTTTAATAGGTAAAGGTAAAGGCCCTCCCGTTGATCGTCGATTTGCTCGAGCGGGCCCAGTAACGTCTCCATTGGAGACTTTGTTGTTACTGTGTCTGGCATATCGAATACTCTCGGTAGCTTGCCGGGCTCTCCGAGAGGGGCGGAGGAATCGAACTCGGGTCGTCCATGTTGGCCGCTTGTAAGGCGAATGCCCTACCGCTGTTTATTTTATAATCTCACAACTTGTACTACTGATAAGAGTATCAAATGATTGATAAGAGTATCAAATGATTGATTCTGGACTCTGCACCATGCTGTGGGGTGGGAGAGAGTCCTCCCCATCCCAAGGGACCCAGCCCCAGCAGCTGACCCCCACTACCCAACCACTGCCATGTTCCAGGCCGGTTTCCTGACTGTGCCTCGAGACACATTATAAGACACTTCCTACCAATTTTCCACAATTACTATACCATATCAGATGGGGTTAGGACAGTAGTAAACAAATCATAGAGGAAAAATATTTAAGTATATGCCTCTTGGAGAACCCGGCAACCTACCGAGTGTATTCCGCCTGCACGGGCAGAGACTGGCAAGCTCCCCGTGGCATATTTGATATGCCAAATACAGTAACGACAACAGGTTTCATTCCCCTGACCCTGAAAGAGCCTCCAGTTGTTGGGAAAAGATGAGTAAGAAGAGGCTGCTAAATTTCAGGGCTGGGAGGAATAGAGACGTTACTGGCGCCCGCTTGAGTAATTCGATGATCAATTACTCAGTAATTGATGATAGTGATGATGACGATGATCAAATGATTATAATCTGCTTCTTAATGGTGAGAATTTAGAATATGTTATGAGTGTTTATCACGATCACGATCATGACCATCCTGTTGTTCGTCGATTGCCTCGAGCAGCCCCAGCAATGTCTCCTTCGTCCTAGCCCTGAGGTGTTTTAAAAAGTGCCATATTCAAGACTCTTTCAGCGTTAGGAGAATGAGACCCATCATTGTTACTGGTATTTGGCATATTGGGTACGCCATGGGGAGCTTGCCAGACTCTGCCGTGTGGGCAGGTTACATTCAGTAGCCTGCCAGTTTGTCCAAAGTAAGAATAAGATAAGAAGAGGTACTTGGATGGGAGAGTGTTTATATATTCACATATTAACTGAATCTATGATGATTAATTTTGTTTGATTAGAGGCAACGTTTGAACCTTGTAAAATAATTGCTTATGATTTGAGGAATGATGTATCTTGGAAAAAAGACAAAAAATTAGTATATGGTGAACTCTGCCATCTTAAAAGATCAGTTGTTTTTGATTTCAGTAGTTGCGGTCTTCCATTACTGCACGAGGCTACTCCTAGTGAATGGGTCATTTTTCTGCATGCTTCACTCCTCCCAGCTGTGAGGTTCATCGGCGCTGGTGTCTTGTCTTTGCTTCCACACGTGGAGCCGTGGCAGTGCTGCACGCTGCTTGCTGCGTGGGCGCTCAGTGACTCCTTGTCTACCTCAGGCTCAATAAGAAGCAGCTGAGTGGGAGCAGGATGCTGATTCAAACCCATGGAATTACACAGCTATAAGCTTCAATATAAAATCTAGAGATTTAGACTTGTTTGTTTCTGTTTTTGCAGTGAAGCTTAAATGGTTCAGAATAATTTAGAAAAAAGGGAAAAGCCATTTCCAATCATGGAAGTCTTCGGCTTAGTGATAAGTTTAAAAGAAACATGACCCCTAGCATTTAAATACATGTGAATTTTAAATACTGTACTAGGTTTATATGAAAACATAAATTCTGTGACATCTCTATATAGTCAAGAGAGCTGAATAAAATCATTCTTTTTGGAGGGGCAGCAGACACATCTGCAGTGCTTGGTGACTACTCCCGGCTACTCAGGGAGCACTTCCTGGTGGTCTCAGGGGACCGTATGGGATGCTGGGGATGGAACCTGGTTTGGCTACATGCAAAGTAAGTGCCCTGCTTGCTGTATTATCACTCTGGCAGTGAATGAAAGTATTTTTGAAAAAATACTACGAATTTATCATTATTTTCTCAGCAAGACTTACCAGGCATCTTAAACTGGTGATGGCCAGGAGAGGAGCCGGGGAAGGAGACCTGTACCCTGGCCCCACCATCCTGACACTCCAGACTTCCCCTAGGTTGAGAGTCTGCGTGTTGGGAGGACTGTGCATGGGTGTGGTGGGGGAGTGGAACCTACCCAGGCCGGCTACAGGGGAGGAGGATCCTGGCAACCCTGACAGCACAGCAGCTCCACGCACAGGGGTAGCGGATAGGCTCGCCATGGGCAGGATGCACATGGAGTGCGCCAAGAAGGTGGAAAACATAACGAGACCAGCATGCAAGGACATGAGAAACAAGGGCCAGGAGGATGGCCACAGTGGGAAGCCTCCCAGTGCTGGGGGAGAGGGCAGCCGGGAGAGAGGAGGGACACCATGACAAAGATGGTTGGGAATGGTCACTCTGCATAAGAACTGCATGCTGAAAACAGGTGCAGGAACAAACATGAGAACCACTCAGTACCTGTATTGCAAAGCATAATGCCCAAAGGCTAGAGATATCGGGGGTGGGGGTGGGGGGAGGTGCCTGTCATAGAGGTGGGCGGGATGGAATGGGGTGGGAGGGAACCTGGGGACATTGGTGGTGGAAGTATACTCTAGTGGAGGGATGGGTGTTGGAACACTGTTGGACTGAAACCCCACCATGATCAGCTTTGTAACTGTATCTCATGGTGACTCAATAAAAAAACAAACAAAAACCAACCAACCAGTCACCCTATCAGGGCCTGGAGAGACCCTCCAGCAGGTACGGAACTTGCCCTGTGTGCAGCTGATCCCAGCTCAATCCCAGGCACCACATACGATTCCCCCAAGCTTCACCAAAATGAACTCTGAGCACAGAGCCAGGAGTAAAGCCTGGAGCATTGCCGCCTGTGGCCTAATGCTCCTCTCCCAATAAAATAGTTCTCAGGCACTTCGAATATGCAAACATATAGCATCGTTTGTGGGAGAGACGTAAACCGGGAGTTTTGTAGGCAGTAGTGCCTTTGTACAGCCTCTGGAGATAATCTTCAGAAAGTACTGCAGTCAGTGCTGCTCCAGATCCAGCCTTTGGATGACTGACTGGCACCCGTTAAGAGTCTAGCAACCTTGGAGCTGAAGTTTAGATCGATGAACTGTATCTTTTCTGTCACTATCACTGTCACTATCACTGTCACTGTCACTGTCCTCCTGTTGTTCATCGATTTGTTTGAGTGGGCCCAGTAACATTGTGAGACTTGTTACTGTGTTTGGTATATGGAATATGTCATGGGTAGCTTGCCAGGCTTTGCCATGCAGTGAGATACTCTCGGTAGCTTGCTGGGCTCTCCTAGAGGGGCGGAAGAATCGAACTCAGGAAGTGAACTCGTGCGAGGCAAATGGCCTACCTGCTGTGCTATTGCTCCAGCCCCTGTATCTTTTACCTGCAATAAATCATTTGCACTGTAAATTCCTTTCGACGCATGTTTAATGTTAGACACAGATATTTTTGTGTAGTGGAAGAGCCATGTAGAGTGGTGGAGCCTGCTGGGGTCAGGGTAAGTCAGGCTGGGCACAAGAGAACCAGCTTCCTGTCCGGTGGCTGCAGCTCAGTATGCCACACCCTGCCTGAGCCATCTGGAATCAGGAGCTCCGTTTCCATAGCAACTCCAGCCACTTTTGCAGATCTTTGCTTGTCTGCCAATCAGCTACGGCCCTGAGCCACCAAATCATTGAGGATAAAGCCAGATGCTAACTACTGAAAGACACACCAGGGGAGGGGGCCGGGAGGAGGAACGTTTTCTCTGAATGTTATTTTCTCCTCATATGTTTGAAATGATTAGTGGTCATAGTTCATAACTTTTATTCTGTTTCAGTGTTTAATTAACTAAGCAAATTCTGACTCCCATTGTTATATAATTACTTGCCTTTGGAGCTCCCAAAGAACTTTCTTTTCTATACTGTGAGTATGGCACTATTCTTGTATTTTTGCTTTCAGTACACATGCAAACATGCACCTGAGTGTGAAAAGAGTATTCGGTGTCTGTGTGCCTTCTCCAATAAATTTCGGGTACTCTAAGGGGGAGGATGACCTGCTGTCTACTGTGTGCTTCTGCCGCCACCTTGCACTCAAGCCCTCCGTAATGTGATCTGAAGGCTTGTGTGGATCAGGAAGAGCCAATAAGTGAGTGATAAAACCACCTTGACTAGATGGAATTGGTAATAGATCAGAAAGGAGTGTTATAGGGAAAGAATTTGGACTACTACTGGGGACAAGGAATATGGAAACAAATGATCAATTTTGTGTGTGCAGCTTGTAAACAAAACCATCAAAAAGCATAAGGACATTTCTCGAAATGTTTTTCTGGTTGTGGTTTGCTAATGGAATAAGAACATTCCTCGGACAGCCCAGGAAAGGGGTGCATTTTGATACCGAGCAAGCTTTTATTCTTCTGTTGGTTTATAAGATAACATTCATAGCTTCTTTGCTTTAAAAATCAGCTCTGCAAATTATAGGCCTGATATAAAGAAGCATTCTTAAGATATTGAGAAAACATTATTGTGCCTTTTAAGGGAGAAACTAATTCATTAGTTTAAATTATTTTCTTTCTTTTAAACTGAAAATAATTCTCCAGTTTAAAACAGCTTGAAAGGACTTACAGAAGATTTAACTTTAATGCCCAGCTTCTCCCCATTTATAATGCTGTCTCATTATAATTAAAATGTATGCAGAGGATGAAGAATATGGCAAAGAAAATGAACATGCCTAAATTTAAAAGCTATTTCTATAGAAAAGCAAACTGTTCTCTTAAAATTCTAGGCTGACTGACCTAGATCACCAAACCAAAAGGTTTCCTGAGACACGTGCAGCATGAAGTCTCTGATGTGGGCTATTTAAACAGATGGCAGCTAACACCGAGCTCCCCATGCAAATTGGCAGAGACCAAGTTCAGAAAGGAAGCAAGCTAGAGAGAGGAAATATTGTTTCACTGTGGACCTAGGAGTTAATTGTGGGCCTTCTGTGTTAAATAAAAAAAAGAACAAAATTTACATATTATTTCTAACATGGCTTTGATATCAACCAAATTTTTCGTGTTGGTATTTTTGGCCACACCTAGTGGTGTTCCTTAGGGTTTACTCCTGGCTCTGTACTCAGGGATCACTCCTAGCAGTACTCAAGGTGCCATGCGGGGTTCTGGGTCTGGAACCTACGTTAGCCCCATTCAAGGCAAGGGCCGTGCCTTCTGCACTACTCACAGACCACCGATGTCAGCAGTTGGAAAGCTGGGAGACTTACAGTCTTCTTTAAATATCCCCAATTCTAGGTGTGATTCTTTTCCCTGGTATTTGCATACATTAAATTCCATTCTTTATAGGAAAGTAAACTGGGAGCAAAGCTTCTGATACTAGCATGTGAGTTGAAGAGTTTTGTTTTTCCCTTAGAGCTTCCTCTACCTGAGATGCGAGTCGGTTAGTCCAGAGATCATTGAAATAGGCAATTGTGCCTCCGTACCCACATGACTCTGGGGTCCTGAATCAAATTCAGTTTTCTGCGTTAGCTCCTAAGTGTAAATCAACTAGACAAGAAAAGCACTGCCTAAAACCTAAACCTGCATCATACATAATGAAATTAAATTGTTTCCTGCTGCACCTACCCCACAGAACAGTAGTTTTTCACGAGCTCTGTTTCTAAGCTGAGCTGTAAACATATGTCTGTTCCTCACTCATCTTTCTCTACAGGGAAGAGAAGGAAGGAAAGTATTAAAGACATTTTATAAGAAATAAAAATTATGCTTTCTGTAAAATTATTATTTATAGAGTAAATCTTATAGAAAGTTGCACTTTCACTTGAGAGAGAAGTATTAACCTTATTCAGGATTTCAGAGATCTTCAGAGCATGAGGAGTCTGTAAAGGAGAGCCCCTCCCCGCCCCCCAACCCGTGGCTCCTGAAGGAGCAGCCGAGCCCCTCTGCATGTGGGGTGGGCCCATTTGCAGCAGTGGTGGCTTCAGGTGAACTATGGCTGCTTTCCCCTAGCAGCCACTCTCTGCAAAGGACAGGAATCACCTGAATTAGGGCAATGAGGATACAAGATATGAATGAAGTAAGCATGTTATTGGCTGCATTGCCCTTGGGGGGCTCTAACAGAAACATGCGGGAGTCCAGCATGTGCTTGGTTATTGCAGAGACCCCACTGTGGTTCTCAGCCAGCCGACAGGTGGCTCAGAGCAAGGGTCCTGAGGCAGGTACAGGACCATTGGCGATGCTCAGGGCTCTGGGGCCTCAGCTGAGTTGCTCACAGGGCCACCGGTGCTGGGGATCAAAGCTGAATAGGTGCATGTCACCTTGTGCCCTAAACACTGTACCATCTCCCACCCCATGCTTGGCTGTTTTACTTGCCATTTAAAATACATGGGCTTGCACACTTCTTTTATCTTGTTTTTCTTTAAAAAATAAGAATATAGGGTCCTGAGTGATATTATAACAGGTAGGGGCTTGCCTTGCACACAGCGGACTCTGGTTTAATCCTCAGTATTCTATATGGTTCCCTGAGCACAGAGTCAGGAGTAAGCCCTGAGCATAGCTGAGTGTGGCCCCAAAAAACCAAAATAATATATTTTTTTAGAATATAGAGATTGAAAGTAAAGAAGACTGGGGCTAGAAAGTTAGTACAGTCAGTAGGGCTCTTGCCTTGCTTGAGGCCAACCCAGGTGTCATCCCAGGCATGCCATATGGTCCCACGAGCACCACAAGGAGTGATTCCTGAGAGCAAAGCCAGGAGTAACCGCAGAGCACTGCCAGGTGTGATGCAAAAAACAAAAACAAACAAACAAAACAAAACACATAAAGACTGATTTTCCATTAGCTCCTGGTAATTAGCCATGGATTAAATTTCCCTCTGGTCAATTTTTCTAGGTGTTTTCAGTGATGGAAAAATCAGTTGTATAAGAGTGTACTTCCCATTACAGAAGCATAATCTTATGAAAGATACATTTAAATCACATTTTCTTAGCATCCCTATATCTAATGAATTTAAATCGCATTTTTTTCTGTAACCCTTAATTCTAATTCTCTCACTTCCACCCAATCCAAATTGACTTACATAGTTAACTTTATTTTCTTTCAGTTTATTTTAAAATTTGATCTGTATATATTTATCACTTAATCACTTAATCACTTAACTTCCCGTTAGTCGTCGATTTGCTCGAGCGGGCGCCAGTAACGTCTCCATTTGTCGCGTGCCAGTGTAGCCAGTGTAGCCCAATGGCATCTGTTCGCTCCGGGAACATGAAGGGCCTCAAACTGATCGTTCATGATCTTGATGAAGAAGTCTGACCATCTGGTAGGTGGGCGGCCACGCGGTCTTTTGACATCCTGTAGAATCCAGTCGGTAACAGCTCTAGTCCAGCGGTCATCTTTAAATCTCATTATGTGACCAGCCCATCTGATTTTCGACACCTTGGCAAATGAGACAGCGTCCCTGATTCTTGATTGTCGACGGATGTCAGAACTCCGGATTCTTTCTCTCATTTGAGTGAAACGTGATATTCCAAGCATAGCTCTTTCTATTCTTCAATGGAACGACCATCTCCGAATGCAACAGCTATGTGTACCTAGGTCGAGAGTATATATTTATATGTGAAATTTTTTTATGTGCTTTCTTTTGTAGTAATATAATCATTGCATGTCATGGTGCATATACTTGCACCCTACTTTTTCTTCAACACTGTTTTGATAGTACTTCATATAGATCTATCCAGTTTGAGTCATCAGTATTGTTTATCATTGAGAGAAATAAAAAACACAAGTTAAACTGTCACTCTTATTGAAAGATTTTTATTAGACTTATTTTACATGTAAGTAAATGTAGATTTTTTTTCACTTACTGCATATAGAGTGTGAAGTACAAGAAGGGTTAGCAGAGCTATTTCTAAATTTCTAAAACCTCTCTACTTTCAGAGTTAGTCTTCTGGATCACCACAGACTCCGTTACTGATGTTTGTGATTTCCTAATGGTGTCAACTGAGCCAGAGTTGCTTAGAGACCTCGTAGGCAGTGCTCTCTAAGCAGTCCACGTGTTCTCCAGACATCTGATACCCATTATCTTAGTTTTTATGTTAGCCTTAAAGATGAATTGAAAGTTTCAGGATTCATGTTTATCATTCCTATAATAGTTTTTAGTGGGCTGGAGCGATAGCACAGTGGGTAGGGCATTTACCTTGCAAGCGGCCAACATGGCCAACCCGAGTTTGATTCCTCCACATTCCTCCGCCCCTCTCGGAGAGCCTGGCAAGCTACCAAGAGTATCTCGCCCGCCCGGCAAAGCCTGGTAAGCTACCTGTGAGGTATTCGATATGCCAAACACAGTAACAAGTGTCATAATGGAGACATTACTGGGCCTGCTCGAGCAAATCAGTGAACAAGGGGAGACAGTGACAGTGTGACAGTGATAGTTTTTAGTAGTTTGTTGAGTAGTGTCCACACGTGACATCAGGATAACAAATAGTTGTCTTCATGAACAACCAAAACCAACCAAAGCGATCCTGTCGCCTAGGCAATAAGGATCCAGTCAACCGTAAGAAGCAACCTCATCTCAAATAATAAAGTAAGAAAAGCATGCATCTAGTAATTGATGAAGCAGATTCTTTTTAGCTCCAATATCATATTATAATAAAATATAAAATTTAAGTTCATCGATTTGCTCGAGCGGGCCCAGTAACGTCTCCACTGTGAGACTTCTTGTTACTATGTTTGGCATATTGAATACTCTCGGTAGCTTGCCAGGCTCTCTGAGAGGGGCGGAGGAATTGAACCCGGCTCAGAAGGGCTGGCTGAGCACAAGGCAAATGCCCTACCGCTGTTCTATCACTCCAGCAGAAGTAGTTTTGTATTCTTTAGCACTTATATTGATTCATTTCTTTTGCCGTTTTATTTTACATGAAAGACATTTTAGTTTGGTAAATTGTGTGTTGTTATTTTTATAAAAATCTCAAATTCTGTCTTAAATATCATAACACACAATTTGCCTTGATTTTTTGGATCCTATTTAAACATGACCTTTTAAATATGATTGAAATATGTAATTAAAAGAAATAAATTAGTAACAAGTTAACTAAAGAAAAAATTGTAGTTAAAGAATGGTGGTAGTCTGGTACAGTTAAAGTCACCATATCAGGTAATGGAAAGAACAAAAACAGTGAAATAATGAGAAGCTGAGAAGCTGTTTATCCTAAGCACCATGATCCTATAAGAAATCTTTGTTTCTTATTCACTTGTCACATCGGATTCCTCCCAGCTGAGAACGGCAGGTGCATGCTGTGCCATCAGGTGTGTGGAAGCCTCCAGTGCTGGCACCATTGCTGCCTCAGAATGCTCCTGCTACATCACTCCTGCCCCCCTGCCCCACACTTTCAGGATGCTTAATTCAGCACTGTCTCTGGGACCACTACTAAGATTTGATGACTCCTAACATATTAAGAATCCTGAGAAAGGGAAAGACAGCTGAAGGCATTATTGCCTCTTTTTCCTGATGTTATTTTTGCTAATTTGGAAGTCAAAATAGTACTTTTCCAGTTTTATTGATTCCTTTGGTGAAAACCAGGCAAAATTCTTGAAACATTTTTGTTGCCACCTAATTTATAATTTCTTTTATTCCTGATTTCCTGATCATCTTTAAGTCATGCAAAAGATTTTTTAAAATCACATTTATCCTCCCAGATCCCCCTCCAGAATTACACCATGACATATGGATCATAATGATGTACCCGTAGAATCTATGAATCTGTCATATGGTACAAAATCCAGATACACTGTATTATTTTTAACTTTTCAGCATCTCTTTTATGGTACCTAAGATGGAAATAAAAGCTCTATTATATACTGACTTGTTTTGGCTGGAACTTATAAATAATATCTCTGTACCAAGGGAATTAAAACTGTGAGAAATTGAGTGTGGTATATCAGAAGGAAAAACGTATGGTTCATCCCAGACTGTGCAGGGGGAGAAACAGCTTAGAGTTAGGAAATGAAGCGCAGAGCATGCCTCAGCTATGTGTGTGTTATAATAAGCCATGCCACATTTATCCTTTCAGTCTCCAGGGTCTTGCACGGCTGATGGATTTTCTTTTCATTTTCTCATTCAGATAAATTTTGAATAAAATTTATTGACTAATATGTACTTCACAATGTGATTCAAGTGATAGTATTTTGGGTTGGGGTGGGGGTAATACAGTGGCTAAAATACAGTGGCTAAAATACATGCCCTGCACTCAGTCGACCAGAGTTTGATCCCCATCACTATTGATGGTCTCCTGAGCCCCCATCCCAGTGAGCTCTGAGCTAGGAGCAAGCACTGCACACTGCCAGATGTGGTCCATCCCCCAGTATACAATTTCAGTTGATTATATATATATATATATAATGCCATTTTTTATTTAGAATATAATTTTCAGTAGTAATTTTCAGTAGTAATCTATTATAGCATTCGGAAATATGACTGCAAATGTAGTGTGTATGTGTGTGTCTCTTTGTGTGTGTGTGTATATGTGTGTGTGTGTGTGTGTTTATGTGAGTGTTACTGAAGATTGAGGTACCTCAATTACCGAGGGCCTCACACATGCTCTACCACTGGGCTGCTGAACTGCATCTCCCGCTTATAAATATTTTTAAAACCTATTTTCTTGAGTGAAAATGTTTTTTGTGTGTGTGTATAATACATAATTATATATATCTAAGGCTCGAGCGGGCCCAGTAACGTCTCCATTGGAGACTTTTGTTGTTACTGTGTTTGGCATATCGAATACATCACGGGTGGCTTGCCAGGCTCTGCCGTGCGGGCGAGTTACTCTCGGTATCTTGCCGGGCTCTCCGAGAGGGGTGGAGGAATCGAAATCGGGTCGGCCATGTTGGCTGCATGCAAGGCAAACGCCCTACCGCTGTGCTATTGCTCCAGCCCCTTGTATCTAACTTGTAAGCACAATCCAATGACAGCTAGAATGAAGACAACAAGGAAGTAACAGAATAATTGCTTCTATTGCCCCTAGTCTGTCCCAGATGCTATAATGGAGTTTCTCTTAGTATGTTGTAAAGGAAGTTTGTCTCTTTCTGCTCTCTTCAGATGAGGAAACTGAGGCATAAATGGGAGGATTAAGCAGAGTTACCTGTACGGAAGCTCTTGAATGCAGGGACTTCTTGCTTCTGCTCTTCTTTCTTTCTCTGTTGCGCCAGTTCCTAGAGAAGTGCCTTGCAGCTGAAGAGGTGCCGCTGCAGCCGTTGGACAAGTGCCCACTGGCACCTCTGGGGGTGGTCCTGTTCTCAGTACTCTGTCCTCCATGACTGCGGAACCCCATTCTCTCTGTTCTCTCTGCTGAGATGACAGGTTATCATGGGAATCAAAATTCTCTGGTACTAAATCTCCTCATTTGTTCAATACATAACGTGTCAAGTGCTAATAGCAAAAGTGACACTCTAAAACATCCACCATATCATAATTAGAAATGTTGGCAAAATCGGATTTCCTCATCACCATGATGAAATTTCTTAAGTCATTCAAAATGCATGCTTTTTATTCCTTTATCCTCTGTCTCTGTCTATCTCTGTCTGTCTGTCTCTCGTTCTCTGCAGTTCTAATTCTGCTTTGCTCTTAGTTGAAGTGGCATATTTATCTATACTTATGATTGTCTCCTTAGTGGTTGACTTTTTCCAGAAGGCTAATTTGTATTGTGGTCAAATGACAGTTTTCTCCTAATTGCATCTCAGCTTTGTGATCGCATGGATGTCCCATGACAGCAGGCAGAGTGTTGCGTTGCCATTGGAATCTGAGTTTCTGGTGAAATACACCTGTAGTGAGTTTGATCTCTGTCTGCTTTGTTGGTAGTGGTATTGCTGTGCTGCTACTGTTGACCTCACTTGGGATAAAATGAACATTACTGAGAATATGTCACATCCGCTGACATGTCACCAGTTCCCAAAACATGTTATTAAGCTGGGGACATAGTACTTGAGCTCGAGGAAAAAGCAGAGTATGCAAAATGCAGTGGAATCTAAATTCCACTAATGGTTCTTGCATCTAAAAGAAGTCTAGATTGTATGTAACAGCAGGGATTAAACATCACACCAGCAACTCGGTGCTTTCCCAAACATTTTCTCTTGGGAAAGATGATGAAGATTAGAGCTCCAGAGACAGTAAAACCTTTGTCTGCTTGTCATTTTACGGTAACATCACCTTTTTATTTGCTAACACATAGTTGACTAATTTTTAATTGTGTGCCTATTTTATTGGTAGACTAAATTTCACAATCATTTTATTCTTTGATGACATATAGCAGATTTTAAGTGCTTTATTCTAACAACTCTTTGTAATCCATCTCCTGTTGCAGTTACTGAAGATGCTCAGATGTTCAAGAGTTTTGCCCCAAATCGCATGCTCATTTAGTTTGAAAATCAGGGTTCAGCTCTAGATTGTCAGAACCCAAAGTGCATACTATTTGTAGTATCAGTGATCTGAAAGTTCTTATTGTGAAAATTTTATTTCTCTAAAGTTTGTGAAACCATTATTATTGTACATTTATTTTAGTAATGTTTCTGTATTGCTTAAAGTCAGTAATTCCAATTTAGAACACTAAAGTGCAGTATAATCCCAGCATGAATTTGCCCATTGATGCACACTAGAAAGAAAAACTGGAAAATCAATTTCTTTCTTTTTGTTATTGGGTGGGGGCACACCTGGCAGTACTAAGGAGTTCCTCTGTACTATCGCTGTAGAGGGAGCAATTGCAATTAGAATTGAAGTGTTAACAAATTGACAAAAGTTAAATGCTTGAATGGAAATATAGTTTATATGAGATCTTGAAGTAATTTAGACATTAAAATTTTTCTTTTGAATATTAAAACTATGATGATGGGATGAATCACTAGGTATTTAAAAATCATGATTCAGATGTTTATTGTGACAGTCATATTATTTTGACTTTTTGGTAACAAATGTCTAAATATATTTACACTTCATTTTGTATTCTGATACTTTAAAAAGTGGTGAAACTAATGACTTAGATGCCTATATAATAGTTTCTCTTTTAGATATTTATATTATTTGTTATTATGACAGATGATAAAATATTTAGAAGATGGCCATCTCTCATAGAAAAGTAAAAATAAAAGTTTTTATTGCTTACAACTGAAAGCTCTGTAACTTTTCCCACAGTGATTCAATAAATAAACATAACAAAAAACGTTTTTTATTGCAATCTTCCCTACAGATGCAGAACTGATTTATAAAATAAACCCATAGCAACCATCCTGGAAAATAAATACAAGTTGTCAGCACCCTGTAAGGCACCTGCCTGCCTTTTCCTGGGAAGAGCTCCTTCCTTCCTCATTTTCCCTTCATTTCAATAGTAATCAGCTTCCTGCTTTCCTTCATACTGTGAGCACTTAGTATGCATCCCTAAAGAGTTTAGTTTTGCCTCTTTTAAGTTTTATATGAATAAAATTATGTATAAATAGCATTTTGGTATTTGCTTAAATTAAATTTACATACTTATTCATGTTTTGATGATATGGCATTGAAATCAAAATAGAGACACAGATTAATGGGGTAGGATTAGGAGCCTAAATTAAATTCTCACATATGGACAGTTAATTTGTGAAGGAGCCAGGAGCATTTGATGAAGAAAGGAAAGTCTGTTAAAGTGTTGCAAATAATAGCCACACATGCAACAGAATGAAAATGTATCACTCTCTCACACCAGGCACAAAAGTTAACTAAAACTGTTTGGTTGTTAGTCCTGAAACCATAAGTTTCTTTGAAGAACTTCCAGGCAAAGCACTCCATGATACCGCCTTCTCTGATGTGTGCACGGAATTGGTTCCAGTGCAAGAATATATAACTATATAAACATGTAGTGTCACATCAAGCTGAAAGACTTCTGCACAGCAAAAGAAACACTTAATCACTTAATCACTTTACTTCCCGTTAGTCATCGATTTGCTCGGGCAGGCAAACAGTAAAGTCTCCATTTGTCCCTGTCGCGTGCTAGTGTAACCCAATGGCATCTGTTCGCTCCGGGAACATGAAGAGCCTCAAACCGATCATTCATGATCTTGACGAAGAAGTCTGACCATCTGGTAGGTGGGCGGCCACGCGGTCTTTTGACATCCGTGGAATCCAGTCGGTAACAGCTCTAGTCCAGCGGTCGTCTTTAAATCTCATTACGTGACCAGCCCATCTGATTTTCGACACCTTGGCAAATGAGACAGCGTCCCTGATTCTTGATCGTCGATGGATGTCGGAACTCAGGATTCTTTCTCTCATTTGAGTGAAACATGATATTCCAAGCATAGCTCTTTCAATTCCTCTTTGGGAGACCTGAATAGCGTTCTCATCTTGTTTGCGTAGGGCCCAGGTCTCTGAGGCATATGTTAATGCAGGAAGAACAGTGGAATCAAAGAGATGTGCCGGGAGCCGGAGGTTCTTCATCCTCTTAGCTATTTCTTCGACGTTCTTGAAGGCGTTCCAAGCCGCTCTCTTCCTCCTGCGCAGCTCGGGTGCCAGGTCATTTGTCATGTTGACCTCTCGACCTAGGTACACATAGCTGTTGCATTCGCAGATGGTCGTTCCATTGAGAGCGAATGGGGCGTCAGGAACGAGGCTGTTTCTCATAAACATTGTCTTCGTAAGATTCAGCTATAGTCCTACCTTTCCACACTCATGCTCAAAGTCGGCCAGCATTTGTGCCGCTTGGCTGATGTTTGGTGTTATTAAAACAATGTCATCAGCAAAGCGGAGGTGGTGTAGTTGCCGACCATCTATCTTCACTCCCATTCCTTCCCATTCCAGTCGTCGCATGATGTTCTCGAGGGTGGCACTGAAGACTTTCGGTGAAATGGTATCACCCTGCCGCACCCCTCTCTTGACATCAACGATCACTTCTTTGTAGAATGGTGAGATCCTGGTAGTGAATCCGCAATACAGCTCACGGAGGATCCTGATGTATTGGGCTTGAATGCCCTGATTGGCTAGGGCTTCAATGACTGCTTCCTTCTCAACAGAATCAAAGGCCTTCTTTAAATCAATGAACGTTAAACAGAGTGGCATCTTGAACTCCCGAGAAACCTCAATGAGCTTGGTTATTGTGTGGATATGGTCGATGGTGCTGAATCCTTTGTGGAACCCTGCTTGCTCGCATGGTTGTCCTTCATCTAGTGTTCTGCCAATCCTATTTAGGATGACTCAAGTGAACAACTTGTAGATGACAGACAATAGGCAGATCGAGTGATAGTTGCCAATGTCATGGATGTCTCCCTTCTTGAACAGTAGTACGGTCCTGCTGGTTTTCCATTGGGACGGAACCTTGCATTCAGACAGGTAGCGAGTGAAGAGACGAGCCAGTGTATTGATGAGTACTGACGGCAGGTTCTTAAGGTGTTCAGGTCTGACCTTGTCTGGGCCGGGTACTGTTTGTTTCTTTACCAACGAAATGGCGTGTCGGATTTCTGATGGGAGAACTTTGGAAACGACATATCCATCCTGTGGAATTTGGTATGTCGGCAAGTGGACATGGCTATCGAAGAGATTTGAGTAGAAGTCATGGATAATCTCCATTGCCATTCTGGAGGATGTGATGGATCCATCAGGACGTCGGAGGGCCGTCATCTTGGTCTTGTAGTTGGCGAAGGACAGGTGGGCGTTACGAATACTTTTCCCGGCTTCTGCCGCATCTACCAGTACTTCTGCTCTTCTCTCTTTGAGGTCTTCCTTGATCGCATCTCTGCACTGCTTTGCGAGCTCGGATGTTAGCTTGTGGTTGCCTGAGGCATGCGCCAAACCACGCTGGCGAATTAGCTCAAGAGTTTTCAAAGATAGGCGATTTTTTGTGACTATCTCTCTCTTGGCGTTCCTCGCACATTCATGGAGGTGCTGAACCAGTCGATTGTATTCCTCGTCAATGTTGTCAACAGTGGCATCTTCCCATGTTGCTGCAATAGTACCAATGAGTTCCCAGTTGGTGGTCATTCTGGGAGTTCTCTTTTTGAACTTTGCAGCCCTTTCTCCCCGCTCTGTGAAGTAGAATTTTGCACGAAGGAGACGGTGGTCCGATCCCTTTCGAAATTTTGGGACAACAGCGACATCAGTCAGGCAAAACCGTCGATTGAATATGATGTGGTCTATTTCGTTGTGGAATCATCCACCGGGAGACTCCCATGTCCATCGTTTAGATTCTGCCTTCTAGTACCGTGAGTTACCATGAATGGTCTTGGTCGACATGATGAACTCAGACAGTCTCTCACCCTGTTCGTTCCATTCTAGACCATGGGTCCCGATGTGAAGTTCTTCAGGTGATCTTCTCGGTCCTATCTTGGCATTAAAATCACCCACAATGATCTTGTAGAAGGTGTGGTCTTCTTTATAGAACTTCTCCAACTCCATGTAGAACTTCTCGATTTCTCTTTCATCATAATGAGATGTTGGTGCGTAGACAACGAAGATAGAAACTGCAGGCAGTGAGCCACATCTATTCAAATGTAAACGTTCGATTCGGGTTGTTAGGCATTTGAATGAATCAATGCTCTTGGCCAAGTTTGTGTTGACAAGGACACCGACGCCTCCAACACCTCTTTCATCGCATGTTCCGAGGAACAATTCTTCTCCAGTGTCGAAAACGGCATGGTGAGATTCGTGCCTTCTTGTCTGCGTCAGACCAATGATGTCGTACTTGATCATTCGTGTTTGTACCATCAGGTCCTCGATGGATGCATCTGATGCTAGCGTACGTGCATTGAAAGTACAGACGATCATTTTTGTCTTCCTTCGTTGTGGCAGCCTAGGTCGGCCTTGAGATTTTGTCGGCCTCTCCTTTCTCATCCTTCTCAGTGCTGCCATGTCGGTGAAGCCTTCAGGGTCAGGTGAATGAGACCAGTTGTAGTTACTGGTTTTGGCATATCGAATAAAAGAATTCGATAAAAGAAACATTAAAAGTATTTGATAAAAGAAACACTAGAACAAAAATATATCCAACCGATATAAGAGCAGAGTCACATACTAGACATCTGACTGAGGACTAGATAAAGAACTCATAAGAAAACAAATAACTCCATCAAAAAATGAGCATGAAAACATCCTCATTATCACCTAATATTAGGGAAGTACAAATAAAAGCTGCAGTGAGGTATCTCACACCTGTAAGAATCATCAAAATCACCAGAAAAAGATCAGAGTGACAGTACAGTGGGTAGGGCCTCTTTCTAACTACTGACCCAGTTTTGACACCCAGCACCACAAATGGTCCCATGAGTCCTCCTAGGAGTGATCCCTGAGCACATAGCCAGGAGTAAGTCCTGAGGGTTACCAGGGGAGGCCCCAAATCCTAAACCAAACCATAATGAAACAAAAATAAACATCTAACAAACAAAATTCCAGAAATACGTGTTTTTATGGGGTATAGAGAAATAAGACTCTCATTTACTGTTGGTAATGTAAATGGGTTTAGCTTCAAAAATAGCAAAGGACTATTAGCACTGTATAGCACTGTCCTCCCGTTGTTCATCAAGTTGCTTGAGCAGGCACCAGTAACGTCACCATTGTGAGACTTGTTACTGTTTTTGGCATATGGAATACCTCACAGTTAGCTTGCCAGGCTTTGCCGTGCTGGTGCGATACTCTCGGTAGCTTGCCAGGCTCTCTGAGAGGGGCGGAGGAATTGAACCAGGGTTGGCCCGGGTCGGCTAGGTGCAAGGCAAGCACCCTACCCGCTGTGCTATTGCTCCAGCCCAGCGAAGAACTATTAATTGATAAAAATGAATTCATTGTATGATACAATAATTCTCCTCCTAGGAATTTAATCCAAAGAACACAAAGTACTGACTCAAAAATATTTTGATCTATTACTGCATCATCACATCATTATTTGTTATCATTATCCCAATATCTGGGAGCAGCTCAGGTACCCAAGAGCAAATGAGTAGATAAGGGAAATATGAAATATTTTCACAATGGAATACTACTTAGCTATAAGAATAGATTAATTTCTACCATTTGCAATAATTGTTAGAACAAGAGAGTGTCATGCTAAGTGAAATAAGACAGAGGAGAAAGACATACTCAGTGATGTCTCTTATTTGTAGGATATAAAGAATAGTATGGAAACAGACCAAAATCCACGAAACAAATCTGTGGACTCAGTTTACAGAACTGTGGTTATCCTAGGGAGAGGGGAGAGAAGGGATCAGAGAGGGGGAGAAAGTCCAGTGAACTGTGGTGGGGAAATACTGAAATTGTGGTGATGTGGTGTGGTAACATATACTTTGAGGATGAGTGAAATTGCACCCTGGAACATGTAATCATGTAAACTACCATCTCAAAAAAAGTTTTCATTCATGATTAGATAATGGTTGTAGGTATTTATTTTTGTTGTAATATAATGTTTTATTGAAAAAAACGCCACAACTAATCTTTCTATTCTTTTTGTGTATAAATTGTAAGTTTTGACTAAATAAATAATGATACTCTGAATATATTTACTGTCTAACCTGTTTTTTGATGGGTAGGGGTTGTGGTTGTGCTTAGGGGTCACTCTTTGTTCTGTGCTTAGTGGTCACTCCTTGCTATGGTAGGGAGGCTGTATAGCGTGCTGGGATAAAGTGGGGGTCGACTGCTTGGCAGGTAAGCACCTTAACACTTGTACTATCTCTCCAGTCCTTATTTCCTAGCCTAGTATACAGCTGACAGTTGATGTCAGATGGATAACCAGAAGTGAAATTAATGCTCAAGGATATATATTAGCTTTACTTGTTAATTCTCATGTTTTCCTGGGAAATTAAATCTACCAATAATCCTGCCCAAGCCACATTGTTTTAGACGTTTCTTAATAATTACAGTTTATATTATGATTACTAATAACATTGTTATTTGTATATTCATTACACTCTTAGATTTACTTTTTTTCTATGCCTTTGCCTTGTTTTTTCTGTTATGATTTTTTTTGGGTTGATTTCTGAAAATACGTTGTATTTGCTTTCTTTACTCTTTAGTCTTCCTTACCCTCACAGAAAAGCATGAATTGATGACTTATATTCAGTTATTTCACTAGGGAGTGCAACTCAAAAGGAGGAGTTAGTAATATAGAGAACCAATGAAAGCAAGCATTATTGAGCAAATTGTCATTATGTACAGCTGAATGCTCAGTCTTAGAATTTCCCATAAGAGCCAGACATGCCCCTAAAAAGCTTTCACTGCAGAAGAAAAAGGGAAATATTTGTCAGACAACTCATGCAGTGTATTGATTGAAGTCTACCCAGTGGGTTCCTGCGGTCTGGTGCCATCAGGGAAGGTGGGAGAAGATAGACTAAAACTTGGGCATGAATTAACACATTCATATTTTATACTTAATTTTTATTTAATGAATTTATTGTTATTTTTTATCACACCTAAGAAAGCTCAGAGATCTGATCTGCAGAGCTCTGGCTCTGCACTATGGGATCACTCTCATATGACTTACCAGAGTTTGAACTTGGATTGGATGTATGCAAGGCAAACATCTTACGTGCTGTACTGTTTGTTGCTCCGGCTCTAAGAACCTTATTTTTTTACTTTTTGGGCCACACCCAGCAATGCTCTGGGTTTACTCCTGGCTCTGAACTTCGGAATTAATGAAATAATAATCTGAGTAAAAATGATGTGTGTGTGTGTGTGTGTGTGTGTGTGTGTGTGTGTGTGTGTATGTGTGTAGACATCTTTTCTTTTGATGGGGTGGGGCAAACCCAACTGTGTTCAACACTTACTCCTGGCTCTGCACTTAGGGATCACTTCTAGAAGACTCAGCATCATATGGGTGCTGGGCATTGAACCCGAGTTGGCCGCGTGTAAATCTTTGTGTGTGTAAATCTTTTTTAAAAACATTCCATTTTATAAGGAATAATGTTTAAATGTCACATAAAACTTGTTTTAAAATAACCTAAGGAAGCTTGAGAAAGAAATGCAAAAGCCACAGAGGGTTTTATTTCTAAAATCCTGCACCCAAATAGATGATGAGTAGTATAAAAAGAAACATACACAAATTTGCAGGGACTTTTATTCCCTCCAACCGTAACGGAATAACCTAGGTCATGCTGACACTATGTGGCTCTGTCCAGTTACAATAGCATAAGAAATAGCATCAGCTCATAATGATCTCCCTGATGCTGTACTCAAAGCTTGGAGTGTATCTAAAACAGACTGACCTCAGAAATCTCTTTTTATATCATGTTTGAATTTATTTAAGTCCCTTACACATTTGTGCTTTTAAACCATACAATATCAGCCTCAACAGTAATGTGTATAAATAGGACTTGTCTAAAACATGTGAGTGCAATTTGTCATAAAGTTACCCCAACATTTGTAACATCAAAGCACTGAAATAATCTTTCCTCACAAACTCAATGATCTAAAATACAATATGAAACAAAAAAATTAGGAAGTCTAGTAAGAGCTTATTTTGTTATTTTAATGCTACAAACAAAAATATAATTTTAGAGAAAATGCTTTTCTCTTCTTAAGAGAATTGTATAAAAATTTTACTTTTTTCCTTAGTATTTCTATAATTATGAATTTGGACCATTAAATATACTTGAAATATCTCTATTCTCTTGGGGTGTGCTCCACCCCTTTGGTCCTTCTCCCTGGTCCCACACTGTCTCTTTGAACTTAGTATAATTTGTGTTTAAATGCAGCAATATTAAATACAGCCTTTAAAACTGAGCAAAAAATAAATTATTGACCACTGATAGATAATAACATGGATGGACCTGGAGGATATTATTTAGCAGAATAAAACAGATGGAGAAAGACAAACACCATGTGATTTCATTAATATATAGTACATAGGGGAACAAAACAAAAAATGAGTTAATTAGAACAAAAGCAAACTTGTAGACTCGAAAACCTAGTTAGCAGTGACTGCCAGGGAAAGGAGAAAGAGGTTGTGCAAATTATGTAAAAGAGGTGACTCTGTAAAGAGATATTGTGGGACTCTTGGAGGTGAATTTATGATGGGGTGTGTAGATGGAGTTTTGTAATTAATGACACACTTGAAACTTATATAATGTTGCATTGCAGTGTTATTTCAATAAACTCTCTTAATTGTGCACTAATGACCTAGAAGTTTGTTATATTTTTAGGCTGGAAGAGCTGATAGAGTTTGATATTTGGTTTGTCAGTTACATCCTGATTTTAAAAGGAATATGAGAGTTATAGAGACATACTTGGCGGCCCATGTTTCATCTTCCCAGACTCAGACGTATCATATGCCACATGCTGTTCTAGATTCTGGGGTGCCGGGAGGACGAAGATGCAATCTGTGGTGATTGACGCAGCTGAATAGACTTTCCTGCAAAAAAATATTTCAAGTTTTTAAACTTTCAAAATAAAATAAAAGTGAGTTTCATTTCCTAAAAGTAAATACTATGCTTATGGAAGATTATAGTCAATATTTTTCTAATTTTTAGTCGTGATTTCCTTTTTTGAAAATGGTAGAAAATTTGTGCAGTGGTTTGATTTTAAATGTTTCCATATCCATTCACACTTGTTTTCAGATAAATACATATAAAGCACCCAACAGTTGATGTTATGCCATGATGGAAATAGAAATGTTAGCGCCTTTTACTTGATGAGAAAGTTAAGACTCTTGCAAATTTTTTTTTGTTACACTCAGCAGTACTCAGGACTAACTCAGAGCTCACTCCTGGTAGGATTTGGGGACCATGTGGCGTGCCACGAATTGAACCTAGATCAGCTGTGTGCAAGGCAAGCACCCGGTTTTCTGTATTATCACTCTAGTGCCAGCTCTTGCACTTGTGAAACCACAAATTTTATAATGTTAAATACTTCATAGGTGAGAAATTTGAAGAAAAAATCACAGGAAATTTCATTACATTTAATTTTGCATAGTACCTTGTGTTTTACCTATGCATGCATGATTTTATATGGATGAATCAGAATATATGAAATTTGTGTATTATTTTATAACTTAGCATTAATTTGTGGAATGTTAAGTTAGAAGGAGAAACTGCAGGAATGCCATAAATAATTCTCATTCTTTTATTTTCACACCAGACTTTCCAGAGTCACGAATGAAATCGTTGTGATACATATTTGTAATATTTAATACTCTTTAATATTATTAAAGTTCAAAAGCAAGATAGTGATAAATCACACCCCTTAAACTGTAGAAACACAGAAACAATGTATTTGATTTTTTATTCTGTCCAAAATTGTACTGCTGTTTTGAAGAGAATTTAGTGGGGCAGAGAAAAGAATGCATCTTAAATATACCGATTATATTGAGTGGCAGAATTCTTTTGTATTTTTTGGGGTTCCTAAGCTAGGAGCAGCCTGAGCTTCTTTTAAAAAATTATTTTTAAATAAAGGCAGATTGTGTCTTCATGGGAAGGTTATAAAAAGTCAAGATATTGTTATTATGAACTAATTGTGAAATTGCTGCAGATGCTCCTAAACTCTGTTCAGTTCATGAAACTGTTATATTTTTCACTTTAGAGGTAAAGTGATAAAAATATGATTAACTTTCAGCTCTGTATGTAAAGAGAGGGAAGTAATTCTTCATTTAAAACATTAAAAGGCAAATTTTAGTTTAGAAATTTGTAATTCTAAAAGTATGTGCAGATTTCAAATAAAAAAATCATGTTGTCAACTGTTATGGTTGGACCTAAATGCAGTGTTCTGGCTTTCAATTTTTTACTCTTGTGTTAATGTTCCCAAGCTGGTCTTGCCTCTTTTCCTTCCATTTTAGGACTGAAACAAACTAGCAAGCCAGGATATCTGCAGATGACTGGGAGGGATGCAGTTACAGTGGGAAGGTATAGCCGTAAATATCTATTTTCCAGGATCTTCCATGTTCAACATTTCCTATTGGGTTGTACCTCCATATTCACTTCCCAATTTGAAATTTACAATATTCTGTTATTATGCTAAGGCTGGAAGTGAAGCATTAAGAACTTTGGTTCAAGATAAGTTCAAGAAATTTCACCTAAAATGATGAGTAAATTCATAGCTTTATGCATTATCTACCTCAAATTTGGTACTCTATAAAAAGTTATGATTGCTGGTAGTGTGCAAAATGAGACGACTTCCTCCAGTCTGTGCAAGTTCTACCTATAATAAGGCAAATGCATTTTAAGGAAGAGCCTATTAAAACGGCCATGGAATTGTGTTTGTAGTAAAGAATATTCTTTGGTATGTCTTGTATTGTTTTCTGGGAGAAACCTGATAGTCTTTTAAAATACTTGGGATTGTGTTTGACTTCTCCTTCTAATTGTTGTCTGGTTGGTTATGAGAAGTTGAGAAAGTGAAATAATCCAAATAACACACCAAATTAACAGATTTTGCTTTATTTTTAAAAATATTTTTATTTTTCTGTTTTTAAATACCATCATTTACAAAGTTGTTCATAATAGTTGTTTCAGATATTCATTATTTCAGGACGTATCCCACCATCATGTGACCTTTCCTCCACCATTGTTCCTATTCTCCCCCTCGCCAACCTGCACCTTTAGCAGACACAGAATAATTTATTTTATATTGCTTGTTACAACATAAATGGTTAGTGGAATTATCAAAATATTTTTCAGTAAAGGAAAAATTGTGAAAATTGTTATATCTCTCCTTGCTCTTACTTAAGTCGCTGTCTGAGGATCTACTGAGCTGCTGTCGCTAGTTGGGCCTTCTGTGTTTTTGTGTATGCTTGTGGAGCTTAGCGGCACCGATGCTATTTTCCTTTCTAATGTTCTGTGCTCCTGCTGCTGTCATCTTTGTGGAATTTGAAGGGGTCACGTGCCCATTTTCAGCTGCATATTCCACAGGAACCATAGAACTGGGATGATTATTTTGCTTGGTGTCTCTTGAGATTGGCCTTGAAGCTGTGAAACTGGGTCATGTATAAGGTGGAGGGTGAGGGATGTGGCAGGAGCTTCTGGAAGTGTGGGGGCCATTTGTATGGATGCCCCACTCTGAGAATGCCCCAGAGTTTTCAGTCTGAAGACCTGTGTTCCTGAAATTTTCATCAACTTGGCATCTCTTCCAAGACTTGCTTTTTTTTTCTTATTAAACTTATTTAGTTTCATTTTATTTCACAGTTACAAAGTTGTTAATGATTGAGTTTCAGTCATAATGTTCCAGCACCCATCCCTTTACCAGTGTACATTTCCTGCCACCAATGTCCCCTGATTTCCTCCTGCCCACCCCCTCGCCCTGCCCCTGCAGGTCGCCTCTATGGAAGTTTTTTGCGTTCTCTCTCTCTCTCTCTCTCTCTCTCTCTCTCTCTCTCTCTCTCTCATTTTCCTTTTACTTTTAGGCACTGTGGTTCATGATCCAGATGTTGAAATGTTATCATGTATATCACTTTCCCTCCTTTCAGCACTCAGTTCTTGTCCTTGAACAGGATGATCATTTCCAACGATCACTGTCATTGTGTCCCCTTCTCTGCCCTGACTGCACTCCTTCTCCCCCTTGTGGCAAGCTTCCTACCATGAATCCATGGACCTGTCCTCCTAGCCCTAGTTTTTACTGTTTCTAAATATATAGATAGATAGATAGATAGATAGATAGATAGATATAGAGAAAGAGCTCCTGGCAAGCTCCCCGTGGCATATTCGATATTCCAAAAAACAGTAACAAGAAGTCTCACAATGGAGACATTATTGGTGCCCACTCAAGCAAATCAATGAACAACGGGAGAACAGTGCAGTGCGCATATATATATATATATAATTTATATATATGTATATATATATAATGTGTGTATACAAAAAAACAGCGGGTAGGGCATGCAAGGCAAATGCCCTACCCGCTGTGCTATTGCTGCAACCCATACGTGTGTGTGTGTGTGTGTGTGTGTGTGTGTGTGTGTATACACATATATGGGCTGGAGCAATAGCACAGCGGGTAGGGTGTTTGCCTTGCATGTGACCAACCCAGGTTCGATTTCTCCATCCTTCACCTGGCAAGCTACTGAGAGTATCCAACCCACACAGCAGAGCCTGGTAAGCTCCCTGTGGCGGATTTGATAGGCCAAAAACAGTAATAAGTCTCACAGTGGAGACGTTTCTGGTACCTGCTTGAGCAAATTAATGAACAACAGGAGGACAGTGCTACAGACAGTGCTGTATGCATATATGGGTGTGTGTATGTGTGTGTGTGTGCATGTGTGTGTTGTGTGTGAATGTGTGTGTATGCTGCAAGTGAGTGCAACCTATGTTTGTCCCTCTCCTACTGACTGATTTCACTCAACGTGATATACTCCATGTTCCTCCATGTACAGGCAAATTTCATGATTTCATTTTTTACTAACAGCTATATAGATAAATTGTGTAAATGTATCATAATTTCTTTAGCCACTCATCTGTTCTCCGGCTTCTTTTGTTTTTGAAGTTTACAACTGAAATAAACATTTTTTTTTTGCTTTTTTGGGGTCACACAGTGATGCTCAGGGGTTACTCCTGGCTCTGCACTTAGGAATTACTCCTGACGGTGCTCAGGGGACCATATGGGATGCTGGGAATGAAACCCGGGTAGGACGCATGCAAGGCAAACGCCCTACCCACTGTACTATCGCTCCAGCCCCTGAAATGAACATTTTGAATTAACTGTGAATTCTAATTCTGTTATCAGTCTCGACTTAACTGTGCAGCCTATACTGACTTTCTTCAAAAAGGATTTGCTTACTGTAGTATTTGATGAATTACATTGAAAAAAGTTCCTTCTACCATTGAATGTATTAATGTTTTTTTTCTTTTTTGGGTCACACCCAGCGATGCGCAGGGGTTACTCCTGGCTCTGCAGTCAGGAATTCAATGCTGGGAATTGAACCTGGGTTGGCTGCATATAAGGCAAACACGCTATCCGCTGTGCTATTACTCCATGTTTTTTAACATGTTTTAACATTTTTTAAAAACCTGGCATTTATTGTTTTTCTTGGTGAGGTCATGCATTTTTTTTCTTTGTAACTTCTATTTTCGTTTTACTGGTGGAGGGTGTGGCGGATGGGGACTCATGCAGCTGTGCTCCGGCCTTCTGCTCCTGGTGGAGCTGGGGTGAGCTGGCACCACTCAGGGTGCTAGGAATCAAGTCCAGGTAGAGTATGTGCAGGCAAGTGCCCTATCTGCTGTGCTCTCTCCAGCCTTCATTTCTACTTTCTTAAAATTTCATTTACATAAGAGTGTTTTAAATTAGCTCCTCAGACCCTATTCACCCTATAGTTGAAAGTTTGTACCCCTTTAACAACTTCTATTTTTCCTTGAGAGTTTTCTACTGTGTTTCTAAGAGTCCTTTTGCTACCTGGTTTCCATATGTAAATGATACCGCACTGTATTTGCCTTTCTATATTTGGCTTATTTCACTTTTAATGAGTTCATTAATTGATTATATAACAAAACTGGATAAGGGTGTGACTCAAAGCTGTTTTTACTTGGAAAGAAGAGATATACATTCTTCTGGGAAATTCTCCTGCTGAAAACAAAAACAAGTAACAGCCCACAGTGCTTCTTCCTCTAGAAAATTAGCAGCTTTTTTTGGTGTCTTATCAGCCTCCCACCTCCATCCCCTGTGGCTATGGCGAATATCAGTGTGTTCATTGGCTGTCTGGGAAAGAGGCATCTGGTAACTCAGCATAGCTTCCTTTAAAAGAAGTCAGGCTTTCCTTCAGGAAATGTAAGGAAATATTTAAACCTGAAAAATGAGCAAATCTGTTAATCCTATGCTTAAATTAGGAAAACAGGAAAATTTACAGAGATAGTGATAGTTCAGTAGTCAAGGTCAGCCAAGAATTTCTGCTCCAGCAGGTCATTTAAGAGGAACAGATAATTCTGATGTTGCTGTGAACTATCTTTTAAAAAAATTATTGACATTTTCATTTTTATTCTATAGTTGTATCACTTACATTCTTCCTATAATTAGTATAGATTGGCATATCATGAAAGATCCTGAATGGGATTGAAAATATCTTAAACTGAATGAGTGGGAATCTCAACGAAAGCAGAAATAAACCCTCAAATACTTTTCGCCCTCTCCTCTCTGGAAAGAAAGATGGCGGCCGCACAGGAGCCTTGTGGACAGCAGGTATGAGCCGGGGGGAAGGGGCGACAAAAACCTCATGGGAAGGGGGGCGTTCCGGCCCGTCCTTCACGCCCTACCGAGGTCACCAGTTGCCCCACACGAGCGGCTCTCTGGCACGGCCACGACTCCAGAGCACAGAAACCAATCTCTTAATTATCTGTCTTTTAGTAGAAATACTTCCAGGGTTAATAAGTAAAATAGCAGAAATCCAAAACCGCGTGGCTGCTACTGTGGCCGCGCGACAACATTTAATTCTTGAACCCAGCTGTAGAAAGCAAATCATTTCACAACGCTTTTTCAGCATGTCTGATTGGGGGGGAGGGTAAAATCTAAATATTAATGGTGCATCTTTTATCAAAACAATGAATCTAGTCAAAGTAGATAGAGTGTTAACTAGAACTCATCTGCCTCACAGGAATTTGGAGGGGTGGGAGGAGGGGTTCTATTGGGGTTCGTGGTAAAAAATAAGTATTGGTAAAGGGAAATGTGTTTGATATTTACATGACTGAGACCTAAACCTGAAAGCTCTGTAACTTTTCCCACAGTGATTCAATAAATAAATAAATTATAAAAAATATATATATAAAAATAAAAAAAATTTAAAAAAACCCTCACAATACTGAGTCCATATGATTCTATTACTAACCTTTGGACCATTCTCTTGGGTGATTTCTCCAGTGCCCGTAGAACTGCACAGCTCTAACTCAGCACCAGCAGTGCCTGGCATGTGCCTCATATTGAATAAATAACCAACTCTGAGTGAACACATTTTAGTCACAGATACGGTATAAAGTAACAAAATGATTATATGCAATGAAATTGGCATTGGTCTTAACCTTTTTGAGGCTTTAAAATGGGAAACCTTAATGAAATATCCTCAGAATGATTAAGAATTAGCCAGAACAAATTATGTTTGGTTGTGTTGGCAGGTGGAGTTTCTATTTGCCCTTAAGCTTCTGTAGAGTACAAAACATTCAGTTTTGTGACTAAAAGACACAGCAGAATTTGATTTCTTGAAAATGTGTTTAGTGAGTATCCCATTGTGAAAATGAATTACTTCTAGAAATATTTAAAAATTAAAAAAAACTTTTAGAATCCGAATAAAAATAAAATGCAACAATTCAAAACAGCTAAGCCTCAACAAAAGTCTCTAATTTTCCCAGTATTAATAAACACTTCTGGTATACCATGAAATTAATTTTCAGTATTTGATTGTGTAGGTAACTGAATAATTCATTCATTATTTCTCAAACATCTCTTCCTAGGGCAGTGTGTATTCCAAAGCCTATCTGATGTGTGTGTGTGTGTGTTGGGGTGGGGTGGGGGTGGGGGTGGGGAGCGGTAAAATCAGAAAGCACTTTGTCAAATCCATGTGAAATAAGTTTTAATTCATGCATGAATGATTATCTGGTGAGCCATCTCATAGCCTGAGGCAGGGGAATATTTAATGATATGATTTTTAAAAGTTGAAATGCTTTATTTGGTATGAACCTTCACTGTCACTGTCACTGTCCTCCTGTTGTTCATCGTTGCTGGAGCTGGCCCAGTTACATTGTGAGACTTGTTACTGTGCTTGGCATATCGAATATGTCACAAGTAGCTTGCCAGGCTTTTGCAGTGCCGGTGAGATACTCTCCATAGCTTGCCGGGCTCTCCAAGAGTGATGGAGGAATAGAAGGCTGAGGAATCAAACTCAGGTCGGCTGGGTTGACGGTGTTTGGAAATAGAATTAATCTTGACTTCTTTAATCTGTTCTGATTGCTTTGATTTGTTTTATCTCTAAACTCAGCATCTGAGACTGGCGTCTCACTCTTGCACCCTGTTGGCCCTGAGAAGCAGCCCTGAGGTAGATGTCTTGTACTATCAGAAATATGTTGCTGTGGTCGCCCTCCGAATTTGTGCTCAGGGCTCCCTTTGGTCTCCAGTTTTGTTGGTCCCATTGAGAAATATTGTTTCACCAATAATTAAACACACAGGAGTTGCATATTTTAGCATCTATGAAATAATGATATATTTTATGACAAAGACATCTTAGAATTTAATTGGCAGTCTTATAATTTTTTCTTTTTCACTGTCTTAAAAATGGTAGCACTTCTAAATTAATGAAATTCAGTTCTCTCATAGATGGGAATATTGATTAAAATTATCATTGATTCGGGGGACTGGAGCAATACCACAGTGGGTAGTGCATTTGCCTTGCACACAGCCGACCTAAGTTCGATTCCCAGCATCCCATATGGTCCCCCGAGCACCGCCAGAAGTAATTACTGAGTGCCTGAACCAGGAGTAACTCCCGTGCATCGCCGGGTGTGACCAAAAAAGAAAAAAAATTATGATTGATTAAAATTCTGAATTTCTGTATGTTCCAATGGATTTTTAATTAGACTTTTAAATATCATGTACATATTTTAGTGAGAATATACAATTTTTTACTAAAACTGCTCACCAAAAAAACTTAAATAGAAATGTATGACCAAATTAGATCCCATATAAAAGAACATGGGAGTCTCCCGGTGGACGATTCCACAACGAAATAGACCACATCATATTCAATCGACGGTTTTGCCTGACTGATGTCGCTGTTGTCCCAAAATTTCGAACGGGACCGGACCACTGTCTCCTTCGCGCAAAATTCTACTTCACAGAGCGGGGAGAAAGGGCTGCAAAGTTCAAAAAGAGAACTCCCAGAATGACCACCAACTGGGAACTCTTTGGTACTATTGCGGCAACATGGGAAGATGCCATTGTTGACAACATTGACGAGGAATACGATCAACTGGTTCAGCACCTCCATGAATGTGCGAGGAACGCCAAGAGAGAGATAGCCACAAAAAATCGCCTATCTTCGAAAACTCTTGACCTAATTCGCCAGCGTGGTTTGGCGCATGCCTCAGGCAACTACAAGCTAACTTCCGAGCTCGCAAAGCAGTGCAGAGATGCGATCAAGGAAGACCTCAAAGAGAGAAGAGCAGAAGTACTGGTAGATGCGGCAGAAGCCGGGAAAAGTATTCGTTACGCCCGCCTGTCCTTCGTCAACTACAAGACCAAGATGACTGCCCTCCGACATCCTGATGGATCCATCATCCTCCAGAACGGCAATGGAGAAGATTATCCATGACTTCTACTCAAATCTCTTCGATAGCCATGTCCACTTGCCGACATACCAAATTCCACAGGATGGATATGTCTTTCCCAAAGTTCTCCCTTCTGAAATCCGACACGCCATTTCGTCGGTAAAGAAACAGCAAAGGATTCAGCACCATCGACCATATCCACACGATAATCAAGCTCATTGAGGTTTCTCGGGAGTTCAAGATGCCACTCTGTTTAACGTTCATTGATTTAAAGAAGGCCTTTTGATTCTGTTGAGACGGAAGCGGTCATTGAAGCCCTAGCCAATCAGGGCATTCAAGCCCAATACATCAGGATCCTCTGTGAGCTGTATTGCGGATTCACTACCAGGATCTCACCATTCTACAAAGAAGTGATCGTTGATGTCAAGAGAGGGGTGCGGCAGGGTGATACCATTTCACCGAAAGTCTTCAGTGCCACCCTCGAGAACATCATGCGACGACTGGAATGGGAAGGAATGGGAGTGAAGATAGATGGTCGGCAACTACACCACCTCCGCTTTGCTGATGACATTGTTTTAATAACACCAAACATCAGCCAAGCGGCACAAATGCTGGCCGACTTTGAGCATGAGTGTGGAAAGGTAGGACTACAGCTGAATCTTACGAAGACAATGTTTATGAGAAACAGCCTTGTTCCTGATGCCCCATTCGCTCTCAATGGAACGACCATCTCCGAATGCAACAGCTATGTGTACCTAGGTCGAGAAGTCAACATGACAAATGACCTGGCACCCAAGCTGCGCAGGAGGAAGAGAGCGGCTTGGAATGCCTTCAAGAACGTCGAAGAAATAGCTAAGAGGACGAAGAACCTCCAGCTCCGGGCACATCTCTTTGATTCCACTGTTCTTCCTGCATTAACATATGCCTCAGAGACCTGGGCCCTACGCAAACAAGATGAGAACGCTATTCAGGTCTCCCAAAGAAGAATAGAAAGAGCTATGCTTGGAATATCACGTTTCACTCAAATGAGAGAACGAATCCGGAGTTCTGACATCCGTCGACAATCAAGAATCAGGGACGCTGTCTCATTTGCCAAGGTGTCGAAAATCAGATGGGCTGGTCACGTAATGAGATTTAAAGATGACCGCTGGACTAGAGCTGTTACTGACTGGATTCCAGAGGATGTCAAATGACCGCGTGGCCGCCCACCTTCCAGATGGTCAGACTTCTTCGTCAAGATCATGAACGATCGGTGTGAGGCTCTTCATGTTCCCAGAGCGAACAGATGCCATTGGGCTACACTAGCACGCGACAGGGACAAATGGAGACGTTACTGGCGCCCGCTCGAGCAAATCGACGACTAACGGGAAGTTAAGTGATTAAGTGATTAAGTGATAAAAGAGCAGCAAAATAAAATCGTTTGTAAAGAGAGCATTATGCTTTTGTTGAAATATAATTAGTACACAATACTTTGTTCTCTTTTGCGAGCTCTCGGAATTGCTAAGGACCTCTGGTTTGAGGTCATGTTTAACTTCCTCTCTCCTCAATCCTTGATGCTCAGTGACCCTCGTCATGCAGCGGTGGACCTTTCCAGCAGAGTTGGGGCATGGTTGGGGAAGCGGGGGGGGGGGGGGGTGGAAGTCCTGTGGCCAATTAGATGGAAGTGGTGTTCCCCTGAGGTACTTGAATTTATGTCAGAAGTAATAAATCACTGTCACTGTCTTCCCATTTGCTCGAGCAGGCCCAGTAACATCGTGAGACTTGTTACTGTGTTTGGCATATCGAAGATGTCACGGGTAGCTTGCCAGGCTTTGCTGTGCAGGCGAGATACTTTCGGTAGCTTCCTGGGCTCTCTGAGAGGGTTGGAGGAATTGAACTCCGGTCGGCCCTGTTGGCCGCGTGCAAGGCAAACGTGCTACCCGCTGTGCTATCGCTCCAGCCCAAGAAATAAATAAATAAATAAATAAATAAATAGTTGTTAAGGTAAAGCCTGGGGTTGTAGCTAAGGGGATACCAGCAAAAGTAGAAGCCGAAAGAAGAGGCAAGGACAGCAATGGAGAAAGAAGACAGAACTGTAATAGGTATAAGTTTTGAGCCCAAGTAGAATCCAGGGTAGGAAATGATCAGGATACATTCCATTTCTCCAAGTGGCAGGCAGGGCTGTGAGATGGTGATGGCAGCCCCTGCTGAGACTCATGGCGCCATAGTGAGCAACTTGTTAAATGCCTGGCTTGTCTATGTTTCCAACTTCTGTGTGATCTCTGTTCCTGTTTACTATAAAATTCTAGGTAAGCCATGTACTAAAATCAGTCATGGTTTGTTTCAATGGCTTTAGACTTTCAGAAAACAAAGAGATCGTACAGAGAGTAAGGTGCTTGCCTTGCATGTGGCTGACCCTGGTTTGCAACCCAGAACTGCACATGGTCCCCTGAGCATCCCTAGCAGTGATCTCTGAGAATACATCCAGGCGTAAGCTCCGAGCATCGTTGAATATGACCCCGAACAAATGAAAAAGAGTGTAGTCCACAATATTTAGTATTTTTGATTCTTCTTTATAGATGAGCATACTTAAGATCAAGTATTTATTGATTGTCTTGTGATTTGTGAAGAAGAGAGGAAAACAGTGCATTATTTGGAAAGTAAGGAAAGAGCTTCTCTCGTTCCCTTCTTGTTACTAAGGCTCCTGTTGTTAACCATTCCTGGCAGTTTTGCTGCTGTTTCATTGTGTGCAGCTCTTGTTTTCTGTCTACCAGCAATGTTTCAAATATAGGAAGCTCAAGGTTTGAGTTGAAAAGCAATGAAATGTGAGCTGAAGAAAATGTATGGAACTTAGTAAAAAGAAAAGAAATCCTGAGAGTATACATTTGGGAAAAACACTGGCACCTTTTGGAGGCATTTGAAATATGACTCTGTTCTCAGGGTTGATAGATTTCCTCTAATACTTTATAAAATGTCTCAGACATTTCTTGAGAGAGAATATATATTACATTATTATAGGTTATTTAAGGATAGACTGCTTTATGGGGATAAGATTTAATTTAGGATTAAAATGCATGTTTGGGTTTACAATGCAAGGAATCTAGAATTGAGTGCCAGCATTGACTGGGAGGATGGCTCCAAGGGCTGGAGTTGTATGAGGGAACCTCAATTTGATCCCCAGCACTTCAGTTAGTGATCCTTGAGCACTTTTCTGGAGTTGCTCCCAAGCACTATCTGGGTGGACCCAGACAAACAAACAAATCCAAAACAATACTGTTTTATTTTTGAAATGAAACCATTGAGTACATAATACATGCAGAAAACTATGTTCTGAGGTCAGGGATTTCTGTTGGGGATTGTGAGAGTGGAGAAAAAAGTGCTTCAAAAAAAGGGAGGATAGAACTGGAGTGTTTGTGGGAAGGTAGGAGGAGCAGGTGGTCCCTGGTGGATGATTGTGTTGGACGAGTTTAGATGGACTGAGAGGGCGTCCTGGGGAGAAGTTGAGGGAGAGACTTGAATGGGGTCGTGGGTGTGTCTTAGAGGCTTAGTGGTAAGGCCTGATTTTACAACTCATTGAAAATGTAAAGGGCTAGCTGTGAAAGATAAGCTATTTAGTGACAGTAGTATAATCTGAGTTTTTTCATATTCTAGACCATCCAAGGCAGTCGTCACTGCTAAGGGGCTATTGAGGGATGGAAGCATGGCTCAGACCCTTGAGCTGGGTCACACTAGCACAGAACATGCTAGATTTTAAAGAGTCACTACAAGGCAAAAAAGAAGGTAAAGTGTCTTT
Source organism: Sorex fumeus (assembly GCF_029834395.1). NCBI lineage: Eukaryota > Metazoa > Chordata > Mammalia > Eulipotyphla > Soricidae > Sorex > Sorex fumeus. The sequence continues at coordinate 16,157,217 of NW_026606188.1, forward strand.
AATTAAAATGCTAGTTACCTGTTGGAATAAAAATAGTTTGGATAGATACAGTTTTTATTGGATATGTAGTTGAAATGATTGTATTTGAATATTTCTAATATATATTGATACATATTAAATTTGGACAGAGCCTGGCAAGCTCCCTGTGATGTGTTCAGTGCCAAAAACAGTAACTATAACAGATCTCATTCCCCTGACCCTGAAAGAGCCTCCAATCATTGGGAAAGATGAGTTAGGAGAGGCTGGTAAAATATTAGGGCTGGGACGAATAGAGACGTTACTGGCACCTGCTCGAGTAAATCGAGGAACAGCAGGATTACAGTGGTTACAGTGATACAGTGATACGTATTAAATGTATTATTTAAATTAATTTCACCATTTATTTTTAATATTTTTTTTGGTTTTGTTTTTATTTTTGTTTTGGTTTTTGGGTCACACCTGGCAATGCACAGAGGTTACTCCTGGCTCTTCACTCAGGAATTACTCCTGGTGGTGCTTGGGGGACCGTATGGGATGCTGGGAACTGAACCCAGGTTGGCCGTGTGCAAGGCAAATGCCCTAACCGCTGTGTTATTGCTCCAGTCCCTATTATTAATTTTTAAAATGAGTACTAGGCATATTAAACTACATGATGCCATCATTCATAGCTAGACTCATCTCCAGTCTGCAAAAATTAAAGTTATCTTTTAACTCTTAGTTATGTGCCCATATCTTTTATAGCAGATATTTTTCCTTTTGGTTCCATGTTTACTTGTGGAATATTTAGGAATTTTACCCATTCTGAATTTTTCCTGTCTATTTCACTTCAAATTTGAGGAGCTGAAAAACAAAAATGGGTATGTTCATGCCTCCTCTCCTGTTCTCACCTGGGTGTTGAAGAAGCGCATTCATTCCTGAGTGACAGAAATATCTGGGAGTTAGACTCTTGGTAGCTGGAAGGTGTACCCAGTGTTGCTCATTCCTCTTGGCACTTTGGGAACCATTGTGGGGTGCCCTGGATCGAACCTGGGTGCACTCCCAGTCAGGCAAGCACCTAGCCTGCTGGACTGTCTCTCTGATTCAGAGCCAGATTTACTCAAACTATGGCTGTGTTTAGAATGTTGCTGAGCAAAAATAATTGTTTTCTTTTTAAAGATGGTGGAAAAGGATGTAGGTAGGAAGATGAACTTTTTTTAAATGAACTTTTTTAAAATATAAATTTATTTATTGAATCACCATGAGAGTAGTTACAAAGCTTTTGGGTTTAAGTCTCGGTCATCCAATGATGAAACACTCGTCCCGTCACCAGTGCACATTTTCCACCACCAAAAACTCCAGTATACTCCCCATCCAACACCTTCCCCCTACCTGTGTGGCAGATGATTTCCACATTATTCTGTCTTTACTTTGATTACATTCAATGTTTCGACACCAGACCCACCATTATTATTTGGGATTTTACCCCAACACTCAGATCTTCTGAAAAGGCAACATTAGACAATTTGTTTTCTATTGCTGATTATGAATAATATCATATGTTGTCCGTAGCCCCGCAATTTTGGAATTCTGGGATCATGGGATTATGGCCTCTCTGGCTCCTGAACAAGTTGCTGCTTAATGGCCATGGTCCCAGAGACTCAGAAACAAATTCGGAACCCAGTGACTTTTGGAAGAAATGTGTCCGGACTCCACATTAGGTTACTGGCCCCGGTCCACCCTAGGTGGGAAAAGGTGCCAATCCACCATCTGTTCCCCCGGTGGCTTGGGGTACACCATCTTCCAGAGTCCAGTGGACAGCCAGGTAGAGACCCGCAGTGACAAAACATTCGGGGCCTCATGAGAAGGGGCTGGAGGTGGCCCTTTCCTCCCCATCCCAATGAGACCCCACGTTGCCACCCACGACTGGCCTCTCTGGCTCCTGATCAAGCTGCTGCTTAAAATGAACTTTTATTTTATAGGAAGACCTGCATCTGAAAAGCAGAACAGATGATTTTTTTCTAACAATTCAGGGAGATTTGTTGGTTTTCTGCTGTTTTTAACTAGTCTCTGTAGTGCTTACCTTTACATAAACTTGGTTCTAGTGTAGACCTGAACCCATTGTTGGCACTATCCATTCATGTTTTTTGCATCTTTTTTTCTGTGTGGGAATTGAACTTGTGTCTTCACACATGCAGACAGGTGCTAATTGCCGAGCCTCACACACTGCATACTGTTTTATTGTTTTTTTTTTTGTCTCTTGTTTTTCTTTCTGAAGTATTCTTGAAAAAGATTAAACTGAGCTGATTTTCATACAAGAAAGAGAGAAGTCACTTTATTCTGTTAAAGATCATTTATTCTGAAGAGCATTGTGTAGAATTCTTCAGTTAGCACTTGAATTAGTTGAAGAGACACACTAAGGAATATATGTTCTTAAATTGAATGCCTTGGAATATTTAACCTTGAAAATTATCATTGTATTTTGATTAAAAGTAAATTTTATATTTTTAAAATTATATTTTACCTTTCAATGTAAGGAAGTTTATAGTAACATTTCTCTTTATTCATTCTACTGCTTGGTTGGAATTAAATGTTGTTGGAAATACTTAAATTAAGATATGTGTAAGTATATATATTTAATGACATCTTTAAGTTCTGTCTGCTTTATGTTTAAGTCAGGTAATAATAAAGAGGAACACTTTTTTATTAGAAATGAGATAAAAATGCTAATAAAATGATTGACAAAGCAAATGGCATTTATTATGATGATACTATAATCTGTGGAATACTATCTGGAACAGATATTGTATGTATTACATGATGCATCATATTGTGGTATAGGTTATTTTCCATTTAATTAATAACCCAGTTACATTTTTCTTTTCTTTTTTTTTTGTTTCAAATGTGTTGGTTTAATTTCAGATGGTACAAAATAAGGGATAGACCAAACACTTGAGAAAAGTACACTTTGGCAGGGTTCTGGGCTAGGTTTACTGACTTCACAGCTACCATAAAAATAGCTGAGAACCAGAGAATGAGCAACCTTATGAATTCTTTTTCTTCCTCTTTTTTAAATTTTTTTACAGAAGTTTATTCTTAAGTATACAACAGGTTCCAAAAACACTTCATTCTAGGTACTTCTGGCAACTGAGGTTACTCAGGGAATCCAGATGTTTAACCAGTAATAGAAGATCCCTATTATTTTTAGCACATGGAACAGCTTACTTTTTGCCAGATTTCTTAATTCCACCAGTGGCCAGGGGATCCTTCCCCGCGGCCTTGGGCTTTTAGTTCCTCGAGTTTCTTCTGCTCCTCTTTCTGTTTCTGCTTGAATGCGTTATCTTCCTTGTCCATTTCCTTGGCCTGTTTCTTTGGCTGTTTTAGGGGCTTCTTCTTGCCACCTTCGTGGCCGGACATGCGCCTGCTGCCCCTCGCCCGGGCTCTGCCACAGCAACATTTTAAAAAAAATTTTTTTTTAAAGAAGGCCTTTGATTCTGTTGAGACGGAAGCGGTCATTGATGCCCTAGCCAATCAGGGCATTCAAGCCCAATACATCAGGATCCTCCGTGAGCTGTATTGCGGATTCACTACCAGGATCTCACCATTCTACAAAGAAGTGATCGTTGATGTCAAGAGAGGGGTGCGGCAGGGTGATACCATTTCACCAAAACTCTTCAGTGCCACCCTCGAGAACATCATGCGACAACTGGAATGGGAAGGAATGGGAATGAAGATAGATGGTCTTCATTACACCTCCGCTTTGCTGATGACATTGTTTTAATAACACCAAACATCAGCCAAGCGGCACAAATGCTGGCTGACTTTGACCGTGAGTGTGGAAAGGTAGGACTATAGATGAATCTTACGAAGACAATGTTTATGGGAAACAGCCTTGTTCCTGACGCCCCATTCGCTCTCAATGGAATGACCATCTCCGAATGCAACAGCTATGTGTACCTAGGTCGAGAGGTCAACATTACAAATGACCTGGCACCCGAGCTGCGCAGGAGGAAGAGAGCGACTTGGAACGCCTTCAAGAACGTCGAAGAAATAGCTAAGAGGACGAAGAACCTCCGGCTCCGGGCACATCTCTTTGATTCCACTGTTCTTCCTGCATTAACATATGACTCAGAGACCTGGGCCCTACGTAAACAAGATGAGAACGCTATTCAGGTCTCCCAAAGAAGAATAGAAAGAGCTATGCTTGGAATATCACATTTCACTCAAATGAGAGAACGAATCCGGAGTTCTGACATCCGTCAACGATCAAGGATCAGGGACGCTGTCTCATTTGCCAAGGTGTCGAAAATCAGATGGGTTGGTCACGTAATGAGATTTAAAGACGACTGTTGGACTAGAGCTGTTACTGATTGGATTCCACGGGATGTCAAAAGACCGCGTGGCCGCCCACCTACCAGATGGTCAGACTTCTTCGTCAAGATCATGAACGATCGGTTTGAGGCCCTTCATGTTCCCGGAGCGAACAGATGCCATTGGGCTACACTAGCACGCGACAAGGACAAATGGAGACGTTACTGGCGCCCGCTCGAGCAAATCGACGACTAACGGGAAGTTAAGTGATTAAGTGAAGTGATTTTTTTTTTAATTTCTGGGCCACACTCAGCTGTGTGATTCTTGGCTGTATGATTCCAGAGCTGATTCCTGGCTCTGTTCTCAGGGAACACTCCGGAGGGTACTCAGGGAACTCTATGGAGTGATGGGAATTGAGTGCACACTTGAAATCTTTTTATATAGGATATTAGCTGTTGGCTGAACATGTTAATTTACTGGTTGTGTGTGATGTTTTCTCTTTCCATTTAAATATTTAATATCTCCCAAGACTGAAAGTGTTTTCTGATTAGATTGTGTGTATACTGTGTTGTATGTGTTTACTGTGTTACAACACAGTATATACACAATCTAATATATATAACTGTGTAATATAAAATGCATGCCTTCCTATTATTTATATTTTCCCCAAGCTCATTACAACTCTTTTTGACAAAAAGACAGCTTTCAACAAAAATTCCTGCTAAATGAGCGAACTTAGGTAAAATTAAATAAACTTTTACATTATTTCAGGTCATAATAAAAAAAATGTTTTGGGAAATACATGAATCTGTCAAGACCCTAAAATGTATCCCAAGATTGCCTTACAAGTATATTAAAACTGGCCATCAGTTAAAAATGTATATTATTTGCCAGTGAAATATAAGTATATTTTAGAGGCTTAAAATTTAGTTTTATAATCTAAATACATAGATTTAAAAACATAAAGTGATTTTAAGAATCACAGAAGACTATGGGATAACCAATGTTTTCTTTAAAATTTTAATTTATTATGTTTATTTGTGAATATTTTGCTAGAGGTCAGACTGTTAGTAGAGAAAATATACAATTTAATATGTAAGTTTATTTTTGAAGATCAATCCAAGGCAAGATCAAAACATCTCTAGAGTTTGAATATAGTGCTTTGGTAAAAACATGGTTTGTTCCAAGATGTCCAATTGATTAACTCTGTTGTTATAACATGTTAATTGCATGAAATACTCCTGGAAGCATTCATGTAATGGAGAGTAATGGCTGATTATCTGAGTGTTAGCCCGAGATATTGAACTCATTAAAAAGGTAAAGGTAAAGGTAAAGGCCCTCCCGTTGATCGTCGATTTGCTCGAGCAGGCCCAGTAACGTCTCCATTGGAGACTTTGTTGTTACTGTGTCTGTCATATCGAATACTCTCGGTAGCTTGCCGGGCTCTCCGAGAGGGGCAGAGGAATCGAACTCGGGTCGGCCATGTTGGCCGCTTGTAAGGCGAACGCCCTACCTGCTGTGCTATCGCTCCAGCCCAGAACTCATTAAAAATGCATCCTAAAATCTCAAATGAAATCCAGTTCTTTGAAAGAAAAATGAAATATCTAGCAATTTATAAGCAAAGTTTAATTCTAGATGAAAAATGTAACTGAGGTGTAGTTTACTTCCCACTTGTTTCGTGGTTTTATCTATGTGGAGTGCTTATCCATTGCTAGTGATTAACTGGCCTCCATACCAGATAAACTGATGAATAGTTGATGGCAGGGACTGTGGTTTTTGATGTGAGATCTGATAGCCGCATGGATCTGGGCTAATAGGTACTTCTGCGGTTGTGGGCATCATGTGGAAAGAAGTGCTGAGGGCCTCGAAACTTAATGCTCTGTGGTCATGGACACCCGGACCAGTGGCCGGCCACCCGTTGGGCTGTCCATGTCCCTGCACAGTGCTTTTTGACTTGCAGCAGCACCCATTCCCTCGCCACCTGCCTGCCCAGGGAACAAATGTGTGCCCAATTACTCATTGCCTGCTTTTAAGCTCTCTCTGGAGATGTTCGAGTTGGACCTTCTGAAGCTCCACCCTCAGTGGGTGAGTTGGGGCATCGTCCCTCCAGTGTTGCCCCAGACTTTGTGCCACCCTTTGGGGCTGGGGTTGAGGCAGTGGGATGCTGGCCCTTGCTGTGCCCTTGCAGATCTCATTTTCTTCATTCCAACATGCTCTCCCGGAGTCGACTATCCTTAGCCAACGCCCTTCAAATTTCATTATCTCTTTCAGACACATGCTTCATTTTATTGTGCTTGTGTTTGAGCAGACTCTGAATAGCTGTGGGAGTCTCCCCGAGTCACCCTGTCAGTGCTCAGAGGAGCATCTGAAGCCGAGAATTGCACACAGAACTTGAGCATGGAAAGCATGCAGCCCCATTACTGAGCAGCTGCCTGGCCCTGTCGGCTTACATTCAGAAACCAAGTTGGTGATAATATGAACTGAACTAGATGGGAATAAACACGGGGTTCAAATACTAGAATTTATTTACTGTTGAAGGCTCAGCAGAGGCGCATGTGCTCTCAGATGTGTGGGTCAGTACTCTGGCTGTATGGCCTTTGACCTTTGGTTGCTGCCTGGCTGTGGATCTCTGAGTCCAAGTGTGAGGGATCACCTTGACTACCTCACTTAGCGGGGCCTTCTCTGCTTCCATCTTATTATTACCTATTGCATGTGCTTTTGTTCTTTTTTAAACCTGCATAGTTTTCCACTGTGTGTGTATACTGCAAACTTTTGATCCATAGTTGAGCATTTGGGTTGATTCCATATCTTCTGAGTTAATTTTTTTTTTTCTGTTTGGGATAGATGTGGAGAAGTTGTATCATGGGGTCATGTGGAAGTTCTAGTCCTATTTTTAGAGACTAAAGCTACTCAATGTAGCTTTCTACAGAGACTGAACCAGATGACATTCCCACCAATAGTGGATGAGGGTTCCTTACCATAACTCTGCCAACACTGCTGGTTCAATCTTGTTTGGTATATGCCGTTCTCACTGGTGTGAGATGATATTTATTTTATTTTTGCATTTAGGCCATACCCAGCAGTGCTCAGGGCTTTCTCCTGGCTCTGCACATAGGGAACAGTCCTGGTGGGACTTGGGGAACCATATGTTGTTTGAACCTGGATCAGCCATGTGCAAGTCAAGTGGCCTACTATTATCTTGCCAGTCCTGAGACAATATTTTAATGTTTTGATTTGAATTTCCCTAATGTCCTAAAGTGGCGATGAGCAACTTTTCACAGAAGCCTCTTCTCTCTTGAGGAAAATGATGCAGGAGAGAGCAGCAAACTACTTCATGGTGTGGAGGAGGTTTGATTCTGGACAGTCGTCACCCTGCAGTGTGTGTATTGGGGCAGGAGTTGGAGTGTACCAGGCTTGCAGAGTTAGCGGCTGGCCTTGTGCTTTGGTGGAACAGGATTCTCTGCTTTTCATAGAAAGTTTCTCAAAGATCAGAATATTCTACAAAGTAGCTGTGTTACTGTCATCTTTGATCTCTTTCCAGAAGAGAATCTATGTGGGGGATTTTCCATCTTCTCAGTCCCCTGAGGCAGTGAGGTGGAGTAGGGTTGCTGCTTCTGTGTTTTTTTTTTTCTTTTATTATTTTTTTTTCTTTTTTTTTTAGCTGCTTTTAAACAAGTTTTTGAGGGAAGCTAGACTAAAACTTTAGTGCCATAAAAGTTAAACTAAAAATATGAATTTCTGAATTAGAAATGTTAGTGTCTTTCTTAAAGCAACTATTTGGGTTTCTAATTATGAGTTTTGGTACAAAATAACTCACTTATTCTAGAATTATTTTTTTTTCATTGCTGGTTGGTGTTCCCTTCAAGGTGCCATAGAGGTGTTCATGCATCAGAACTTTTTTTTTGGTATACAATACTGTAAATAATGGTATACAATACTGTAAATACTCATGTACATAAATCTGATACACACTCATCACCAGTGTACCCCTTTTCTCCCCCTCCCTCTCACCTGTCCCCCATCTTAATGTGTGTGTATGTGTGTATGTGTATGTGTGTGTGTGAGAGAGAGAGACTGCTCCCCCATTATGTTGTCTTTGGATTTTTGTTGCTGCATCACTAATGTATCTTTAAGTCCCACAAATGAGAGAGATAATTCTGTATTTGCCCATTTCCTTCTGACTCCACTCAGTATGATATACCCTAGTTCTCCATGCTGTTGCAAATTAGTGCATCTGGAACCTTAAGTCCCAAAGTGGAGGACTTCTCATAGTATGCTGAGAGAGTAGGTTTGAGGAAGTGTTGGATAAGGCAGATAGAGGGATGGTTTCAGGCACCAGCTGTGAGACCCGGGACAACCCTTAATCGTATGACCTCGAGAAAGTAAGTGACCTTGTTTGGGTTTTATATTTCCGTCTGTAAATGAGCATAAGATAGCTAACTCTAGATATTAGATGAGACTTCAAGTAAAGAGCTTAATATATAATTGTTTATTAGAGTAAGTGTTAGTGTGATCCAAGGGACTGGAATTTACTCATTTTTGTACTGATCTCATCAGGCTTAATCATAATTTCTGGAGGTTCCTCAATTTATTTTTAACTTTATTTAAATAAAGTAGTTCATTAGAGAGTTGTTTCATGTGTTTCATGTTCCAGCACCAATTCCACCACCAGAGACCTTCCCTCCACCATGGTCTCCAGTTCCCACCCTGAATCCCACCAAGGTCAGCTGTTACATCTTCCCATTGCATTTTAACTCTGTGATCTTAGTTATGTTACTTCTCCATCTCAGTTCTCTCATGGCTTCAAATGAATAGGTTATTGTCATGAACATATTCATGCAAAACAGACAGTGGGATGTCATTTATAGGATATATTGACTGTTTCTGCTTTATCATTTGTGTTCAACGAAACACCCTCTTTAAATGAATGCTGGTTTAGCTGATAGTTTCTCCAGTACATTCTTCTGTGAGATTTTGTACAAAGTGTCCCAACACAGTAAGTTGTGCACAGTTTGGATATTGAAATGCTGTCAAGTCAGAGGGGAGGCCAATACTTAAAGTTAATGTCTGATCTGAAATGATGTATAAGATCATGGGAATTAATTGATTGCTTTTGTAGAATTTGGGTACATAAAGTTATAGAAATTGAGTTTTTCATTCATATGAATATTAGGATTCTTATATGTCTGTATTTTTTACTAATTAGGGCAGTATTCCCTTGTATAAAGATAGTACTTTTAAAAAGTTTAACAGAAGTTAATGAAAAAGGTAACCCAGTATTAAGGAAATGGTTCTGAACTTTTGGAGGAAAGTGTCTTTTAGTTCTTAGATTAGATTTCTTTATAGAATTTGGTAGTTAGGCTCTGTAATTTTGAAGGAAAGTTGGTAACACTCTTTGGTGCTCTTGAGAACTTGTGAGGAGTCACATTGGCCATCTCTGGCCAAAGATTTCACCAAAGGCATATCAAAATCTGTATTATAAAAGTAACATTTAATATGAAGAACCTGCAATTTTTGAGTCTGAAAATTAAGTTTTTAGAAAATAGTGTGTATTTCATAATATAATTTTATAACAACAAAATCTATTAGTGAATATGATGTATTTATCTTCTTTATTGTACTGTAATTACAAGAAAGTAAATTGCTTCATATTTTTCTGGCGAATGTAAAGTGTTGCCCATTTGACTCATAATACACATTGTATATTGCAAAATTTTGCTTTATAATTGATCATTAAATTCAATAGAGCCCCTATTTTAAAAAAAAGATAAACATAATCTATTATCTGTCAGAATCGTTTCCTGATAAATTGGGAATTTAAAACCTTAGTAGCTAAAATATATACACAAGCTAATGAAGTAGCTCTAATCAACACAATAGTATTGTTTTAATTTTTACATTTCTAAATATAATAAAAACAATTCCATCAAATAATTGTCTTGTTAATAAGTTCAAATTACTAGTCCATCATCACAATGAATAATTGTAAAATGGATTCATTCAGAGTTCATAATGATAGAAATTTGCCACTAGGATTATTTTATCTTATTTAAAATTATCCACAAATAAATATAAAGAGCGTGTTCTTAATATTAACAGTTTTATGAGGTGGAACTACTAATTTTGATAACAAAATGTCATTTCTGATATCAGTTGATACCGTGGTGTTTTATAAGAATAAGAGAACACAGCAGCACAGCGACATGACAAGTGGTTGGCATTTATGACCCCCACAGGGCTATTGGATTAGTAGACAAGGGAAAGGTCATGGTTTGCACAGGTAATTAGAGACTGTTGCCAGCATTAGCTTTCCAATTGATTAGGGAGAGAAATGTTGATCTAAAATTATTTAATGTACTATTTAACTTGTGCAACTTAATGACTATTGATTTTTTTCAGATTAATTTGAAATGGGTGGTGAACAGAACAGAGATATTCATTTATTAATGAGTCTCTGCTTATCAGACTAGGTTAATTTTCACTAAAGATTTTGAGGTCAGATAGAGTATGCAGAAAAAGCAGAAAAATTAATTAATTTAGCTTCATATGGGCTCAACTGTGCCATATAACTTTTTATATTAAATACCAAATTAAAATCTCACACAGTCTTAGTTGTTGAGGATTATGATCTCTTTTCTTTTTAACATGTAAGGAAAAACCCTCTAAACCGAACTGCAAGCCTGATTTTTTTACCTTTTTTTGCTTTCAATTCTCAATCTCGAATTTTTCTTCCTTAGTAAGTAAAAAGGAACTAAGTTCATGTTACTTTTGAAAATTAATGGTGTTCTTTCCTCTTGCCCAGTGTTTGCTTCTCCCATACTTGTTTCAACACTTGTTCTCGGTTTTCCTTAGTCTGCAGCCTCTGGCCGCTGCTTTTACTGGATGACTTTGCTTGCCATGAGAATGATCCCAGAGGGCTGCAGCCCAGCCTTTTTGTCTGCTCGAGTTACATGTGCTTCCCTGCTTTCCTCAGGAGGCAACTCAGCTGTCTAGGATAAAAAACTTCGAAAGGGCACAAAGGAGCTTACCATATTGTGTGGCTCATTAAACAATAATTAGATGTCATTACTTAATTAATGGAGGAAGCAAAATGGAACACTGCATTTTAGTCATTAAAGATTGCATTTTAGGTCAGCTCGAATTATTCTGTGACCCTAGGCAAGCGTTACCAATAATAAGGAAATTGACATTCTCTCAAGAGATTTCCAATCATTTCAAATCAAATCACTGTCATAGGGTGGTGACCTAATGCTGCAGCCCCCCCTTCTAATCTCCTTTGGCCATTTGCTCTCCATAGGAACTGGGAGGAGATGACGAGATGTCACAGCCTCCTAGGAAGATGCTATCTCCAAGGCTCCTTCCCCGTCACCACTTTGGAAGCTTTAGTTGGGGTGTTTTCTGCTTACCGCTGTCCCACTTAACTGTCTTCAACCACTCACTCCTTCCCCAGACCTTTGGGAGGAGACAGAGCTGACAGTGTAGAAACCCACTTGTAACTTCCTTATTTTCAGTTTTCCTTTGAAGATTAGAACACTGAGGTGACCTGTCTCTGATAGAAGTTGAGTGATCTGTCTTCCCCCAGCTCTGTGGGTATGAACCCTTTAGCTTTAAATGGGTGCTGAGGTCGGGGATGGAAGGTCTGAGAGACTGCTGGCTGGGACACGTTTCCTGCTGCACAGACAGCTCCATTGTTGGTTTAAGTTATTTTTTAAAGTTTTTTTAAATAACATTAGGGTAATATGTTTACTGAGTGAGCTGATAGGGCCCAATGCTTTACAACAATTGATAAATTATTGGCAATAAGGAATCTGCAATTTAAATTAGTATCACATTTTTAGCAAGAATGATAGTGATATTATAATCTGTTTCATAGTTATGTAGATAATTATGTTTCTTGAAAATATCAAAAAACAAAACGGAAAAAATGGAGTTAATTTTGTAATTGGATCCTGAAATACTTTGTGTCTGATTTAGGACATACAGACATTTGTTTTTACTTTCAGCTACCTTTGTCTCTTTTGTGTTTGTTCCAAAAGCAAACTCTAGGAAAAACTGTATTTCCAAAGGATTGGAAATCCTGTGGTGCCCCAAAGCCACCAGCGCACAGAACTGAAGAGAACTTGAGTTTCCCTTTCCATGAACTATAATAACAGCAAGTAAAAATCGTAACTGTTAATGCATTTTAATCATAAGACATGCTCAGAGAATTCCTCCCTAGAAACTGGCTGGCGTGAGGAGAGGTTTGTAAAATTAGGGCAGCTACCACAATGATGTGTCAATAGTGAATGTAAGATTTCATATTTATATTATGGTAATTTGAATGAGTTCAGGTCAGTTTCCATTTGTGCTTGGATAGATCTTGGCTTTAATATAAAGGATATATGTTGTTATTTTCCCAGAGTGTGTGATCAATATAAAATCATGGTATACCTTGTTATAAGACAATTTGGAGGCCTGGCGGTTCAAGTGGCAGTAGTGTTATGATGGAAAATCATGATATGTATCTTTGGTTTTATAGTTGAGTTCTAAAGAGATGTTTTTGCTTTTGGATGGAAAGTTTTAAAAGATGCTCACTCTGTCTGCTCTTGGGATGATTGCCCCTGTTCCAAGCTGAGGAAATGCTAATGTTAGGAAACTCTCTATAACCATACCGATAATATACCATCATGTGCGTGCTTCCCACTTTGTTTGAGAATGAAACCAAGTAATGATGAGTTTGCAGTGATAGCCTATAAAAAAAGGCTATTATAGACCCCTGACACAGGGTCTCACCTAGCCTGCTCCCACTGTGTTCCTCATGGGTGGCCTTAGGGTGCTTGATTAAGCAAGCTCCTCCTCCAGCTGTAGACCATATGCTGCCAGGAGTACAGCCCAAGTTTCATCCCACCACTGCCATGTAACCCAGTAACCTAGCCTCACAGGGCAGCTAAACAAAGAAAAGTAATAATGAATTTAGGTTTTCATAGGGATAACACTAATTTGTTTCAAATTGTAAATAAAATGTGAATTTTAAAAATTTTAATTTAAAATTTTAATTTAAAAAATTCTGTTAAATTAATGGGGCATGATTGTGTTCATTAATCAGTAAGTTTTTAATACAGAAGTATGTACTTTAAGTTTTGGGAATCTAAGGCATGAGGACTCACAAAGTCCCCACATGAAGGGCGAGGTGCTTAGCTAACTTTTCCAGAGGCGCAATCCAAGATTCAAGAAGATCAAACCATGTCACAGAGTATGGTCAGGGACAACGTCATGAATTCATGGCCTGAGATTCACGCAGGGTCATGTGCAGAAGAAATCTGCCCTCCTCTAAAGCTTTCCCACCACCATTTTGATTGATTGATTGATTTTTGATGGTGGGCAGTGGTTGGGGCCACCCTCAGCAGGACGCAGGGGCTATTCCTGGCTCTGAGTTCAGGAGTAACTTGGGGGTAAATGTGCAATCCTGGGATTCTAATAGGAGTTACTAGGGTGTAGATAATCGTCCTAACCACCCTTCTATCTCTCTGGACCCTGCCCAGAAATTCTGAATAATTTTTAACAAGGTGTCATATTGTCCAGGTGTGAAGTTACATTTTATCTTCAAATAAATAGAGAATCTAGAATCCCAAGACCAGCAAAGTGAACAAAAACATAGCATTTGATGAAAGGAGATCTCTTAGTAAAGTATATAAGAATAGGTTAAGAAAGAAGAACAGTTTTGTATATGCAGACATAAAGAATAGAAGCACTTGGTTCACTTTACTGGATCTCTTAAATCCCTAGCTTTTTATCTGTGTTAAGGAGATAATTATGAGTACTAATTGTTGGCTAAATAGACTTAAGTACATTATTTTAAAGACATTAGAAAGAAATATTTATCTATGACAAGAAGTGGCTTACTTTTAGGTCATAGCCTAAAAAATGATTAAGCTTTGCCTATTTAAATTACACGCTGGCAAAGTTTATGGTGTCTCGAGTCACCTCTGAGCCTGTGTCTGGCCATATTCCTGTGCTAGCCAGTAGGCATCGCAGAGTGAAATACTGTTTTCTTGAGAAAGATTCATTAGTCTCTTTGGGGGTTGATTGCATAAAAATGACCTTGAGTGACATTTATTTTATGCTCATGTCAACTTTATTAACCGAAAGGGAGAGACAATAAAACATTTTGTTACAGGGAGGAAAATTACTAACAAAGTGAATGTTCCAGGCTTTGCTCTCAGTCAGAGAAAATTCAATTAATACCATTCCCAGAGGAGTAGTGTCCACTCTAATTATAAGATAGATTCAAGTTGCTATGAATGTCACTAAAAGAACAAATTGCCTGGTATTAATGAAAGATCCACAGGATAATGTTAACACAGAGATGGATGATAGAAACTAATCCACCTATCTGTAAATATGATAGTTGTATAGGTAAAACTATAAATTATTCAGTTTTAACAATACATATTTTTTAAAATAATATGTATTTTATAGAAACACAATTGATAATGATGGAAAATAGTAGACATAAAATTTTCCTTTTACAATAATATTCTCTCTTTTCCTCCCTTCTCATATTGCATGTAAGGCATTAATTACCATGCTAGAAATATTAATGTGCATCTTTCATCCCATTGCTTCATGTTGTCTGTGTTAATGTGGTGACTCTGTGGTCTGCCTTAGCTGCGTGCCAGCCTTTATGTGCAAGTCATGCCCAAGAGACATAGTCATTTGATCAGTACTACTGTAATAGGAAGTGATGTTAATAATTTCTGCAGTGGTGAATTTTTAAACACCATAGTACTCATCATCTTCAGGAATATGGTTGCTTCGTATCTCCAGAAAGACAAAAGACTACTGTATGTCTTGGATATGAAGGTGAAACTTGTGTTCCATCTGCTGAGACACCCTCTGTGCACAGCCTCTGTGAGCACTACAGTTCCTGTAGGAGATGCCCATGTGTGTATGCAATTCCTGGGCCAGCAGGGGTGCGGGAAGAGTGCAGGGTGACCCCACATGACTTCAGCATAGAACGGACAGAATTAGGTATGTGTGCCAGGGAAGGTTGCTCACGAGAGGTAATGCTTGTGCTTAAAGAATCACCAAAATCCTACTAAACAGAAAACCAGAGGAGAATCTAGCAGAAATTGTGCTGTGCTCAGAGTCAGTGATTTTGCTGCTGCTGGCTAGAGAGGAGGACACAAGGAATGAGAACAGAGGGCACCGGACAGGAAATCAGTGAGCATGGGGGGACGTGGAATTGGGCTCCTGTTCCACAGACATTGTGCTGGTGGGATCAAGAACAGCAGAGGAGTAAGGCTGCAGTCCCGGAACGACCGTAGAGCTATGATAGGAACAAAAATTGAAACCATGGAAATTGGTTTGCAATCTAGAAACTATCCTATTCCTGTTTATGTGCTACTGTAATATATTTCCATTTTACTTGATATTAAATTTAATCAAAATTGTATATGTTTCACATTTCAACATTTCTTTTATTAAGACACAGCGTTTTGGGGGTGTCTTATTGGTGCTAGGGGTCACAGGCCTACATGTGGTGATGCCATGGAGGTTATACAGTGCTCAGGGTCGCACCTGGACCTGTCATTGTAGGCATGTGGTCTGCTCCTTGCGTGGTCTCCTTGATCTTGCAAGACAAAACCTTTATTTATTTGTTTATTTTATTGAATCATCACGAAAATAGAGCATTTAAAATTGTTTATAATTGTGGGCTGGAGTGATAGCACATTGATAGGGAGTTTGTCTTGCATGAGGCTGGCCCGGCCGACCCGAGTTCTATTCCTCCACTCCTCTCAGAGAGCCTGGCAAGCTACCAAGAATATCTTGCCCTCATGGCAAAGCCTGACAAGCTACCCATGACGTATTTGATATGCCAAACACAGTAACAAGAAGTCTGACAATGGAGACGTTACTGGGTTGACGAACAACGGGAGCACAGTGCAGTGTGCAATTGTGTTTCAGTCATACAGTGTTCCAACACCCATCCCTCCACCAGAGTAACATCCAGCACCAGTGTCTCCAGGTTCCTTCCCATCCCTTCAAGCCTGCCATCCCTCAACTCTGCCTCTATGGCAGGCACCTACCTCCTTTCTCCCCCCTCTCCTCCTCCCCCTCTTTCCCTCTCTCCCTCACTCACTCTCTCCCTCTCCCTCTTCTCTTTCTTCTCCCTCTCTTCCTCGCCCTTCACTCCTTCCCCTCTCACTCTGGGCACTGTGGTCTATGGTACTGATGCTGGAAGGTCATCCTGTATAGCCCTTTACCTGCTTCCTGACACGATCTTTAGTGCCTGGTTGTCAGAGTTTAAGGGGGAGCCACATTTCTGCTCTTAGTGATCAGGTGCAGTGGCTCCTCTTAGAGTTGGTGTTGTCTTTGGTTAGTGGAAGGGAGTAATTAATATTGTGAACCTTTATTTCTTTATGTTTTTTGGCAACACATAGTAGTGCTCAGGAATTATGCCTGGCTCTGTGCACAGCAATTAATAAAGAAATCTATTTATTATAATTTAGGATGGTATAGTTTTGAAATTTATATTGATATACCCCTGAAACCATATTTTGATGTTATTTTTGTCATCATGGTTTGCAACATTGCTCAGTATAGGGTCCCATGCATTCAATATTCTGTCAAGCACAGTGACCATTTTTATCCACCTTTTGTCTTAGGATTCCCCTCTGAAATTTCTCCCTCCCAAGACCCCTGCCTTAGTAAATTCAGTTCTGTATTTTAAAAATGGATTGGACCTGGTGGGAGGCGTCCTCAGCCTGACCTTGTTCCTGCTTCTCTCTAGGGAGACTATAGACACCCCTTCTCCCTGCTTGATTCAGATCTTACTCTGTTTCCACCCTCCCTCATTTGTGGGTAAACTGGCAGAAGGCAGCCCAGCCTCCATCCCTGCCTCTGAGTCACTGTGCATTACTGAGACCCCAGAACTCTCATTCAAGAGCCATTTTGGAGTTCCTTCCCCTGAATTGTGCAGATTCCCGACCTCTGTTCCCCACCAGCCGGACATTAGTGTACACCCACTGGTAAAGCTCAGTGGCTTAACCTAGACTCAGCCTACCCACAGCAGCTATTAAACCATGGGACCCCTAACTAATTGCTTCTTCTCACCACTGCTAAGTTCTTTCTCTTCTATCCAGTGCCTCTGGCAGCTGCACCCTTCAGTCCTAGGTGGGCACTGGCTGACTGGCTGACCGACATTTCTTTGCCTGCAAGTCAGAGGTCATGAGCCCCCCTCTACCATCACGGCTGCTTTGCACCAGTCACAGTCCCACCCACACCTCGACTGCTGTGCTGGGCAGAAGCCCCTTCCTCCATCACTGGTCCTTCGTGCAACTGTGACCTGCATTCCTTGAATCACCTTGGTAAATGGGCCTTTGGATTTTGAGTACCCTGCCCCCTCCAGGTGGGCCATTCTGGGTCTACCAGGCACCTTGTGAGCCATACTGCACCACAGCAGCTCTCTGTCTCACAGCTCCCAGGGCACATGGACGTAAGTTATAACTTCCTACAGTGAGCCCACGACACGGGGGTAGTCCCAATGCCTCTAGGGATAGGATGCTAGTCAGAACCTATTCTTAGTTTGTTCCCCTGTCTCACAGTGGGCGTGGGGGAAACCACAAGGTGGTGAACAATTGGGAGTAAACAATCATTGAACCCCAACCCCCAAATTACTGCCATAGGAGAGGCAGGGCCATTATAATAAAAGTGACCCTGTACTCTGCACCCAGAATTCAAAGCAACAAACCAGAAACAGCAAAAATGCACTGAGTTATACCTGAAAAAAAGGAAAAGAGACACATTCATCTGAATCCCTTAGGGAGCTCCTTCCGGGAGATGGGGTGAACTACAAAGAGTCACCCCGTCCACAGAAGGCTCAGTGGAGAAACCCTGTAGAAACTCACCAAACTTGGGGCGAGAGGGAGAGTACAGAAAGTAAGGTATTTACCTTGCATGTTGCGGACCCAGGTTCAATCTTCTGTATCCTGTATGATCCTCCAAGCCTACCAGGAAAGATTCCTGAGTGTAACCTGAACATCACCACGTTTGACTCAAATAACAACAACAACAAAACAACAACAAATCCAAAAACCAAAATACAAAACAACAAAACACTCACCAATCTTAATGAGTGAAGATAATAGCCAGAGACTCTACCAGTACCAACCATCTCTAGAGCCTTCAGATAACAATTTTAGCTATACCATGGTGAGACTGTTTAATAAGGTCAAAGAAACAACGGTAGAGGTTGTCAATAAAGCACAAGAAATTATGAAAGTGGGAGAGAATTTGAAGTCTTCCAAAGGAGCTAAGTGTATGGAGTGAAACAGCCTCCAGCAAGTGATGTTGGGGAAATCCGTCAGTCAGATTTTATAAAATGAACTTAGAACTCAAACCCTTTTCTCACTCCATTCACAAACATTGATTCAAAATAAAGGCTCAATACTGGATCAAAATCCATAAAGTATAGTGACTGTGTAGGCAAACCTCTGTGATACAGAATCTAGAGGCATCTTCAGATATTCAGTGACATTGACCAAGCAAATGGAAACAAAAATACATTGGACTGCATCAAATTGAAAAGCTTCTACACTGCAAAGGAAATAGCTAGAATAGAAACCCACAGACTGGGAGAGAACATTTGCCTACCACTCATTTGTTAAAAGGTTGGTATTCAAGATATAAAGCGTTGGTAGGATTTTACAAGAAAAAAAATTAACTCCATTGAAAATTTGGGAGCCTGGCAAGCTACCGAGAGTATCTCGCCTGCATGGCAAAGGCTGGCAAGCTACCCGTTAAGTATTCAATATGCCAAAACACAGTAGCAAGGAGTCTCACAATATAGACATTACCACTCGAGCAAATTGATGAACAATGGGAGGACAGGACAGGACAGGAAAATTTGGGAGAAGAGATGAATAGAAACTTAAAGAAGGCACATAAGTGAGCAATAAGTCTATGAAAACTGCTCTGTTTCACTTTTCATCAGGGTAATTTAAATCAAAATAACTATGAGATACTACCTCATACCACTAAAACAGGCACACATAAAAAATAACAAAAGAGAATCACTACTGACATGAATGCAGTAAAAGTGAGCCATTCACTGCTGATAAAAATGCAGATGAGTTCCAGCCATTTAGAACACAATATGGACACTTCTCCAAAAAATAAGACAGTGAGCTTCCATATGACTCAGCAGTTTAATTTCTGTGCATCTACCACAAGGGCCCAAAGACTCTATTTAGATAAGGCATTCTTGCTTCTGTTTTCATTGCAACTGTCCTTATATCAGCCAAAATCTGGAAAGAGCCCATATGTACAAGAACAGATGACTGGATAAAGAAACTGTGATGTATATATAAACAATGGAATACTAGTCAGCTATAAGAAAAGATAAAATTATGCTATTTGTGTTACTTAGGTGGAAGTGGGAGAGTATCCTGTGTGAAATCAGCTACAGGAAAGAGGCAGGTAGAGGGTCATCTGTCTCATAAGTGGGACATAAAAAAACATAGTAGGGTAATTAGATGGGTAAAATGGAATAGAATCCAAGAACTGGTCTACAGAACTGAACTTACATGGCAGTGAGATGTGATGGGGGGTGGACCAAGGGAGAGAAGTGTTGAGACTGGGGAGAACGGAGGTGATCCTGAGACAGTGGTAGAGGGACAAGGACCACGGATGCCCTTTAGGGGCTGTGGTATTGCAGTCATCAGCAGACTGTAAATCACAGTGAATTCAAAACAAAACAACTTTGTAAAGTCATGCAGGGCTCATTCTGGAGACTGACCATCTCAGCCTGAGATGTGAATTCTAGACACCCCCTCCCCCTCCTTGAGAAGCCGTGTTCTGTCTTGGACATCTCTCTCTCTCTCTCTCTCTTTCTCTCTCTCTCTCTCTCTCTCTCTCTCGCACATATATCCCTTCACAGTTCTCTTAGGTACTTTTATTTAAATAAAGCATTTATTTGTTTAAAAATAACAGAATTGGAATAAATTATAGGAACTTATTGTTCCACCTATATCTCTTG